>NC_140583.1:739406319-740065599 GCF_964204655.1 Triturus cristatus | reverse complement strand
CGAGGAGTACTGCCCCAGGACCTGGCGACAGTCCTCCTGCTGTTCAGGAGTTAGAGATGGGGAGAGAATCACTCCCTCCACCGACCCATCCTTCTCTTGAGACGCAAACAGATCAGGGAGAGGCTCGCTTTCCACGTCCTCTCCTCCGTCAGTCACCATCATCAAGATGACTTCGGGCCTCTCGTGGTGGGGTTTGAGGCGGTTGGCATGCAGCACCCGCAGGGGCTGACGAGGGGTCTTCAGGTCCACCAAGTAGGTAGCCTTACCCTTCTTCTCCAACACCTCAAAGGGTCCTGACCAGCGATCCTGGAGGGCACTAAGCTCTCCGGGTTCGATCACCCACACCTTCTGGCCAGGCTCCAACTCCACCGGGTGAGCGTTGTGGTCATACCACGCCTTCATCACTGCTTGGCTGGCTTCCAAGTTGTCAGAAGCTTGCTTCCACAACTTAGCCATTTGGCTCCGGAAGGCCAGCATGTAGCTCACCACATCCTGGGGGAGCTTTCTGGGAGTTCTTTCCCAGCCGTCTCTCACCAGGTTAAGAGGTCCGCGTACAGGGTGCCCATACAGAAGCTCGAAGGGGCTGAAGCCCACTCCCTTCTGTGGCACTTCCCTGTAGGAAAAAAGTAAACAGGGTAAGAGGACGTCCCATTTCCTCCGCAGGCTTTCAGGCAGACTTCTGATCATGCCTTTCAAGGTTTTATTAAACCTCTCCACCAGACCATTGGTCTGGGGGTGGTAAGGAGTCGTGAACCGGTAGGTCACTCCACACTCCTTCCACATTGCCCGCATATATGCTGACATGAAGTTGGTCCCCCTGTCGGACACAACTTCCTTGGGAAAACCCACTCGGGTAAAGATTCCCATCAGGGCCCTAGCCACAACAGGTGCTGTTATGGTCCTCAGAGGTATTGCCTCTGGGTACCGTGTGGCATGATCCACCAGAACCAGGATAAACCTGTGACCAGCTGTAGTTGGTGGATCTAATGGACCCACAATGTCGATGCCCACCCTTTCAAAGGGGGTGCTAACGACAGGAAGTGGTTCCAGGGGAGCTTTCAGCTTCACCCCTGTTTTCCCACTGGCTTGGCAAGACACACATGTCCGGCAGTAGGTATCGGACGTCACTTTCATCTGAGGCCAATAAAAGTGTGGGACAAGACGGGCGAAGGTCTTGTCTTGCCCCAGGTGTCCTGCCAATGGTATCTCGTGAGCCAACTCCAAAAGGAAGGCTCGATAACGTTGAGGAACTACCAAGGCTCGTGACGATCCATGTAGGGGTGCCTTGGGTTCACTGTAGAGGAGGCCATCCTCCCAGTAAACACTGTAGTTCCCTTCAACGTTCCCTGCTGCCTGGGCTTCGGCCTGTCGCCTCAGCCCCTCAAGGGTAGGGCACTCCCTCTGGCCCTGGCAGAATTCCTCCCTGGACGGGCCTCCCTCCACGTGCCACTCGGCCGGGATGGGTAAGTCCTCCAGGTTGGTAACGTCCCCCTCCGCAGACTCCTGGCCCACCACCTCCGGTGGCCTATCCGTCCTACGGGGTGGAGACGCCGAGGCAGGCTCCTCCTGTCCTCGGTTCTTCCCTTGACTGGCAGCTGGCTGGGCCTTTGTTCCAGGCTCCAGCCGGAATGAACTCCCTCTTCGGGTAGTCGCGGACCTTGTGCTAACACAGGCCCAGTCAGGTGTACCCAGCATCTCGGTGTGAGTCCGGTATTCCACCTCCTTCCAAGCGTTGTGCTCCATGTCATTGCCCAGCAGACAATCGACTGGCACGGCAGGGCTTACGGCAACTCGAAGTGAACCTGCAACCCCCCCCCATTCAAAGGGAACCTCGGCCACGGGATAGTGACCTGTTCTGCCGTCAGCCATCGCGGCTGGGTGGAGTACATCGGGAATTACCTGCTCTGGAGACACCAGCTGGCTACGCACCATAGTCATACTGGCTCCTGTGTCTCTCAGAGCCTCCCCTCTTTGGCCGTTGATGGTGATCCACTGCCCATACTTTGCGGTATTTGCGGGCACCTGGATCTTAGGAACCATCTCCCGTTCTCCCAGGGACACTAGAGTGACACCCGCCCACTCCCTTCCCTTAGTTAAGGGCATCTCCTCCCCGAGCACTACACTAGCTACTCCGGGGGGCTTTCCTCCAGTGGGAGGGGGTGATCGTTTCTGACACTTCGGATCTCCTTTATAGTGTCCAACGCCACCGCACTCGTAGCAATGGACAACCCTTGGCTGCTGACTCTGGCCAGGATTAGGGTTTCTGGGTGGGTTAGCCTTAGAGGTGAATCCTGTTCCCTTCCCTTGGAAGTTATTTTGGGGGCCTTTGGAGAACTCCTTTTTCTTTTCCCCTCCCTCTTTCTTCTGGGGGGCGCCCTGTCCGGCCTTTTGAGTATCCCCTCCAGTCCCCCTTGTGGACACCCGGGTACTAGCCCAAATGTCCGCCTCCTCAGCAAGCTTCCGGGGACTGGTCAGCTTGCTATCCACCAGGTGTTGCCGCAGTTCAGGGAAACATTTCTCGAGTAGGTGTTCCTTCAGTACTAGGTCAAACAGCTCCTCGTAGTTCCTTACTTCACTGCCCTGAATCCAACCTTCCAGTGCCTTCTTTGCATAGTCCAGGAAGTCCACCCAATTCTGTGTGCCCAGTTTGTGACTACCCCTGAACTTCTGTCTGTACTTTTCAGGTGTTAGTCCAAACTTTCTGATGAGCGCCAGTTTCATGGTGGGGTAGTGGGTCTGCTCATCCTCTTCGAGGGCCAATAAAGCATCCCTACCAGCTGGAGGCATGTACCTATACAATCCTTCTCCCCAATACTTCACTGGAACCCCATGGTCCCTCAACGAGACCTCATAGGCTGCTAGCCACTTGGCGATGTCGTCACCCGCCCCATAGCTAGCTACTATGTCCTTTGGCAGGTAAGGTTTGGATTCCCTGGTGATTTCTTGGTCTTTGCTGCCACCATTAGGAACAGTTGGTGCCCCAATTCTTAAGATCTGAAGCTCTATCTCTTTCAGTCTTATCTCATGAGCCATCTTCTGTTTCTCCGTCTCATGAGCCATCCTCTGTTCCTCCTTCTCCTTCTCCAGCTTTGCTAAGTCCCATGTGAGCTGTCTTTTCTCCCTCCGATCTGCTAACTCCACTTCGGATAAGCCCCCACTAGAGACAGTGCTGCCCTTCCTAGAAAGTGTCCTGGGCCCTGCTGACAGGTTCCCCACCTCAGGTTGGTACATCTCAGCCCCCTCGGGGTCAGGCTCTCCATCCCTGTCTTCCTCCTCAGCCTTGCTTTCTCGGCGTGCCTCCCCCCAAGCCCTTAAGCTGGTTTGGAGTGCACCCTTCTTTGCTCCTGGGGGACAGTACACCCCCTCCCGCTGGCAAAACTCCCTGAGTTGGGCCACAGTGTACGTTTCTAGATTTTCTAGTACAAACTCCATCTTGCCCACTCAGGTTAGAGGACAGGTTTTGTGCAGTAACAATGCAGGGGGGTACCTTTAATAATACCTCCTCCCACCACCAGAGTAAATTTGGAAAAAAAACAAAAACCCACAATTAGGAAGGCCGCTGTGAGAAAACTCCCGGTGTAGGCCTATGGACTACCCACAGTTATTGTTGAGTATATGTAGGCACAGCTCTATCCCACCACTGAACACCAATTTATGTTGGAAAACCACACTCCCACTCTGAAAGGGTGGTGGTGGTCTTCCGGACACACTGTGGTAGCTTGGCTCGAGTGGTCAGGAAACAGGCGCAGTGCTAAGCATACAATATACCCATACAATAACCATGCGTGCATCCGTTCCAAAAACGACTCTACACCGTAAAAATTATGAAAATATTCTTTCTTTATCTTCTTCTCTTAGTTGCTGATTGGAAAAATAAATAGGACAATCACAATATACAAGTTTCAATTAGTGCAGGTCAAATAAATATTGGCTGTTTGATGAAATAAATAGGGGTGATCATAAATAACAGGGCATAAATACAAGTGCAATATATACAGACAATTAAATACTTTGAGGCAATAAATACTGTACCAATAAATATTGTACACCATCAGGTCCTGTGGACCTATAAATATAGTGAAGCAATAAATAGGTAAAAATTCAATAAATACAGTACCCCCAATAAATAATTAAAAGTATACAGCAACACTCATGTAATCAGATGACACTTCAATTCTTAAGGGCTGATTTGGCCCAGGCACAGCTTGTAGGGTTGTGGAAGGCTTGAGGGGGGGCTACTCCCTGGCTGGGACAAGGCTGAGGCCTAAGCTGAGGTAGATCAAAGGGGGGAATACCAGTGCCCTGGCTTTCTCTCTCCACACAACCTCTCTAGGTTAGTCCCAGTTCACCCCAGGCACAGTCAGGTTGGTTTCAGCACCTCCCTAGCCCCTTAGAGCAGTCTCTCAGGTCTCCACAGGGCCTTAGGCGCCCTCTACTCCACTTACTGCCCTTTTTCTGATGTTCCGACGCCGCTGGAGTCGTGTCGACGCCGTGAGGCGGTTCCGGTTCGGTCTCGGCGGCCTCGGCACAATGTCAGTTCTTTGACGACGCCGGTAGGCGGTTCCGGTCCGATGTCGGTGGCCTCGGTTCGATCTCGACCTCCGATTCGACGGCGTCGGGCAGTCTCTTCACGATGTCGACTTCGGGCGGCTCCGGTCCGATGGCGCTCTCGGCTCCGATGACGTCAGCCGGCCTGGCCTCGATGTCGACTTCCGGCGACTCCGGGGTGCGATCCTCACCCCCGACCTCCGGTGCTCCTCCACACAGGATCCGGGCGACTCCGGAGTGCGATCCTCACTCCCGACCTCCGGTGCTCCTCTACCTCGGTCTCCGACGACTCCGGAGGGCGGACTTCACTCCTCCGATGACGCCGCTCGCTCGACCTCGGTTCACTTCCTCCTCGACCTCTGGTATTCCTCACGACCTTCGTCGGCGCCCTCTCACGACCTCAGGCGGCTCCGGGTACGACGTCTGCTACTTCAGTCAGCGCCGCTTCCCCACCTCGGGCTCCAGGTCTTCAGGCTACTCGACGCCGGACTCCAGGGAAGCCAGTTCTCAGGTCAGAATCTTGCTGTTTTCTTGGTTCTAAGGCCTGTTCCTGCTGTCCAGGTCCTTAGGATAAGTTTCTTCTGTCTTCTTCCCACACAGGGCTATAGGCTGGGATCCATCAGTAGGGACAAGTATCAAGGGTGGGTTTATGGACCCCACTCCAGGCACAAGTTTCCACCCCTGCTGCTTCACTCCTTCCTCCTTCACTGTTGTGCTCCTCTCTCTTCACCAGTCAGGTGCCAACTGCCAGCTCCAACTGCCAACACTCTGTCTTAACCTCCCAACATTCTAAACCGCCTCCAACGGTCACAGGGTTCTGGAATCTCCTGGAATGTTCTGGAAGGTGCTGGTAGGTTCCAGTGGATGCTGGTGATGTCACAGGTGGCCACCATTTTGTGCTCCAGGCCCTCAGACAGAAGTTTCAGGGGTAGATAAAATGGCTCCCTGAATCTGCAGCAACACGAAAAAGTCTGGTGGTTCCCAAAAAGGAAAAATTCAAACAGGGTTTGAGACAAAAGTGGGACAAAATAAATAATGATGAGGAGGGACCACCCAAAGGGCTGACAGGTCCAACAAAAGGTGAATCAAGATGCAAAGGAAGATACCTGAGGGAAAGGGAGAAAAGACGGTTTGAACGTTGGAAGAGAAAAACACTTGAAAGGAGAGGAGAAACTAGTCCGGCTATGGCTTTAGATTGGCCTCAGAGAGGGAAATTGTGTATTAGAAGAAATCAAACTGTGTATGATAACTATTTTATAGGTGCGAGTTATTGCCATTATATGTATAGAATCATGGGAGGATGGGGATTTTAAAGGAGGAAATGATCTGGTATTCCCTGGATTATATTTTATCTGTGGGAACAAAGCTTATTATCGATTACCGGACCATTGGTCTGGCACACGTTATATAGGCCTGGTCTTCCCAAAGATATTTCATGTGGGAAGGGGAAAAGATGGTACGCATGAGATAGGTAGACAACTAACACGTAGAAGGAGGGAAAGTTGGTCAGAAATTGTAGGGGAAATTTTTGGAGCACTGATACCAGCCGTTGGGATATCTCTGAATGCACACAAAATTAGAAAATTGTCTACAGTAGTGGATCGCTTATCGACAAGCACTGCTGGAGGGTTTTTATTTGTAAATACAGAAATGGTTGCCATGCGAGCCATGGTGATGCAAAATCGACTTGCCCTTATTTTGGCCAAAGAGGGAGGAGTTTGTGGAATGTTGAAGGTGCAACATTGAACATTGTTGTACTTATATTCCTGACGAGAGTCATGATTTAAAGAAATGTATTCGAAATATTACGGACTTGCATGAGGAGATTGTTCTATTGGAGGTTGAGTGTATGGGAAAAGATTGGGAAAGGGTTTTCTACTATTAAAAACTTTTTCATAAAACTAGGTAGTTCATTTATTGGTAAGATTCTAATTCCAGTTACCTGTATGATATTATTACAAATAATTCTGAGGTAAGGATGTTTATGTATCAAAAGAAGAAAATTACAAAATGACATAAAAAGAGAAGTTGCTAAGAAAAGAGAAAAAGAAAGAAAGGAAAGAGAAATGGAAGACATAGAACTGGAAAAATGGAAAGAGAATATGTATAAGAAAACAAGAGAGGAGGAAACAATCATGTGACATAACAAGACTTAAGAGAACTGAATTCATTTCCGTGAAAATTTTATTAAATTTAGGGGAATTTGTGGTGATATTAAAAATCACCAAAGGGGGGATTGATGGAGCAGGTAAAACAAAATTTTGTATACCTTCTCTATTTTGCATGAAAATACTAATGACGTAATCAATTGATATATTAATTTGAATTAACTGTGTGCTGTGATTTATTAATCAACAAAGTTCATTTTTGATAAACACAAATTACACGCGGGACTAATTGCTATCTGCATGGCAGAATAACTTAATGACTAAATGTGGTATGCCTATTAACAATAGGAGGTGTGGTAATAGAAAATTGCATGATTTATGTTGCTTTGGTTACGTTTGCTTTCCTGTTGGGACCGAATGGTGAGTATTATTGCTTTAAATGTCGCTATAAGCTAGGAAAATACTAATATATAATGGGATTAGTGTGGGTTGAAACATTAGAATCTTCATTTCCATATATTAATTATGTTTTATGTTTGTTTCGCTTAAGTTGGCATTCGGGCCTACCAGGCCATGACATTCAAAATGGAGTTCGGAAGTGGCCACCGTCTTGTGAGTGTGATGTCTACTGCACAGACTCGGATGGCTCCGAAGATCTCCAGGCATCCTCAATTCAGAGCACAGTGTTCCTGGTCAAGGATAAGAACATGGAGGACTGCCAGATCTCAGCCAGTGTAAATTACCCGAAGAAACAATAGTCACCTCTAATGAAGAATCAACATTGTTGCATGAGAATGACATAAACTGAGGATATGACCAAGCTATTTCCCTGAGAACCCAAGACTCTGAGAAAGTTGGACCATATTACAATTTTTGCAGGATTGGCCAATCACAGTTCTTCTCAGTTCAATAAATGTTTTATGTTACCCAGAATTTTATTATAAAAAGGGTAGTAGAATAGGGAGGGGTTATCTGAGTGCGTACCGAGGGAAGAGTGCGTTCCAGAGGGGTGTCCCGAATTTGCGTGATCGACTTGCTTGCACGATTGCTTGGTCCTTTGGATATCTTTGAGACTGTGCCGTGCTGAACAAAGGAACTTTTCGGACATTTTGAATCTTGGCCTGCATTCGATTGGGACGATTTATCAAAAGAGATTTGAACTATGCAGAGCTAACAGAATTAGAGAAACGACCCCCAATAGCAAGAATAGGTAAGTAGAAATGTCATGCTAAATTGTGTTGATTAATTAAATTGGAACTTTGATTGACCGAAATGCTAAATTATGCAACTAAAAGCAATTAGTTAGATAAACTAAACATTGATCAACAGAGAATGAGCTTGTGGTTCTTTAAATAGGGCATTGAATAAGAATTCCGAAGCTTTAATGTGTTTTAGCTGGTTCTAAATCACCATCAACCAGTCCAAATAATTGGTCCATCGACCAAGTGGTGGAGTGCCTTGATGTTAAAGTTAGGATTCTATGGGTATTGATGTATATATGTAAAATATTGTAACATATTTCCTTCCCTATAGGTATTAAGGTACCCACCCACATGTCCAGCAGATACATCGTCCTCCTGTGTGCAGATTCGGAGTGAGAGGTGCGAGTGTTGGTGTTATGGGCCCCACCAATGAATGTGTGTGTGAATGAGTTAAGTGTGGTGATGGATCTGTGACACAGAGAGGATATGTAAATTTCGCCCCCTTTCTGCTGTATCAATACTGAGGTGTTGTTCAGTGATGCTGAGGTGGTGCTGAGTGATGCTGTGATGGTGCTTCGGTAATGCTGTGATGGTGCTCAGGTGGTGCCGAGTGAAGCTGAGGTGGTGCTGTGGTGGTGTTGAGTGATGCTGAAGAGATGCTAGTGCTGAGTTGGTGCTGAGTGATGCAGAAGAGTGGTCTAGCAGTAATCCCCAAAGGACGAGACAAAAGGTAGCAAACAGGCCCAATGCATAGAGACAGAGTACCAAACAACCAAACACTGCAAGGACGCAGATGGCTCAAAGTCACACAGCACACAAGTAAACTGACAAGCAACTGGCACAGAAGTAACGAGTGGCATACAAGCAGAAAGCCGACACATGGAATTGGTGGAATGGGGGAGGATATATCCAAAACAGGCAGGATGGGGAGAGATATGCCCAAAACAGACAGTGAGATTGGGTGTTTAGCCACAGCAGTGGGTGGGATGGGGCTACAGCCACTGCAGATGGTGGGGGAGCAGATATAGCACACCTTGTTCGGCGAGATAGGGATGGCGACATAGAAAAGATTGTGATCAGCAAACACCAGACACATTAACCTGCTAAACACAGTAAGAGTTCAACTCCTAGACAAAGGCAAACAATGAATGACAGCCCGGCCCCCACAGCGCAGATTAATGATAAATTAAACTTAAAGCGGTGGCAACTTTCCGAACCGAAAAACAAATCACAATTAATGAAGCAACAAGGTTTCACTAGAAGGGGAGAAAAAAACGACTTGTAGGTATGCGGGCGAAAGGTTAAATACTTCTGCAGGCTCCTACCCCCACCAAAATACAATTACATCAACTAAAACTGAAACAATGAACATTCTCGGAGGTATTAACGTGCACTTTTATGCTCCTCTTGGTGCCGAGAAGCCCCTGAGCTGGAAGGCAGGGAGTTAAGCGTCCCCCTCCCCCAACCATGTTTCCGATTAAAGCCAGATGCCCTCATGGGGGACGGGGCCTGCTGTGCAGATTAATGCAAACACGCAGGGCAGCTTCAATCAATGCAGGAGAGGGGAGCATCTCCAGTAGACCTTAATGGACGTCAGCTCTTAGGAGTGAGACGGAAAACTATGATCCACTTACAAGGAGGGGAAAGAGGGAGATCGCTGGACCCTGACTGACTTTCATCCACGGTCCTGGGGCCTCCTTCAACTTCCGGATGCAGGGACGTGCGCTGTACCATGGGGATGTAAATGTGAATATGTGGTCACACTTGTCTTTTGTAAAGTGCACATTTACCCCGAGGATTTAGTGGCACGAGCCAACATATATACGAAACATACATTTTATTAACTTCGTAAGGATGAACGACTGGACGTCCCCACTGGGATTTTAACCTAGGAACAAAACAAAACAAGCCCCTGCAGTGTATGCATTAGCCAACTGAGACGTCAGACCTGGCTTCACATCAGTGAAAGGGGGCTTTGGCTAGAGAGTGCAGAATCCCAGGGGCAGACTGCTCCAGAGTGGGCGCACCCCCTGCGCACCTCACAAAGACTGCCCTGTGCTCCGGGTATGTTGCAAAAATTGAGCGTTACACCAGACGGTCTCCCATCCTTTGCAGCTGGCAACTATCTGTTTATGTGGGATGGGAGATGGGAGACTCACTTGCTTTGGTACTGTTTTATTGTTCCGTTTACCTCCCACTGAGGAATATCTAACCCCGCTGCATGACAGACCTGAGGTGGCCCAACAAGCAATTCTTACATCTTATGCGCACTCCGGTCCCAGCCAGGAGAGATGGGCCCAGGTGGTAGGGAGCAGGAAGCACCCAAACGACCCTGGGAGGATGTCCAGACATATTCAGGTAAGGGCTGTGAGCACAAGCAGGTATGGGACTGCGTATGGAAGGCGTGCTCCCTATGGGACAAGGGGCACATATGGGTAAAGGGGGCATTCATGGCATAGCTGCGGATCCTGCCTTGAAGGGTGGAGACGCGCCCTGTTAGAACAAGCACCGTCCTGCTTTACTATTCATCTATGGCTGACCACGGGGGCAGCAGCTTGTGCTCCACGGCTCACCCCAGGCCAGTAGAAGCTGATTCTCTAGGCATTGCCCAGATGTAACAAAAACAAAAATTACAATGCAATAGGTCTTGCATTACGCAAGACCTATTGCTTTGCAAATGGTAGGCATCACGGATAAAGGGAGGAAGGGCGGGGAGGAGAAGGCACGGACAACAGAAGGGAGGGCAAGGGGGAAGGAGGGAGAAAACATGGACAACGGGAGGACGGGGCAGTGAGGGGAAAAGAAGGCACAGACAACGGGAGGGAGGATGGAGGGTGGAAAAGAAGGCACGGACAGCAAGAGGGAGGGGGAAAAAGGCATGGACAACGGGAGGAACAGCGGGGGGATGGAAAAAAAGGCACCAAAGCACGTCGTGCCTGCAGTAGGATACCCTCATTAAAGAAAATAGTGCTCTCAGTCTAAAATATCACGTTCCGTGTAACAGCCAAAGTAAAGGGGCCAGTCGCCATGGGAGATGACAAATGAAGAGGAGGCATTACTAAGAAGGGACTATCAAGCCTTCATTGAATCAGAAGCCAGAATTTAGGACAAACAAGGACACAAGCCAATGGCAAATATGGGTGGAGAATGGGCGGAGCTACTATTCACCTACTACTTTACAATAAGTCTCGCAGAGCAGTACATGCGCGCTGGCTCTAGGCTTGACCTAAAAAGTGTGAGCCCCAAGATGGTATTTCAAGCAGCTTAAACTTTTCACAATTTGATACACATCATACAAAAGTATCAAACATCCACTTTCTAAAGCAAATAGAACAGGTAGGTAACTTGCTGTATCAAGGCCAATTCCACAGAAAACAAGCATTTACAATGCAATGGTCTCGGCATTGTTAAAGTTAGAGCTATTGGCATTGCTCGACATTATTTTTGTTTATGTTTTTGTTTTTAAAACATTTAAAGAAATGGCATTGTTATTTTCAATGTCCATAGCTTAATCACTCTCAAATGCGAGACCTATTGCATTTGCACCCCCACACAGAGCCACACACACAAAGCAACCCACAGAGCCACTCACATAGAGCAATCCACCCACAAATAGAGCCACCCACAGAGCCACCTACACACACACACGCAGTAGCCCACTGACCTATTTACATTATGTGCACTTTGTGATCTGCATGGTACATGTTCTTTGCTGCAGGCACATTAACATTATGTGCTACCTTTCCAGGAGTCAAAACTTCCACTAGACAAAACTCCGATCTCTCTCTAGGAAGAACATTAAACACCAGAGTCATCATGACATTTTTATTGTTGCCGAAAATTGCTGGAGGCCAGGAAGGAGACAGCAAGCACTTTTAAAACATTAATTTACTTGCAAATATAATGTCTCTACCCAAAGTCAGCGCCCGGTCACACCGGTTGCACTGCCCTACAGCTGGCCCTTCTCAAGGGTCCTGTGACCTCAGTGACAGAGTCACTGTTGTTCTTGGCTGTGCAGCTTCATAGGCCTGCTAGCAAGATTGGAGGTGAACTTCAGTATGAATTGTGGTGGACAAACCTTGAAGGTTAACCCAAACTTGCCAGTGCTAGGGTCCACCTGCTAGTGCTAAGACACCAGCGCTTCTAAGGTCTTGCAAAGCCTTATAAGGTCTAGCATGGGATTGTGCTCCCTCAGGAGAGTCGTCTGATGGACTGGTTATTAAGGCTGAACCTGGTTCCCCAGTTCCAAATTCAGCAGCTCTGGCCATAGTGCCACATCGTCTCCCCCACTGAACACCATACTGTCCCACTGAGAAAAACTCACACTGCCTTCAACTACGACCCAATTGCTGCCGGCTATAAACACCTGGATGAGGCTCAATTTAAATGACGCAATAGACAAGAGCAATATGCGGCCTACAAAAAAACAGTAACATCATCCTGGAAAAAGCAAACACTCATAGGGGAATGCAAAATTTAGCAAACCATGTGAAATGCAAGCAGGAACAACATTGTTACCTTAATGCTTTTAGACTCACTATTCAGAAATCAGTGAGTACTTTTGCCTGAAAGGGGCCTTGAATGGTCCCATTTCAATGTCCATTGCTGATATCCTTACAAAACGTTAGCAGTATGGTAGAAAGACCACATCCCTGGACGCAGAGCCGCAGTACACATTTTGTTTTCCAATCCACACTTTGCAGTACCTCCAGGATTGGTGCACTAGTTGCAAGTAAGCCTGGGCGAAGCACTACGCTACGCTCACGTAGTTTGGGAAGTTCGCGCTACTTCGCACTACGCGAACTGTACGTAGCACAGTGCGAACACGCGTAGCGTAGTGTTGCGTAGTGCTGCGGTCATTTTTTGCTTGCTCGCGGTCCTCAACGTCAAGTTGGCGACCGCGAGCAAGCAAAATGACATCCCGGCGAGACTTTTTCCTTGTTCGCGATCAGCAACATCAAGTTGGCGATCGCGAGCATGGAAAATAAACCTCCCGGCGAGATTCCCAACGCGAGGAGGTCAGGTTTCTCATTGCGAGGGGTCGCGTAATCGCGACCGCTCGCGATGAGAAACTACCAGTTCGCGGTGAGAAAGCTGCCGCTCGAGTAAAAATCTACTCGAGCAGCAGAAAACTACAGCTCGCACTGTGCAAGATGCCATTTTCAAAAGATTGCACAGTGCCGGTTGCTTGTCCGCACTGTGCAATCATTGAAAACAACATCTTGCACAGTGCGAACATGTTACTACGCAGTTCACGAAGTGCTACGCATTGCTCGCGTAGTGCGAACTTCACTTTGCGTAGCTTCGCGAAGTGCTACTTCGCGAACTACGCCCACCCTTAGTTGCAAGCCCCGGGAAAACAAAGACAAGAAAAAAAAATAGCGCTTCACTGGCAAACTCTGTAAAAGTGGCGCTAATGTGTTTTGGTGTGAATAAAATCAATCTGGCCAGTTTACTACCACTGTCTTACTTTATTTAATTATTTTTCATATTTTTAACCTTTTATTCCAGATGCTGCACCTTAGAATTAAAATATGACATTTCCAGCAAAAATGATTTTCTTTTTTGGATCCATTTCACAGGGGAGCAAATAAAAGAAAGTAGAGGAAAGAGAGTGAGAACCCCATCGTGAAGTCAAGGTTTTCAGTAAGAGAAGAACTGCTAGACAGAAAAAGAGGGAAGAATGAAAGAGTGGGGGGGCAGCTGAAGCATTGTCGCACAGGGCGCCACAGGCACTAAAGCCGGCCCTGTGTGCGTCTAAGGTGCTGTACAAAACACTGCTGGAGAGGGGTGAGGACGAGGGGAAAGAGTGGGGGGGCAGCTGAAGCGGCAGAGCAGAAGCGGACACTGTATTTTTCTTCTCTAAGTAAGAAGGAAAAGACAGAGTCCGGTTACTTATCTGCCGCACATCATCGAGCGCCAGGAAACGCCGAGCGCCAGGAAACGCTGAGATCAGCCTTGCAGCAAGGGAGTCCGGTTACTTATCTGCCGCACGTCCTCGAGTGCCAGGAAACGCCGAGCGCCAGGAAACGCCGAGATCAGCCTTGCAGCAAGGGAGTCCGGTTACTTATCTGCCGCACGTCCTCGAGCGCCAGGAAACGCCAAGATCAGCCTTGCAGGAAGAAAGAGGCGACCCCACGTCCCGCTCTGTTGAGAGCGTGCACAAAATGGCCGAACCTTCCAATGGTAAAAAAAAAAAACAAACACGCCCACCACGCGTAAAGGGGGCAGGGAGTAAAAAAAGAGAAAGACGTGAAAAAACACGCCCCCGAATCCGAAAAAGACGGGGCTTGTTTAGAGAGACAAAGCTCTTCTCCAATGGCTGACCAGCATTTCAGAGGCCAGCCAATGGAGAAGAGGGGCGGGTTCAAGCCCCACTTCTGAAAAACGTTAAATCTCGCGCGCGAGACTGCGCAAGCGCAGCCTTCACTAGCCGAGACCTAAAAAGAAGTACCTAAGGCCACCACAGAGAGAAAAAATGGCAAATGGAAGGCAAGAACTAATAAGCATCATGCAGAATAAGAACTTGAAAAATAAAGGAATGGAAAAAATAACAAGACTGTCAAAGGAAGAAAAAAGAGCACTCTGAGATACATGAATGATGGGTTTTATAGTCTCCAAAACCTGAGACCCCTCCTCCTTTGCTTTCTGTTCCCACACACAACTTTTGCTCAAAGCTCCCAGATAAAAAAACACCCTTTTCTCTCATCTTTAACATTCTTTTCTTCTCCCTTTTTTCCTAAGTCCTTTTCGCTTCTCTGCCCTTTCTTCATTCTCAATCGAATATTTCGTCTCTTCCTGAAAAGAACGTGTCTATGTTCTTTTTCTATAGGCCAGCTTCCCCATGGGCATTTGTTACATTGTCTAGCATGATACTATTCACCATAATGTAACATCTTGCTTTTTATACAGTACACATGACCTCCATAAAACACAGTTTGTCAGCGGAGAATGTCGTGAATGTTCAGCTCATTGAGACGCCATGTCTATTATCTGTAATCAGTGCCAATTTTGTTTAAAAAAAGTTTTTAAAAAAAGTTATGGGGGTCCAACATGTTGTCTGGAGAGTAACTCATCCTCACTTCTGGTGCTTCTCAGTTTCAACACTTGCACTGCCCGTTGCCACTGAGGGCATCACCCACACGCTTCAGTGCTCGCACTGGCACTGCCTTACATCAATTGTGATGAGGCGTAAAAGCTTTACTTGAACCCGACAGTGCGACCAAGCACAGGGAACGTCCCTAACATTTTATTTAAACAAGTTTGATATGTGAGGGGCTTTTCACTCTGAAACGTTTTAAACAGGTACTAAAGAGTAGACTTTACAGCACAATTTTCACATAGTTGGACTAAAAATCCCGATGTTCTGTAGGTGCGGGACTTAAAAAACCAATTCATTTTGAAGTGTGTCAGGCAAGCCTTGGCAAGACTTTGAAAAATGACGACAAAATACTAGATTCTTCAGAACGATCACTTTGAAAAATGCACAGCAGGCAAACAATTTTGAATAGGCAGACTCTTGGAGGAAGATTTACCATGTTTTCACGTAGCGCAGTGCAGCAGCTACAAATGCTGCGCTGCGTGAAAAGGAGAGAGGATGAGAGCACCCATATTACTAAAATATGGCACCCTCCTCCCCTCTCCCTTGCGCCTTTGCTGAAATCAGCTGCTGTGCGCCACACAGACACCTTTGCTCCATGATGTAAGGATTTCTCAGTGAGTCTAGCATAGATTTTATACTTTGAAGTGAACCCTTGCAGTACAAAATACTATGCATAGACTAACTTGAAGCCTTTTCCCACTGCTGTACAGTGCAGCACACATGCAAAGTCAGAAAAGGAAGGAGAAATTAAAGCATTTCTCTTTCCTTGCGCCTACTTTACATGGGCGCCGTTTTCTCACGCTAAATTTTGTTTACTTTGTTTAGTAAACTGGGTTTAGCTTGAGAAACCTTGGGTGGTTGCATGGTAATGCCCATGCTCCACCCATGCTACGCTCCCTTGGCGCTAAGTAAAGCAAAGCAGCGCTGCTTTGTGTTACTTTCACATTATTTCCAGCGCTTAACAAGTTTTGCGCTAGACAGTAAATTGGGAAAGAAAGATTTTGCTCTGATTTGCATCACTTTTGTGACACAAAAAACAGCGTCAAATCTTAGTAAATCCCCCCTCCCCCTTTAGAGTCAACAGGATCAGGCAGGTTAAACAAGTCTTGCAGGCTTGGTCTCCAGATCACACTGGTGATATCATAGAACGAGTTTCCAGCATGAGTGACAAGATACCACCACACAGGTCATGAAACAGCCACAGCAGTAAGTGAGACCTAGCAATCAAAACCAGCAATGCCCCGCCCCATCTCTGCTAGCATTGTGCAGTAAATACCAACTATAAATATATTCTGAAATGATGAGATTTGTTTGGGGGAGTTGGGTAGTCACTGCAAAGGATCACAGAGAATGCATGGCAAGCACCGATGAGCCACTCAGGTGAATAGGACAAAGCATGCCAAAGGGATAAAAGAATATTTATCAATGGCCGGCTCAAACTGGTACTGTAGAATTCTAGAATCTACCAAGGACCCTCGCCCAACTGCTGGCAATGCCCCAAGGACTCGGCGGACTGTCTACATATGTGGGGTGCCCCACGATTCTGGGATTCTTTCTGCAGTGTGAAGTCATTGAAGCGAAAAAAGCTGCTGTTAGAATTGCTTTCTAATAACACAAGCATCTGAAAAGCCGGTAGCCAGCGTCGACTTGGCCTCTAGGGCAACCAGGCTGCGCATGATGATCTGCTCTGTCAAGTGAGTCCGTGGAGCCGGTTTTTGGCTTTTTTTTTTTACAGTTTTTGGGCCTGTTTCATGTCAAGGCCAGATGGAACAATCTAGCTGTTGATTTCCCTAAAAACAAGCATTGCCTGCAGCAGACACAAGTGCGTGCCGTTCCGATTTGTGGGACAACTTTGGAACCATCTGGTTCGCTAATGGGGGCCACATTTATTTTGGTACCTTGGCCTATTTATTGTCCCAGTTTGACCCTGCCAACTGGCGTTAATGAGCTAACATATCTGCATTTATGCATGCCTATGTTTGAAAGTGCCAGCATATTAAAGCCAGACTGACTTTGCAAGTGGTTCAGTAGCGTCTCTCTTATTGCTGTTGAAAAACACCCATTCACTAACACATCTTGCTTTCTACACTAAAACGAAACAGGCACAAAGAGACAAGCTGCCTGCCTTTCATTTCAAGACAATTCCTCACCCGACACTTTCCATTGGTGGATCTGAGCTGAGGGCCATTCGGGTACATTATCCCTCCCCTAACCCTGACGTTCCTCTCAGCAAGCCTACGCCGCATCTGACTCACAAAACGGAAATGTTTGCACACATCTTCTGAAGCAGAGCTGAGTAACCGGAATGACGATTAAAAGTGTAAAACAGCACATTTGTCAAGAGTACGAATCTATGTCTGCAGTTGAATGTGAGAAGGTTGATGGCCACTGCTATTTCCAAGTATTATTTGTATTATCATTACCAATAATAATAAATAGAAAAAGTCATTTAACCAATTACTTAGTGATGTACACAGTGTTCTGTGCATGCATTCCGTGTAGAGCACACTGCAGTCCTATGGAAACCGTCCAGTGTTGCCTAGTGAAACCAATCAGTGCTGTGGATGGAACATTTACATCCCCCATACAGCTCTTGGGGTCCTCGTATGTACAAAAAAAAGACTGTATGTTTTGTCCACCCTCATGTGCACATTTTCATTGCATAGACTGATAAATTAATAGTAAGTCTGCAGAACTGAATTTGATGGAATGTAGGCCATGTGAAACATCCTTGCCATGAAGCCACTACCGCCATCCGCCTGCACAACACACTCACTACCCGATTTCAATGTTTTCATGTGCTCCTTTACCATGCAATTCATTACAATGACTTGCTTTAAGGAGCACGTTGTAGGACTGATGTTGGACTTTAAGGAATGTGTAGTAATGTCACAGTCGGGGTAGTGACTACGTTGTAAAGACATGCATGGTAAATGCATGCTGGCTTCCGTCATTCAACTATAGAACATTAGCGTAATCCAGTTTTGATAGGACAATGCAGATGGTAGCTTGATGTAATCACAAAATGGGTACGGCAGCAGAAGGTACAAGAAAGGAGAGATAGATGAAAGGTTGTTTCCAATTCTACAGAAACAATTGAGAGTCCAAAGTTTGGATGCCACAGGACTACTGCAAAGCTTATGATGAAAGTCATCCTTAATGGAAGAGGAAACTGTAGTGTTCAGACGTAACAGTTTAGGTCATGTCTGAACATAGAATGTTCTTGTGTCTGACATAGAATGTTCAGATGATCGAATTGAGTTCTTGTAATACTGGTGGGGGCAGTTGGTGCATGGACTAATATTGGTCACGACATGCCTGGTGGCTCCTAAGTATTAAACTAACCCTCCTGTTCAAGCGTGGTGCTTCTCATCATTATCATTCATCACATCTTTGTTGGCGACGAGCAGGAGCACGCAGGAACTGCCAGAAACTCTTCAGATGGTCAGGATATGAGAGAACCCCTTATGTGAAAGCTGCAAGTCTTGAACATTTGTATTTTTTATATCCCTACTTTTCGTGACTTAAAAGTCAGTGTGGAGGGGGCCTGCATCTTTTTGGGGCTGAGATGCAGGGTTATAAGTGCTGTTTTGACCGCATATGTATACCCATGCACACAGAGTTTAGAGGTGACATCAAAATGCGGCCAATGTTAGAGGCAGGTGCACGTTGCATAGCTCATTCTGTGATTTCAAATGATGATTTCTCGCTGCCTTGATAGCCACTGTGTAGCCGTTTGGTAGTCTGGTCCATATTGCCTCTGAGAAAGGCATTTTCGTACTGTGGCCACAAAAGCTGCTGAAATTGAATAAATCCCTATTAAATTCCAAGAATTTTATAGGCTCAGCCACCATGGTGATACTGGTGCCAGTCTCCCTCTGGGCTTCTACTCTAAGCCCATTTATTTTTGGCTCTTGTCTGTATCCCTCCAGGATACTGGATCAGACAGCCAGGATAGCTACATCCACCCCTCCAATGAGAATAGAGTTGCCTCAGTGAGCACCTTGACCTGGTCAGGGCTCACCTGTGATCTCATATGGAGACTCACAACTGCATTTGCTGCAGGTGGACTAAAGCCATTCTTTTTGCTTTTTCTGCTAGGGTCTCCAGTTCTGGGGGATCTCTGTCAAACAGACCTGCAGCTTTTGGAGATATTCCCTCTTGGGACTTTTGCCTGGTTTGATACAGTAGCCCTTACAGAGGGTACTACACTGATCATGGCTCAAGTCCATGTAAGAGGTCAGGTCGAGCTTCTGATCCTGGCTACTGGTTTCAGGCATTATTTGTACTAAAGCTGGGACCTTTTTTATAAAGTTTCACAAAATAATAAAAAAACAAATACCTTGTCATAGCTAAAGCATCGACTTTTACATTTCTAATAAGTAAGTTTCAGGGACTTAACTAAGAGCCCCACCAGTTACTTTTAGGAATTTAGAAAAAATGCTCTTTTTGAAAAATTAACTAACTAAAGACAATTTTGCGATTTACTCATGTGGTCACTTATTGACAAAGTGGTTCCAGCAAATGCAAAGTCTTCTGTCCCACCGCCAAACTGCCAAATGTAGGAAGCTGACTCTCAATATAGTGCACTAAAAAGATGTGCACTGTGCAGAGTCCAGTGACTCTCCAAATGGTACACAGAGGTAAAAGCAGATGAATCTAATGCTCTTTGTGTGATACTGTGGGTGAGCAGTAAGGCTTATAAGAGGGTAGTGCTAAACATCTATTGTACTCCATAGAGGCAATAAATGAGACACACACTCATGAATAAATCGAAGACCAATTTATAAAATAATTTAGAGTTTTATAGAATTTTTAAGACCAAGAACACAGTTCTAAGCTAAGTCCTTTTGGAGTTGCGATTTTTCAAAGTTCAGAAAATATATCGCATTTATATGCAATTATGCACCATAGAAAGTAATTGGGAAAAAGCAGAAAATGCATTGAAATTCAGGCAAAGCTTTCACAAAGTTCACCTTCTCATTTTAGGCCAATATCTGGACTAGGGGCAAAGTTCCAGCGGGAGAAATTCGGGATCATCCCGGATTGGGCAGTAGCAGAGTGCTGAGGGTCTTGGAACTGGTGTGCAAAGAGGAAGCGGGCCACTTGAAAACAAACTGGATAGGTGGACTTACAGGTAAGTCCAAGCAGGCTCCCTCGAAGGAGGAGGGTGCAAGGGACTGGTGACCAAAGAAATACAGCAGGTTAGTTGATGCCAGGACCGATGGAGCCGGCTGCACAACTAACAGGTCAGCCAAGCGTTGTGCATTTTAAGGGCCTCATGGTCAGGAGCAGGCAACTTTAGGAGGCGATTTTGGGACAGCTCGACCTCTCAGGATGTGGCCCTCAGGTGTCTCAATGTCCCTCGACGAGGGCTTGCTTATTGTCCTTTGGGAGTCTGGAGTGGACTCTTCTCTGTGTTTGCTGTTGGGTTCTGGTACACTGGGTATTGGTACGCCGCAGCTCCAGTAGGCCCTGGTCTCTTCAAACCTGATGAAGAGACAGAGCTGACCCTCTGGAGCTGTTGTACCTATTATTGCTTTGGTGCTGTGTCAAGATCATCGAGGAGCAACCAGTCGACACACAGGACTTCATGGGATCAGTGACTGCCTTCTAAGGGAAGTTCCTGGTGATTTATGTAAGGCTGCAGGTACTCTGTGAATATTGGAGTCCCCTTAGGCTCCTCCACCAGGGCTACTGAGTTATTTCCTTTGTCACCCTGGCGGAGGATAGTCTGACCATCAAAATTTAAAGCAGGCTTCAAATCACTAGAATATGTTGAGTCTCATCAATAGAGACAAGCATATTTAAAGGTCACCTCTGAGAATGACTTGGAGGTTACTGAAACTTTCGTGGCATATCTAGCTTCACAATATATAGGTGAGTTGCAGAATTAGAAGAAGAGGAATCTAACTTCCGACCCACAGGGCATTTAAGTCAGACTCTGCTAAAGGGAGCCTAATCTCCGATGAAGATACCTGACCAGTATACTCAGACAAAACTGATGCTAGGTAGCCCAGATAATAAACACGTAAGATCAATAAGAGATCCCAAAACTTGATAGGAGAACAATACAGTGAGAAGGAAGACATGCAGGAGACAGCAGTCTCTGGGGTTGTAAACAGCACAGAATAGTTATGACCTAAGAGCAAAGAGGAGCAGCAGGGACAGAGCAGGCATGACATTTCTTCTCATTGATTATTGTTATGCCCCAAGGACTAGGTGGAGCATCGAGGAATTTGCCAAAGCTAAAAATAGATACGAAATTGCCCACCAGGGAGTTCCTGACTGTTTCAGATTTGACAATTCAAACATTTGACTATGAATATGTTGACTTTTATGCATTAATTATCGAATCCAAGCGGATGCGAAAAAATACTGTCACATGCTGGACATGTCTGGACATGCATCAGAGGTCAGAAATGTGCCACAGAGACTGATGGACATGATAGTGTTTGCTTTGTAAAAGCCCTCACTGTGAATCTGTTCATGCAAAACAAAGGGTAAGGAAGGTGAAGCAAGGCAATTAAGCAGGACAGTGAAACACAGAGGGACTATAGGAGTTTGCAAAGAAAGAAAGAACAGCTATCACCCCAGATGGGACGCAAAAAAGATTTTGGGGCATTATATCAAGCGGCAGCGATAATTATCGCTGACTGCTCTTAGCGCGCATTTTCCTATCGCTGGAACTTATCGCCATGTTAGCGCTGTATTAACAACGCTCAGCGCCATGGCGATAAATATTCCAGCGATAGCGGGAATATCACCTTTTTCCATGGAACAACGCTGATTTCCCAGCGATGGTCCATGGAAAACGACGATATCCTTGATGATAGGGCCTGTGGTCTTAGCCACACAATCCACCCCCTTGTTACGTATGCCTTAGTCTGGAATTTAACAGACGTTAAAATCCAGCGTTAAGGCTCAGTTAGCGCGAAAAACATCAGCGCTAAACCGGACGATGCTTCGTTGTAAATACAGCGAAGCACCTTTAGCGATATTTTATAATGTAGTTGCAAGGGGCACGCCTACCTTGCATCTCATTAGCGAAGTGAGGCGATAGGAAACCTTGCGCTAAGGGAAGGAAACACGTGCTAGCGTGTCCTTGTTAATAAAGCGATAACATTATCGCCGCTTTTTGCCCGAAAACGGATGCTAAAGCGGCGATAATGTTATCGCCAGCCCTTGATAATATACCCCTTTGGCTGCTTGTATCACCTTGGAAAACACAAGAATGAAACAGACCCTAGATGAAAAAAACACATCAATAAAAAACAAATGTTAATGGCGTGCATCTGGAATTTGAAATGACTAATGAGCATAATGTGACATCAACAATAAGTCTAGAAAAGTGTACATCAACAGAACATCAACAGAAGTCTCCCAAAAGTGCACAGTAGCATAGGAATGACAATATGGGCTTTCAATGACTATGAAACACAAATACAAACGGGAGTGATCAGAACGGAGGGTACATATAGGCATAAAATATGGAAACTCGATCCTCACAACAAATCGAGAAGGCTTTGATTGCTCCAGATGCAAAAGTTGTCTGCACAGGGGAAGGGCAGAGGAAATATAAGGACAATGCATCGAGCAGAACCTTTAATAACTCCTCCTCATCACCCCGGATAGAAAAGGACAATCAGTTTATCCTGGCATGTACCAGAAACAAACGCAGGCCCAAACGAGATATGTTGTTAGCTATAACAAAAAAAGTGTGAGCCCTAAGACGCTATTACAAGAAGCATCACATTTTCACAATTCGATACAAATCAAACAAAAGTATCAAACATCCACTTTTGAAAGGAAAAAGAAGGCAAACCAAGAAGAAGTGGTACCAGTTGCTGTATCAAGGCCAATTCTACAGAAGAAAAGAAGTACAAAGGGCCACAACAGAGAGTAATGGAATGGAACATGTCAGGGAAGAACCAAAAAGCGTCACTCAGAACAAGGACTTGAAAACTGAAGGAATGGAAAAATAACAGAACTGTCAAAGGAAAAAAAGAACACTCTTCGATACATGAATGAAGAGTTCTTTAGAGTCTCCAAAACCTGAACCCCTTAAAAATACCTTTTTCTCTCCTCTTCAACGTTGTTTTCTTCTCCCTTTTACCTAACTCCTTTAACTCATCTCTGCCCTTTCCCCCTTCTCAATCGTTTCACCTCTTCCTGAAAAAAACGTGTCTATGTTATTTTTCTATAGGTCGCTTCCCCATTGGCATTTGTTACATAGTCTAGAAGGATACTGTCCACCATAATGTAATATCTTGCTTTTTATATAGTACACATGACCCCCATTATATATCATGTGCCAACGGTGAATGGTGGTGAATGTTCAGCTAACTGACTCGTCCTGTCTATTATCTGTAATCAGTGGCTAATTCTTAAAAAAAAAAGGTTAAATAAAAAAGATGTGCGTGTACAACAATTTTTTCAGGAGGGTAACATCCTCACCTTTGGTGCTTGTCAGTTGTAACACTTGCACTGCCTCCGCGGGTATCACCTACAGTCCTACACGCTTCAGTGCTCGCGCTGGCACTGCCGGCCATCATTGACAGATGTGAACTTAAGTGATGAGGCGTAAAAGCTGTACTTGAACCCCACAGTGCGACCAAGCACAGGAAGTCTCCCTAACATTTTATTCAAACAAGTTTGATATGAGAGGGGCTTTTCTCTCGGTGAAACGTTTCAAACAGGTACTAAAGAGTAAACTTTACAGCACAATGTTCACTTAGTTGGTCTAAAAATCCCGATGTTCTGTAGGTGCGGCACTTAAATAATAAATTCATTTTGAAGTGTGTCAGACAAGCCTTGACAAGACTTTGAAAAGTGATGATAAAACAATAGATTCTTCAGAACAATTATCTTCAAAAATACATGGCAGGCAAGCAATGTTGATTAGGAAAACAGGCTCAGGTAGGTTAAACAAGTCTGGCAGGCTTCGTCTCCAGATCACACTGGTGATAGCAAAGAACGAGTTTCCAGCATGGATGACAAGATACCATCAGACAGGTCATAAAACAGCCACAGCAGTAAGTGAGACCCAGCAATCAAAATCAGCAAAAAGCAGCCGATCTCTGCAAGCATTTTGCAGTAAACGAGAAAGATGCAAATTACAACTAAAGTTGTCCATCCGACATTTAATTGTTCGTGTTGTTTATTCTGTATTCACAACATTCAACGGAATTCATCTTCATTATTTTCAATCATCAATTTGATATAAATCTTCTTTAACAGAACCAAGGAAACACAGCCAAGCTTGAGGAATGGACAACAATTTCAGTTGTAATTTGCATCTTTCTCAGTACATGATCTATTGTACATATTTCCCTGAAAGTAAAACCAGGGACTTAGAAGTAGCGCTGGGCAATTTTCTCTATTTTTCTTTGCTTGAACCATTTTGAAGTAAATACCAGCTTTAAATATATTCTGACATGCTGTGATTTGTTTGGGGTTTCTGGGGTCACTGCAATAGCTCACAGAAGAAGGGTGGCAAGCACTGATGAACCACTCAGGTGAATAGGACAAAGCAAGCCAATAGGATAAAATAATATTTATCAATGGCAGACTCAAACTGGTTCAGTAGAACTCTCTTGACATGACTTACCTAAGGCTACTTAAACTGAGTAGAATCTACCGAGGACTCTCACCCAACTGCTGGCAATGCCGCAAGGACACGGCTGATGTCCTACACATGACGCCAGGGTGACCCATGATTCAGGGATTCTTTCTGAAGTGCAAATTCATTGCAACAAAGAAACTGCTGTTAGAATTGCACCCTAATAACACAAACATGTGAAAAGACAGTAGTCAGGATTGAACTGGCCTACAGAGCTTGATGCAGTGCATGATGGGCTGCTCTGTCAGGTCAGTGCGTGGGGCTGTTTTTTGTAGGCCTGTTTCATGGCCAGATGGACCAGTCTAGCTGTTGGTTTGTCTAATATTGCAACAAGCATTGGCTGCAGCAGACACAAGTGCATGCAGTTTTCCATGCCTTTACACGTTGTAAACTGGCCTGGTTTGCAAATGTGGGACACCTTTTTAGCAATCTGGTTCACTAATTGGTGCCACATTTATTTTAGTGCCTGGGCCTATTTATTATCCCAGTCTGACCCTGCCAATAGCTCTGGCTTCAATGAGCTAACATGTCTGCATGTGCATGCCTGTGTTTGAAAGTGCCAGTATATTAAAGCCAGACTCGGAGACTGACTTTGCTAGTGGTTGAGTAGCTTCTCTGTTATTGGTGTTGAAAAACGCCCATGCTTGAAATATACTACCTGCTGTATTCACTAACACATCTTGCTTTCTACACTAAAACGAAACAGGCACAAAGGAACAAGTTGCCTGCCTCTCATTTCAAGACAATTCCTCACCCGACACTTTCCATTGGTGGATCTGAGCTGAGGGCCCTTCTGGTACATTATCCCTCCCCGCTCTCTCAGCAAGCCTACGCCGCATTTGACTCGGAAAATGGCAATGTTTGCACACATCTTCTGAAGCAGAGCTGAGTAACCGGAATGAAGATTAAAAGTGAGAAACGCTGTTGAATCTGTGAAGGTTGACGGTCACTGCTATTTTCAAGTATTATTCTTATTATCATCGATAATAATAATAATTTTAGTGATGTACACAAAGTTCTGTGTATGTATTCCGTGTACAGCACATTGCAGTCCTATTGAAAGCGTTCAGTGTTGCCTAGTGTAACCAATTAGTGCTGTGGATGGAACATTTACATGCCCCATACAGCTCTTTGTATCCTCGTTTAACCAAAAAACATATTGTGTATGTTTTTGTCCACCTTCATGTGCACATTTTCTTTATGTAGACTGAATTTGATGTGATGTAGACCATGTGAAACATCCTTTACCACGCAGTCACAACCACGACCTGCCTTTACAACACACTCACTACCGCGATTACAATTTACCATGTGCTCCTTTACCGTGCAATTCGTTACAACAACTTGCTTAAAGGGGCACATGGTTGAACTGATGTTGGACTTTAAGGAATGTGTAGTAATGTCGCATTCGGGGTAGTGACTACGTTGTAAAGACATGCATGATAAATGCATGCTGGCTTCCGTGATTCAACTATAGACCATTAGCGTAATCCAGTTTTGATAGGACAATGCAGATGGCAGCTTGATGTAATCACAAAATGGGTACGGCAGCAGAAGGTACAAGAAAGGAGAGATAGATGAAAGGTTGTTTCCAATTCGACAGAAACAATTGAGAGTCCAAAGTTTGGATGCCACAGGACTACTGCAAAGCTTATGATGAAAGTCATCCTTAATGGAAGAGGAAACTGTAGTGTTCAGACGTAACAGTTTAGGTCATATCTGAACATAGAATGTTCTTGTGTCTGACATAGAATGTTCAGATGATCGAATTGAGTTCTTGTAATACTGGTGGGGGCAGTTGGTGCATGGACTAATATTGGTCACGACATGCCTGGTGGCTCCTAAGTATTAAACTAACCCTCCTGTTCAAGCGTGGTGCTTCTCATCATTATCATTCATCACATCTTTGTTGGCGACGAGCGGGAGCACGCAGGAACTGCCAGGAACTCTTCAGATGGTCAGGATATGAGAGAACCCATTATGTGAAAGCTGCCAGTCTTGAAAAATTTAAATGTTTATATCCCTGCTTTTTGTGACTTAAAATTCTGTGTAGAGGGGGCCTGCATCTTTTTGGGGCAGAGATGCAGGGTTATTAGTGCTGTTGTGACCGCCTATGTATGCCCATGCACACAGTGTTTATCAGTGATGTCAAAGTGTTGCGAATGTTAGAGGCAGGTGCACGTTGCATAACTCACTCTCTGATTTCAAATGATGATTTCTCGCGGCCATTATAGCTACTGTGTAGCGGTTTGGTAGTCTGCTTCGGTGCCCACTAGCCATGCTATAAAAACACCATTCCTTCTTGGGATCCCAGTTCTTATCCTGGTACTCACCCTTATACTGTTTTGAGTTTCAGGGCATAGAATCCTGTGCAGGTTTTTGAGGGCTTAAGAAGACTTTTTTTGGGGGGGGTTTCTAGTCACCATCTTTCCCTTGGGGGGTCTTTTTGGCCTCTTCTTTTTGTCACCCTCACCAGTGGCAGTTTTAGTCACACTTACTTTTGACCAGTGGTCTGACTTCTTTCCCAGCTCTAGAGGACAAAGCTGACCTAGGTCAATCAGATGCTGTTAAAACTTCTCATTGTAATAATTACTCAAACGATGCTCATTCATAATTCAATTGTAAATCTCTTCAAAGTCATTCACATTGTTACCTGTTAACCAAGCACCTAGTGTTTTCACTGTAAAGTCAACAAATTCCTCCCAGGACTGAACATGGGTATTTCAAGTCTACCTAAATCTTATCCTATTGTCTTCAGGGGTAAGTCAAAATTGCTCTGTCAGGGTACCTTTCATGAGGTCATACCACTCAGCATCTTTTTCAGGCAATGTCAGGAGTCTATCCCTGTATTTTTCTTAGAATAGTTCCGACAAGAGAGGAGCCAGAATCTTTTTGAGCTACTTTTTCTTCCTATGTAGGCTCTCTCAAATGCAGTGAACCATTTGATGGTGTCATCACCTTCTGAATATAGAGGGACAATCCCTGTGGGGAGTTTTGAGTCACAAAAAACAAACTTCACCCTCCCTATTTATTGGTATGCTGCCACCAGAGAAATGTCCTAGGCCAATCTCTTTCCTTTGTATTTCTATTTCCAGGAGCTGAGCTTCTAAGTTCAGTCTCCTGGTCAATCTTTCTAGGTCCTCCTCTGAGGAGGCTTCTGCTGTGTCTGAGGGGACTTACTCACATCCATTCTCAACATCATCTTCATTGATATTTTTATCATCCTCAGACTGGGCTACCAGTTCTGGGGTTCTCTGTC
Organism: Triturus cristatus; assembly: GCF_964204655.1. Lineage (NCBI taxonomy): Eukaryota > Metazoa > Chordata > Amphibia > Caudata > Salamandridae > Triturus > Triturus cristatus. The sequence goes on along the minus strand of NC_140583.1, from coordinate 740,037,758 downwards.
CAACTTTTGGAGATATTCCCTCCTGGGACGTTTGCCTGGTTTGATACTGTTAGAAACGGGGTAGCATGGTGCGGAGCGGGTAGGCCAAACTCGGAGGCATTGTGTAAAGCATCTGCGCAGCACACTCACAGGCGACACCCCAGGCACACTACAAAAAGAGACCAAACCAGGTGATGTGAAAATAACTTGTGTATTGTGAAATAAACACGTCAGAATGTAATCACAGTTGCATATACATGGTACCACCGGCAGTGGGTAGCAATTTACACTGGGATTATTTACAGGGCAGCGCCAATCGGGCCGCTACCAGAACCATCACCAGTCCAATTAGGGTAAACAAAAGTCCATTAGTAGTAAAGAGATAACAGCCAGTACCTACTGGCAAGACCATGCACTTGGCAACATCACATTAGCATTAGGCATAAACATCAAACATCATAACGTGGGCATAAATCAGATTAGCATAACTGCATTAGCCATGGGACTCAGGCCTAGAAACACATTATACATCACCACCATAAGTGTAGGCAAAGCATAAGCATACCCCCTTTACATAAACCGAGGCCTATATCAGGCTAGGCATAGGGTAAAAACATCGTGGCATGACATGCGGCATGAAAACATATTGTGCATTCGCAGTAGTATAAGTCCACTAGGTATAATCACATGAGGTCAAGCACCATCCGTAGGTAGGAAAACACATTAGATCAACCATCATTGCAGGAATACTCTAAGCATGGAAATGCATTAGGCCTATGGTCAGAAGGGCGAACCTTGTACATGCACAACCCCATCACAATACTAATAATTAACTGTAAAACCCCCAGCAATATATGTATAACAGCCAGTAACTACTGTCAAGATAATGAATTTAGCATCATGACATTACTCAGAGAGGCATTTACTCTGCACCAAATAACCAGCAAGGGGTAGGCTGGAGCCCCACTCTGGGACTCTAACCATATAAATTGGCCAACGTTGCAGCTGCCCGCTCCGGTGGCGCAGCCGTGTGAGATGAGGCACACAAGTCTCAGGCCAAGGGAGAGCCCCCCATCCCCCCGGGACACTAAAGTACCAAACGGCAATGTCTCCCGGTGCAGGTTAGTTTTAGACACCACTGCGTCGAGGGAGCCCCTCTCTGGGACTCTGAAATCAAAAATTAGGTGGCCCAAAAGAGTACTGAGACGTTGCAGTCCCTCTTCTGGACTCTGGAGGTAAAAAAACCGATGTGGCCCACAGAAGAATACTGGCCTGGGGGCAGGCACCAGCAATGTTCCCGACTCCACCCCCACCACGTAAAGCCTGAGCCCCACTCACCGGCTGTCCTGCGGGGACTCGGCTCCTAGGATCCATGGGGTTCTAAAGCGGCGGGGGAAGGCACCGACAGTGTGCCTCGAGGCCCCGTTCGCCTTACTTCCCCAGGCAGCAGCTGACACAGCGGGGCTCTCCCTTCACTACGGGAGCTCCGCTGGACCACCGCAGCACTGCTCCCGTTGGCCGGGACCTCTCTATGCACCTGACTTCACCCGGGCCCCCTCCTGGGACCCGGTACTTCGACGGGGAACCCGTGAGGCTCCAGATGGCTTCCCCCAATTAGGGGGAGACGGAGATGGCTTCCGCAGGGCTTCATCCCAAAAGGCCATGCCCACCGTGAGGCGCTGGCGCCTGTCTTCTGTCTTCTTCTCCTCCGCGCTCCTCTCTTTGCGGCTCGGCCACGGCGGTGATTTAAGACGGCAATGAGGGGTAGGTTCGCTCTAAATTTGTAATACCAAGCGGGGTGGGCACCCGCGAAGGACCACACATGCAGGGTGGGTACCCACCAGTTACCTCAACACGCGGGGTGGGCACTCGCTTAATTTTAAGCATAAAGCGGGGTCGGCATCCGCTAAAGGCGGCAAACCGCGGGGTCGGCTCCCGCTGATGAAAATATGCATGAAGCGGGGTAGGCACCCGCTGTATACGATGCAGCCATGTGGGGTGGCCTCCCGCTGTTCAGGAAATAGCGCAGGGGGAATCCCCTAAGGCACGTCGCAGCCTCAGCGCTGCAGGACCCACACTCCTTCTTCACTGGCCACCGGAATACAGCGCTCACAAGGCGCTAGGTCCCACCGGGAGCCTCATGGACACAAGGCAGCGCTCTAATCCTCTTTGGAAAGGGCCATACAGCAGTTCTCTTCTCCCTAAAGTACAGGCCAGCAACTTATAGCGCTCCTCTTCTCCTGGCACTCCACATGTAGCGCTCACCATGCACTGGAAAGCTTCAACAGCTGCAGGGACAACAGATAGTGCCCCTCTCTTCTGGCACCTCAAATATAGTGCTCACAATGCGCTAGGGTGCAGGCAGGCGAGTATAGTCACTTGAAATATAGTGCTCACAGGGCGCTAGGGGCCAGGAGACAATTAATGCAGGGCAAGATCAGCAGGCAGTAGGGCAGCTCACCAGACATGAAGCAGCAGTTCCTAGGAACAGTCATCCTCCATTACGATGGCAATCCTGCTAACGCAGCAGTCTCAACTCCCGCAGAGTCTCTCACTAGCACTGTGGATAGTAGAGGGGTACAGATGGGCACAGGGGCCAGCACACAGGCCCTTGTGGCTGTACCTCATGGCAGGGTGTCCCCTCTCAAGCAAAGTCCACGGACAGTCTGTCTCATGGAGGCACAGCCCCCCTATGTATATCCCCTTCACCCCACCTACCAGAAAAGGTTAGAACCTTCTAGAAGGCTCCTGGCAGTTCCAGTCCCAACTGTCACTGTGGGGGAGGTGTAGGGCACCCTGTCACTTTGAACACTAGACGCCAACCCACCGCAGGCAGGTGGCACAAAGCACACAGCAATGGCGTCTATTTTAAAAGTGACATTTCGAGGGGCGTGGCCAAGTAAGATGGCTGACTGGTAGTGTACCGAGTCAGCTCCGGCCCCACAGACTTCCAAGTGCGGCTAAGCGGGAGCTCTGGAGCGGTGCAAACCCCGTGAGTCGATCGCGGAACGCTCCGAGAGGCAGATGTCACGGTGGTGAGGCTGTTTAGACCCCAGAAATGCGCGAAATCGAGCTGTGACTCAAGCGCCGAGGGCGGACAAAATGGCGGCCGCGGGCTGCGAATGATCGCCGAGCGTGGATCCACAAAATCGAGGGAGAGCGACTGGAGGCATGTCGAGCGGTGCGCTGGGCAGTGGCAAACCTGTGAATTGAAGAGGCTATGGAAAGGCTGGAAATAAGAGCGGGGATCGCGCGCGGGGCGAAAACAACGGAGGAACCTCTATGAGCGGCTTCATTCACCGCCGCTGCAGAGACCACAAAACGAAGCGGATTGTCACCGGGACTCGGCGCGATTTACATGACGGCAATACCTGCAGGTTAGAGGGGACAGTGAATCAAAGGGCACTCAACAGTAAAGCTTACTCGGGGCACGGTGCCTGACCTTAAGATGGCGGCCGAGTTAGACGCTTCAGAGCGCCGAGGGAGACACAATAACACTGGCCCCATAGTGCGCCTGGATCAGTAGGAAACTGGAGGTGGAGAGGGCAGCTGAAAGTGGTCAGAACCGATAACCAGCAGGTCCCGGGTTGACAACAGGGCGACTACCAGCAGAGCATACCGACAACGGCAAGGAGGCTCCCAATTTCAGGTAGCTGGCTCAGGAGGTCATGTGGAGGTGCATAGTCGCTGGAGGGACATAAGGCTGGAAGGGACGAATCACTGAAGCACAAGGCGGACGCTCTGATGGGGAGGACGGCCCGCACGCTCCCGATTTAGAAGACAGCAAAGCCGCAGGAAAATCTTTTGGCACAGTACTTCCAGACACTGTTCAGATCCAGGTACGAGCGGAGGAGACGGTATGGCCTTAACTAAAGACGACTTGGTGGCCATTCTACGGGACTTCAAAAAAGACCTCTGCGGGGAGCTCAAACGGGACCTTCACTCTAGCTTGGACCAACTACGTGGGGACCTGACGGAGAAGCTTGGCGACTTGCGCCGCGATGTGGACGCGGTGGGATCCCGGGTCCTGGAGGTAGAGGAGAAGATGCAAGCCTTAGATAAAGCCTCCATGGCCTCCCAAGCAGAATGTAAAGAGCTTCGCACACAGCTGGTGCAGTCAGCCCTGAGGCTGGAAGATATGGAGAACCGTACCCGGAGAGAGAATATACGGGTGAGAGACCTGGAAGAAGGCGCAGAAGGCACGGACCTGGAGGCGTTCATTATCGGCCTCTTTGGTGAGTTGGTGAACCGCCAAACATGAAAATAAAGCTTGAACGGGTGCACAGGGTCGGACCACCGGTTAACGGAGAACGCAGGAGACCTAGGGACATCCTGGCTAAGTTGCATGCCTTTCCAGTCAAGGAGGCCATCTTGGAAGCTGCCAAAAAGAAGAAGGAGGTCTCGTTCCAAGGATACAGCTGCTCTCTGTACCAAGATTTATCGCAAGCCACTCTAGTGCGTTGCCAGCAGCTCCGCCCGGTGACCAGCAAGCTTCGAGAGGAAAACGTGCGCTACAGATGGACATATCCCTTCGGGCTCAGCTTTGAACGGAAAAATAAAAGACATCATATAACAGAGCTGAAGGAGGGTCTACGCATTTCGGGCCTACCCACAGAAGCAGAGGACGCCGAGGTCCCAGAGTCGTCAGGTACCAAGACAGCCAGACCACAGGGTGAGCAATGGCGCCGGGCTCCTCGCCAGCGAGGAGGGCCCAATCGTGAGAAATAGCGGAGGAGCTGCGACTAGAGATTCATCAAGAGGAAGGAAGGTCGCACCCTCGGGGGGTCTCCGGACAGGAGAGCACTGGTCTCCCCGCAGCGGTCCCAAGATGACGACGACGGGGCTGAGATAGGACCATTGAGAAGAGCGGCCGTCTCTAACTGGACACTGAGGTTTTTGTTTTTCATTTGCCTTCTATCTAGCACACATGTTGATGTTTCCGCCGGTTGCGGAGCAAGTGGGTTGGGCCTGGAGTCTGTTGGGGCTGGGTCTTGGTTACCTTCCCTGGAACTACTCAGGGTGTGAGGAGTTCCATGGTCTGGTTCCTTTGGTTGGGGGGGGCGGAAGGGGGGGGTGGGGGGAGGTAGGGGGGACAGGTTTGGGGTTGGGGGCAGAGGTGGCAGGATGCAACGACGACACAGAGGGGGCAATCTGGGGGGAGGTGAGGCATCAAGGGTTGACAGGTCGTGGCAGAGGCAGACAGGCGCCGCAGACTGGGGCGGATGGAGCCAACAACACACGTCGAAAGGGAGGTTTCCGACTACACATGAGCAGAGCGGGGAGGGGGATAAACATTTAAGATGGCGACGTGGGCTACATGGAACGTGAAAGGGCTGAACGCACCCCAGAAACGCCAGAAGGTATTAAAGTATATTATAGACAGGCAGATTAAGGTAGTCGCCCTGCAGAAAACGCACCTTAAAAAGGAAGACACTGGTCGGCTCAAACATAGGGCATACCCACAGATTTTTCACTCAGCTGCCAACACAAAACATAATGGGGTGGCAGTGCTGTTCCACAATTCCACCCCCTTTCAAGTAGCGGACACGAATAGAGATAAGGACGGGAGATGGATCATGCTCAAGGGGAGACTACAAGACCAACTCTGTACAATTGCGGTAGAATACGCCCCGAACACTGGACAGGCGGCGTTCACAACGCGCCTGTTGGATTCCCTCGGCAGTTTTGCAGAAGGTGTAATCATATTGATGGGGGACTTTAATTTCTTGTGGGATGGACACCTAGATGGCTCCCAAATTACAGGAGAAAGAACGATAGTGTTTCCAACACGAGTCAAAGAGCGCTTCGACTCCCTTGGTCTCCGAGATGGGTGGCGGGCATTACACTGGACAACGAAAGACTATACTTTCTATTCCCATGTCCATCAGACTTACACTCGGATAGACTATATTTTCTTAAGTCAAGCATTGGTGGGGAAGGTGACAGGAGCGCAAATTCTCCCCATATCGGTCTCGGATCATGGGATGGTTATCCTGGAGTTACAATGGGGAGGGAGGGGACACGCACATAGCAGATGGTACTTCCCTGCGGCCGTCTTGAGGGATCTGGTGCGGAGGGCGGAGCTGAAAGAGACCATAGAGGCATATTTTCAAGGCAACCTACCTGAGGACACCTCATATCAGAATACGTGGGACGCGTTCAAAGCGGTATTGAGGGGCAAGTGCATTCAACTGCAGGCGTCACTGAGGAGGCAACAGGCGCTGGAACGGGAAGCGCTAGAGGAAGAGCTCAAAGGGTTAGAGGGCAGACACAAAGCTACGCCCTCACCCGTTTTACTGAGACAACTTACGGCGGTGAGGGGTAAATTACGGGCGATTTACAATAATAGGGCGGAGTATACACTGCTGATGCTAAGACGCGCGGGGTACGAACAGGGTGACAAAGTGGGGTCGCAGCTGGCGCGAAGCTTAGAGTTCAACGTGCAAAATCGTATGTGGGAGGCATCCGGATAGGGCCTGACCGGGTCACACATGAGGAAGAGGCCAAGACTAGAGCCTTCCGGGATTTTTATGGCACTCTATATAGCGGGGACACGCTTGCGCAGGACCACCAAAAGGCGTATTTAGAAGGAGTGGAATGCCCTCGGCTCTCGTCGACGGAAAGAGAGAGTTTGGAAGAGCCCATTTCTGGGGAGGAAGTGCGAACTGCCATAAAGCGTCTCAAACGACATAAGGCACCTGTCCCGGACGGCATCACAGCACATTTTTAGAAGCACTTCGCAGACGAATTGGTCCCACATCTGACAGCCTTGTTTTGGGCAGTGGCAAAAGAAGCACGGGTTTCCAACTCTTTGGCAGAGGCAATGATCACGGTTCTGCCCAAACCAGGCAAAGATCCGCAGTCTTGCGCGTCCTATCATCCCATAGCTCTCCTGAACATGGACGCCAAGCTCTACTCCATGATCTTAGCTAGACGCTTGGAAGACATGCTACTCCGGTTAATCCACCCAGACCAATCTGGCTTCATCAAAGGTTGCCAGACACACGATAACATACGGCGAACGGTCCACATCATTGAAAAAACTACTAGATTTAAAATTCCAGCAGTGGTGGTCGGGTTAGACGCCGAAAAAGCGTTTGACCGAGTGGACTGGCCCTTTCTATTCCTGACCTTACGGACATTTGGTTTCGGGGATACCTTCATAGATATGGTATGTGCTAACTATGGCCGTCCTTCCGCGAGAGTCGTGGTCAATGGGATTGCTTCCGAGCCCTTCCGACTGACGCGGGGTACTAGACAGGGGTGTCCGTTGTCTCCCCTGCTCTTTGCCCTAAGCATAGAGCCTCTCGCCCTTTCGTGTGAGAGCAAACGCGAACATTAAAGGGATACGGTTTAGCAGAGAGGATCACAAACTCTCCCTCTTCGCAGATGATGTTCTACTGACCTTGGGGGAGCCTCGCCTCTCCCTACCCGCAGTGCAGGGGGAATTGCAGGACTTTGAGAAAGTGGCGGGCTTTAAGGTAAACATGACCAAGTCCTATATATTGAATCTCACACTCTCAAGCGCGGAAGTAGCATCGCTAAAAGCCCAGACGTCGCTCTCATGGGCAGCGCATTCTCTATAATATTTGGGGGTTCAGCTTACGCCAAAGATTTCGGGGCTGTATGGCGCCAACTATACCAAAGTCTTACCGCACTTGCAACAGGAGCTGAGGCTGTGGAAACCTCTGTATATCTCCTGGATGGGGCAAATCAATGCAGTAAAGATGACGGTGCTGCCCCAGATCCTGTACCTGTTTCAGGCTTTGCCGATCCTGCTGGAGAAAAAGTTCCTACCGCAGTTGAAATCGATGATCACGAGGTTTGTGTGGCAGGGGGGAGGGCACGGCTCCCTTTTACAGTACTTCGAAAACAGAGGGCAGAGGGAGGAATGGGCCTTCCGGACTTCGAGCTCTACTACCAAGCGGCCCAATTGCGGGTAGCATTGGAATGGACAGCACGCGAATCGGAGAAACATTGGTTGCATCTGGACCGCGCAATCGCCGGCAGGTATATTTGGGATCTACTGTGGAAACCACGGAGGGACAGACCGCCGAATGCCTATCTTAGCACACCTACACGCACTACCTTGGAGGTCTGGGAAAGGGTTACACGGAGAGAGGGGTGGACGACATTCCCTTCGCCATACACCCCGATACACTTTAATCCGGCTTTTCCACCAGCCAGAGAAGAGGGTCCTTTTGACAAGTGGCATGAAGGGGGATGCTCCTGAGGCGGAAGCCGGGAGAGTTGTTTCGCTGTTTTTAAAAACTTGAGTGTATTTGCTGTGCTTTTACTGTTTTTTACCCCATTCTCCCCTGGGCATTACCGCGCTGCAGCTGACAACGCTGCCGCGGCTTACCTGATTGTTTGTGTTGCCGCCAGCCCCGGGACACTGAGGCCACGCCCACCAACATCAGGCCATGCCCCCTCCGATTCAGGGTATTTAAAGCGCGCTGATTGGCTAGCGCGGCCCAGAACACTTGACCTCCTGAGGCGGAAGCCGGGAGAGTTGTTTCGCTGTTTTTAAAAACTTGAGTGTATTTGCTGTGCTTTTACTGTTTTTTACCCCATTCTCCCCTGGGCATTACCGCGCTGCAGCTGACAACGCTGCCGCGGCTTACCTGATTGTTTGTGTTGCCGCCAGCCCCGGGACACTGAGGCCACGCCCACCAACATCAGGCCACGCCCCCTCCGATTCAGGGTATTTAAAGCGCGCTGATTGGCTAGCGCGGCCCAGAACACTTGACCTCCTGAGGCGGAAGCCGAGAGAGTTGTTTCGCTGTTTTTAAAAACTTGAGTGTATTTGCTGTGCTTTTACTGTTTTTTACCCCATTCTCCCCTGGGCATTACCGCGCTGCAGCTGACAACGGTGCCGCGGCTTACCTGATTGTTTGTGTTGCCGCCAGCCCCGGGACACTGAGGCCACGCCCACCAACATCAGGCCACGCCCCCTCCGATTCAGGGTATTTAAAGCGCGCTGATTGGCTAGCGCGGCCCAGAACACTTGACCTCCTGAGGCGGAAGCTGGGAGAGTTGTTTCGCTGTTTTTAAAAACTTGAGTGTATTTGCTGTGCTTTTACTGTTTTTTACCCCATTCTCCCCTGGGCATTACCGCGCTGCAGCTGACAACGCTGCCGCGGCTTACCTGATTGTTTGTGTTGCCGCCAGCCCCGGGACACTGAGGCCACACCCACCAACATCAGGCCACGCCCCCTCCGATTCAGGGTATTTAAAGCGCGCTGATTGGCTAGCGCGGCCCAGAACACTTGACCTCCTGAGGCGGAAGCCGGGAGAGTTGTTTCGCTGTTTTTAAAAACTTGAGTGTATTTGCTGTGCTTTTACTGTTTTTTACCCCATTCTCCCCTGGGCATTACCGCGCTGCAGCTGACAACGCTGCCGCGGCTTACCTGATTGTTTGTGTTGCCGCCAGCCCCGCGACACTGAGGCCACGCCCACCAACATCAGGCCACACCCCCTCCGATTCAGGGTATTTAAAGCGCGCTGATTGGCTAGCGCGGCCCAGAACACTTGACCTCCTGAGGCGGAAGCCGGGAGAGTTGTTTCGCTGTTTTTAAAAACTTGAGTGTATTTGCTGTGCTTTTACTGTTTTTTACCCCATTCTCCCCTGGGCATTACCGCGCTGCAGCTGACAACGCTGCCGCGGCTTACCTGATTGTTTGTGTTGCCGCCAGCCCCGGGACACTGAGGCCACGCCCATCAACATCAGGCCACGCCCCCTCCGATTCAGGGTATTTAAAGCGCGCTGATTGGCTAGCGCGGCCCAGAACACTTGACCTCCTGAGGCGGAAGCCGGGAGAGTTGTTTCGCTGTTTTTAAAAACTTGAGTGTATTTGCTGTGCTTTTACTGTTTTTTACCCCATTCTCCCCTGGGCATTACCGCGCTGCAGCTGACAACGCTGCCGCGGCTTACCTGATTGTTTGTGTTGCCGCCAGCCCCGGGACACTGAGGCCACGCCCACCAACATCAGGCCACGCCCCTTCCTATCATCCACTTCCTATTTAACATGTGCCTTTTCCGGTCACGCAGCGGACGAGCGCAGCGGGCGCGCCGTTTGCGCGCCGAAGGCGCACCTAAGGCAAGCCCGTCTGCGCCCGTCCGCGACCAGACTGCGGCCGGGGCCAGACATGCTGCCGAAATCGGAACATATGGTGGACAGATATCTTGGTCAGGTGAGGACCTAAAGGCATTCAACCCACCATCCAATTGCTGCCCTCACTCTATAGACCCAGCAACCTTTGACCCCGCCCAAACTTGTAGCAATTGCGGGATAACGTTTGACAGCGCTGCCCCCTCATTACCCCCCAACCCTAAATCCCCTCCTCAAACTAACCTCAGGGCGGGCCTATTAAACTGTAGATCCCTCGTCAAACACACAGATGAGGTCTGGCTCCTATTACAAGAGAAGGATTGGGATATCCTGTTCCTAACTGAAACATGGATTAAAGAGGACAACCTGACCTCTATCGCTCTTGCCATCCCCTCGGGATTTAAAATATGCCTCGCCAACCGGCCTGGGACAAAAAGAGGCGGTGGCGTAGCTATTATTTTCAAAGAGCATCTAGTATTGACATCCTCGGCTGCCACGGCTATCCAAGGAATTGAGGGTCTTCACTTCTGCTTCCAAGTGAGCCCTCAGCTCTCACTAGCAGGACTAGTGATATATCGCCCCCCGGCCAGCGCGGACCCCATTCTAACTACCCTATTAGATACTATAGTGCAGAGCTCACTCCTCCACCCCCTTTTCTTAGTGGTAGGTGATTTTAATATCCACATGGATAAAGTAGACTGCGCCATGGCAGAGATGCTCCGAACTAAGCTAGATGCTGCCGGCCTCAGACTGATCAATGAAGGCCCCACACACACTGGGGGCCATACTATTGATCTCATCTTTGCTAATATCAAGGATGTGCGGCCTGAAAAACCTCTCCCTTTGATATGGTCAGATCATTCACTTGTCCCATTCACTCTGAACATTCGAAGTGACATCAAGGCGCCAAGTAAATGCTACTTTATGAAAAGGCAATGGAAAAAACTGACCCCTGAGTCTATGTCCCCGGTTCTGGCGCAAACCACTCCACCCTTGACAAATAATCCCTATATGGATGCCTTACTACTCAATGAATGGATAGGAGGGATGGTTTCTTTTATTGCCCCAGCCTCGCGGGCTTTATCAAAAAGAGAATCCCCCTCAGCTCCCTGGTTTACGCAGGAACTTAGAGAGGAGAAAGCGGATTGTAAACAACTGGAAAGACTCTGGAGAGGAAACTATGGCTTAGAAGAAAAAACTAGATATAAGGAAGCATTAAAAAAATTCCGAAAAGCCATTAGGAAAAATAAAAAGCGCTTCTACGCGGACTCGATTATACAGGCAGAACAGTCCAGCAAACAAGTCTTTAAAGTAGTACAGTCCTTCCTCAAACCTCAATGCATTGAAAGAGAGGTTGTTCCCACACCATTACTTTGCGAGCAAATTTCAGAATACTTCGATCTTAAAATTAAGAAAGTATATGACTCCTTTGGCCCAGTAATAAGTACTGTGAAACAGGACACAGCGAACAATGGCGAGACAGGAGAAACCCTCACCCAGTTCGCGCATATCCCTCTGAACGAGGTGAGGCAAGAACTCAGCCGCTGTAAATCCGGCTCCCCTGATGACCCCTGTCCTGCTAAACTATGGAGTGCCATAGCGGACTCTGTAGCGCCCACACTTCAAAGTATCTGGAATTCTTCCATCACGTCAGGAATCTTTCCTGACGTTTGGAAGCATGCCACTCTCCTTCCCCTAAAGAAAAAACCAAATGGGGACCCAGATGACCTCACGAATCTCCGCCCAATATCCCTTCTTGCCGCCCCGGGAAAAATGCTGGAAAAAGTGATACAACGCCAATTGAGTAAATTTGTGGAAACCAACAACATTCTCCATGAAACTCAATCTGGATTTCGACCCGGTTTCAGCACAGAAACTGCGCTCCTAGAGGTAGCCGAGTCAGTGAGGTGGTCGATGGATGCAGGAAGTTCAGCTATGCTGGTACTCCTGGATCTGTCGGCCGCCTTCGATACGGTGGACCACGCTAGACTACTCAGCCGGTTGGCAGAGATAGGCATTCAAGACAACGCGTGGAGGTGGATAAACTCCTATCTATCTCAGAGAACGCAGAAGGTGGCACTTGGGACGATTTCCTCCACACCTAAAACCCTCAACTGTGGAGTCCCGCAGGGCTCGGCCCTCAGCCCTCTCTTGTTCAATATCTATCTGGCCCCCCTCTTTACGCTAATTGCCAACTGGGGTGTTGAGGCAATTTCTTATGCCGACGACACCCAGTTGGTATTTCCATACTCTGAGATGACACAGGAATCCCTCGCAAACTTTAAAGGCTGTCTCCAGGACATTGCTCACTGGATGAATACTAACAAACTAAAACTAAATGCCAATAAAACCGAAGTTATCTTTTTCGGTAAGGGTCCCACCCCCGCCCCAGAGCTATGGTGGCCGGTGGAGATGGGCCCCCCCCCCTTTGCCCAGTCACCGGCAAAAAACCTTGGAGTGAGATGGGATAATAAAATGTCTTTTACTTCCCATATCCAACAAGTGACTGACAACGGACTCCTGAGGCGGAAAGCCGGGAGCTAGACTCTGCTATCATTTTAATTATTTGAATGTTATACTGTGTTTTTACAACTTTGCTCTCTACCTACCTGTGCTGACATCCTCTAAACAGCGCTCCACGCTGCAACGACCCCTTCTTCTTGCCGCCATTCACGAGGGCGAGGCGCGCCTCCAGACACGCCCCCTCGGTTGGCCACGCCCCCCCCGCCACGTCATAAATAGTGCGCGCCAAACGCTGGGCGCTGCACTGACAACGGACTCCTGAGGCGGAAAGCCGGGAGCTAGACTCTGCTATCATTTTAATTATTTGAATGTTATACTGTGTTTTTACAACTTTGCTCTCTTCCTACCTGTGCTGACATCCTCTAAACAGCGCTCCACGCTGCAACGACCCCTTCTTCTTGCCGCCAATCACGAGGGCGAGGCGCGCCTCCAGATACGCCCCCTCGGTTGGCCACGCCCCCCCGCCACGTCATAAATAGTGCGCGCCAAACGCTGGGCGCTGCACTGACAACGGACTCCTGAGGCGGAAAGCCGGGAGCTAGACTCTGCTATCATTTTAACTATTTGAATGTTATACTGTGTTTTTACAACTTTGCTCTCTACCTACCTGTGCTGACATCCTCTAAACAGCGCTCCACGCTGCAACGACCCCTTCTTCTTGCCGCCATTCACGAGGGCGAGGCGCGCCTCCAGATACGCCCCCTCGGTTGGCCACGCCCCCCCGCCACGTCATAAATAGTGCGCGCCAAACGCTGGGCGCTGCACTGACAACGGACTCCTGAGGCGGAAAGCCGGGAGCTAGACTCTGCTATCATTTTAATTATCTGAATGTTATACTGTGTTTTTACAACTTTGCTCTCTACCTACCTGTGCTGACATCCTCTAAACAGCGCTCCACGCTGCAACGACCCCTTCTTCTTGCCGCCATTCACGAGGGCGAGGCGCGCCTCCAGACACGCCCCCTCGGTTGGCCACGCCCCCTCCGATTCCCTGATTCTTCTCCATATATCATGTGCCTTGGCAGGAAGCGCAGCGGACGAGCGCAGCGGGCGCGACGATTGCGCGCCGAAGGCGCGCTTAAGGCAAGCTCGTTTGCGCTCATCCGCGACCGGCCGGGGCTAGGGGCTCGTCACTCTGCCCCGCGTATCATCTATTCCCCCGACCAACTTCGCTGCTACCAGGGCCCCTGGTCCATTTCGGACTCTATCTGCTCTCGCATCTCCTCCCTGGGTCTCTCCTCTGCTTCTTCCTTTCTCTGTCCTTCCCCTACAGTTGACACCCCTTCCGGGTCTTGTAGCACCGCCCCCCCATCAACCCCCAATGCCTTCACAGCCTTTTATCTCAACACCCGGTCTGCTGTTGCCCATGCACATGAACTCTCAGTTTTACTGGATCTCCATGCTCCCGACCTTCTTTTTTTGACTGAGACATGGTTCTGCGATGACTCCCTCCCTGCCCTACTATCCACCCTACCGGCCACCTACTATGCCCTCAGGGCGGATCGCCCTTCCGGCAGGGCCGGGGGTGGCGTGGCGGTCATCGCACGCACCAATCTTCCCTTTCAAATGTTATCTTTACCCAACATCGCGACAACTGAATTCCTGGTGATCCGCACAGTTTCCACCTCTCCCCCCCTGACCTGCTTCCTCACCTACCGTCCCCCTCTGTCCCCCTCACAGTTTCTTCCAGATTTTTTGGAGGTCTTGGCCACCATCACAATCAACAACTCTTCCATTCTGCTCCTTGGCGATTTTAATTTCTGGCCCTCCGATTTCGCGGAGTGCCCATCCTCCAAGGAATTCTCCGAAACCCTTCACTCCCTCAACTTCATTCCCCACGTCTCCTCCCCCACTCACATCAAAGGTCATATACTCGATCAGATCTGGTCCCTGAACTGCCCTGTGGATTCACTCTCTATTACCCCTTGCTCCTGGTCGGACCACCACCTAATCTCATTCCTTCTTCCTATCCACCCTCCAGCTAACCCCCCCCCGGCCTAAAAACACCTGGGTCCGTTCATGGGGTCGTGTTAACCTGGAGAATCTCTCCTCCCTCCTCACCTCGTCCCTCCCCCCCTTACAGGGTCTTCCCACTCTTTCCCAGGTCGACGCCATAGATCAGTGGCTCTCCAATGGACGCGACGCTTTTGCCCCGCTCAAGCGCATTACCTCCAAACGCGACAAGGACGCCAATCGGTGGTTCACCGAAGAGCTAAAGACCACCAAATTAACAGTTCGCCGTGCGGAGCGGGCATGGAGAAGGAATTACTGCCCCACCCTGAAACTGGTCTATACTAACATCCTGAGCCAGTATAAAAAAGACATCTTGGAGGCAAAAACATCTTACTTCTCCTCCAAAATCTTAGCCGCGGAAAATCAGTCCAAGGAGATATTCACCATCGTCCACAACCTAGCGTTCTCGGACAGAACTACTCTTAAGCCGGCCCCCTCCGAAGCACTCTGTTCTTCCCTCAACAACTATTTCATTCACAAAATCATCACCATCAAGGCTAACATCCCGCCACCCTCCTCCTCTTTTGTCGACCCCCAATGCCCCCCCCCTAAGGGCGAGCTTTCCTCACTTCCCCCTATCACTCGGGAGAGCCTGATCACCTTGGTTCCCCTGGTCAAATCCGGCTCTCCTCTTGACCCTTGTCCCGCTCACATTCTCCGCCATATTTTTGTTTCCTGTCCTGACCCTCCCCTTCATCTTCTTAACAGCTCTCTCACCCAAGGCATCGTCCCTAAACCCTTGAAATCTGCGGTAATTGTGCCTATTTTAAAAAAACCCGGGGCAGATCCCTCTGTCCCCGCCAATTTCCGTCCTATCTCCCTCCTACCATTCTTGGCCAAGGTGCTCGAGCGCCACGTCACCTGCGCTCTGAGCTCCTTTGTGGAGAATCATGGTGCTCTTGCCCCCCGTCAAGCCGGTTTCCGCCCCGCACACTCTACGGAGTCCGTTGTCCTGTCGGTCCTGGACACCCTCAGGGAGGGCATGGACACCAATCAGCGCCAGGCCCTTGTGCTCCTCGATCTCTCAGCCGCCTTCGATACGGTGGATCATACCATCCTCCTCTCCCGTATCGGAGCGGCGGGGATCGGGGGGACCGCCCTGGTCTGGTTGTCCTCCTTCCTGAGCGACCGCACCCAGGCTGTTCGACTGGGTGACTTCACGGCGGACATCCGGAAAGTTCAGTGCGGGGTTCCCCAAGGTTCCTCCCTTTCTCCCCTCCTGTTTAACCTGTACATTGCTCCCCTAATCTTCTCTCTTCAACAGATGGAGGTCGGCGTATTTAACTATGCGGACGACCTCCAGCTTGTCTTCAATCTGTCTTCTCCTTCCTCTATTCTAAACTTTCAATCTGTCATGCTTCACATCAGGGACTGGATGAACCACAACCACCTTAAACTCAACCCTAACAAAACCGAGTTGGTGTTGACGGGTGGCTCATCCAGCCCCTGGTCCCCTCTTTTCTGGCCCCCTTCTCTTGGCCCTCCTCCTACCCCCGCTTCCTCAGTTAAAACACTTGGCATAAAACTTAATTCTCAACTCACCCTTCACTCCCAGGTTAGCTCTGTGGTATCTTCTTCCTTTCTTTCACTGCGCACTATACGTAGGGTGTCCCGTTTCTTCACTTTTTCTGCTCTAAAGCTCATCATCCTGGCCATGGTGGTATCCCGCCTGGACTACGGCAACGCCCTGTATGCCGGCTTCCCCGCCTACAGTCTGCGTCGCCTGCAACAGATCCAAAACCAGGCGGCCCGCCTGGTTTTTAAACTCCCCAAATTCCACCACTCTACCCCGCTCCTGAAATCACTTCACTGGCTCCCTGTGCGAGCCAGAATTGAATTCAAGCTTGCTTCCATCACCTTCCGGGCCCGACACGGACTCGCACCTGAATTCATCTCCTCCGAGATTGTCTCCTATATCCCCACCAGGGAACTTCGTTCGTCCTCCCAGTCCCTCCTCACCATCCCACGCTATCGGAGAAAGAAGTGGGGAGGCTCTAAATTTGCCACCCTCGCCCCTACCCTCTGGAACTCTCTTCCCCTTGAACTCCGCACCATCTCTCTTTACCCACAATTCCGTAAACAACTTAAGACCTACCTATTCACGAAATCTTTCGAATAACAACTCTCTTGTTCCCCCAGCTTTTTAACTAGGATCCTGTCAGTAATAGCGCCAAGAAACCGCAGGTATATGAGCGCTCTATAAGAAATTTTAAATTCAAATTCAAATTCAAATTCAAATTCAAATTCAAGTGGCTGGTTGCTGTTTAAGTAAATTAAGAAACCTCCGAAAATTTCTTAAACTTCTACCAGAGAGCTGTAGGAAAATGGTAGTCCATGCAACGGTCACCTCACGGCTTGACTATGCTAATGGTCTTTACCTGGGCCTCCCAAAATTCCTAACCCATAAACTGCAGGTAGTTCAAAACGCGGCTGCGAGGCTGCTACTGCGAATTCCTTTTAAGCAGTCAGTCTCTCCGCATCTTCGAACCCTGCACTGGCTTCCTGTGGTCAACCGGATAAAATTCAAAGCTCTGACGCTTGCGTTCAGATCTTTGCATGGCTCCTGCCCACTTTATCTAAAAAAACGCCTTCTAAGATATTCCCAAAGCCGTGCATTACGGTCAAAGGACCGTGTCCTACTGGTTGTCCCACGAGCAAAAAAGGCCCGCCTTGGCGGTCGTACCTTTTCAGCAAACGTCTCCGTTCTGTGGAACTCTCTACCTCAAGCAATCCAGCAGGCTCCATCTGAACCCTGCTTTAGGAAGATGCTAAAGACCTGGCTCTTCTCCCAGCCACGCTCGGTCTTCTATCTCCGCCTCAGGACTTCTGTGGTTCCGTTAGCGCCGGGACACCTCCTCGTGAGGTAGCTGTTCGCGCTTTATAAAATCCAGTATTATTATTATTATTAAAGTTGGCGGACCTGTTTACAAATGGGGAGTTCCGCTCTTTCCAGAATTGTAAGGGAGAATGCAGGGTTCCCGATAGTGAGCACTACCACTATGTACAACTAAAACACTGGGCAACGCAGACACCAATGAGGGAGGTGGGATGTCGGGAACTCACTGACATGGAGAAACTGGTGCTGAACAAGGCGGGCTCTATGAAGGGGGCAATTTCGACTCTCTACCGGATGCTACTAACTACGCAGCACACACCCAAGGCCAGATATATGGGGTTTTGGGAGCAACTCTTGGGGAGAGAGATCACAGACGCGGAGTGGAGGGAATTGTGGCGGGACATACCCAGACATAACATATCGGTGGGCTTGAGGGAGGCCCACTACAAAACCATATTTGTTTGGTATCTATACCCAACCAAATTGGCTAGGATTTTCCCGGGGACCTCTGCACTCTGTTGGCGAGGATGCGGCCTACTGGGGGATTTTAGACATATCTGGTGGGACTGCCCCAGCATACGACCTTTTTGGGAAGAAATCCTAGCGCAGATTAAAGACATCTTAGGCTTCACACCCCCCGGGGGGATTGAACACATGGTACTAGGACTGCGGGGTGAGGCTTGGGACGGAGTGTCCAGGGATGACAAGGCAATATGGTGGCTCTGCGTGGGGGCGGCTAAGCTTACAGTGGCGGCGGCGTGGAAAAAACAAGGCGCTCCAGCACTTTCTCTTTGGCACGCCCGCCTGTGGCGCCTCCTTTCGTTGGAGCGCCTGGCATCGTTTTTCCGAGACGATCCCTCTGCCTTTGAAGAGTCTTGGGGAGCCCTACTGTCTTACCTGTCAAAGGGTCTACCTGTGGCAGTGTATCCGCCCACCTTGAGAGCTTTACGTCTCTTCCAGACCTGACAGGGGACGGGGGATGGGAGGGGAAGGGCTACGCAGCAAAAATGATTGGGATTCTGGGAGGTCCCATATTAATCCAGACTGGCATTTACCTGTTCGGACGCTTTGCAGATGCCACGGGGGAGGGTGGGAGGGGGGGTTGGGGGTTTGGGGGGAAGGGTGGGATATCGGAGGGGTTGGGGAGTGATTCCCAGTGGCTGGACAAGGAGCATCTGCACCACCTATGGAGCATCTTACGGACACCTAAGGCCGGGGACACCCTGCAGTTAATAGTTTTATTGTATGGTTGTAACTGTGAACTGATAATGATGATGTAAAAAAGTCAATAAAAACGATTTACAGAATAAAAGTGACATTTCTGTAATGGTGGAAATAAAGGTGCTTACACCATTGCACAGATTTTATTATTTTCCTCTCACACCACACATGGCATATACATTTCCTACCAGGGGGAAGAGGTCCCCTAAAGGGGGAGGGGTTTCGTAATATGCCTATGTAAGGCAGAAAGCACACACACTTGGCACTGCTAACCAGCGCTAAAGTGTCCTACGTCCTCCAACCACTCATTCCACAACAGCAAAAAGGCTAGGGGGAAGGCAAAAAAGTTCGAGATGACCCTGCAAGCAGGGCCAGGTCCAACAGGACCCCCTCCCAGCCAGAAGCCAGGGTAGACCAATCAATGCCTTGATGGGCTTTCCCTGCTTGGGGTGAGAAAACATGGACGCGCGCCCACAACTGCAGGGGTACCCGCAGGTTCTCCGCCATTCTGGAACCCAGTGGTTCCCTCTATCAACACTCCCTGGACCAACGAAACCACCCCACTGGCACTCTATTCGGTCGTGGCCAGAACCGGCCCATAGGCCATCCAGATGTCCCTGGCCCTTGCTGTCTCACAGAGTGGGGGGCAGTAGCCCCAGGCCCGTAGTACCTGTTGGCCACTCTCCTTCTCCTCCGTGCAGATCCAAATTGCCACTGGTCCTCCAACCTGGGGTCTCAGGCTGACTAGCCGTCAGGGGCGAGGCTCTTCTCCCCCTACCTCTCCTTCTGGGGTTCCGCCCTCTCCTCCTATGCGGGGCATCCTCCAAACATCACTCTCTCACTCGTTCAGGGCCGTGACCCTGCAACCGATCCCCCAACCCAGGGTCTAATCCCTTAGGTTGCACCGGTGCCAGAGGCGAGTCCTCCCTCCCTCTGCACCCCCCCACCCCCAGAGTTCCGCACCCCCCCAACTGGAGAAGTACCCCTGGAAGTCAATCCAGTAGGGACCCTGATTACAGGTGTCCCACCCTCCAGGTCAGGCAGTACCTGTCCCTGGCCTCCCAACCCAGGATCTAAGCCCTGTGGCTGAGCCCGTGCCAGAGGCGAGTCCTTCCTCCCTCTGCACCCCCCTCCTAGAGTTCTGCACCCTCCCACCTGGAGAAGTACCCCTGGAAGTCAAACGGGTAGAGACCCTAATTACAGGTGTCCCACCCTCCAGGTCAGGCAGTCCCTGAACCTGGCATCCCAGCCCAAGGTCTAAACCCTGTGACTGAGCAGGCCCCAGAACACCTGGAGCTCTGATTGCAGACGCCCCTGGTTCTTCTTGCACTAGGGGCTCCCCTTCAATGGACGGCCAACCAGGACAGCCTAGGCTCCCTACCTGGGGCTCCCTTATGGAACTCTTCAGGCCCTGAGACTGCTGTTTGGGCAACTCAGGACACCTCCCCGTCTCACTCCTTCTTGTAGGTAGGACGTGAGGCCCTACAACCCTCTCACTACCCCGGGACCTAGCTGGGCTATTCTGCAGCTCTCCCACCTCGCTGGGTTGGAAGATCCCTGCACCACTCCCTTGAGGATATCTCCCGAATTCTTCCTCAGACTCGCTGGCGCTCACCCAGAGGTCTGCCTCCTGTGCAATCTCCCTAAGGTCGGAGAGCCCACAGTCAAACAGGTGGTGGCGCAACCTTGGGAATCAATTTCTTAGCATGTGCTCCTTGATAACTACATGGAACCGCCCTTCCCAATCATTCACCACGCTACACACCATCCAATCCTCCAGTGCAGTCCAACACACCTCCACAAACTCCTCCCAGGATTGATGAGCCAGTTCTCCACTTCCCTTGAACTCCAACCTGTCGCCCTCTTCCTGGGAATCAGGCACCGTCTTCCGGGCCCTGGCAGTGGGACTCCCTACACTGGATTCACTCTCGCTGCCACCACTGGATCCCACCCTCACTGGTGAATCCAGACCACAGAAACCACTCTCAGGGGACAACTTACCCTCCCGAGCTAGTCTCTCCCTGGCCAAGGCCCTTTCAGCCTCAGCCATCCTTTCCTGTGCAAGGACCTTTTCGGTTTCCAGCTTTTTCTCTTGCACCCTCAGCCGCGCTCGCTTCATTCTTAGCCTTTCCAGCGCCAGCTGATGCTCCCTCTCTTCCCTCCTATCTACCAATTCTTCTGGGGACAGGGAAAGGGATGGGGCAGTGCCCCCAGGACTGGACCCAGCAAGGGACTCCCTATCTATGGGGTCCTCACTACCTATTGGTGTCCCCGCCCTGTCATCTTGTACCTCCTGTTCAGGATCCTTAGGGCCGCCCTCCTGGCATGTGGCCAGGGCCCTCTCTTGCTCATAGTGCTCACGGTCCCACTCATCCTCTTGCCATTTAATCAGGAATCCCTGAAGGGCTGGCTTGGTGTCTGACCCACTTACTATTATATCTCTCTCATCACAGAACCCCCTCAGCTCCACCACACTGTACTTGAACAGATGGTCAAAATCAAAGACACGAAGATGCAATGCAAGACAAGGGACCTAAGTGCAAGAGCTGCCTACAGGAGTGCACAGTTCCCAATGCCCCCTTCAGCGCGCAACAAAATCAGGAACAATAATCCCCAAAACCTGTGATTACTCTACGTGTAGAATTTGTACTGCCACCAGTTGTCGCCGTGTAACTGCTCAAACACAAGTCCTATCCCACCGCTGTCTTCAATGTTAGAAACAGGGTAGCGTGGTGCGGAACGGGTAGGCCAAACTCGGAGGCATTGTGTAAAGCATTTGCGCAGCACACTCACAGGCGACACCCCAGTCACACTACAAAAAGAGACCACACCAGGTGATGTGAAAATAACTTGTGTATTGTGAAATAAACACGTCAGAATGTAATCACAGTTGCATATACATGGTGCCAACCAGCACTGGGTAGCAATTTACACTGGGATTATTTACAGGGCAGCGCCAATCGGGCCGCTGCCAAAACCATCACCAGTCCAATTAGGGTAAACGAAAGTCCATTAGTAGTAAAGAGATAACAGCCAGTACCTACTGGCAAGACCATGCACTTGGCAACATCACATTAGCATTAGGCATAAACATCAATCATCATAACGTGGGCATAAATCAGATTAGCATAACTGCATTAGCCATGGGACTCTTGTAGCCCATACAGAGGGTACTACTCAAGTCCATGTAAGGGGTCAGGTTGAGCTCCTGGACCTGGCTACTGCTTTCAGGCATTATTTGTACTAAAACTGGGATCTTTTTATAAAGTTTCACAAAATAATGAAAAACCAAATACTTTTTCATAGCTAAAGCATCAACTTTTACATTTCTAATCAGTAAGTTTCAGGGACTTAAATAAAGGCCCTAGCGGTTAATTTTAGAAATTTAGAAAAAATTAACTTTTTTGAAAAATTGACTAACTAAAGAGAATTTTGGGATTTACTCACGTGGTCACTTATTGACAAAGTGGCTCCAACAAATGCAAAGTCTTCTGTCCCACCGCTGAACAGCCAAATGTAGGAAGCTGACTCTCTATACAGTGTACTAAAAAGAAGTGCACTGTGCAGAGTCCAGTGACACTCCAGATGGTACAGAGAGGTAAAAGCAGATTAATCTAATGGTCTTTTTGTGGTAGTGTGGGTGAGCAGTAAGGCTTAAAAGAGGGTAGTGCTAAGCACTTCTTGTAGTCCATAGAGGCAATACATGAGACACACACTCAATAAAAAATCAGAGACCAATTTATAAAATAATATAGAGTTTTATAGAATTTTTAAGACTAAGAACACAGTTCTAAGGTAAGTACTTTTGGACTTACGATCTTCAAAGTTCTGGAAATATATCGCAATTATATGTAATTATGTACCATAAAAAGTAATGGGGAAAGATCAGAAAATGCACAGAAATTCAGGCAATTCTTTCACAAAGTTGACCTTCTCATTTTAGGCCAATTTCGTGACCAGGTGCAAAGTTTTATCAGGAGAAGTTTGGGATGGTCCTGGATCGGGCAGGAGCAGAGTGCTGAGGGTCCTGGAACTGGTATGCAAAGAAGAAGGGGGCCACTTGAAAACAAACTGCACAGGTGGACTTGTAGGTAAGTCCAAGCAGGCTCCTTCAAAGGAAGAGGGTGCAAGGGACTTGGGACCATGGAAATACAGCAGGTTAGACAATGCCAGGGCCGGTGGGTCCGGGTGCACAGCTAACAGGTCAGACAGGCATTGTGCGTCTTTAGGTCCTCACGGCCAGGAGCAGGAAACTTTAAGAGGCGATTTTGGGACAGCTGGACCACTCAGGAAGTGGGCCTCGGGAGTCCCAATGTCCCTTGATGAGTGCTTGCTTATGGTCCTTTGGGAGTCTAAAGTGGACTCCTCTTCTCTGTGTTTGCTGTTGGGTTTCTGGTACCCTGGGTATTGGTTCGCCCGACTCCAGTAGGTCCTGGTCTCTTCAAACCTTGTGAAGAGACCGATCTGACCCTCTGGAGCTGTTGTACCTCTACTTGCTTTGGTGCTGTGTGAAGATCATCGAGGAGCAGCCAGTCGGCAAGCAGAACTTCATGGGATCAATGACTTCCTTCTAAGGGGAGTTCTTGGTGATTTCTGGAAGGCTGGAGGTGCTCTGAGGATATTGGAGTCCGCTTAGGTTTCAGGACGACACAGCAGCAGCTAATGTTGAGTCCTGGGCGCAGCAGGCAGAGTTTTTCACCTTTTTCTTCAGCAGCAGGCCTTCAGTTCCTAGCAGCGGGTCTTCTTTGTCTTGGTCTTCTCTTGCTCATCGAATCTGATGTTCAGGCCTCGGGTGGCACCTAAATACGGAATTTTAGGGTGTTACAAGTGGAGACAGGTAGTAGCCAATGAGTTTTTCAACTTTAGGTTCTCTACACCATCCAGTGTCCATTTCCTGTGTGAAGTGGTACTTCCCTGACTCTGGTAGATAGTTTTTCTACCAAACTAAGATGGTGGAATTTCAGGAGAGAAGTTCACATTGTTTGCTCCATTCTAGGGGTGTTGTAGGCTAAGTGGGGACCCTCCTCCTCCTCTAACTAATTTTACCGACCTTCCTCCTGCCAAAAGTGGAGCAGGAAAGGGGACTTGGCCTCCCCACAATCTGGAGGTTTGTTGGTTTGATTTCAAAGGCGCATCACCTTTGAAGTTTACCGCTCCGGAACTCAATCTTGTCCTGGAGGAAGTGCGAAGTACCTCCATCATGAGCAGCCTTTGTTTCTGTTCTTTGAGAATGCTGGCTCTCACCTCATGGGTCAGAAATGTATGGTAGTGGTAGGCTGCTGAAAACAAGCCAGGAACCACACTAGTGCTTGGTCGTTTTTTGGGGGACCTCTAAAAGGGTCTCCTTTGTGAATTTATTAATAAATCCAACACTGGTATCAGTGAGGATTTATTAAGAAAAAATGTTTGGTACCAAGCATCCTAGAAATCAGTGAAGCCATCATGGAGCTAGGAAACTTGTGTTGACAAATATCCAGCCCACATACTCAATATGGCTTCTCTGTTGACTTACAACATCCCAGAATAGATCAGACATTGTGGGGGCATATCTGCTCAAGCTGATATAACCACACATAGGATGTAGTGCACCCGGCCATCGGCCTAAAGGCCTGCAGTAGGGGTGACTTACCTATATCTTATGCAGAATGTGGGAGGCATGGCACACAGGGCAGTGTGGCTTGTCCACTCATTGAATTTTCTTGCACCAAGACACGCAGCCTGCAATGGCCGATTGCATAGCCTTGGTGAGGGGTTCTGTGGGCAGCACAATCAGTGCTACAGCCCCAGAGTACCGTCTTCAGTACCCATGCCCTAGGTACCAGGGGTACCATTTACTAGGGACTTACAGAGTTAGCTAAAGCTGTGCCAACTATGGCACAGTGTTTGGGAAAGAGATCTGGCACTGGGAACCTGGTTTGTAGGGACCCAGTGCACGTACAGTTTGAAATCACATCAGGCAAAAAGTGGACCTAACCATGCAAAAAAAGGCACTTTCGTACACAATCCCAAATTTTGCAGCACTGAAACAGTACTTTTGTGTAATTTAAAAAAAGAGAAATTATGTTTTACCCGTTTTCTCAGGGTACGCCAGCCCTGCGAAGTCTGTTCCACTTCCTGCAGTGTGGTTGACATGCACAAACACCCACACAAACACACACCACTGTAAGACACTTGTCTTATTCTATTAAAAAGACAAATTTGCTACAATATATACCTTGTCATTTGTGACACCGATAGAATTTAACCCTTTGGTTAACTATCATTAGTGAACAGGAAATTGCAGCCTATATTTATATGTACATTCAGTGGTACTTTGAGTAACATACAGATCCAGCAGCATAAAGGCAATCAGACCAAGGCATTTGATATTTTCACATTGAAAACACTTTCTTAGAAAATGCAACGAGACACACGAGAAGGGGAGAGCTGGATTGTTTTCTATTGCAGTAGTCAATGTTGCCGCATCAATCTCCGGTCTGCGACCTTTACTATGGGTCTAATGTAATTCTTTGTGCTGAGAAAACCCCCATCACAGCGTCGACTGAGTTCCCTCTGTGCCAACACTATGATCCACCCACCCAATTTAAATGTGGGCGGACCCTAAATTGATGGCGGTGGAGAATACTCTGTCTCCACTGTGATCAAACTCCTCTCGATGGCCTGATAGAGTAATAGCTGTCTGAGGTTTGGCTAAATATCTAACCACTTAATTTTAGTGGGAGAACATATAGCTGTTTTTCAATGCCCATCGCTGCCAGGAAAAACTTGGAAGTAAGGCGCATTGAAAAGTGCTCAGTGCGCCCCTTGCCGCAGGAGAAAACTCCCCCGGCAAGTGTGTTTTTTTTCTTCAAAAAGGAAATCCCCCTGTAGAATTTTCTTTGGGAAAATATATATTATTATTTTTTTGTGTACCTCTCAGTCATGTTTGATGGAGCCATCTGGAAAAGCTACGATGCAGTAGCAGGAACAGCCTTGACAGCAGTTCCTGCCAACGCTTGAAATGTCTGCTGAGCTGATGGGCATTTCAAAATTTGGTCATCAATTCCTCCACCAGGGCTACCGAGTTATGTACTTTGTCACCCTGGCAGAGGTTAGTCTGGCCACCAAAATTTAACTCAGACTTCAAATCACTAGAATCTGTTGATTCTCATCAATAGAGACAAGCATATTTAAAGGACACCTCTGAGAAAGACTTGGAGGTTAGTGGGATTGTCCTGGTATATCTAGCTTCACAATAAATAGGTGAGTTGCAGAATTAGAAGATGAGGAATCTAACATTTCCAACCTCTAGGGCATTTAAGTCAGACTCAGTGGAAGGGAGCTTGATCTCCAATTAAAATACCTGACCTGTATATGCAGAAAAAACTGATGCTATTTAGCCCAGATAATAAACAAGTGAGTTCAATAAGAGACCCCAAAACTTGACGGGGGAACAATGCAGTGAGAAGATAGGCATGCAGGCAACAGCAGTTTCTGGGGTTATAGAAAGCACTGAATAGAGAAGACCTAAGAGCAAAGAGGAGCAGCAGGGAAAGAGCAGGCATGACATTTCTTCCTATTGATGATTGTTATGCACCAACACAAGGGCCCCAAAGACCAGGTGGAGCATCAAGAAATTTGTGAAAGCTAAAATTAGATCAGGAATTGCCCACCTGCGAGTTTCTGACTGTTTCAGATTTGACAATCCAAACATTTGACAATTAATTTGTTGACTTTTATGCAATTAATCATTGCATCCAAGCGGACATGAAATACTGCCACATGCTGGACATGTCTGGACATGCATCAGTGGTCAGAAATGTGCCAGAGAGACTGATGAACATGATCGTGTTTGCTTTGTAAAAGCCCTCACTGTGAATCTGTTCATGCAAAACAAAGGGGAAGGAAGATGAAGCAAGGCAATTGAGCAGGACAGTGAAACACAGAGGGACTATTGGAGTTTGCAAAGAAAGAAAAAACAGCTTTCCCCCCAGATGGGACGCAAAAAAGATTTTGACTGATTGTATCTTCTTGGAAAACACCCGAATGAACAGATCCTAGAAGAAAAAAACACATCAATAAAAAACAAATGTTTATGGCGTGTGTGGTAGCGCGCATCTTCTTTCTTATCATTAAGGGTGTACATAAGAATTAGAAGTTAGAATGATGTAATGATTCCATTAGGGAATCAGGAAAGGGAAGATTCTAAAGAAGGGAGTTGGGAGACGACTGTTGGTGGATGAGGTGAATAAACTTACCTGCTCAACGTACGCGCGTGTATCTGCTTCTTTCTTCCTGGAGGACACCACATTTATTGGCGACGATCGGGCGAAGTGGCACCTCAACACATAATAAATTCTGTTGCAGCGCGAGTTTTCTGGCTACACTCCCGACGTGTTGACAACTCAATCATCCGGAGAGAAGGCGAAGTACAGGCTTCTTCTGGTGGTACCGTGAGTTTTGTCGCGCTTTAGTGGAACCTTTGGATGGAAATATTTTGAGCTTTTAAAACTGATGGTGGAATTTTGCTGGCGCAAGGCAGTGTCTCAATCACGAGCGCGAGGGATCTGTACGCGCGTGTCATCAATTTCAAAAGGAGCGCATCAGGAACTCAGAATGAGGCTTGTGAGAGATATTCGGAACGAGGCTTGACTCCGTCCAATGGGTGCAGATATGTGATGATTTCTCTACGTGATATTATGATGTCCAATGAGGAGTGAAAACGTCATGCTTGGCAGCCATCTTACATGATTGGGAAGTTTTTTGGTGAGACTTTGCAGCGCTGGTGTGATTAATCAGCGGATTTTCTTCCTGTATGTGCAAGAGGGGTTAAGGAGCCGATAAGAACCCACAACGTTATCGTTTTTTTTTATATTTAAATTATTTAAATGCGTGCAGGTGTTCACAAACTCATCGTGCAGGTGTTCACAAAGTGATCGTTTTTTTTCATTTTGCTTTATTTAAAAGCGTGCAGGTGACAGTGTCTATGGCATGAATAAAGGCAATAAAAGAAGAGAGTTGGAGAGAACTTCGTCACGTGGAAGCTAGAGGTGACATTTACACTTACATGGGAGTGCACACAAAAAATACAAAATTGTCTTGAATTGACTTGAGAATCTATGCAAGGGTAATACTCTGGCCAATTACCATTTTTTTTAATGCATGGTCATTGTGAGACTGAGACATTACTTTTACTCTGGCCCTTTGCAATTTTGTTTTTTATATATAGTCATTCAGAGACTGAAATATTTTTTTGGGGAGGAATAGAAGAGTGAGTAATACAAGAGTCAGGTGTAGTAAATTGAATCAGCATGTAATCAGTGGGAGGATTTTTGAAATAGGTATAGTTACTTAGGTGTTCTAAGTAATTTGTTATAAGTACATGGAGTTAGTCTTTACCCATCTGATTATTTCAACATGCAGAATGTAACACAGCCTCCATTCTTTCTGACGAGCCCAGGTGAACCTAGTGTGAAGTGGCAAAAATGGAAGAAGATATTTGTAAATTACGCAAGAGTATGTGGTACAAACCTAAGTGCGGAACATAAGCATTCATTATTGCTGCATTGTCTTGGTAGTGAGGGGCAAGAGGTGCTAGAACACTTACCGGATCTTAATGCTTCAGAACAAAGAAACCTGAATGAGTATGAAATATGTATTGTACAGTTGGATCGACATTATTTACCGAGGCTTAGCACTATAATGCAAAGATATCATTTTGGTCTAAGGGGGCAAAAGAAGGATGAATCATTAGAAGACTTTGTTTCAGCTTTGAGGAAACTTGCATCTTCATGCAAATTTGGTCCTGCAGTAGAGGGAAGGATCAGGGATCAGTTTGTTTTGAAGTGTGCACATGACAATATCAGCAAGGAGCTCTGGTTGAAGGATGAACCTCCGCTAGAAGAGGTTATAACGATCGCTAAGCAGGTTGAACACATGATGAAGTGTGTCGATTAATTGAGTGGTGAGAAAGGTAAAGGTACAGTAACTGAAACTAAGGTAGAGGAAGTGGTGTGTCAAGTACAAAAAAAAGAGGTGAAGGCAAGAGATACGAGTCTTTCTATGACCCATATGCAGTAAACTCCTCTACTGGTGACAAGCCTGTGTGTTTTAGGTGTGGTCGATCTGGACATTTTGCAAACTCACCTTATTGTCCTGGTTTGCGCACCATTTGCAACACTTGTGGTTGGAAGGGGCATTTTGCAAAATGTTGCAAAAGCAAAGGTAATAGAGATAACAGTCTGCCTACTAAAAATCAACCTGAAGTAAAAGTGGTTACCTTTCAGGTTGATGTTAGCAAGGGTGATCATCCCTCTCATATGGTGAATGTAGAAGGGGTATCGCTAGTATTCAAATTTGACTCCTGTTCACATTTGACAATGATTGGTGATGATGTCTTTATTCAACATTTTTCTGATAAAGTCAAATTGCTCAAGAATGATCTCTCTCCTGTGGGTTATGGGGGTTTACCAATTAAAATCTCTGGTTACTTTGTAGCTACCATTGAACTTGGTGGGAGGATGATTGCTGGGAAAGTGTATGTTGCTAAGCATGGTGATTCTCTTATGGGCTGGCCTCACCAACGTTTGCTTGGAGTAAGTCTTAACCCTAATGCTACTCCACAAGTTCAGGTACAAGCGGTTGGGGATCCTTCTCTTATGTTTTTGGAGCAGTTTTCGGACATATTTAAAGACACTCTGGGTTGTCTTAAGGGGTACAAGCATCACATCAAGTTAAAGAGAGGAGCAGTACCTGTAGTTGCTAAAGTAAGAAGAATTCCGTTAAATGAACAGGTTGGGGTACAAAAGGAAATTGATAAGCTGGTAAGTGCAGGCATAATTGTACCAGTTGAAGCCACAGAATGGTTGGCTCCCATTGTTGTAGCCAAGAAGGCCGGTGGTGAGCTTCGTCTATGCATTGACTTACGTGCATTGAATAAGGAGGTCATTGTGGATAGGTTTCCGTTACCTAATATAGATGAGATGGTGAGTACTTTGGGGGGTGCAAAGTACTTTTCTACTCTGGATTTGGCATCAGCTTATCACCAGGTTGAGCTGGATGACTCTTCTCAGGACTTAACTGCCTTTGTTACTCCTATGGGCACTTTTAAGTTTCGTAGAATGCCGTTTGGGCTTATCTCAGCGGCTTCTGTGTTTCAACGCATAATGTCACACATCCTCAAAGGCCTTGCTGGAGTAAAGTGTTATCAGGATGATATTTTAATTTTTGGTAACACTTTTCACGAGCACAATGCTTGTGTGCTAGCGGTACTACAACATCTTAGAGAAGCTGGTCTTACTCTCAGAAATGACAAATGCAAATTTGGGGTGGAAGAGGTTAATTATCTTGGCCATTGCATAACTGGGCACGGTGTTTTCCCTAAGAAGGAGTTGGTGAATGTTATCATGAACATTTCTGAACCGGTCAACAAAGAGGAACTCTTATCGTTTCTTGGAATGGTTGAGTTCTACAGTAAATTTATCCCAGGTTATGCTGGGAAGACTCACTATTTTAGAAAACTTACAGTAAAGAATGTGGGGTTTCAGTGGTCCAATGAGTGTGTGAAGGAGTTTAGTTCAATCAAAGAGGAACTTAGTAAGGCCCCTGCTCTCCATGCGTTTGTACCTGGTGATCCTACTGTGATTATGACGGATGCTAGTGAAAAGGGTTTGGGCGCTGTGCTAGTTCAGAAAAAGAATGGACGGGATTGTCTCATAGCCTGTGCCTCAAGGTGTCTTAGAGGAGCTGAGAGGAATTACTCGGTTATAGAGAAAGAGTCTTTAGCCATATTTTGGGCTTTAAGGAAGTTTAGGAATTTGGTTTGGGGAATGAAGGTCAACGTGCTGTCGGATCATAAACCCTTAAAGGAGGTGTTCTCCAAGAAAGGCCTTGACTCTATTTCTCCTAGAATAAGGAAATGGATTATTTCTCTTCAGGAATTTAATTTTGATGTGGATTATATTCCAGGGGTCATCAATAGATCGGCTGACTGTCTATCTAGATTGGTTGATCTCAGTGAGAACAGTGTGGAGGATGTTATTGACAGTGAGGTTATTAATGTATGTGAGATCACTGAGGGAACTGTCACTCAGGATGATTGGAAAGAAGAAATTAACAAGGATGAGGAGATGAGTAGAGTGATTGAGTTGTTGGCAGAGAGTAAACGGTTGGAGAAACCGTGGAGCTTGGTTTCAGATGAACTGTCAGTGGTTGAGGGAATGCTCACCAGGGGCACTAAATTGGTTCCTCCTTTGGGTATAAGGAAAAGGTTACTCAACTTTGCCCATGTTGGACATCTTGGAATTGTTAAGACTAAAGTATTGTTGAGGTTGCAGTTTTGGTGGCCTGGGATGGATATGGAAATTGAGAGGTTGGTTCGCGAGTGTACTGAATGCTGTGCTAGTGACAAGATTCTGAAGACAAAACAAACTCCTATGGTGTGCAGGAAGTTACCTAATCATCCTTGGGATGAGATTTCCATTGACATCATTGGTCCGTTACATGGTGTGTGTGATACCCCGTACTTGATAGTGGTCTTGGATCTCTACTCCAGGTGGATAGAAGTATGTGCGGTCAGAGATGTGTCTACTGGGTGTGTCATCAGATTTTTGCAGGAAATCTTTAAGAGAGAGAGTTTTCCTAACAGCATTCTTTCTGACAATGGGCCACAATTTACTTCAAATGAGTTTAAAAATTTCCTGGACAAATGTGGGATTTGTCATAAAAAGTGTGCGATTTATCATCCTGAAACGAATGGTGCGAATGAAAGGGTTAACAAAACCCTTAAGGAAAGTATTCAACTGGCGAGAGCTAGTGGGTTGGATTGGAAGGAATCTCTTCAAGACAGAATCTTGGCTTATAGGGTGTCACCCCATTCTACCACTGGAAGATCTCCTTTTGAACTCTTTAAAGGGAGAATTCCCAATACCTTGTTATGTCCTGGTTGGATGCGCATGAACAAGGGTTTTGTTGACAATCAAATAGGAAGTTGGAGGGACAGAGAGTTAGAGAAACAGTCGTTAAGGAAATCCTATGTTGACGACAAGAAATGTGCTCAGTTCCAAGTGGTAAAGGTGGGTGATTTTGTCAAGATAAAAGCTCCGGTGGGGTGTCAACCTTGGTCAAAATATACCGCTGTAAGACCTGTGACTAAAGTATTCAACAATGCTGTTAAAACGAGTGATGGGAGAATTTGGAATAAAAGTCGTGTTGTGGTTGTCAATCCCATTGATTCATCTGATTAGATGGTTAGCAACGGATTTAACTCAGGTCCCAAGTTCTCTGGATGCTCATCTTCTTTTCATGACCTGTCTGGTGTCTTGGGTGGTGTTAGAGGGAGGAGTCAAAGGGTACGTAGACTTCCTGTATACATGAAGGATTACGTTAGGTCGTAATTCTGTTTAGGTAGGATGTTTTAGTTATTCTGGTCTTTTGGTACATGATTTGTTTATGCTACGCTGTGTTTTTTCCTGAAATTGTATGTGTTTATTTCTTGCTGTACATTTGTTTGCAAGTTGCTATTTTTCAATGTTGAGGAGGGAGATGTGTGGTAGCGCGCATCTTCTTTCTTATCATTAAGGGTGTACATAAGAATTAGAAGTTAGAATGATGTAATGATTCCATTAGGGAATCAGGAAAGGGAAGATTCTAAAGAAGGGAGTTGGGAGACGACTGTTGGTGGATGAGGTGAATAAACTTACCTGCTCAACGTACGAGCGTGTATCTGCTTCTTTCATGCTGGAGGACACCACAGCGTGTATCTGGAATTTGAAATGACTAATGAGCATAATAATGTGACATCAACAATAAGTCTAGAAAAGTGGACATCAACAGAACATCAACAGAGTCTTCCAAAAGTGCACAGTAGCATAAGAATGACAATATGGGCTTTCAATGACTATGAAACACAAATATAAACGGGAGTGATCAGTACGAAGGGTACATATAGGCCATAAAACATGGAAACTCGATCCACACAACAAATTGAGAAGGATTTGATTGCTCCAGATGCAAAAATTGTCTGCACCGGGGAAGGGCAGAGGAAAAACAAGGACAATGCATCGAGCAGAACCTTTAATAACTCCTCCTCATCACCCCGGATAGAAAAGGACAAACAGTTGAACCTGGCATGTACCAGAAACAAAAGCAGGCCCAAACGAGATATGTTGTTAGCTATAACAAAAAAAGTGTGAGCCCTAAGACGCTATTGCAAGAAGCATCACATTTTCACAATTCGATACAAATCATACAAAAGTATCAAACATCCACCTTTTAAAGGAAAAAGAAGGCAAACCAAAAAGAGGTGGTTACCAGTTGCTGTATCAAGGCCAATTCCACAGAAAACAAGCATTGGCATAGCCAATAGGTCTCGCCTTTGGGACCTTTTAAGTGTTTAGCCATGCAACAGTTAATGTTGTTGCAGTAAGGATATTGTGCTGCATAACTAAATACTTATAAGGTCCCAAAGGCGAGACCTATTGACTATGCCAATGCTTGTTACATGCTTTGCATGCACACATGCAATGTGTCGCATTAAAAGTAGTCTCACTGGCTTTGCGGGCAAAACTATCAAAAAGGATTGCTTTTTGCATATAATGCATATGAATGATAAATAATTGGATATGACAAACAGCATGGTGATTTTTAAGATGAATTACACAAAAGCCAGTAGGAGTTAAGTCACAGGTCTGCACCTGGAAAGAGAGTAGGGTTCGGTGTAGGCTTATTTAAATAATGGTATGACTGCGAACAATTTAAAACATAATTGATAGATTTTGAGGAGGAGATATTGGTTAAAATAAGGCTGAAGCAGGAACAGACTAAAGGAAGGGCAGAGGTTTGATGGTTTAAAGCCTGGAAGGGTCAACAGGAGCATAAGCAATGCTGAGGGCTTGAGAATGGGAATGAACACCAGGCAGCTGTAGGTGAGAAGATGGTGAAGATTGATGAATACAGGCCCCAGCTAGGCCCGCAGGACACAAGGGTTCGCTCTCCTGCAATGGAATCTATAAGGAAGTTGGCACGGAAACTGCAAAGTACAAAGACAAAGTTTATTAACCCTTAAGGGTGGTCCTACAATCCATACAACACCCTTCAGTATTGCATAGAGTAGCACAAAGAACTTGCGTACACGGTCCCCTTTTATACACAACAGAGGGGCTCATAAGTGGGTGGATACAACATGAGGCAAAGAATATTACCTTTTATGGTCATTTTCGATACAGAATCAATATATGGGCGGAGCTGACATACTCCTTGAGCCCGCGAAAACATGGTCAAGCAAGGACTAACTGATAACAGATGTGGTCAAGTCTGGGCATGCGCCAGACGGACAAAGGAGCTATTTATAGACTGTTACTAGGCAGATTGCAAGAACAACTAACACGAAGATAGGACTCTTCTCGTGTTGAGCACGTGGAGACATGACAATACAAAATGGAGTCCAGACTTTAGTCAACATAACGGAAGAAACTTGGTCCTAAAGGGGAATTCATGTCTTTAGTGAATGCTTAATCACATCGTTGTTTCAATTTACAACAAGATGGTGAAACTGGCAGCCTGCAGTGGACAGGGGAGTAGTGTCTGAGTGTCAAAGGGGTGGTAAGAGGAATAGTAAGAGGCTACCTTCGGAGAGTGATGTAAGAGAAGAATCAGGAAACACAGTCAATAGCAGTGAGGCAAATCTGTTTCAGGGTGATGTGTTTTGGGGGGATGAAAGTAGAAAGTTGATGTTTACGGGACAGCTGTAGAGTGTGGGACGGAGAGAGGTGATGCTCTCTTGGAAGGACACTGATGTAGCAGTATCAATGACACACTTAAGGGCACTTGAAGCTTTTGACAGATATGAAAGTGACTGAGGGTTCAGGATTTTTGCCATCTGCAGAGAGGAGTGTGAACTTGTGTCTTTAAGCAAGACATGGGGATGGTCACCCATGACTGGAGAGGAAGTGGATTGCCAGAGGGAAAGTTGTGAGGGGGTCGTGAGACTCTCATGCAGAGAGAGTGTTCTGATAAAAGTTAATATATCAGGAGGGGTTCTGTAGGGGAAATGCAGGGATGGAATCTGGTGTTTTCATTTAGGCACTAGAGGGTTAGAGAGCTGTGTGAGGAGCATTAATGGGCATGTTGATTAGTATGTGCTCAAGATATTATATTAATGGAGGAATTCCCAAATAGTTACCACATCTCTGGTTCAGCTGCTCAGCTTGCTGTGCTTTTAAGGCGAGGAGTCCAGGCGTGCTGACGTGTTCCACAGTCTGATGGAAGACACAAGAACTGGTTCATCTGAAGAAGAAGATAGGTGGGTGTGAAAAGGAAGATGTGAGTACAGATTGTAAGAGGGAATGAGTGATGGCTGAGTGAGATGGACTCGAAAAGAAGGCGGGCTGCGTGGGAGAGACAATTGCTCATAGGGCGATGGTATCACAAAGATGAGTGAGGTGGAAGCATTGACGACCGAGAGTGAGAGACAGGGCAGAGTTGGAAGTACAGAGAACAAGAAAGGAGGGACATCTGGAAGAGAAGAGATAAGAGTGGCAGACTCAGGTGAGAATGTGTGACAGGGAGGGGGAATTGAGTGAGTGCAAGAGAGAAGGATACAGAATGTGCGTGCTTGTCACAGTAAAAGAAAAACACACTGCTGGAACTGAAATCGTGTGTTTGCTGGTCCGGGAGTGGTGCGTGTGTGTGTGTGGGCACGCGCAGTCTGCTCTTTTTGGAAGCACATACATGTGCATGTTGGCACGCCCATGCGCGCTCCCTCAAGGTGGATGCCGCCAAAAGCACGAGTATGTGCTTCGAAAAAGAGCAGAGCACCGGCTAAAGGTCCTCCTATGAAGCGCAAGCGCGCTGCGTATGCGAGACCTAAAAATCAGTAACCTGTTCGGTCAAGTCAAAGGTTCAGTAATTTAAACCTGAACTCAAACCCTAGTAGTGAAGGCACACAGCAGAAAGGCTTAAGTTAGAGAAAACTTGTAAAGCATAAAGAAGTATCAAAAAAGTTAAAACATCAGAAACATTACACAAAAACCCCACTACAATTTATAAAAATATAGAACAATTTAATAAATACAATTATACCAAAACAACAATAATCCAATAAGGAGAACGGGAGATATGAATTTTAAAAGATTTAGAATAAAAAGCAACAAAAAATAGTAACGCACCACTAACTAATGGGTGGGGTGAGTCTTGGCTGCTCACTAGTCAATGGGGTAAAAGTTCCCAGCGCAACTCGCCCCACTTTTCCAGTAGATCTGGTTTGTCCAACTGCACACAATAACACAGTGCACCCTAAAATTTAAGATAGAAAAACCCTTTCTCGCTTGTGCAGAGCCTGTGTGCCCACCCAGAGGTGTGGCCATGAGGGAAATGAGCAGTCCCCTCCTTTGAGGTCACTCACAAATGGTTTTGCGGGTAACCCTGGCGGGGGGCACAAAGAGTTGCCATCCCTAGATCTCACCTTACGTTTACTTATAAGAGGACAGGCCCTATACAAGTTAATTACGTTCCTGGATCCACCCTAACTGGTGTTCCTGAAATGGGAAGGAAAGCACCTCCCTACACCCAGGCCATTGCCCTTCCTTTGGGAGCAGGCTTAACACCGTACGTATTAAGGTCAAGCACTGGCTGACTGGCTGCTTAGAGAGCTAATGAAATTAGCCTCTGGGAGATTCAGGCAGGGAACAGGTAGCTTTCTAAAAGTTGATTTTCCTAAATATGTATTAAAAATTCTACTTTACCACTGAATTTGGCTTTGAATAAATACTAAAAATAAGTGGTTGAACACAAGATTGCAGATTTAATATCTTAATCTGTACTCTAGTCTTCTCATGGGACATCCAGAGTCTTCCACTGCGAAAATAGCATTTGGGGGCTGGTCACTGTAGAACCATGGTAACATTAACTGTCCACATATTCTACAAGTATCACTTTAAAAAACCATGCACCCTACCTTGTGGGCTACAAAACCTACAAAAAGGACATTAACATTTAAAAAGAAGGCTTCCCCCCCTGTCAAAAGGGTTATTTTGACAGGTCAGGCTGCAGGTTTAAAATGTAGCAGTCAGGCTACAATTGTCAGCCTGAAGCCATATTTTCTGTGTCACACCAGTGATGAAACAAGTGCTGCAGTCCACAGGTGACATTTAACTTCTCATGCCATGGATGTCCTTTTTAGACCATATGCTATGGTCTTCTAGGAGATTTATATATGCCAATCATGGACTAGCCAATTTTCACCTGTTTTATGGGTCAGAGCACATACACTGGGAACTGGCAGCAGTGCCTTAGTATGCAGAGTCTAAAATCCAGCAGTAAAATTCAGCAAAAAAAGAATGTGACACACTTAAAAATGGTGTATATTGCACCGCCCTTGGATTTCTTGCAGAATATCTGGAGAGCGAAGGGAAAAGAGGCAGATGCATGAAATCAAACGAAAACTCCTTGCAACTATATGAAGAACAACACTTCCCAAATAATCCTGATCACATTATTGTAGGCAGTGTAGTTTCACTTGGCAAAGAAAAATGTTCCTTTAACCCCTTCAGTGCCCCGCCCTTTCCCCACTTAGTGCCGGCCCTTTCATTAGCGGGCGGGGTTCATGACGAGATAGTCTCGTCATGGGCACAGCGCAACCGCGCTCCATGACGAGACCATCTCGTCATGGGCACTGAAGGAGTTAACCTAGAAAGCCGTAGAAGGAATATCAAAGATGCAGGATGGGAGTTTGTCAGGTTAAAGTGGCCAGTTGCAATAGTGAGGGGACGATGTGGACTGCAAGACTATCTCAGTTACAAAAGACGTTTGAGTGGTAATCTGGTCGCAGTATGTAGGTAGGTTCACAAAATGATTCGAGGAAGAAGTATATATTTTGTTTTAGAGAAATTCTCTTTCTAGGAGTGTGGCAGCACTACAATATACCTGAAAGTATGGTTAAAACTAATCCAACCCAGAAGCGATTTGCAGTTATTCAAATATTTATTAGGTCAAAGTCGAATGAGATGGTATTTATAAAGAAGCTAGGGAGTTACTAAATTTTGCAAGGATGTTGTAATGTGGTCAACCGAGATGCGACTGAGCATATACAGCTAACTGTGACTGGGCCAACAACAGCAGCAATCTATCAAGAATGGCGAGTTGCTAATCTGTGTGCTCCATTAATGAAATAAATGCAGGGCTTTAAGTGGGCCGGGTACTGCCAGTGTACAGCACCGGCAGTTCTAAAAAGCAGGTGCTGAGACATGTCCTGATCAGCCTCTCCATGTTTGCCCTTACTCTAGGAGTGAAAAGAAATGTGAACTCTGCAGCAGTACTAACCTTCACTGGCCTTTGATGCGACTTCAGAGAGACTTGTTATAGTTATTTCACAGTCTCATCGTTTCAGAATGGAAGAACTTTCTATATTATATACCACAAAGTAATTGTTGTTGCTTCTTTATCTTATGCAACAATCATTGACAAAGTCAATAGTCCTGGCTTGTTTTAGGTGTAATGTCAGTTGATGTATTGTATCCGGATGCAAGAAAAGAAAGAGGCAACAAAATACCAGGCAGGCGGCACACTATGCTAAGCACAAATCTTTAGCTTATGTGTTTTGAGGTCATGGCCTTAATTACATAGACAATGCCCCACTGAGAGCCCCCCACCTCCCTCCCGGCTCTCCATCCTACTTACGGCCCAGAATAAATGAATTAAACAGAAGACCTTGACAGTTGGTCAAGACAAGGTGCAAATAAAATTATGCCTAGCACCCTCGTTGAGAGAAATATTACATTACATGAAATAAAAGTAATGAGGATCTATCCACCTGTTTCGCATCCCAGTGCTTACAGGCTGGGACTATAACGGTTCTTTAAAATATACACAGATTATAAACCACGCTCATAACACACCTTGAAATCGATAATAAAATACTTACTAAAACGTTATCATATACTTTATCCTTGACTGTGATTGCAACATTTTCCAAGTAATATCTTCCACAGGACGAAAAGTAGTGCATTTAGATGAAGACACCTCCGCCTCCGATGTTCCTCCCGCTCCTCCTGTAAAACACCAGCATCAAACAAACCTGAACAGGTGACAATAGAGAGAAGGAGTTTTTCCTTTGAATAAGGGATCATAATAGGTTAATCAATGAACCTTCCAGATGCGAGTCAACAGTAAGTTTTAGTTTCGAGTTAACTAGTTCTGATATAAATCATCACAGCCCGATTTAAAGAATTTACATTAGTCCTATTGCTAAAACAGTTGAAAAAGTAAATCAATTTTAGACAGATTATGGTCCTTCGGATACAAATCTTTGAGATCAGTCAACACTCTTAACTGCCTAGGTTTTGTGCCCTCCGACCGTCTGTGTTGTATCTTTTTATATATCTTTGCCATCCAAAATATGTTTTTTGTTCTGCCTTACTCGTGATTATTTATCGATATCAAACACCACATGCACAAATGTTTGCACAATAAAGATGTGAAAGAAAATGTGAAGAATGGATTTAAAGAACTAAATTAACCAATACTGTTTTCGA
This sequence comes from Triturus cristatus, assembly GCF_964204655.1. NCBI lineage: Eukaryota > Metazoa > Chordata > Amphibia > Caudata > Salamandridae > Triturus > Triturus cristatus. Next base: position 739,998,568 of record NC_140583.1, on the reverse strand, counting down.
TTTAGCAAAGACAAATAAAGCATGGTGTCAGGAAAGCGTGAAGTCTCGGCAGTACTTTAAAGATTTGGGTTTTACTAGGAATTGTGTTTATGTTTGACAATAAGTAAAGGATGGCAGGATGATTAGTTTTTCGGACAGTTCATTTGAAATCATACAAATTCGTGGAGCATAAGAACATTTTAAAAACGAATATTCCCATAAGCAGTACACGTCAGAAATCCTTTGGTGCAAGGTATAACTTCTCCCTCTTGAGAGAAATTGCAGAAAAAGGCAAGTTTATGTTTTTTTCTCCATGCAATTGTACAAAAGCTGGAATTTCTGGTCAAGATCCTTCGTAAAACAAAATCCCAACAGGGAAGAGAGCGCCAAATGTTTATTTATTGGCTTGCCTTAGTGTGGGGATACCAGCCATGTTATGAGTTTCTACTGGCTTGGTGTCTGCAGGTACTAAAGTAGACAATGTGCAGGCGGCTCTTTCCAAAGAGCGGTCAGCAAGGATGATTTGAGGCTATTGCAATTTGATAGCAGATGTCAATGTCTGTACGGTAGGTGACCTTACCGGACATGTTTTTGTAATTTCTGCATTTGGCATGGCCAGAACCTGCCCTTAGGTGAAGCCCACCCTTGATCCGATTGTCTGCACAGGAAGCAACACAGAACAAGCATTGAAAGCGTGCGTCATCGCGATCGCTCTGAAAGCGAAAGTGATTGCGATGACCCACGAGTTTTCAAAATGCTGCTGAAGGCTAGCGGTTCGCGCGTGCACGGTCGCGTCAACGCAAACGCTAGGCCAGCAGCACTTTGAAAACTCACATACAAAATGTCTCTCCGAGTCAGCGCATGCGCTGGGCTCAGCAAGACCTAAAAAAGTACCAAAGGCCACCACATAGAGAAATCAAATGGCAAATGGGAGGCAAGACTAATAAGCATCACGCAGAACAAGAACTTGAAAAATAAAGGAATGGAAAAAATTAAAAGACTGTCAAAGGAAGAAAAAAGAACACTCATAGATACATGAATGAAGGGTTCTATAGAGTCTCCAAAACCATAACCCCTTCTTATCGGCTTTCTGTTCCCACGCACACCTTTTCTTCAAAGCTTCTAGATTTAAAAAAAACAATATTTTCTCTCCTCGTTAACTTTATTTTTTCTCCCTTTTACCTACCTCCTTTACTCTTCTCTGCCATTTCTTCCTTCTCAATCGATTGTTTCGTCTCCTCCTGAAAACAAAGAGTCTATGTTCTTTTTCTATAGTTCGCTTCCCCATGAGCATTTGTTACATAGTCTAGTGTGATACTGTTCATCACAATGTAACATCTTGCTTCTTATCTATTACATATGACCCCCACAACTCATCATGTGGCAGCGTGAACGCAGGTGAATGTTCTGCTCACTGAGCCTCCCTTTCTATTATTTGTAATCAGTGCCAAATTCGTAAAACAAAAAGGTTAAAAAAACATATGTGGGGACGTGGCTTGGCGCCAACGGAGATGGCGGTGCTCGGGTGAAGCTCTCCGGAGGTCTTCGGAGAAACCACGCTTCTGGACCGGGCCGCTTCGTAATGGGAGCGGATATGAGGAGTTGAGGACTCAGGGATCGTTTTGCAACTCACGGAGCCTTTTTTTGGTGCCAGCAAGTATGAATTTAGCCCCTTTATCGGTTGTGTTTTCCCGCGGCCGCCATTTTGATTTTTACCGCGAATCGCGGACTCTATGTATTTCTCCTCAGAATTTATTCTAAATATTTTTTATGCACCCAGTCTGCCTCTACAGCTGTTTTTTTTGCACGAAGTCACCCCATTGTGCTGGGATTGGAGGTTGTGGTGTGCTGTTTGGGATTTGATGGATATCTGAGGAAATCGAGCATGGTGGCCATTTTAAGTCTTGTCAGTCTCTGTGGGAATCTTCATGGAGCTCCCATCTCATTGTTTCGATGTTGCGGACTGCAGAACACCTCTATATTATCTCCGAATTGATTTTTTATTCGGCTTTATTTTCAATGCGCTCTGCCAGTCCATGTATTTAAATCATTAGCGCATCGCCTCTTTGTTGCCTCAGAGCACGTTGTTGGGCATTTGGGTCGCACTTGCATCGGCATTTTTGGGAGAAGAGCGTCTGCGATAGTGATTGGATGCTTCTACAAGGTGCCTCACAGCGTATTCCCCGGGTGCACCCATCGTGACCTGATGTGGGAATTTTAGATCGGCACTTCATGGGCAGAACAGCAGGAAATCGTATCTCGTCATCCAAGAAGCATATTTTTGTAAAAAACTAAAAACTTTTTACGGAATTTTCTAAGCTTGACGTTCCTATAGCGACTACACCTCAGTGCTCAAGCATAACTATGGATTCTTCTTCTGGAATTCCTGGTAAATCTCACACTAAGCGTCTCAAGAAGGACCCTCCCTCGCCACCCAAGTCGACCTCACCTGTATCAATGGAGCTACTACTCGAGGAGATTAGGGCCCTCAGACCTTTTATGGAGGAGACCAACACCAAGTTGCAAATCTTAACAGATAATTGGTCCCAACTAGATGTAAGGGTTTCTACTGTTGAACAGTCCGTTTCTTCTCTAAAAGAGTCATGTTCGGTTGTTTCTCATCTACATTCTCAGGTCTCTCTGCTGCAGAAACAGGTCGAGGACCTTGAAAATCGCAATAGACGGAATAATTTGAGCATTTACGGCCTGGGAGAGGGACTTGAAGGGTCGTACCCGATCGCTTTCTTTAAATCATTTCTCCCTAAAGTTCTTCACTTGCCAGAAGAGACGCAGCTCAATATTCAACGGGCTCATAGGCTGGGCCGAGTTCCATCCCACGCTAACCCCTCGCAGAAACCAAGGGGTGTCATCTTATACTTCTTGGAATATACTGATCTGATGAAAGTGATCTCGGCGGCTAGAGCTTCTCAGAGGATTACATGGTCAGGATCGTCTTTATTTTTCACACAAGACTACGGTAAAGCCACAGCTAACAGGCGCAAAGCTTTCCTCAACATGAGAGCTGATCTTCGCTCCTTGGGGGCCAGATATGGTCTTTTCCATCCGTGCCTCTTCAAAGTCACCTATAATAATCGAACAACGACTTACGAAGATCCTCTCCGTCTACAGAGCTTCATAAACTCCTGCAAAACAGTTGCTATGGACTCCTCGGGACCTTCTTCTTCATTGAATACCTGAAGGTTCTCCTTCTCTCCCTTCTTTTTCCACAGGTTCTTCAGGTTTTGTCAACCTTTTTATCACATTTGAATATTGCAGAAATGTTTTACTAGCAGAATTTGTTTTTTTTCTGATGCTGTTCTCATGAAGTTGCATTTGTATGCTTAGTTCTATATCGCTATTGTTGTTTTTCTTTGTTTTTTGTTTCCGCCCGATCCATTATATGTTATATTCTCGTGTTTTAATGTTCATTCTACAGGTTTATTTTCTCTGTTGTTTTTACAGATTTTCACCGTTGTATTGTGGTTCCTTCCTGACTTTCCGCTCAGCCGGCCTCAGCCTACTCCTTGTGGTTCCACCCCTCCCCCCGTGTATATTCCTGAACCTTCTTTTGTAGGTATGGTCTTTTCTTGTCTCTCTGTAGCTATCTTCTCCTTTCTGTTTCTTTTTTCCCATTTTCTCCCATTTTTTCACGTCTTAGTTTTATTTTCTATATTCTTTTCATGTCCCTTTCTCCCTCTTATCCTCTGTGTTATTCTCCTTTTTGCTCTCTGTATCTTACGTTTTCATACTTTTTGTATTTCGCTCAATTCCATTCTTGAGATAGTCTATCTTCAGTCTCAGATGTTCCTTATTTCTCTCACTGTTTTTGTACCTGACTTGTCTTTTCATTTTTCCTACATCTCAAGACAAGGTGTTTCTTTTTTGCTATATCTCTTTTCTACTTTATATTGGTTTTGTACTGCATTGGATTTTTGCTTTATGATTGCATTTTGTGCTATTTTTGAACATCTATGCCTTTGAAATTGGTTACATGGAACGTTAAGGGTTTAAATTCTCCCATTAAGCGGTAAAAATTCCTGATCCACCTAGCCAAGCTAGACGCGGATATTGTTTTTTTGCAGGAGACCCACCTTTCCGAGGTTGAATCATTAAAGTTAAAAAGAGGTTGGGTGGGGGAGGTTTTCTTCTCTCCTGGCGATGGTAAACGGAATGGGGTGATGATTCTTTGTCGAAAGTCCCTCCCGCTTTCGTTGCTGGCTCAGGCTTCAGACGTTAGTGGTAGATGGTTGAATGTTAAGTTGTCCTTGAAGGGTGTTCCTGTTTCTCTTTTCAATGTTTATGCCCCTACATGTGGAGAACCTTCTTTTTGGTCCACGTTGGATAAACAGATTGCTCTCTACATGGAGGATAATTTTATTTTGGCTGGCGACTGTAACCAGGTCTTTGATCCATTTATAGATAGACATTCCAGGGTTTCCTATACTCCAAACAAACCTCCGAAATCATTTGTGCGGGCTGTATCCCAGCACAAGCTTCTGGACGCTTGGCGTGTCTGTAATCCGACCACCAGAGAGTACACTTTCTACTCCCCATCGCATCAAACTCAGTCAAGAATTGATTATGTTTTTGTATCCCATTCCATCTCACAAACCCTTACACATGCGGTTATTGGCCCTATTTTATTGTCAGATCACGCCCCTGTTTCAATTGGTCTAAAGATTATGCCTACAGTTACAGTTCCCAAAAGATGGCGCTTCAACAATGCCCTTCTCCTAGACCCAAAATTCTCTGCCTCTTTTACTAATTTTTTGATGAGTTTTTTATGTTCAATCAAAATCACTCCATACCCTTCTCAACTACATGGGATGCATTTAAAGCCTCAGCGAGGGACTTTATTATTGGTTTTGTGGTTAAGAGGCGGAATATTTCACGTAAATTCACTAAAGACCTTTTACAGGATATCAAAAAACTGGAGCATTCTTTTTACACCTCACACTCAAAACAAACACTCACGGCTCTCATTCACGCTAAATTGGAATTTAACAAGAAATCAACGGAGGACGCTTCATTATACTTGTTAAAATCTAGCGCCAAATGTTATGGCGGTAAAAACAAGGCAGGGAAAATATTGGCTTAAAAGTTAAACATAATAAACTTACCATCGAATCTATTTACGACGATCATTCGGATTTAAAATTCAAAGATGCTGATATTTTGAATGAATTTTCTCTCTTCTATAAATCCCTCTATGCTTTGGAATCTCAGCCCACTGCTCATTCTTTATCTCACTTTTTCTCAAATCTTCAAAGGCCCCCCACTCTTTGCCAGATTTAACCCCTTTGGAGTTGGACCTGACACAGCAAGAATTATCAAAGGCTCTCCAGCAACTTAAGAAGGACAAGGCGCCCGGGGCTGATGGCTTCACAGTAGAATTCTATCAGCATTTTTCCAAACTCATGCTGCCCAAGTTACACTCTCTAATACATCTCTTTAACACATTGGGTAGCTCTTCAGGTTCTTTTTCAGAGGCGCATATTTGTCTTATACCGAAGGAAGGCAAGGATCATAGGTATTGCAAAAATTACAGACCCATTTCCTTGGTAAACATTGATTACAAAAATGTTTCCAAAGCCTTAGCGATATGTCTAGACTCTTACCTACCTGATCTATTAGGTAAGGAACAATCTGGATTTGTCAAGGGCAGGTATATAACAGATAATGAAAGACTACTCTTTAATGTCCTGTCTAAATCTCCATCCTTAAAACATTCCCTTGCGGCAATTGCACTTGATGCTGAGAAAGCTTTTGACAGGGTTGAATGGTCCTATCTGTTTTACACCCTTAATTGGTTTGGTTTTGGTCCCAAGTTTGTCTCCTTGATTTCTCTTCTTTACTCCAATCCACGTGCGGCTATATGTGCCAATGGCTTGATTTTCTCATTTTTTTATTTGGGTAGGGGAGTCCGTCAGGGTTGTCCTCTATCTCCTTTCGTTTTTAATTTAGCCTTGGGACCTTTTCTTTCTAAGTTACGTCAAAATCCGAATTTATTTGGTTTCCAGTCCGCAAACGTCCACCTTAAATTGGCTGCCTACGCCGATGACATCTTGCTTTTTGTGTCCAATCCTAGTGTCTCCATTCCTGCCTTTTTGGCGGAGGTACAGGCTTACTCTAATATTTCTGGTTACAAGTTAAACAATGACAAATGCGAGATTCTTCCACTGACTGGGTACACTTTTTTTTTTTTTTTTTTTTTTTTAAAAACCTTTATTTTCAAAAATCTGGACACAGCTATTCAGCCGACAACCCGGAGGTTCGGCAGCTTCGATAAAGAGGAACAGAGACGTGTCCACAGTACAGTGAAGGAGGAGTGCAAAGATTCAATTTTTTAAATAAACACAAAACACACAACAACCCCCAGCAAGGCAAAAACACTGAATGCCCATGGTGATAGCCCCCCAGGGGAGGCAGGACCCCAATCATCTACCATTTACAGTACTGTGAAAGGAGGAAGAAGGGGGACAGCAGAGGCCAAAGAAGTCCATTAACCATACTGAGCTGGAAAGAAGGTTAGGAGGAAAGCTGTTCCTCAGGGGGATCCAAATCAGGGGCAAGACAAATTCCCCCCCTGTATTGATTCCACCGCCCCCAGATGGCGTGCCACTTCCGAGGGCGGCCTCTAGCGCAATATACCGTCTTCTCCCTTAGCATACTCCAGTCCATATTTTCTTTCCACGCGGTCAATGTGGGGGGCCCCGCGGATCCCCACAATCGCGCTATATCTCTCTTAGCGACCATGTTACCCAGAGTCACCCATTGGGTCTGCGCCGCATTATGATCAGTGGGCCCCCAGACATTCAGGAGACAACACCGCGCTTCCGGCTGCATAGCGATGCCCGTCACCTCCCCCATCACTGCATGGACTCTCCTCCAGAATTCCGTGATGACACCACATTCCCAAATGATATGCAGGAAAGTACCCACCATACCACATCCCCTCCTGCATAGGCCGTCCTCCGAGAATCCCATGTGAACCAGCCTTGGCCCCGTCACATACACTCGATGCAGTATTTTAAGCTGCACCAGCCTCAGACGCGACGGGATCGCAACCTCCTTAGGAGAGGAAACAGCAGACTGCCAATCCTCGTCATCCAACTCGAGGCCATCCCTAGACCACTGGTCCCTCAATCCCAGAAGCATATCCGCCCGGACGTTGATCAGTTTCTTATAGATGAGCGAGATCGTGCTCTCGGGCATATGGCCATCAAGGACCCGGTCCTCCAAAGGAGAGGACTCAGGCACCTTCTCACCCTCTATGAGGACTGATCGGAGGGCGTGACGCACCTGAATATAGCGGAAAAACTCAGATGGCCCCAGCTCATACTCCTTCTGCAACTCTTCAAAGGACTTCACCCTCCCCTTAATCAGGGCATCTCCGACCCTGGAGATGCCGATCAGGTCCCATTTGTCAAAGCCTTTTGTGTGCCAAAGCCTACCCAGTCTCTCAGATTCAAACAGCGGGGTAGCGAGGGTGAGCCTATCCTTCCAGCCCAGCGAGTCAGTTGCCATCTTCCACACACGCACCGCCACACCAGTGGGCCCCGTGAGGGACGAGTCCAGGGACCGCGAATACAACGCCCTGTAATAGTTACCACCACGCAGCAACCACCTGTCCATGGCATACCCAGGGCTGAGGGCAGGGCCATAAAACCCATGATTAATCGCACTCAGCTGGGTGGCCCAATAGTACCGTCGGATGTCTGGAAGCGCAATACCCCCGTCGTACCATGGAAGCGTCAACTTTGCAATAGCTATTCGCGGCCGCCTGTCCCACAGCAACGTTCGTTGGAGGCCTTCGACCTCCCGAAAGTAGTTGGCCGGTACCCAATCCAAAGTATTCTGCAGTGCATAGAGGAACCGGGGAAGAGACATCATTTTGAACAGGGCGCCCAACGAGGGAGAGCGGCAGCCTCCGCCAGCCCTCCACATCCCGCCTCAGGCGCGCTAAGGGGGGGAGCAGGTTCCTCTCATATCGCACGGCAGAGTCCATGGAGATAAAGATCCCCAGATACACGAAGCCCTGCTGAGCAACCTGGATCGAACAAGTTCGAGGGATCGGTGGAACCTCGCCACTAAGAACATATAAATACGATTTACTCCAGTTGATAACGAGACCCGAGTTCCTACCGAAAGATGTGAGTACGTCACAGACCACTATAAGTGATTTCTTGGGTGAGGCAAGATACAACAGGATGTCATCAGCATAGAGCGATATACGGTCCTCGTGTTCAGGCGACCATCTAAGTCCCCGTATATCCGGGTGCCAGCGTATCCACGCAGCCAGCGGCTCAAGGGCGAGGGCAAACAACAATGGCGACAGGGGACAACCTTGCCGAGTACCCCTCCCAAGCTGAAACGGAGTCGACGCCCGGCCATTTACCACCACACTCGCGAGAGGGCCCTCATACAGCAACCTCACCCAGCTCACAAAACCGTGGCCAAAGCCGAACTTGGTCAACACGGCCCACAAATATGCCCATTCCACCGTGTCAAAGGCCATCGTGGCATCGAGAGACGCCACAATAGCTGGTTCACGCAGCGTGCCCGCCCTGGCGATTACACCATGAAGGCGCCGAAGATTTAACGCTGTGTTACGGTGCGGGATGAATCCGGATTGATCCGGGTGGACCAAGTCACCGAGTACCCTAATCAACCGGGCCGCCAGGATTTTAGCCAGAATTTTCGGCTCTGCGTTAAGGAGTGAGATAGGCCTATATGAGGCGCACTTATCTCGGGGTTTGCCCTCTTTGTGTATAACCACAATCGTCGCCAGTCGCTGATCCAACGGGAGGGCCCCACTCCCCCGCGCCTCCACGAACATGGCGCGCAGGTGAGGGGCAACCCTATCCGGAAACAGCTTGTACAGGTCGACCGGCAAGCCGTTCAGACCCGAGGCCTTGCCCGAGTTCAACGCGCGGATAGCCCCCGCCACCTCATCGACCGTTATGTCACCATCTAGATCGTCCCTATCTATATCAGAGAGACAGGGCAATGCGATATCACGCAGGAGGTCACGCGAGTCCTCGGGCGGCCTGTCCGACACTGAGGTATAAACCATACGGAAATAGTCCGAGAAACACTGCACAATCCTCTCAGGTTCCACAATCACCTCTCCCCCCTCTCCCGTCAACTCTGGCACTACTCTATTGACCCGTTCTTTTTTGTCCAGCCAAGCCAGGAGTTACCCGGCCTTGTCACCAACATCATACAGACGGCCCTGCTGTTCCCTACCGAGGGTCTTAGCGGCATTCGTCACCAGGTCCTTATACTCGGATTGCTTCAAGCACAGCTCATGCAGTGAGGCCTCTGTAACCTCCTCCTCCAGCGCTCCCTCCAAAGCCGCGATCTCCTCCTCAACCTGCAAAACCTCGCCATCTCTCCGCCGCTTGGCAGCCACTACAAGGGAGAGGGCTTCCCCTCGCAACACGGTCTTAAATGCTTCCCACAGCGACACTGCCGAGTCCACGGATCCCTGATTGTCCTTGAAAAAAGTATCTACTGTCTTTACCAGCGCGCTGCGCATCTTGGGGTCTCGGAAATACCAAGGGTTGATAGGGGCCACCCTTCCCCCTCCCTCTCGACCCAGATCCAGTCTGACCCACACCGGCGAATGGTCAGATATACCACGCGCCATGTGCCTGGCCTCAGACACCAATGAGGCATGCGCAGCCAGAGTGAGTAGGTAGTCAATCCTGGAAAGGCTACCATGCGCCCCGGAGTGGAAAGTGTATTGGCTCTGTGTGGGGTGCCGGAGCCTCCAGCAGTCTATCAGGCCAAGCGTATCTAGAAAGGCTGGAAGCCACTTCTGAGCCCCCCCAGTGTCTCTGGGCGGGTATCTATCCAACAGGCCAGAGCCAACAGCGTTGAAATCACCTCCCACTACAAGCATACCCCCCGGGAGATCCAGCAGGGCCCTACCCAGATCTGTGAGCGTGGAGGCCTGCAGGGCCGGCGGGACATAAACCGAAACTAAAACCAAAGTTCTTCCTTCCCACCGCCCCGCCACCGCCACAAACCTCCCCCTATCATCAACAATGGTGGAGTCCACCTCAAATGGTAGCGAGGCTCTGACTAGGATGCCCACACCCCTGGACCCAGAGGAGAATCCCGAATGAGCTATGAATTTATAACCCTTCCTATTCAGGGCATAGCACGTATTACCTATAAGATGCGTCTCCTGCAGCAGGGCAACATCCGGCAATGACCGTTTCAAGAATTGCAAAACAATCCCACGCTTAATGCGATCCCCCAAACCATTAACATTCCAGCTTATAACACTTAAACCCCTACCCCCCATCCCCAAACGTAAAGAGGCCCACCCCACACCTGAAGAGCCACCATGGAACAGTCCTGGAAATAATCACTATGCCTTGCGGAAACAAACCCCCCAACAACAAACCTAAAATCCCGGAAACCCCCCCCACCCTGCACCCCTGCTGCAGCTTACAAAGCCCCCCCAACTTGCAGTGTGCCTGTCGCCCTACCAAACCCAAAATCTACAAAAAGTACCCTAAGGGAGGAAAGAGCTCCCCTCGTCCTCCCACAACCTCCGTATTTACTGCAAGTCATTATCTGAAGTCAGTCCGAGTCAGTCCGGTTCCGAAGACATCAACCTTGTTCATCCCGGCCACTGTCCCCGTCTACGGCAGTGTCCTCCTCCGTGCGTCGTCGAGGCAGAGCGTCCAGCCATTCATCCGCCATGGCCGGCGACTCAAAGAAGAATGTTCGGTCTTCAAACACCACACGTAGTCTGGCAGGGAAGAGCATGGCGTATTTCAGTTCCCTCTCCCGAAGCCTCCTCTTCACCCCCAGGAAGCCCTGCCGCTGCCTCTGCAGCTGCTGGGTGAAATCAGGATAGAAATTCACTGACGCGTTCTGGAAGGGGACAGGGCCCGTTACCCTCGAGGCCTGCAGGATAGCGTCCCGGTCTCGAAAATGAAAGAGCCGGGCGACGATCGGCCTCGGTGTGGCTCCCACCTTGGGCCGCCCACCCGGCACTCTATGGGCCCGTTCAACTGCGAAGAACTTCCCTAGACCCTTAGGCTGCAGATGATTGAGCACCAAGTCCTCCACGAGCAGGTCCACTGAAGTCTCGTCCGAGGACTCCGGGACCCCGATAACGCGCACGTTGTTGCGCCTGGCCCGGCTCTCGAAGTCCTCCAGCCGACGGGCGGCGAGATCACTCTCGGTCCGCAACTTACGGACCTCGGTCTGCAGGTCCGAGACATCATCGGCGAGGCCCGTGGTCTTGATGTCCAGGGATTTGACCCGTTCATTTGTTTTGCCCAAATCCGCGCGGATCAGATTAACATCCACCAAGATGGTATCCACTTTGTGCGCCAGGGCATCAAACTGTCTCCCAATCGAAGTCTGCAGCCCGTCGAGTGCACCCATGACATCCTGCAGTGAGAGCTCCGGGGCCAAGGGTGAGGCAGTCTTCTGTGTGTCCGGGGACTGGCTCGGTGCACCCGGTGACCCCTTCTGCTGGGCATAGCGGTCCATGTTATTGGCTTGAGTGTAGGCTCCCCGCCTGGTGGCCTTGGGCTTCGGCCGGTCCACCTCTGCTTTGCCCGACATGGTGGGCTCAAGCAAGTCGATTCACACAGGACTGCCTTCTCTCAGCGAGAGAGATCAGGAGTGCTCCGTCTTACGATGGGTCGCCAGTGTGGCATGCAGAGCGTCCAAATGATAATAAAGCAGACGCGAGCACTCCCTGGGCTGGGCAGACAAAGGGCGAGAAAGTGAAAGGATAGGGACCTCCGTCCGGCAGTTCACACCTCGCCTGGCCGCTGTTGTTCAATTAGAGGTCGGGCATCCTGCCAACTCGAGCCCCTGGCATCCCTCGGAGATGGGCCTCAATCTTCCGCCATGCATAACTCCGGTTCCCGGTGGGCGATTAGACCTCGGGTGGCATCGATCGCCTCCCTGACAAGTCATCTACACGATGCCATGCATACAAACAGGATTATATACAGGATAGACGACGGAGGGCACGAGGGTCTCGGGAGCTCAAAGCTCACGCGGCCATCTTGGTCAAGCGCTAGGCTCCTCCCCCCTGGGTACACTTTTAAGGCGGATTTTATTGCATCAAATTTCACATGGAGTCCCTCCCATATTAAATACCTAGGAATGTACATCACCCCTTCAATATCAGACACAGTAGAGCTATGTTTGAATAAATGTATACAAAAAATTGCTGACTTAATGGCCAAGTGGCACCCTCTTTACCTATCATGGTGGGGTCGTTTAGATACTATAAAGATGATGCTGTCACCCATCGTATTGTACACCATTTCTAATATTCCAGTTCCCATCCCTGCCAAATTCTTTAAAAAGATCAATTCCACCCTCTCCTCATTCCTGTGGAACTCAAAGAGGCCTCGAATGTCTCTAGCTAAATTAACACGCCCTAAAACAGAGGGGGGAGTTAACTTTCCTGATTTTCAGGTTTATCAAAAAGCTTTTCTTTTGCGTCAGGCTTCACTTTGGTTGCTTGCCCCTTTGGAGGATTGCCCATTATGGACTACAATTGAACGTCTTTTCTTATCTCCTTTTTCCTTCTCTGAGTATCTTTCCTTATCGCGCAAACCGCAGGCGGTGTCTGCTCCGATAATTAAACTGACCACTAAACTTCTGGCTTCTACATCCTCTCCGCCCCCTACCACTATTGCCGCCTTCCTCAGTTCGACAATATGGCATAATAAGGACCTAGTTATTCGTAATAAACCAATTTATTGGAAGACTTGGCGACGGAAAGGCTTAATATGGCCATTCTCTGATTCAAGTTTTCTACCCTTTCATTCACTCAGACAGGGTTTCGGCCTACCTGCCTCGTTCATACATAAATATAACTTACTCAAGGTGGCTGTGATGGATAGGTTCAACCAATTCTCAGCTACGCCCAGTGTTTCTACCTCCCAGATTCCTCCTTCACAGCTGTCTTCCTTACTTCACACTAAATCCTCGGCCTCTAGCATATACAGGTTTCTACAAGGGAAGGATGTCGTTAGGCAGAGATCTAAAATAGAGGAAGCTTGGGAACGGGATCTTCAACTCTCGTGGCCAGTATCTCTCTGGAATAAGATATGGCTTAAACTGCGCAAATCCTCCAGGGCAGCCAACCTAACGCAAACGTTGTTCTTTGTGTACAATCGACTTTTATTTACTCTGAGTGTTTTGAGTAGTAGATTTGCATCTACTCCAGATATTTGCTGGTCATGTTCCTCCCCGAAAGCTGACATCTTTCATATGTTATTTTTATGCCCATTAGTAAACAGTTTTTGGAGACAAGTCTGGTCCCAAATCAATCTCATATTCAACACTACATTTTCCTTTTCTATCTCCCACGTTTTCCTAGGAACCCTTTCACCGTGTTGGGAGAATGTTACAGCCAATATTAAAATTATTGATTTGCTGTTTTCAGCTGCCTTTCAGCAGAGTACTGTTAACTGGAAGGATTCCACACAAATTTCTCATAAGGCATGGTGGTATGTTGTTTGCCATAATCATAGGTTGGACACCCCCTTTGTATATCCTATACAGATGGCAGCGAAGCGTTTGGACCTGTGGTCCCCAGTTACACTTTACCTTGACAGATGCGAAAAAAAATGTTCCCAGCTAAAACCGTCTCAGCAAGAGGTTCTGAAACCCCCTTGAATCCCTTGTGCGTTCCCAGATTTCTTCATATCTCTAGTACTCTTATGATTTAATTGTTATGTATTAATGATCTATTTTTTACACATGAATTTGACTTCATTTTGTGCAGTGCAATCTATTGTATTGTTATGGCATGAATTTATTGCAGTGTTTTGACATGAATTTATTGTTATGACTTCCGCAATGACACCTTTGCTTTTATTAATAAACTTTTCTTTCAAACTTAAAAAAAAAACATATGTGGTGGTCCAACATTTTTTTCAAGAGGGTAACATCCTCACCTGTGTTGCTTCTCAGTTTTAACACTTGCACTGCTCAGCGGTATCACCTACACGCTTCAGTGCTCGCAGTGACATTGCCTGCCATCAATGACAGCTAGTGAACGTTTTAAGTGTTGCGACCAAGCAAGTGAATGCCTCTAACATTTTATTTGAGTAAGTTTGATGTGTACGGGGCTTTTCACTCTGTGGAACGTTTTAAACGGGTACTAAAGAGTAGACTTTACAGCACAATGTTCACATAGTTGGACTAAAAATCACGATGCTCAGTAAGTGCGGGACTTAATTCATTTTGAAATGTGTCAGGCAAGCCTTGACAAGACTTTGAAAAATGATGACAAAACAATAGATTCTTCAGAACAATTACATTGAAAAATGCATGGCTGACAAATAATTTTGATCAGGCAAACAGGATCAGGCAGGTTAAACAAGTCTTGCAGGCTTTCTCTCCAGATCACACTGGTAATATCATAGAACGAGTTTTCAGCATGGATGAAAAGATATCATCAGACAGGTTATGAAACAGCCACAGCAGTAAATGGAACCTAGCAATCTTATCAAAATCGGCAAAACGCAGCCGATCTCTGCAAGCATTTTGCAGTAAATACCAGCTTTAACTATATTCTAAAATGCTGTGGTTTGTTTGGGGGAGTTGGGTAGTCACTGCAACGGCTCCTCAAAGATGGATGGCAAGCACTGATGAACCACTCAGGTGAATAGGACAAAGCTTGCCAAAGGGATAAAAGAATATTTATGAATGGCAGACTCAAACTGGTTCAGTAGAACTCTCTTGACATGACTTACCTAAGGCTACTTAAACTGAGTAGAATCTACCGAGGACTCTCACCCAACTGCTGGCAATGCCGCAAGGACTCGGCTGACGTCCTACATATGTGGGGTGCCCCACGATTCAGGGATTTTTTTCTGAAGTGCGAAATCGTTGCAGCTAAAAAAAAGGCTGTTAGGATTGCACCCTAATAACAGAAACATCTGAAATGCCAGTAGCCAGGGTCGAACTGGCCTCTAGGGAAACTAGGCAGTGCATGATGGGCTGCTCTGTCAGGTGAGTGCGTACAGCTGTTTTCAGAACTCTCCTGAGCCAGTGCATGCGCTGCAATGTTGAGGCTTTTAGTAAGTGGGCTTCAAAAAGCTCACCACATGCTTTTTGTGTGGCCTAGAGCGTGCGGTTACGCGCACAGTTACGAGCACAGGCGCCATCTGGCTTTCCAGTCTCGTTATGGCTCATTAAGTGCATGACTCGCGGGCACCCTTACAGCCCACGATCGCGATCACATTCACTTTCACTGGCGCGCGGCTGCGTCACTTTCACGGCCGCGCTGCCAATGCTTGTTTCTGTCTCTTTGTCTCCCTGTCTCTCACTGTCTATGTTTGTCGACCCCTCTACTTCAGTTGCTTTCTCTCTGCCTATCTTTTCGCGTCTCCAAGTGTCTGCTCTTCTCTTGCCCTCTCTTTTCCTTGCTTCTCTCTTGCTCCATCATTCGACCCCTTCCACATTTCTCTCAGCAGTCTGGTTTTCTCACTAGTCCTTTCTTCACACTCACCCTTAATGTTCTTTCCATTGCCCTCCCAATGTTGCCGTCCTACTTTGCCCCTCTCTGCGTCTCCCTCTCCGTGCTTCTCCCTGCCTTGCCCTCTTCTCCTCTTTTCTGTGCCTCGCCCTCCATTTCTCTGCTCCCCGTCTCTCTGCCTGCCACCCTCCGTAATGTGTCTCTCCCTCCTCCTGCCTCACTCTTTCCCTCTTCGCTGCCCTCCCCCTCTACTCTCTGTGTCCCCTCCACAGGTGCTCCTCGTTTTCCTCTCTCACTACCTGTTTACCGCCTCTCGCTTTCTCGGTCTTGTCCTGCCATACTCTCTGCCTCGCTAAACTGTCTCCGGTCTAACCTCTGCCTTGTTATCTCTTTCCCCTCACCACGCGCCCTTCTCTCTCTTTATATCCAATGTTGTCTTTTCTCCAGTCTCCCCTTTGAATTTATGGGAGCGGATATGAGGAGTTGAGGACTCAGGGATCGTTTTGCAACTCACGGAGCCTTTTTTTGGTGCCAGCAAGTATGAATTTAGCCCCTTTATCGGTTGTGTTTTCCCGCGGCCGCCATTTTGATTTTTACCGCGAATCGCGGACTCTATGTATTTCTCCTCAGAATTTATTCTAAATATTTTTTATGCACCCAGTCTGCCTCTACAGCTGTTTTTTTTGCACGAAGTCACCCCATTGTGCTGGGATTGGAGGTTGTGGTGTGCTGTTTGGGATTTGATGGATATCTGAGGAAATCGAGCATGGTGGCCATTTTAAGTCTTGTCAGTCTCTGTGGGAATCTTCATGGAGCTCCCATCTCATTGTTTCGATGTTGCGGACTGCAGAACACCTCTATATTATCTCCGAATTGACTTTTTTATTCGGCTTTATTTTCAATGCGCTCTGCCAGTCCATGTATTTAAATCATTAGCGCATCGCCTCTTTGTTGCCTCAGAGCACGTTGTTGGGCATTTGGGTCGCACTTGCATCGGCATTTTTGGGAGAAGAGCGTCTGCGATAGTGATTGGATGCTTCTACAAGGTGCCTCACAGCTTATTCCCCGGGTGCACCCATCGTGACCTGATGTGGGAATTTTAGATCGGCACTTCATGGGCAGAACAGCAGGAAATCGTATCTCTTCATCCAAGAAGCATATTTTTGTAAAAAACTCAAAACTTTTTACGGAATTTTCTAAGCTTGACGTTCCTATAGCGACTACACCTCAGTGCTCAAGCATAACTATGGATTCTTCTTCTGGAATTCCTGGTAAATCTCACACTAAGCGTCTCAAGAAGGACCCTCCCTCGCCACCCAAGTCGACCTCACCTGTATCAATGGAGCTACTACTCGAGGAGATTAGGGCCCTCAGACCTTTTATGGAGGAGACCAACACCAAGTTGCAAATCTTAACAGATAATTGGTCCCAACTAGATGTAAGGGTTTCTACTGTTGAACAGTCCGTTTCTTCTCTAAAAGAGTCATGTTCGGTTGTTTCTCATCTACATTCTCAGGTCTCTCTGCTGCAGAAACAGGTCGAGGACCTTGAAAATCGCAATAGACGGAATAATTTGCGCATTTACGGCCTGGGAGAGGGACTTGAAGGGTCGTACCCGATCGCTTTCTTAAATCATTTCTCCCTAAAGTTCTTCACTTGCCAGAAGAGACGCAGCTCAATATTCAACTGGCTCATAGGCTGGGCCGAGTTCCATCCCACGCTAACTCCTCGCAGAAACCAAGGGGTGTCATCTTATACTTCTTGGAATATACTGATCTGATGAAAGTGATCTCGGCGGCTAGAGCTTCTCAGAGGATTACATGGTCAGGATCGTCTTTATTTTTCACACAAGACTACGGTAAAGCCACAGCTAACAGGCGCAAAGCTTTCCTCAACATGAGAGCTGATCTTCGCTCCTTGGGGGCCAGATATGGTCTTTTCCATCCGTGCCTCTTCAAAGTCACCTATAATAATCGAACAACGACTTACGAAGATCCTCTCCGTCTACAGAGCTTCATAAACTCCTGCAAAACAGTTGCTATGGACTCCTCGGGACCTTCTTCTTCATTGAATACCTGAAGGTTCTCCTTCTCTCCCTTCTTTTTCCACAGGTTCTTCAGGTTTTGTCAACCTTTTTATCACATTTGAATATTGCAGAAATGTTTTACTAGCAGAATTTGTTTTTTTTCTGATGCTGTTCTCATGAAGTTGCATTTGTATGCTTAGTTCTATATCGCTATTGTTGTTTTTCTTTGTTTTTTGTTTCCGCCCGATCCATTATATGTTATATTCTCGTGTTTTAATGTTCATTCTACAGGTTTATTTTCTCTGTTGTTTTTTCAGATTTTCCCCGTTGTATTGTGGTTCCTTCCTGACTTTCCGCTCAGCCGACCTCAGCCTACTCCTTGTGGTTCCACCCCTCCCCCCGTGTATATTCCTGAACCTTCTTTTGTAGGTATGGTCTTTTCTTGTCTCTTGTCTTTTCTTGTCTTCTCCTTTCTGTTTCTTTTTTCCCATTTTCTCCCATTTTTTCACGTCTTAGTCTTATTTTCTATATTCTTTTCATGTCCCTTTCTCCCTCTTATCCTCTGTGTTATTCTCCTTTTTGCTCTCTGTATCTTACGTTTTCATACTTTTTGTATTTCGCTCAATTCCATTCTTGAGATAGTCTATCTTCAGTCTCAGATGTTCCTTATTTCTCTCACTGTTTTTGTACCTGACTTGTCTTTACATTTTTCCTACGTCTCAAGACAAGGTGTTTCTTTTTTGCTATATCTCTTTTCTACTTTATATTGGTTTTGTACTGCATTGGATTTTTGCTTTATGATTGCATTTTGTGCTATTTTTGAACATCTATGCCTTTGAAATTGGTTACATGGAACGTTAAGGGTTTTAATTCTCCCATTAAGCGGTAAAAATTCCTGATCCACCTAGCCAAGCTAGACGCGAATATTGTTTTTTTGCAGGAGACCCACCTTTCCGAGGTTGAATCATTAAAGTTAAAAAGAGGTTGGGTGGGGGAGGTTTTCTTCTCTCCTGGCGATGGTAAACGGAATGGGGTGATGATTCTTTGTCGAAAGTCCCTCCCGCTTTCATTGCTGGCTCAGGCTTCAGACGTTAGTGGTAGATGGTTGAATGTTAAGTTGTCCTTGAAGGGTGTTCCTGTTTCTCTTTTCAATGTTTATGCCCCTACATGTGGAGAACCTTCTTTTTGGTCCACGTTGGATAAACAGATTGCTCTCTAAATGGAGGATAATTTTATTTTGGCTGGCGACTGTAACCAGGTCTTTGATCCGTTTATAGATAGACATTCCAGGGTTTCTTATACTCCAAACAAACCTCCGAAATCATTTGTGCGGGCTGTATCCCAGCACAAGCTTCTGGACGCTTGGCGTCTCTGTAATCCGACCACCAGAGAGTACACTTTCTACTCCCCATCGCATCAAACTCAGTCAAGAATTGATTATGTTTTTGTATCCCATTCCATCTCACAAACCCTTACACATGCGGTTATTGGCCCTATTTTATTGTCAGATCATGCCCCTGTTTCAATTGGTCTAAAGATTATGCCTACAGTTACAGTTCCCAAAAGATGGCGCTTCAACAATGCCCTTCTCCTAGACCCAAAATTCTCTGCCTCTTTTACTAATTTTTTTGATGAGTTTTTTATGTTCAATCAAAATCACTCCATACCCTTCTCAACTACATGGGATGCACTTAAAGCCTCAGCGAGGGACTTTATTATTGGTTTTGTGGTTAAGAGGCGGAATATTTCACGTAAATTCACTAAAGACCTTTTACAGGATATCAAAAAACTGGAGCATTCTTTTTACACCTCACACTCAAAACAAACACTCACGGCTCTCATTCACGCTAAATTGGAATTTAACAAGAAATCAACGGAGGACGCTTCATTATACTTGTTAAAATCTAGCGCCAAATTTTATGGCGGTAAAAACAAGGCAGGGAAAATATTGGCTTAAAAGTTAAACATAATAAACTTACCATCGAATCTATTTACGACGATCATTCGGATTTAAAATTCAAAGATGCTGATATTTTGAATGAATTTTCTCTCTTCTATAAATCCCTCTACGCTTTGGAATCTCAGCCCACTGCTCATTCTTTATCTCACTTTTTCTCAAATCTTCAAAGGCCCCCCACTCTTTGCCAGATTTAACCCCTTTGGAGTTGGACCTGACACAGCAAGAATTATCAAAGGCTCTCCAGCAACTTAAGAAGGACAAGGCGCCCGGGGCTGATGGCTTCACAGTAGAATTCTATCAGCATTTTTCCAAACTCATGCTGCCCAAGTTACACTCTCTAATACATCTCTTTAACACATTGGGTAGCTCTTCAGGTTCTTTTTCAGAGGCGCATATTTGTCTTATACCGAAGGAAGGCAAGGATCATAGGTATTGCAAAAATTACAGACCCATTTCCTTGGTAAATATTGATTACAAAAATGTTTCCAAAGCCTTAGCGATACGTCTAGACTCTTACCTACCTGATCTATTAGGTAAGGAACAATCTGGATTTGTCAAGGGCAGGTATACAACAGATAATGAAAGACTCCTCTTTAATGTCCTGTCTAAATCTCCATCCTTAAAACATTCCCTTGCGGCAATTGCACTTGATGCTGAGAAAGCTTTTGACAGGGTTGAATGGTCCTATCTGTTTTACACCCTTAATTGGTTTGGTTTTGGTCCCAAGTTTGTCTCCTTGATTTCTCTTCTTTACTCCAATCCACGTGCGGCTATATGTGCCAATGGCTTGATTTTCTCGTTTTTTTATTTGGGTAGGGGAGTCCGTCAGGGTTGTCCTCTATCTCCTTTCCTTTTTAATTTAGCCTTGGGACCTTTTCTTTCTAAGTTACGTCAAATTCCGAATTTATTTGGTTTCCAGTCCGCAAACGTCCACCTTAAATTGGCTGCCTACGCCGATGACATCTTGCTTTTTGTGTCCAATCCTAGTGTCTCCATTCCTGCCTTTTTGGCGGGCGTACAGGCTTACTCTAATATTTCTGGTTACAAGTTAAACAATGACAAATGCGAGATTCTTCCACTGACTGGGTACACTTTTAAGGCGGATTTTATTGCATCAAATTTCACATGGATTCCCTCCCATATTAAATACCTAGGAATGTACATCACCCCTTCAATATCAGACACAGTAGAGCTATGTTTGAATAAATGTATACAAAAAATTGCTGACTTAATGGCCAAGTGGCACCCTCTTTACCTATCATGGTGGGGTCGTTTAGATACTATAAAGATGATGCTGTCACCCATCGTATTGTACACCATTTCTAATATTCCAGTTCCCATCCCTTCCAAATTCTTTAAAAAGATCAATTCCACCCTCTCCCCATTCCTGTGGAACTCAAAGAGGCCTCGAATGTCTCTAGCTAAATTAACACGCCCTAAAACAGAGGGGGGAGTTAACTTTCCTGATTTTCAGGTTTATCAAAAAGCTTTTCTTTTGCGTCAGGCTTCACTTTGGTTGCTTGCCCCTTTGGAGGATTGCCCATTATGGACTACAATTGAACGTCTTTTCTTATCTCCTTTTTCCTTCTCTGAGTATCTTTCCTTCTCGCGCAAACCGCAGGCGGTGTCTGCTCTGATAATTAAACTGACCTCTAAACTTCTGGCTTCTACATCCTCTCCGCCCCCTACCATTATTGCCGCCTTCCTCAGTTCGACAATATGGCATAATAAGGACCTAGTTATTCGTAATAAACCAATTTATTGGAAGACTTGGCGACGGAAAGGCCTAATATGGCCATTCTCAGATTCAAGTTTTCTACCCTTTCATTCACTCAGACAGGGTTTCGGCCTACCTGCCTCGTTCATACATAAATATAACTTACTCAAGGTGGCTGTGATGGATAGGTTCAACCAATTCTCAGCTACGCCCAGTGTTTCTACCTCCCAGATTCCTCCTTCACAGCTGTCTTCCTTACTTCACACTAAATCCTCGGCCTCTAGCATATACAGGTTTCTACAAGGGAAGGATGTCGTTAGGCAGAGATCTAAAATAGAGGAAGCTTGGGAACGGGATCTTCAACTCTCGTGGCCAGTATCTCTCTGGAATAAGATATGGCTTAAACTGCGCAAATCTTCCAGGGCAGCCAATCTAACGCAAACGTTGTTCTTTGTGTACAATCAACTTTTATTTACTCTGAGTGTTTTGAGTAGTAGATTTGCATCTACTCCAGATATTTGCTGGTCATGTTCCTCCCCGAAAGCTGACATCTTTCATATGTTATTTTTATGCCCATTAGTAAACAGTTTTTGGAGA
Organism: Triturus cristatus; assembly: GCF_964204655.1. Lineage (NCBI taxonomy): Eukaryota > Metazoa > Chordata > Amphibia > Caudata > Salamandridae > Triturus > Triturus cristatus. The sequence continues at coordinate 739,976,808 of NC_140583.1, read as the reverse complement.
CAAGTCTGGTCCCAAATCAATCTCATATTCAACACTACATTTTCCTTTTCTATCTCCCACGTTTTCCTAGGAAGCCTTTCACCGTGTTGGGAGAATGTTACAGCCAATATTAAAATTATTGATTTGCTGTTTGCAGCTGCCTTTCAGCAGAGTACTGTTAACTGGAAGGATTCCACACAAATTTCTCATAAGGCATGGTGGTATGTTGTTTGCCATAATCATAGGTTGGACACCCCCTTTGTATATCCTATACAGATGGCAGCGAAGCGTTTGGACCTGTGGTCCCCAGTTACACTTTACCTTGACAGATGCGAAAAAAAATTTCCCAGCTAAAACCGTCTCAGCAAGAGGTTCTGAAACCCCCTTGAATCCCTTGTGCGTTCCCAGATTTCTTCATATCTCTAGTACTCTTATGATTTAATTGTTATGTATTAATGATCTATTTTTTACACATGAATTTGACTTCATTTTGTGCAGTGCAATCTATTGTATTGTTATGGCATGAATTTATTGCAGTGTTTTGACATGAATTTATTGTTATGACTTCCGCAATGACACCTTTGCTTTTATTAATAAACTTTTCTTTCAAACTTAAAAAAAAAACATATGTGGTGGTCCAACATTTTTTTCAAGAGGGTAACATCCTCACCTGTGTTGCTTCTCAGTTTTAACACTTGCACTGCCTCAGCGGTATCACCTACACGCTTCAGTGCTCGCAGTGACATTGCCTGCCATCAATGACAGCTAGTGAACGTTTTAAGTGTTGCGACCAAGCAAGTGAATGCCTCTAACATTTTATTTGAGTAAGTTTGATGTGTACGGGGCTTTTCACTCTGTGGAACGTTTTAAACGGGTACTAAAGAGTAGACTTTACAGCACAATGTTCACATAGTTGGACTAAAAATCACGATGCTCAGTAAGTGCGGGACTTAATTCATTTTGAAATGTGTCAGGCAAGCCTTGACAAGACTTTGAAAAATGATGACAAAACAATAGATTCTTCAGAACAATTACATTGAAAAATGCATGGCTGACAAATAATTTTGATCAGGCAAACAGGATCAGGCAGGTTAAACAAGTCTTGCAGGCTTTCTCTCCAGATCACACTGGTAATATCATAGAACGAGTTTTCAGCATGGATGAAAAGATACCATCAGACAGGTCATGAAACAGCCACAGCAGTAAATGGAACCTAGCAATCTTATCAAAATCGGCAAAACGCAGCCGATCTCTGCAGCTTTAACTATATTCTAAAATGCTGTGGTTTGTTTGGGGGAGTTGGGTAGTCACTGCAACGGCTCCTCAAAGATGGATGGCAAGCACTGATGAACCACTCAGGTGAATAGGACAAAGCTTGCCAAAGGGATAAAAGAATATTTATGAATTGCAGACTCAAACTGGTTCAGTAGAACTCTCTTGACATGACTTACCTAAGGCTACTTAAACTGAGTAGAATCTACCGAGGACTCTCACCCAACTGCTGGCAATGCCGCAAGGACTCGGCTGACGTCCTACATATGTGGGGTGCCCCACGATTCAGGGATTTTTTTCTGAAGTGCGAAATCGTTGCAGCTAAAAAAAAGGCTGTTAGGATTGCACCCTAATAACAGAAACATCTGAAATGCCAGTAGCCAGGGTCGAACTGGCCTCTAGGGAAACTAGGCAGTGCATGATGGGCTGCTCTGTCAGGTGAGTGCGTACAGCTGTTTTCAGAACTCTCCTGAGCCAGTGCATGCGCTGCAATGTTGAGGCTTTTAGTAAGTGGGCTTCAAAAAGCTCACCACATGCTTTTTGTGTGGCCTAGAGCGTGTGGTTACGCGCACAGTTACGAGCACAGGCGCCATCTGGCTTTCCAGTCTCGTTATGGCTCATTAAGTGCATGACTCGCGGGCACCCTTACAGCCCACGATCGCGATCACATTCACTTTCACTGGCGCGCGGCTGCGTCACTTTCAGGCCGCGCTGCCAATGCTTGTTTCTGTCTCTTTGTCTCCCTGTCTCTCACTGTCTATGTTTGTCGACCCCTCTACTTCAGTTGCTTTCTCTCTGCCTATCTTTTCGCGTCTCCAAGTGTCTGCTCTTCTCTTGCCCTCTCTTTTCCTTGCTTCTCTCTTGCTCCATCATTCGACCCCTTCCACATTTCTCTCAGCAGTCTGGTTTTCTCACTAGTCCTTTCTTCACACTCACCCTTAATGTTCTTTCCATTGCCCTCCCAATGTTGCCGTCCTACTTTGCCCTCTCTGCGTCTCCCTCTCCGTGCTTCTCCCTGCCTTGCCCTCTTCTCCTCTTTTCTGTGCCTCGCCCTCCATTTCTCTGCTCCCCGTCTCTCTGCCTGCCACCCTCCGTAATGTGTCTCTCCCTCCTCCTGCCTCACTCTTTCCCTCTTCGCTGCCCTCCCCCCTCTACTCTCTGTGTCCCCTCCACAGGTGCTCCTCGTTTTCCTCTCTCACTACCTGTTTACCGCCTCTCGCTTTCTCGGTCTTGTCCTGCCATACTCTCTGCCTCGCTAAACTGTCTCCGGTCTAACCTCTGCCTTGTTATCTCTTTCCCCTCACCACACGCCCTTCTCTCTCTTTATATCCAATGTTGTCTTTCCTCCAGTCTCCCCTTTGAATTTAATAGCCCATAAAATGCCCCTTCTGCCTTTCCCGTTTCCCCCCCCCCCTCCTCGCCATCCAATCTAATTCTGCCCCCTCGCCTCTGTTTCTCCCTTCCCGGCCCTCTTCACTGTTTCTCTCCCTGCCTCTCCCCGCCCCTCCCCGCCCCTCCCCCCCGCCTCTCTCTGTCCAGGTTCTCTCCCTTGCACTGTCTTTTTCTTTCCCTCCTCTCCTCTCGCTCCCTACGTTTTAATGACCCATAAAATGGCCTCTTTCATATGATCTTTTGGTGGTGATGCGCAACGTGGAAGTCTGTTTCCGCCTTTCTCTCTTCCTCCCTCGTTCTGTGATGATGATGAGGAGCCCTGCGCCCCCACCCACGCCAAAGGCCTCGTTACTAGAGCATGGAAGCGGAGCTGGACCGAGCCACCCTTCTCTCAGCTGGCACCTCACCTGCGCCCCCCTCACCTGCCCCCCTCACTCGTGCCCCTTCACCCACCCTCACTTGCGTCACCCCCACAGGGCAATTTATTTTAAACAAAAATTATCAATCGATACAGCCGGCGCCTCTGGCACTATCTTCAGGCCAAAGATTTGTCGGACGGAAGAGACATACATTACTTACATATGTATTTGTTCATTTGTTTATATATTTATGTACAATAAAACCATACATGTCGCGCTGCGCCCACCAGCTATTTTTCACACATAATTGATTAAGCCATATGCTAGGGGGATAATGGTACAGGTGATGCAGAAGTGAACTAAAATGTTTTAATTATATATTTATTTTTATTTTGCGGGTTTTATAGATGAAACCAGTGTGATATTTTTCTGGTTTAGTTGTTTGGATATATGTATACATGTATATATGTATAACCTGCATACCTTGATAAAGGGGCAGAGTGTGTGCCGCGCAGAGTAAGATAATAAGATGGCGGGTGGGTACCTGGCCTATAATGCAGGGGTGTGTGAATGTGGTCTGTCTGTCTGTCTGACTCGAGCATCGCTTGCATTTGACACACATTTGTGAGATCATTTTAGACACAGGCAGTAAAGTGGAAATTCTCCCCCACTAGCGTGACAGCAGGTTTGGATTCTACTAAAGACATGGAGGATAGAATTCTCACTTTAACATTTTAACTGAAATCTCTAGCAGCAAATAAATATATATGTATATATGTGCTTTAGCCCCCCTTTCTTGCCCTCCCTTCACCCCGACCCCTGCTTACACACATCAACAAAACCATAGTCGTGTGAGGTGAATTAGGTTAGCTGGGGGAGGTAAAGGGATGTTTGTGTTCAGGGGCCAGTCCCTGCTCATCCAGGTACTGAACACCATAGGGACTGCTGCTTCCTCATTTAATTCACTACTACCAGCAAGGGCACCACATTTCTCACTGCACACGCCGATAGGGGATATCTTAGCAAAGGCAGGCTCTGCTTGGACCTCTGACACAAATTAATTTAATTATTATTACTAAATGTGCTGATTCTGTGCAATACACTTATCTCCTTCAACAAAGTTCACTTTCAAAATGTTGTCCAGTGCCGTCTGGATAAAAATGCTCCTGTAGAGCCAAAAGTCACTTAATGTTCCTCCTAAAGTGCTTTCAGATGCAATATTCCTCTATTATAATGTAATCCATGGAAAGCCTTTAAAGCAGTGTTAGAACTGGGGTCACCAATTCCGACGTGGTAGCTTGCCGCGAGGTAGGAAGGCACCCGCAGGCAATGTGTAAAGCAGTTGTGCAGCACTCACTCACACGGATTCAGCCATGCGCACACAATGAAGGACACAACACCACGTGGTTTGATGAAATCAAGATTCTTTATCTAGTTCAAGTAGTGGTGACTCAATTCATTTCAGGGATAATACAGTTAATTTCAAGGCAACAATAAGTTCATTCACGTCAATGAAGTAGCTATAACACTAAGATCAAACAGGGGGATAGGGCAGGTAATCTCAGGACAGCAAATAATTCGGTCCGGTAACCAGTGCAGGCAATTTCAGGGTCACAGTTATTTCATTCAAATGACCAATATTGGTAATTTCAGGGTAACAGTTGACTCATTCAAATAACCCTAGCGTGAGTAACCCTCCATACACTCTCCTGGGCAGTCGTATCTTCCCTCTAGCTCCAGCACAGATGCACATTCATTTAGGAGCATCAGAGCGGCCATATGACATCAAAACATCCTCCCAGGTAGAGAGGGAATAAACGCAACCGTCCTGAACTGTTACCCATACAGGCAACACACTTCTGGGGGCCTCTTCAATGAAGCAACACGTATGGTGCATAAACTTGGGTTCTTTCAGGCCCCGAATCCCCTATGGCCCCCTCTTGGTGAAAGGGAAAGGCCTCCTTGTAGTTCCAGGCTGCGCCCCTCACTGGTGGCGGTCGGGGCAGCCCACGTTAGTTCTGGCCAACAGGAAGGGGTTAGCAGGCCGCTGCGGTGTGTGTTGGGCTTTCCGTGGGGTGAGGGGCGGTCATGGGGCTGCCAGCCCGTCCTAATCTACCTCCTCGGCAGCCCCGCTATCCGGATGCCAATCGCCCCCCCTCGGGTTGTTGCCTGCAGTCACGGCTCTGGGCAGGCCAGCGTCCCTGTCTCGGCTTGGGGAAGAGGCCGGGGGCTCCCGCTCTCCTTGGAGCCCCCGCGTCGGTGCTCACCGCTGGTCCCAGGCCTTCCGGGTCTCTCTTTGGCCCGGGAGCCAATGGAATGGCGGCGTTCTAGGGGCCGGGCGCGGGGGCCAATCATTTGGAGGCTGACAGGGGAGGCACGGCCGCAGGAACCAATGGGGCCGCGCCTACCTCCCAACGCGGGCGATGACGTCCGCCGCACTCCCAGGCCTCGCCCGGCTTTCCCCTCCACCGCGGCGGCCCTCCCAAGCTCCGGGGGCCGCAGCGAGGACCTTCAGCGGTGCCAGGGCCGCGGCGCTTCTCCGGGACCCAGCGCTCTCCGGCGGAGGCCCAGCTAGCAGCGGTGAGCCGTCCACACACGCGCTTCTCCTCACGATGGTGCGCGGGGGTGGACAGATGATCTGAGGCCCAGGGCACGAGCTGCGGCAGCACCGGGTTGCGGCAGCACCGGGTATCATGCTCCAGTCCTGGCCACAGCGTTTCCTGGCACTTGCGCTCAGAGGGTATACCAGGCAGGGGTACCGCAGCAATCCGGCGAAGTTTGAGCACAATGGTGCCTAGAGGCTACATGGCGCTTGGGGAAGTATGTGGGAAATTACTCCTCCTGGGGCACAGTCCGGGCAGTGCAGCACTGCTAGGAGGCCACAGCGCTTTACCTGGGGATCCTCCAGCAGTTCCCAACAGCCATCCCACGTCCTCAGTACAGCTCTTATCTCAGGGGGGAGGGCGATGGCAGGTCTCAGTTGCCAGCTGTTGAAGGGGAAAAAGGGGTTGAATTGGCAGGCATCAGAGGCAGGGTGGGTCCCTGCAGCACACTGGAGATGGTCCCCTGGGTTGCCCCCTCACCAGGCAAGATCAGCAGGCAGGCAGAGTCCCTCATCTAACTTGGGTACAGCAGGGCCTAGACTCAGTCAGTCCCAGTAGTGTAGGTTTCTCCCCTAGGCCCAACCGCCTACGCTCCGGCAGACGTTCCCCCAGGTCCAGTGGTGCCCCAACTGACCAGTCAGGTTTCCCTCCTTTCCTCTTATACCCCCAGGTCAGGTGACCCTCCTGCAAAGGTGGCAAAGCATAATCCCTCCCAGGGCTGGAAGGTTCCAGGAGCTTCCACATAATAGTCTATGGGACAAAAAGGCGGGAAGGAAAAAGATACTGTATCACGATGTCCCAGCCTGCTCCTAACCACTAGTGTGTGTATGCAATGGCCACTCTGCAGTAGCAGGGGCCTGTGGCAGCCATGTTGTTAGGAGAGAGCACCTGCACCTCAGCACTGTTTAGCAGTGGTGAGGCGCCCAGAGACCTAGGGCCAACAAAAAGATGCCGGAAAAAAATGAGGCAACAAGGGCAAAAAAACGGTGTAGACCACCCTAGGGCTGACAGGTCTAAAAAGCAGCATCCAGATGACAGCAATACTACTGTGTACGCAATGTCTTCTCTTCACTAACGAGGGTCCGGTCAATTGGCTATTAGGTGCAAGGTGCAATTTAATAAAACAAATCCCCCTTGCAGAGCACACTTTACTAACAGAATAAAACAAGCATTGGCATAGCCAATAGGTCTCGCCTTTGGGACCGTATAAGTGTTTAGCCATGCAACAGTTGATGTTGCACCAAGTATATTGTGCTGCATAACTAAATACTTATAAGCAGTGCTTTAAATGGGGAAAAAAAAGGCCAGGCACTCATTAAAATAGAGGTGTGGCAAGTGGGCGGGGCCAGGGGCGGGCCTAAGAGCAAAATAACATCATACATAGAGACTTCTGTACCAGTTGTAGCACATATTCACTTGAAAAATTGTTTATGTAAAAAAACACAGATTAACTCATAACACAAAATGAAAGTCATGATGGCACTTTTTCCTGAATGGTCGCTGCACACCTGATTAACAGTGCAGGGTCTGTCTAGAGACCCTGCACTGTTAATCACAGCGTGGCACAAACCCTCTCACCCCCCTGCAGTTTGGGGACAATAAAATGGGCGCTGCTAGAATCTTCACCAGCAACTCTGTAAAAGGATACATCAGCCAAGTTAATTACAAGCTCCTCTGAGGCAGAGCGGCCTCTGCCCTGCACTGGAGCAGAGAAACCGAGACTGCCGTGCCGTGGATCAGGGTACCGGTACTCTCCCTGGCTACAGAGAAGTGCCGGTACTGACAGCAAAAAAAATCGGAAGTGCCGGTACTCAGTACCGGTGAGTACAGGCCCATTTAAAGCACTGCTTATAAGGTCCCAAAGGCGAGACCTATTGGCTATGCCAATGCTTGTTTTCACAGTTTTTGGGCCTGCTGATTTCCCTATTATTGCAAGAAGCATTGCCTGCAACAGACACAAGTGCATACAGTTTCCCATACGTCGTGGCTTTACAGGTTGTAAACTGACCTGGATTGTAAATGTAGGACAACCTTTGAGCCATCTGGTTCTCTAATTGGGGTCACATTTATTTTGGTGCCTGGGCCTATTTATTATCCCAGTCTGACCCTGCTAATAGCTCTGGCTTCAATGAGCAAGCATGTCTGCATGTGCATGCCTGTGTTTGAAAGTGCCAGTATATTAAAGCCAGACTCGGAGACTGACTTTGTTAGTGGTTAATTGCTTCTCTCTTATTGCTGTTGAAAAACGCCCATGCTTGAAATATACTACCTGCTGTATTCACTAACACATCTTGCTTTCTACACTAAAACGAAACAGGCACAAAGGAACAAGTTGCCTGCCTCTCATTTCAAGACAATTCCTCACCCGACACTTTCCATTGGTGGATCTGAGCTGAGGGCCCTTCTGGTACATTATCCCTCCCCTAACCCTCCCCGCTCTCTTAGCAAGCCTACGCCGCATTTGACTCGGAAAATGGCAATGTTTGCACACATCTTCTGAAGCAGAGCTGAGTAACCGAAATAACGATTAAAAGTGTAAAACAGCACATTTGTCATGAGTATGTATGTATGTCTGCTGTTGAATGTGTGAAGGTTAATGGCCACTGCTATTTCCAGGTATTATTCTTATTATCATTGATAATAATAATAGAAAAGTCCTTTAACCAATTATTTATTGATGTACTCAGAGTTCTGTCCATACTTCCGTCTACTGCACATTGCAGTCCTATGGAAAGCATCAGTGCTGTCTAGTGAAACCACTTAGTGCTGTGCAGGGAACATTTACTTGCCGCATACAGCTCTCTGCTGCATCGTATGTCCAACAAGCATTGGCATAGCCAATCGGTCTCGCTTTTGGGTCCTTATAAGTGTTTAGCCATGCAACTGTTAATGTTGTTGCACCAAGGATTTTGTGCTGGATAACTAAACACATATAAGGTCCCAAAGGCGAGACCTATTGTCTATGCCAATGCTTGTGTTTAATGCACATTGACTGCTGGCCAACAAGCTAGTAGCTGAAGACCGGCAGGTCAAGGCTCACCCCACACATCTGCTGGACTGTTAAATATTATGTTACTGCACGCTGATGTATAGCACTTCACAAACTTGCAAATAATTAAATAGCCTTTTGCTTTGGGAGATGGCATTAAGATGGGTTGATGATGGGGGTTAGGCTTAGAACGCTGAAAGTGTTTCTTTGGTATAGGATACGGGCCTTTCTTTGGGAATGATATGCTTGTGATTCCATGCAAAATTAAAAAGCCATGATCAATAGATGTTTTATGATTTTCTCACATTGAAAGTGCTTCGAGTCACAGCTGTATTGATGCAGAGCTGTTTCTGGCCTGACTCTGATCACATCTCCACAGACAATTATCTAACCTCCTTCGACTAGTGAAACCACGAGAAGGTCTGTTACTTTTTTTTTGCTCTTTATTTGAAACTGAAGGAAATTAGGCCATTTTATTTTACTGTGTTTGAAGAGAGAAAAGCTAATAAATGCACATCTAAATTTATCGCATAGTCTGCGGTAACTGTGATTCCTGCTTTTGTGCATGTGTGGCATTGAACCTTGGGAACGCTCATGCCGCACACCTCTGAGCATGTAAATGCTGCACCTGGCCATGCTGAGACTGTTTAATCCTTCTTTTGATTCCATTAAAGCGAAAACACGCCACGCTGGTTTCGTTACCTCAAACGATCTTCTGTTTGAAGTGATTCCTTTATCCTCTCTTAAAACATGTTGTGCTTTTTGTGTGCTCACCGGTTCTGTGGGCAGATCAGTACCTGCAGTGTGGAAGTGATGTGCGGTATAAAAACCAGCATTATTGAAGGTTGAGTTCGTAACTGTTCCCAAATAAGGTCAGCGCCTCGCAAATATATTTTTGACGCTTTAAATTTTTAAAAAAATATATTAATGTGCATTTATTTTCATGGCGAAAAACAGTTTAGTCTTTCTGAAAATAAAAGGAATAATAGTGTTTACTTGATCAAGGAAGTTGTATATGGGAATCTTGAGCAGCATTTCTGTTCAGTAAAAGGTACATTGTGACCTCTGGCCGAGCCCCTTTCGTTAGACGAGAAGCGTCTAAAGAAAGGGGCAATGCCGCCATTAAAGGTAAAGCGCGGAATGGGGTGCTTGTTGCCGCAAAAGTAAAAGAAAACAACCACGCGAGTGATGCGTGCACAGGTGCCCAACGGATGTGTGGAAAGATTATAAATATAATGTTGGTAAACTCAAAATGCCTCGGCTAATACAAGACCTAAAAATGTGGCCAGTACACGATTACCATGTGAGCCCAATTAAAAATATAAGGCTGGTGCATGAAGGTGCACACAGCTCCAGTGCTGGGCAGTTACTGCAGTTATGCATTAAGGCACTTGTAGTCTTGATACATATATATGAAACTAATTGGAGTAACCTAGCAAGACTGACAAATTATGCACTTGGTGCTGGTATATTTAATGCACCTTTAAGAGAACTGCAGCTTTAAAATGTGATCAAACCTTCTTTAGAAAAAAAGCCCTCCTTCCCCTTCCCCTAACTCGTTTTGCACACCCACCATGGCAGCCCCATGCCCTTATCAGCACCTTCAAATGCGTGTGCCTGGGAGGAGGAGAGCTCAGAAGTTGCCTGCATTTCAAAGAGTGCTCTGAAACCCGGCTTCATATTGTATAAACGCTTTGCCGCCATACAAATTGCTTTGCTCAAAGTGATTCCGCACTGGGGGAGATAGTGTCTCCGAAGCCGCGGAAGTAAAAGAAAACAAGCACACGAGTGCGTGCCCAACAGATGTGTGGAGAGATTATAAAAGCCAAAGAAACAAGGATTGGCATAGCCGAGTGGTGCGCGCGCGCGCAGGCAAAAGTGAAAGCAGGCTGGCGAGGGGTGGACTTTTAAAAGCCCACACACTATATGTCTCGCAGTGCAGCGCATGCACTGGCTCAGTCGAGACCTAAAAAGCATATTGTGTATGTTTTTGTGCACCCTCATGTACACATTTTCTTTACATAGACTGATATATTAATACTAAGTCTACAAAACTGAATTTGATGTGATGTAGACCACGTGAAACATCCTTTTCCATGCAGTCAATACTATAGCCTGCCTTCACAATGCACTCACTACCCAGACTGTGACCTTACCACATGCTCCTTTACCACGCAAGTCATTACAGCGACTTGCTATAGGGGGGCATTGTTGGACTTGTGTTTGATTTCAAGTCTAACACTGTCCCTACTTTTGCGTAGAATGGAGTTGGAATAGTACATTTTACTATTTCAGAGTCCAGCATGCATGGTAAAGGAATGCATGGTAGCGTCTCAGTCGAGGTAGTGACTACATTATAAATGCATGCATGGTAAATTCATGCAGGCTTCTGTCATTCAACTATTAGAGTAATTCAGTTTAGATAGGAAAAGAGAGATACTAGCTGGATGTAATAAAAAAATGAGTACGGCAGAAGAAGGAATGAGAAAAGAGAGACAGAAGATAGATCGTGTGCAATCCAAAAGAAACAATTGAAAGTCCAAAGTTTGGATGCCACATGACTTCCTCAAAGCTTATGAGGAAAGTCATCCTTTATGGAAGAGGAAACTGTGATGTTTAGACGTAACAGTTTAGGTTATGCCTGAACATAGAATGTTCTAGTGTCTGACAGAATGTTCAGATGATCAAATCAAGTTTTTGTAATACTAGTGGGGGTAGTTGGTGCATGGCCTAAGGTGGTCACGGCATGCCTGGTGGCTTCTAAGTATTAATCATACCTTCTTCTTCAAGCGTGGTGTTTCTCCTCATTTAATTCATCACATCTTTGTTGGCGACGAGCGGGAGCAAGCAGGAGCTGCCAGGAACTCTTCAGTTGGTCAGGATACTAGAGATCCCATTCTGTGGAAGCCACAAGTCTTGAAACATTTCAATGTTTATATCCCTGCTTTTCGTGACTTTAAATTCAGTGTGGAGGGGACCCGAATCTATTTGGAGCCGAGCTGCAGGGTTAGTGGTGCCATTGTGACCGCATATGTGTGCCCATGCACACAGTGTGTAGCAGTGACGTCAGAGTATGTCCAATTTTAGAGGCTGGTGCACATTGCACAGCTCACTCCGTGATTTCAAATGATAATTTCTCGTTGCCATTATAGCTACAATGTATGGTATTGGTATTCTGGTTTACATTGCTGCTAGGAAAGGCATTTTTTGTACTGCATCCACAATGGTTGTTGAAAATGTAATAATCTCAAATTAATTTGAAAGGATTTTTTAGGCTCAGCCATCAAGGTGATACTGGCACCAGTGTATGTCAGGGCTTCTACTCTAATCCCATTGATTTTGGCTCTTGTCTGTATCTCTCCAAGATACTGGGCCAGACAGCCACGGTAGCTGCATCCACCTCTCCTCTGAGAATAGAGTTGTCTTACTGAGCACCTGGACCTTTTCAGGGCTCAGCAGTGATCCCATCTGGAGACTCACAACTGCATTTGTTGCAGGTCGACTAGAGGCATTCTTTTTGGTTGTGCTGACAGAGTCTAGAGTTTGGTGTCAAGTTGCCTTGCGATCAAATCACCAATCCTTCTTGAGATCCCAGTTCTTACCCTGGTACCCACCCTCATGCTGTGATGAGTTTCAGGTCTACCATCCTTAGAAGGTTTTAGAGGGTCTGGAGAAGACTCATTTTTGTTTTTCTCTTTTTGGTCACCATCTTTCCCTTTGGGGGTCTCTTTGGCTTCTTTCTTTTGCCACCCCGTCCTCACACCAATGGTAGTTTTAGTCACACATATTTTGACCCAGTGGTCTGCCTTCTTCCCCAACTCTAGAGGACAAAGTTGACATAGGTCTATCACATGCTGATGTAACTTCTCATTGTAATAATTACTTAAAATATGCTCCATCATAATTAAATAGTAAAGCCCTTCAAAGTTATTCACATTGTTAACTGTTAACCAACCACCTAGTGCTTTTACTGAAAAGCCAATGAATTCCACCCAGGACTGCATCTGGGTTGTTTGAGTCTTCCTGAATCTCATCCTATACTCTTCAGTGGTGAGTCCAAAGCCCTCAATCAGGGTACCCTTCATGAGGTCATTTGACTCAGCTTCATTTTCAGGAAATGTCATGAGTCTATCCCTGCATTTTCCTGAGACTAGTTCCCACAAGAGAGGAGCCCAATTATTTCTGGCTACTTTTCTTCCTATACAGGCTCTCTCAAATGCAGTGAAACATGTGGTGATGTCATCACCATCTGACAATTTAGGGGCAATACCTGTTGGGAGTTTTGACTCATAAAAACCTTCACCCTCCCTATTTATTTGTATGCTTTCACCAGAGATAGGTCCTAGGCCCATCTCTTTCCTTTGTCTTTCTATTTCCAGGACCTGGGCTTCTAAGTTCAGTCTCCCGGCCAATCTTCCTAGGTCCTCATCTGATGGGGCTTCAGCTGTGTCTGAGGGGATTAACTCGCATCTATTCTCAGCATCATTCTCATACTGGGCTACCAGTTCTGGGTGATCTCTGCCAAACTGAGCTATCAGGTTTTGGAGATATTCTCTCTTGGGACTTTTGCCTGGTTTGATACTGCTGCCCTTACAGAGGGCCCTACACTGATAATGGCTTAAGTCAATGTAAAGGAGAAGGTCAAGCTTCTGATCCTAACTACTGGTGTCAGGCATTATTTGTACTAAAGCTGGGACCGTTTTCTATGAATTTACAAAAACTAACTACACACCAAATGCTCCGTCATAGCTAAAGTACAGATTTTTACATTTCTAATCAGTTACTTTCAGGGACTTAACCAAGGCCTTAGCATTAAATTTAGAAATTTTGAAAAACTGTGCTAATCGATAAAGTGACTAACTAAAGACAGTTTTTTTTATTTACTCATGTCGACACTTATTGACAAACTGGTTCCAGCAAATGCAGTCTTATATCCCATGCATGAACCACCGAATGTAGGAAGCTGGCTCTCTACATAGGGTACTAAAAAGAAGTACACTGTACAGAGAGTCCAGTGACTCCCCATATGGTACACAATGTAAAAGCAGATAGTTCTAATGCTCTTTTTGTGGCAGAGTGGGGGAGCAGTGAGGCTTGTCAGAGGGCAGCGCTAAGCATTTCTTGTACTTTACAGAGACAATAAAGGAGACACACTCAAGAATAAATCCAAGACCAATTCATAAAAATAATATTGATTTTTTATAGATTTTGTAATCCCAAGAACACAGTTCTAAGGTAAGGACATTCTGAGTTACGATTTTTCAAAGTTTGGAAAATATATCACATTTATGTGCAATTGCTCACCATAGGAAGTAATAGGAAAAAAAGCAGAAAAATGCATAGAAAATCAGGTAATGCTTTCACAAACTTCTCCTCCTCGGTTTAGGTCGATGTTGGGGCCTGGAGAAGTTCAGGAGCATTCCAGATGAGGCAGGAGCAGAGTGCTGAGGGTCTTGGAACTGGTGCGTGAAGACGAAATTGGCCACTTGAAAATGCACTGCACTGGTGGCCTTACAGTTAAGTCCGAGGGGGCTCCTTCGAGGGAGGAGGGTGCAAGGGGCTGGGGACCACGAAAAGCACATTAGGTTAGTCGATGCCAGGGTTGGTGTGACCGGGTGCAGAGCCAACAGCTCAGCCAGGCATTATGCGTCTTTAGGTTCTCATGATCACGAGCAGGCAACTTTCAGAAGTAATTTTGGGACCTCTTGGCTACTCAGGAAGTGGGTGTTGTGCGTCTCAATGTCCCTTGATAAGTGCTTGCTTCTGGTGCTTTGTCAGTCTGGAGTGCACACTTCTTCTCTGTGTTTGCTATTGGGGTTCCGGTACCCCGGGTATTGGTACGCCACGGCACCAATAGGTCCTGGTCTCTACAAATTTGGTGAGAAGAGAGGTGTGATCCTCTGGAGCTGTTGTACCTCTTCTTGGTTTGGTGCTGTGTCTAGATCATCGAGGAGCAGCAAATTGAGAAACCGGACTTAATGGGATTGGTGTCTGGGGTGTGTGGGGTAGTGATACCTTCACTCCAAGGGATTGAAGGTTTCTTCAAGGTAGGTGGTGCCCAAGGCTCATGGAGTCCTTGCAGGTTTCAGGATGACACAGATGCAGCGAATTTTGAGTCTTGTGAGCAGCAGGCAAGGTTTGGTGCCTTTTGCTTCTGCTGCAGGGCTTCAGTTCCTGAGCAGCGGGTCTTTTTTTGTCCTGGGCTTCTCTTTTCCATCAAATCTGTTGTTCAGGTCTCAGGATGCCACCTAATGCTGAATTAAGGGGTGTTACAAGAGAAGATAGGCAGTAGCCAGTGGGCTTCTTAACTTTAGGGTGTCTATACCCTTTACTGTCCACTTCCTGTGAAAAGGGTCACTACCCTAGCCCTGATAGGTTGTTTTTCCACCAACCCAAGATAGTGGAATTTCAGGAGAGAGGTTCACATCGCCTGCCATGCAATGGGGATGTTGTAGGCTAAGTGGGGACCCTCCTCCTCATGCAACCAATTTTCCCGCCCCTCCTCCTGACAAAACTGGAGCTGGAAAGGGGGCTTGTCCTCCCCACTATATTGAGGTTTCTGGGTTAGATTTCAATGGTGGCAACAACTTTCAAGCTTCCTGCTCAGGAAGGCAATCCTGTGCTGGAGGAGGTGTGAAGCATCTCTGCCCAGAGCAGGCTCATTTCTGTTCCCTTAGAGTGCTGGCTCTCAACCCATGAGGTCAATAATGTCTGGCAGTGACAGGCAGCTGAAAACAAGTGAGGAACCACACCAGTGCTTGGAAGATTTGCAGGGGATCCTCTACAACAGTCTCCTGTGTGAATTTATTAATAAATCCAACACTGGCATCGGTGAGGATTCATTAAGACAAGATGTTTGGTACCAGACATCTTAGAAATCAGTTAAGCCATCATGGAGCTAGGAAACTCGTATTTACAAATATCCAGCCCATGTACTTTTTATTACTATCTTGTTCATTTACAACATCCCAGAATAGGCGTAACATTGTAGTAGCATAAATGTTCATGCTGATATGCCCACACATAGAATATAGTGTGCCTGGCCTTAGGGCTAAAGGCCTGCTGTAGGGGTAACTTACCTATATCTTATGGAGTATGTGGGAGGCATTTTACACAGGGCTGTGTGCCATGTCAACTTTTCGGATTTTCTTGCACCAAGACACGCAGTCTACAATCGCAGAGTGGATAGTCTTGGTGGGGGGTTCCTGGGTTGGCACAACCAATGCTAAAGCCCCAGAGTACCCTCCTCAGTACCCATGCCCTAGGTACCAGAGGTACCTTTTACTAGCCAGGGTAGCTGAAGCAGTGCCAATCGTAGTACATACAGTGTTTGTGAAAGAGATCTGGCACTGGGAAACTTTTTAGCAGGGAACCAGTGGACTTACAGTTCAAAATCACATCAGGCAAAAAGTGGGGACTAACCATGCAAAAAGAGGCCCTTTCCTATATAATCACAAAAGTTGCAGCACTGAAACAGCACACAGCGATTCATGTAATTTTAGAAAGAGAAATTGTGTTTTCTGGCTTTCTTAGTGTGTGGTAGCACTGCAAAGTCTGTTCCAGTCCCTACTGTGTTGGTTACACGTACATGTATGCACACACACACATGCACACACATACACACCACTCTAAGATACTTGTATTACTGTATTAGACAGACACATTTGCTACAATATTTACCTTGCCATTTATGACACCGATACAATGTAACCCTTCCATTGACTATCAATAGTTAACAGGAATCGACAGTCTACAGTCTATATTTTTTGATAAACACATTTTTATTAATTTTACAAAAGGAATGCACCAGCCATATCACATTATACTTCAACAATCGGGAATTACAGTCACAGAATCCCAACCCCAGCATACAGATGATAATGAGACAAAGAAACGATGGAGCGACAGTCTATATTTATATGTATATTCTGTGGCAGTTTGAGTAACATAAAGATCCAGCAGCATAAAGGCAATCAGACAAAGGCATTGGATATTTTCACGTTGAAAACACTTTCTTAGAAAATGCAGAGAGATACAACAAAGGGGGATAGCTGGATTGTTTTGTATTGCAGCAGGCAACGTTGCCACATCTCCCTCCCGTCTGCGACCCTTACTAAGGGTCTAATTTAATTATTTACAAAGAGAGAGATCCATTGCAACGCTGACTGAGTTCCTTTTGGGGGAAGACTATGATCCACCCACCCAATATAAATGTGGGTGGACCATAGCTTGATGGCAGAAGAGATTGCTCTGTCTCGGCGTGTTCAAACTTCTCTGATGGCCCGATAGAGTAAGAGCTGCCTGAGGTTTGGCTATATATCCAACCACCTAATTTAGATGGACAGACATATAGCTGTTTTTCAAAGTCCATCACTTCCAGGAAAAACTTGGAAGTAAGGGGCATTAAAAAGTGCTCAGTGCCCCCCATGCCACAGGAGAAAACTCCCGTGGGAAGAGGGACTTCAAAAAGAAAATCCCACTGTGGGAATTTTTTTGGGGAAAAATAAAAAAATTGTAACCTTTGCGTACGGCTCCATCATGTTTGATTAAGCCATCTGGCAAAGTTACAATGCATTGGTAGGAACAGCATTGACAGCAGTTCCTGCCATGCTTGAAATGTCTGCTGGGCTGATGGACCTTTCAAAATTTGATCATCAGTACCTCCACCAGGGTTATTTACTTCCTCTCCCTGGTGGAGAACAGTTCAACCACCAACATTTAAACCAGGCTCCAAATCACTAGAAACTATTAAGTCTTACCAATAGAGACAAGTAACTTTAAAGGACGTCTCAAAGAAAGACTTGAAGGCCAGTGGGATTTGCCTGGCATATCTAGCTTCACTATAAATTAGTGAGTTGCAGAATTAGAAGAGGAGGAATCTGAAACTTACGACCCCAAGGCACTCAGCTGAAGAGAGCCTGAACTTCGAATAAGATACCTGACCTGTATATTCAGAAAACACTGATGCTATGTAGCCCAGATAATAAACAAGTGTGTTCAATGAAAGACCCAACAACTTGGCAGTTGAACAATGCACCGAGGAGGAAGGCATGCAGGAGACAGCAATGAATAGGGAAGGACGCGCTTTTGAATCTCTTGCACTTACCCTGTGAAGGCTCGCTGTGAGGGGAACGGCTACCGGGGGGAGTCGCCTTGCCTGCCTGCCGTGTACCAGGGACCAGGGACCAGGAGTCTATCTACACCGCCGTGAGGTGAACGGCTTGGAGACCACAAGCCCCAGCATCCTGAGCACCGGGCGCCTGCCGCTGACGTCATCAGGCAGCGCCCGGGCTCCACAAAAGCCCCGCAGGCTTCACGCAGCGCGGGACGCGCGCGGGCAGCGCCCGGGCAAAGCCCGGGCCAAGGGCGGGCCCGTCCTTGCCCGTCATAGCCCGGAGTAGGCTGGGCTGGGCCACGCTATTTGGCTGGAGCTTCCCACAGAGCAAATAACAGAGGCTGACAATCATAAAGGTACTGTTCGCTCTTGCACTAGACTGCCGGCTCTGTGTTTGTTATCTTGTGTACCTCCTTAACCCTGTTGTTCATATTAATTGCCTTATCTAATCGACAATGAACAAAGTCAAGGGCAATTTGGGCAATAGGGTGGTGGGCACTTTGGATGCCTTTTTATCCAGGGCGAACTCTGTGTTGACCCAAGAGATCCTGGATACTGAACGCAGACTCTCCTTAGATCCCCACAGCTCTCTGAATAGGCAACCTGTGACGCCAGAATCCCTCACACCGTTAGATTTAGATGATGCTGAGAGTTCACAGGTTAATATATCATCGTCTCAGCCCACTGAGGAGTTGGACATTCCGACGGAGGAGGAATTAGTGGCTGTGGATAGAGGGATGATCACCAGGGGGAAACAGGGCAAAAATAAATCAATCAAGGCTCCAAACCCCAGAAAGAAGGGAAAAAGGGAACACAAGCCAGTGGGTGTACAAGAAAGTGAGGGTGGGATAACAGCCAACACCCCAACCCCGGTCAATACCGATTATGCTATTTCTACCGGGGTGAAACAGATATCTAAGAACGTTACTGAGGGCAGTCATACACAGGGGGACAACCCAGATACTCTTGAAACGCTACTGAAAAAATACCTGGACCCGATCCTAAAAAAGCTTATAAGCATAGAGAACAGACTAACAATTATAGAAAGGAACAGTGAGGGGAAATCTGACGGCAGATCACTTAGTACACATAACTCTGTAGTAGAAGTGCCCTTAGGTGGCAATTCTAAAGCACATAATGTTGATCTAACCACGAGAAAAGAGGTCCCGACTAATACAGCCGCCCAATCACCTCGACTGACTGAATCCATACCCACTCAGGGGCCTCAGGAATCTATTAAACAGAACAGGACAACTGATAACAGTACGATCAATCAGGAACGGATAACCTCTGATCATCATCTGCAGGAATTCAACTCGATTGACCTCCCATGGGAATCCGTACCTTATACTGTAATCCTAAGCAACGTTCCCCAACTGAAGGAAGGGGTCACTGAAGACTTTGTTCAACTTAAAAATAAGTTGAATCAATGGTTCACCAACAACCTATATAGGGGTCAGGATGTTAATAGATTTATAATTATGGCCCGTAGAACTAAATGGATCGGCAACAGTACTAAATCATATAACGGCGATTGTATCGTTGTAAATTTTGACAACCCATACACTGCCAACAAAATCTTACAGGAGTTTCACATGGGCAATCCGGGCTCTGGTTCTAACATAGTGATCTTGCCCCTCAGATTTTTCTATCCACAGGAATCCCGGCAGCATAGAGCTGATATCAATAGTAAAGAGTTCACACACTCAAGGGACACCATGAGACAGATTCCCCCCAATCGAATAATTAATCGACCCTACCATATGAAGAGTAGGGTTAATCCTTCTTTTGCCCAAGGTTTGGAATTAACAAATAGATACCAGCCACTATCAGATATTGATGAGTGCGACTGACTAACCCCTCTGGTGCTAGGTGAAACAAATCTACAAATTCCGATACAGGCTCAAAACAACGATAATGCAATAGATAAATCCCTTATCCCTAGAAATAACATCCTATCTTGGAACATTGCAGGTTTGGCCAGGAAAAGTAGTGATCCACGCTGGATTGCGTTTGTAACCCAGTATAGGATTATTAACTTACAGGAAACCTGGGATATGGACAATAAATATTACCTAGATGGCTATCAGGCTTACTTTGTTCCGGCCTCTCCTGCCGCCAGTGGCAGGCCGAAGGGAGGCCTTGTTACTTATGTTTCACTAGACGTCAAATGTGAGGTGCGCCAGATTTTCCATTCCCACCCTGGAATCTTAGCAATCATTCTAAGAAAGGGGCAAGTAGAGTGGGGGATAATAAACTTTTACAACTCCCCAACCACAGTGGAAGACGGAGGAAACATCAAGTCTCTGGCTACATTCATAAAAAAATACATGGCCAATATCTTGTATAGTTTAATTATAACTGGGGATTTTAACATTCATCCATGTGGTAATCCCTCCACCACCTACTTAGCTAATTTAGGTTGTCCATTAATATCTGGTCTACATTTTGAACACACAATTTATGGAGAGGAATTAAATGACTTCATGTGTGAATTTGATATGGGTACAGTGATGTCCCATATGAGTCCGTCCACCCTGTACACCATCCCAACCTTTATAGGTAAAGGGAATGGAACTTTTATCGATTATATTTTGATTTCAAATTCTTTAAATTCCCATTTAGGGGACTTTTCTATTTTATCTAACGAATTTAGCGATCACAATCCGCTGGTGGTTTATCTTGGTGGTATACTGTGTGACCCGATACGTTCTAAACCAGCTATAGGAGTCCTAAGACCAACCGATGGGAAAAGGAGGCTAAAGTGGACCCAAATATCGCCTAGTGATTTCTATGAAAAAGTAAAGACCAATTGTACGGATGAAATAGATACCTGTACAACTGCTGGAACTATGGCCAGTACCGTTTTGGATGCCTTTGTCAATTTAACAGCTAAAATATCTAGTTTAATGCTAACAAGAGCAGGACACAATGTTAAGTGCGGCCCAAAATGGTTTGATAAAAATTGTTCCAAGGCGGCTAAATTATTAAAAGAAGCACTTGTGAAAAAACCCAGAGACGTAGTTGCAGTACGCAGTTTGAGAAGATCATACAGGGATACCTTAGCACTCCGTAGGTCCTCTTTAAAAGAAGAGGCATGGGAAGAACTAGTCGACAGCAGCACTTTAAAAGACAGTGCTAGGTTTTGGAAAACCGTAAACGGTCCCTTATTCCACCAGGAGGGAGGGGATGGTCTGGTGGCTCATATCGCCGAAAGTGACTGGGTCAACTATTTTAAAGTAATGTTTGATTGCCCGACTGAACCTAATGACAACAGAGTGAACGATAGAGCAGCATCTACACTAATTTTTACAGAATTGGAGATTCTGGATGGAATCAAGGGTCTGACATGCAATAAAGCTCCTGGGCCCGACGGGATCCCCCCGGATCTTTACAAATCAGATCCCCAATTCTGGGCAGCTATTCTTTGCCCGGTAGTAAACGCGGCAATCACAGAAGGCTGTTTAAACAGCTGGGCATTGTCCACTATTGTGCCGGTGTTCAAAAAAGGCAACAGAAATGATACAAGCTGCTATAGACCAATATCACTTATAGATTCGGTAGTAAAAGTGATAGGGCGCGTTATTCTAACTAGGTTGAAGGATTGGGCGGTCGAAAATAAGATTTTAACAGATTGTCAGTATGGTTTCCAGGCAGGACGTTCGACTATAACACAGTGTCTCAATCTGTACCTGTTTCTTAACAAATACACTGTGGTAAATCCTGGTTCGATTCATCTCGCCTTCATGGACCTCTCATCAGCTTTTGATTGTGTCAACAGGTCTAAGCTCTGGCGGGCCATGGAGGCGAGAGGGGCAGACACGGGGTTGGCTAATTTTTTGAGGGATTTGCATTACTCGACTCGAGCAAATGTCAGGTATGACAAGGATTTAAAGGTCACAGCGGACTTTCCCATTAAGAAAGGCGTAAGGCAAGGATGCATTATGGCCCCGTTTTTATTTAACTTTTACATTAATGACCTTGAGAGGACCCTGGTTGAGACTGGTGCAGATTTCCCGCGAATAGCAGGAAGGGGTATTCCCCTCCTGCTATACGCGGATGACGCTGTACTTTTAGCCAGAACCGAAATTGGGCTTCAGACACTGTTAAATGCCTTCCATGGGTTTATGTCCATGCTAGATCTGAAGATTAGATTAACACCTCAAAGTCATATACTATGAGTTTGGGCAAACGATCAAGGAAGTCTTTTATTTTTAAAACAGGGGGAGACAAAATTCCAAGCACCAATGTTTTTTCTTACCTGGGAGTCCTATTCGATGAAAAACTAAAATGGGATGCCGTTATACATAAAAAAAGGGGGGAGATGGCTCGGGCTAATGCAGCAATTTTTAACTTTGCCACCAAAATAGGGAAGAAACCCACAGGGGCTATGCTGCAGGTATACAAAGCAAAGAGCATTGCCATAGCAACTTATGGAAGCGAGTTGTGGGGACGTGCTGTGACTACTCCTATACAGGTCGAGGAAAACAAGTTCCTAAAAAGACTTTTATGTGTCCCGTCCAGTACGTCAAACCTGATGGTCCACGAAGAACTTGGAGTACCCTATATAGCCGACCAGATCGCAATGAGCCCCATGACTTTCTGGCTACAGTGTTGGATTAACAAAGATATACCCCTGACTCAGGAGATATTCAGAGACTGCCTGTCTTTAGAGAATAAGTTACGGATCCCATGGTTTTCCTATATCAAGAAAGGACTTGAATCAATTGGAAGGGGTTCCTTGTTCTCTAAACCTGAAGAAATCCATAAAAAGGACATTGAATTGGTCAAATCCCTCTTCTTGAATTACAGGTCACAAGAGAGGGAAGGGATTGAGTTAGTAAAACCTAGTGTTCGGTCATACATTGTTTTAAAAACCTCACATACCACCGAACCATATCTGATGTCTACCCTTACATCCCACGAAAATTTTTTATTAACCAGGTTTAGGTGTAACACATTCCATCTTTTATTGGCTAGACCTAAAGTGGGTCATTTGGGACAGACGTTACCGATATGTGGTTGCGATGGACAATCCCCACAAAACCTAGTACATTTTATGTTCTTTTGTAACCTTTACTCTGTCCCTAGGAAAACATATCTGATACCAATTTTAAAGAAAATGAATTTTACCCAAGTTAAACCTGCTCTAATGTATTTACAATTATTGCACATGGATTGTATATATTTTATTGTCCGTTTTTTAAAATCAATAATGAAATCAAGAGCGGTTATGGATTGCTAAATTGTCAAGGGAACTTTATATGGGGTTGTGGTTTCTTTTTAAATTGTATGTATATGACTTTTTATGAATTTAAACTCTAAATTTGAAATAAAGTATCTTTTGACTTTTTTTTGAATAGGGAAGACCTAAGAGCAAAGAGGAGCAGCAGGAAAAGAGGGGACATGACATTTCTCCTTATTGATGATGGCTATGCACCAACACAAGGGCCACAAAGACCGGTTGAAGTATCAAAGAATTTGCAAAATCTAAAAATGGATGAGAAACTGCCCCTCCTCGAGTTTCTTGGTGGTTCAGGTTTGACAATTCAAACATTTGACGTATGAAAATGTTGACTTTTTATGCATTAATTATCGCATCCAAGCACAAATGAAATACTGTGTCATGCTGGACATGTTTCGACATGCATCAGAGGTCAGAAATTTGCCAGAGAGACTGATGAACATGATAGAGTTTGCTTTCTAAAAGCCCTCACTGTGAATCTGATCATGCAAAACAAAGGGGAGGAAGGTGAAGCAAGACAATTGAGCAGGACAGTGAAACACAGAGGGACTATGGAAGTTTGTAAAGAGAGAACAAACATCTATCACCCCAGAAAAGACACACAAAGATTTTGGCTGCTTGTATTGCCGTTGAAAACACAAGAATGAATCAGATCCTAGATGGAAAAAAAAATCAATAAAAAAAACCAATGTTAATGTTGTGCATCTGGAATCAGAGACGAATTATGGGCATAAGTTGACATCAATAATAAGCCTAGAAAAGTGAACAGCAGCAGAAGTCTCCCAAAAGTGCACAGTAGCATCAGAATGATAATATGGGCTTTCAATGACAATGAAACACAAATATAAACAGGAGTGATCAGTACGGAGGGTACATATAGGCCATAAAATATGGAAACTCGATCCTCACAACAAATTGAAAAGGGTTTGATTGCTCCAAATGCAGAAATGATCTGCACCGGGGAAGGGCAGAGGAAAAACAAGGACAATGCATCGAGCAGAACCTTTAATAACTCCTCCTCATCACCCCGGATAGAAAAGGACACACAGTTCAACCTGCCATTTGCCATAAACAAAGGCAGGCCCATAAAGAAATATATTGTTAGCTTTAACAAACAAGAATTTGCACTGCAATAGGTCTCGCCCTTGTGAGAGTTTGAGCTAAAGGCTTTGTAAATGACCATGCCTTTTATTTATGTTTTAAAAACCAAAGCATAAATAAAAGGTATTGTTATTTACAATGTCAATAGCTTAAAGTCGTGTAAATGCGAGACCTATTGCATTGCAAATGCTTGTTATTGTTCCAGCATTTTTTGAACCACAAACCTTATTTTTGAGGTGCTGCAGCCCCCCTACTTCCTTTGCCCATACCTATTGTATGAAGCTTAAGTCTGCTCTGGAGGTGCCCCCTTCTTCACAGTAACACGCAGCAGGCACCTATCTTTGCTCTTACGTTAGAGTGTTACAAGGGTACTCCGCTCTCTCTTCCTTTGTTGCAGGGATTCTGCTCATGCACAGAACTATGCGCAGGAAACCAGGACCTCAGTGAATTGTGGTGTACCAAAAACTCACCTCAGAACCCACAACCCCTATCCGACTAGCATCAGTGTCCCATTCGTTATCCGTATTATCTCGGAGGTCCCAATGTATAGAAAACCCAGAACAAGCGACTTAGAGTACTCTCAGGAATGGTGGGAATCAGAAATACCTGTTCATTATTATTTTCATATCAGTCCACAACAAGAGTAATCAAAGACACGGTAAAGTTTAAAAACGTTTATTTTATAAACTGCGTGTCCGAAGATGCAGTACTTTGGCTAGCATAAGCAGACAAATGATTAAAATCAAAACCATCAGCATTGTTACAATACCATAGAAAATGAAAGGAGAAACCATAGTATAAATGACAGTTAATGTTAATGTTATGTTAACGTTAGTGGAGATTTATAAAGCGCACGTACGCCAGGTTGGCTTCATGGCGCTGGCAGACATCTTGACAGCGGCAGCGGAAACTAGTTCTGAGTAAACAACCAAGTTTTCAAGAGTTTCCTAAATGGGAGGAGATTAGTACATGTACGCAGCTCAAGAGGGAGAGAATTCCACAACTTGGGAGCGAGAATGGCAAACCTACGGCCTCCAAGACGGGCCCTCTTGAAGTTCGGAATAGAAACAAATGAAAGGTGGGTAGATCTTAGGTAACGGGTGGGGGAATACCTACGTATAATGTTGTTGATAGATTCCGGACTGGTACCGTGTGGAGCCTTGAAAATAAGGCAGCCAGTTTTGAAGAAACAGCGGCGTTGTACCGGGAGCCAGTGTAGTTTCCTCAGTAGAGGAGATGCGGGTTGCCATTTAGGTTGGTGGTAAATCAGACGGGCAGCCTGGTTTTGAACCAACTGGAGGCGATTAAACAAATACTGAGGCATTCCCAGGTAGACCGAGTTGGAATAGTCTAGGTGGGATAGCACAATAGAAATCATGGCTTGGACCAGAGCTTCATGAGTGAGAAAGCGATGGATTTTCCTAATTTTTTGCAGTTGGTAGAAGCACTTAGACACCACTGCTCCAACCTGGGCTTTTAAGGATAGATCACTATCCAGAAGTACCCCCAGAGTCTTGGCGGAGCTATAGGGGATAGGAGGTGAGCCAAGTGCCAGAGGCCAATACTGGGGGCCCCAGTGCTTAAGGCTGTCCCCCGTAAAGACCACTTCAGTTTTTCCCGGATTAAGCTTCAGATGGTTCGTATCCATCCAAGTTTGGATGAACAACATAGTCTTCTGGAACTCCGAAACGGAGTCATTAGACCCATCAACCCTGAGGAGAAGCTGCAGATCATCAGCGTAGTTAAGAACCAGTACCTTTCTTTCTTTCAATGATTTAATCAGAGGGGACATATATATGTTAAATAGGTGTGGGGAGAGGGCAGAGCCCTGAGGCACCCCACAAGTAATATTGTGAGAGTCAGATGAGAATAGGCCAAGACGCACTGCTTGATGGCGGTCCCTCAAAAAAGAGGAAATCCAGTGAGCCGCTGTACCAGAGACTCCGACCCCCCTGACACGGTCGACCAGAGTGTCATGGTCGACCGTGTCAAAGGCCGCAGACAGGTCCAACAGGACCAAAGCTCGCGGACACCCTCTATCAGTGAATTCCCGTAGGCTATCCATAGCTGACAGGATCACGGCTTCGGTAGAGTGTGCGGGACGAAAACCTGCCTGATGGGAGTCCAGATGTTTGTACATCTCCAAAAAGTTGGAGAGGCATTTAGCAACATAACTCTCTAAGACTTTGGCCAAGAAAGGTAACAGAGATATAGGGCGGTAATTGGCGAGGATGGCTGGATCCGCTCCCAACTTTTTCAAGAGGGGGACCACTATGGCTTTTTTAAAAGCTAGAGAAACGATACCAGAAGAAATAGAATTGTTCAGTAGGGCAAGCGCCGGACCAGAATGGATCGCAAGGGACTCTTTCAGAATATGGGGCGGGCAGCAGTCCGCGGGTGAACCAGACTTAGTATCTGTTAAGAGAGACTGAAAGATCTCTTCACTGATCAAAGGAAAACTGTTAAGGGTGTTATTATTGCACTGATGGACCGGGGCATTCTGCTGGGGGGGGTGAGCAGGTATACTACTTTTGATTAGAGTGATCTTATCAATAAAATAGTCATTCAGGGAATCGCATAGTTCCTGGGAAGGAGTGGCCTTTCTAAGTACGCGTTCAGGGTTAGAAAGTTCGTCTATAACAGAAAATATAATTTTAGAACTATGATTAGACTTTAAAATACGGTCAGAAAAAAAGGCAGTTTTAGCTGTCAGAATGTTTTTCCTGTAGACTTTGTGCGCCGTGATGTACTGGGATCTTTTTTCAGGAGAGTATTGTCGGCGCCATTGTCTCTCCAATTGGCGTACCATTAGTTTCTCGGCTTTAAGATCGGCCGAGAACCATCTGTTGGTTTCAGACCGACGCAGTAATGTGACTTTTTTGGAGGGGGCGTGTTTATCACTGGCCTCAATGAGCCAGCTAGATACCTTATTTTCCATAGTGTTAACATCAGAATGATGACGAGCTGGGATGGAGTCTGCCAATGAATTAAGAAATTCCTCTTTATTAATAAGGTGCCATTTCCTAACCATGCCATCTCCCCGTGCTTTGATTATCGGAGGGGCAGAACGCTTGATTTGGAATTTCAATAGATGGTGATCGGACCAAATACAAGGTAACACAACAGGGATGGTAATATTCAAGTTTGTAGCCCAGATTTGGTCCAATTTTCGTCCCTTGACATGGGTTGGAGATGGAACAAACTGGGAAAGATTGAGGTTTTTAAGTAGGTCGGACATCTCTGCAGAATGCGTTCCTTCATTAGGGTCACCATACCAATAATTAAAGTCTCCCACCAGGAGAACCCTAGCATGTTCAGTCACTAGCGTGGCTAGCTGTTCACTGAGAGCCAATGGGAAGGAAGGCATCGGTTTAGGTGGTCTGTACAGTAGGACACAGGCCAGGGAGTCATTGGCAGACTCTAACTTGATCACTATGTTATCCGTACCTGCAAGAGTTAGGCACGTCAGAGAGCAGAAAGTGAGGTCAGTGTGAATGATGGCCGCCACCCCGCCACCTGACTTGCCCGGACCTCTGTTGGCCGATATGATGTAATAGTCAGGGGGGAGTGCTGCGAGTATATCCGGGGCAGAATCATCGGTGAGCCATGTCTCAGTTAGAAGCAGGACATCAGGTTTGTCCATGGTCAGGAGTGAAAAAATGTCCAACTGATGTCGCACCAAGGAACGGGTGTTAAGATAATAGAATGATAAAGGGGGTGCTCTGTGCGTGGTCTGAATAAGAGGGCGCGAGTTATAAGCCATAATAGGCCGACGCTCCGGAAAGCTATTGCGAGTAGCAAATAGCTTGTTGGCAATTAAAATAGAAGAGACCTTACTGGCAAGTTGGCCATACGTGTTCTGCAAGGCCTTCAGTGTCTCAGGTGCATAAGTTATGGTCCGGCCGGAGTGGCTGGTCCCTTGGTCCGGAAGGGCGCGGACGGGCGCAGACGGTCTTGCCTTTAGCGCACCTTCGGCGCACTGTCGGCGCGCCCGCTGCGCGCCTCCGCTGCGCGTGCGCAAATGCATCCGCAATTTATCCCCCCGTGAGTGCGTCTACAACGCTGTCCAGCTCCCTCACCCAATATGGCTGCCAAAGTCAGCGTAGGCGTCTGCCCCCGTCTCAAGCACACCGCGACGAGCGATGTAAGATCCGACAGGAAGGCAGGGCAATGAGCGCTGCGTGAGGAGCCCGAGGTAGGTGCAAGTACAAGTTTATTAAAAGCATGAATTAACACAATGTTATAGCAAAGGTAAAATATATTAAAGGAACAAACTCCCGGCTTCCGCCTCAGGAGTCAATGCGTCAGCTGCGCGTGCGCAAATGCATCCACAATTTATCCCCCCGTGAGTGCGTCTACAACGCTGTCCAGCTCCCTCACCCAATATGACTGCCAAAGTCAGCGTAGGCGTCTGCCCCCGTCTCAAGCACACCGCGACGAGCGATGTAAGATCCGACAGGAAGGCTGACTACAGCCACCTTCCTTTTGCTAGTAAACTGGTATTATTAGACTAGTAGAAGGTCTCTAGGCTTGAAATGGGAACCCCATACCGTAAAGATCAGCTTAGTTGAATCACATCACAGGATCAGGTGTGCTCTTCTCCTGGGAAAGCTCTTCTTCCAAATGTGTATAAAGCATGCAGACTGCAATATTAAAAGCACTCGACTTTCAGGTATTTGCAGCTGTGTGCGTGTTATGGCTCAATAGTAGGCCGATCAACCTGAACTCAAAAACATGCATTGTCTGGCGACCCAGACTGTTTCTTTACACAATGTTCAGACCAAGGTCGCAGCGCACGTCTAGGGATGTGAACAACAGACAGTTCTCATGTGAAGAAAAAGGCGAGCAAGCTGTTTTCAAATAATAACATGTATCTGCAGTGTCGTGTGCAAAGGCAGCAAAAGTGGCAAGATGGCTTTCTAATCTCAAACGCGCTTATGCCAACATAGCAATGTATGTATCTAAATTGCAGCCCTCACTACTCCCCCCTTTGATCGGACCACTAGCAAAATAGGGATCTAATTAGGGACGTAGAGTTTACGTTCGATAGAACAGAAGTAAGGGCCCGAAGTGGAAATCCATATAAAAGGTAGTGAAGGTTCGAAGAAAAAAAACGATAACAGGAAAAAAAAATGTGAATGGAAAAATTAACGGTAAGGCTCAGAGAGCCACAATGTCGAATAAAAAACCAAAAAGTTAGTGCAAAGGAAAGTTGGACAATATCTAAGCTAATCCATCAATGTATAAGCACAATAAGTTGCAACAGCTTCCAAGAGGAAGTCATTGGAATGGTCTGCAAAATTGTCCGCCATCCAGTCTAATAAGGCAAATGAACATACATGTTCTTCGACAACTGGAGCCTCTAGCACGATCAGAGGACAACTGGCGTGTTCTTCAAGATAACTCCTTGCCAGGAAGTCATATGCAGCCGTACCGATGTCCCAATTCCCTAGGACTCCATGTGCCGCTCCACAGGCCATAATCCTGACGCCTGAACAGTCCAACTCATGAGCCAGTAAGGGACCCATTAGTCGATCATAATAAGGGGCAGGAGACGCCGAGTTTGACAAGCACAAATCCAGAGCCCATTCGAATGGACAATCTAGGCAATGAAAAACAGGTTGTACGCATGTAAAGTAGGAAAACCGGAAGGAAAATCCATAGGCTATGCTCAAGGTCGCCAGTGGTAATGTTCAATAATATTCAAGCATCCGGTTACGAAGATGGAGCAGCCGGGCCAGGCTGTCGTGTGACACAAACTGTGCAGCCATTGCGTAGTAAGCAGACCAACAACAGCACCCCAGCCACAAGGGCGAGAATCAACGGGAGACCGCCAAAGACGCTGGAAAAAATAGAATGAAAAAATGCCGCTATCACACCAAAAATAGTTTGGAAGGAGGTCACGAGGCCGGAGCCCACAATTTTGAAAAAATGTGCCAAGCCCGTTGTTGACGATGCATTAAAGATAGTTTGAATCAGGGCACCAAAATGAAGTCGGAGGACAGTATTCAAAAGCGCTTGCACCTCGGTGCGCGTATTTGCTACGTGAAGGACAAATGTTTCCCGGGAGGAAGTCGGTGCGACTTCTTTTTGAGACAATAGAGCCCTTATTCTGCTCATCTTGTTGAACTCCGCTTTCAAGGTTGGAATGGAAGGCCAGATGGATTCATCTAGTCGCCCATGCGGGGGTGGGAAAAGGACATTCTTACAGCAGACTACTCTCTGTGATACAGTCACTATGTAGGGAATTCCCACTAGCATCCCGCAGCAAGCCTCATTATTTAAAAGCAAATAACTACCGTTAGCCAGCAGCGTGAAAGAGGGTATAATAGCTGGCACTGGAATCCCTTTCAGGATGCAAGCTAAATTAGTAGCGTGCACATTGCATACGCCATGCAATTGAATGTGCCTACAGACTACAGAGTGATCAGGTGTGGAAGTGCATTCCTCACCTTTCAAATAGACCTCTTTACTGTCTCTCATGCACCTGTATGTAAATGGGAGTGACCAAACTTCATGCAGGACGGCAGTACCCAGTTGTTCATATCTACCTAGGGCATAATTTTTCATGCATGAACTGTATTTAAACAAAGGAAACGGCAATGTGATTAACCTGTGGATAAGCCACACAGCAGAATTCAATTCAGCCACAGAGAAAGGCAAAGGTTCTAACTTTTCAATATGCAGTAATGAGTATGTCACATCTTTCATGGACATGAATTGTTGTTTTGCTGTGAGATTAAAGGGAAGGAATAAAGATGATGTATTCATATAGTCCAAGGGGACTTTCCCAGCCTTTAACGTTTGCAATGTCCATGCAAACTGCATTATAGAACGCAATTGATTTTGACCATGATATAAAACAGACATATCATTCTGCACAATGTCAACAACAGAGGAAACAATATTGTCTAAAGTGTAAATTCTGGAAGACAGGGTGTTAATGCTATTATTTATAACGGCTAGTACTTTTTCCATATTGGCTTGATCAATAGCCCTCAATCTGGAAGCAGCTTCAATTTGTGACAAGTTCCAAACTTCGTTATAAATAGCATACACCCATCTTTTGGACCTGCCACCTACAGGACCCTTAACAAAATCATTCAAATCTATTTTGTCATGTAATTTAGATAAATGAAGTTTAACAGATGCCAAGGTGGAATGTTGCAGCCAAGATTGGCATAACTTCCCTACAGAGTAAGTAGTTACAGTATGAGAAGATTCATGACGAGGGTCCACGCGAACCTGCGTATACCCAGGTGTCAAACCCAGAAAACGATGTTGACAAGAATCAGAAGTTGTCTGCCAAGTCAACCATCCCTCAGAATGCAACTCAGAAATATTGAAGGATGTATTAGTAATGTATGACTGCAATGCATCGAGAGACAGATCTGTATGATTATCCCAATTTGGATAAGCACCCAGATCCGGAGCAGAGGGAGAATTTAGTTTTTTCGAAGTAGCCAATCCATAGCAGGTGGTCTGGAAGATTGTTGAATTTAAGAACAAAATGTGGTTCGGGATGAGGCAGGCACGATGCAAGGCTTCTGTTCCTTGTACCTGCCATGGTTTGGAACCCCAAACCGATTTAAGATCAATAGTAGCCTTCCACAGATCATAACCTTTGATCGACAAATTATCCATAAAGGATTTGGAATATAACAATTTAGTGTGTGTCAGCCTAATTTTCGAGGCAGACTCAGCCGCCACTTTAACCCCTTCGGTGCTCATGACGGAATGGTTCCGTCATGACCCACGGTTGAGCTGTGCTCATGACGGAACCATTCCGTCATGACCACGCCCGCGCAAGATTCCGTCAGCACAGCGGCGGAATCTGCGCAGCATCGAAGGGGTTAAAATAAAATGAGGCAGGATTTGAAACACTAAAATCAGAAAAATATGTGAATTTGTTCACCAATGTGGGGGAGCTGCCTAGCATTGGCGTTGGACAATGTTCCCATTGGGTAAAATTTACAACATTTCGAAAAGTATTAGCTTTGTGTAGGAAATGATTGCCATAATGTTGATAGCAAAACTGCTCACCATAATTAGCAGTATCTAAATACAAATCCTCAGCATCAAATGCGGAATAATATTTCAAATCAGAAAACAGTGCCTCTATGGCCTGGACATCCCAATCATCAGAACGGATGTTTTGTTTAACCACATCACCCATAGAAACACGAAATACATTTGGTACATTGATAACCTCAGTTGGACCATGAATTTGAAATTTAAAAGCATCCCACGCAATCCCATCTAACACTGGCCAGGCAGTAATATTCACTAAAGTCTGGTCCCTCTTCATGATGTGTGATGAGGAGTGAGGGGCCAAAGTTCCATCAATTAGTCTAATTGTAGATCTTTCTTTAAGGTAGTGTCCATTCACAAGACGGAAAAATACCACTACAAATCCAATGGACATGAACAGAAAAATACATATGCGCATCAGCCAAATGTAAGTCCAAAGGGGAATCAAAAAATGTCGTTTAAAACAAACAGCAAAAATAGAAACCTTTGACGGGGCATTGGAAGTCATTGAGATGGTGTCAAAGGAAAAACGGGACTGGGTAACTGCGGTTGATTGTAAAACAGGCAATGTTACAACTGCAGAATAAGCATACTCAGTATCTTCATGTGGACCACCAGCCTGTGGTAGTAACAAAGGATCAGTAACCGTATGCATCTCAATGGCAATATCAGACCTGGTGGTAGATGCCGGAGTCAAAACAGAATTTCTCAGCATCGCAGGGCAAGAAGTCGCTGGAGTCATGCTAAGAAGAATCCGCCACTCATTGTAGTTTGACATTGTCAATGGAGATGTACCTGTTATCCTTGCTACCAGGAAGTGGAGGTAAAATGACTGTTCTTGTACCCTGCACTCCAAGCACTGGAACCGGGGCTCGATAAGAGGGGCCCAACTCCTTCTTGTTCTCCACCTTCTCACGGACCAGGTCACCAACTCGAGGTAGCCAGCCGACTACCGGTATCTGAAGCGCAGCATCAGATGTGGAGGGCATATATTCCTTCACGAGACTGTCTCTGGCTTCTTGTAGAGTCTGCAATACAGCACAGTGATCATCTACGTCAAAGGGTGCGGCAGGCGCCGCCATGTCTAGACCGTCAAGGTCCGGGACAAATATTTTTATGCCAATGAGCATCATGTATGGGGTACGCCCACCCAGAGACCTTCTAGGGAGATTATTAAGTGCACGTTGGACGTTATACAAATGGGCTAACCAGTTCCGGCCAGTGCCTAAAACCCTAGCTGTCAAGGATTGCTTTAAGTCACGGTTCATTCGCTCCACCACACTATTACCCTCAGGTCGGTAGGGAGATGAAAATTTGACTTGGGCCCCCAAATTTTTCATCGCTTCTTTGTACGCCTTAGAGGCGAACACAGGGCCCTGATCAGAATGAAAGGTACCACACGCAAAACTTCCCACAAAGACACGCAAATCCCTGATGACAGTACGGGCATCAGCACTCCTTTGTGGCTATACCCACAGGAAACGTGTGCACTAATACAGTGCAACTAAGATATACTTGTACGCAGTATCAGAAGAGAAAGGACCGCAGTGATCCAGATAAACACACCCAAGTGGTTTATTGGATATGTACAACTGAGTCTGTGGTGGACGCGCAGCAGTTGAAGGTTTAATCTGCTGGCAAATGTCACAATCAAGAACATAAGTGCGAGCCTGTTTATATAACCCGCACCACAAGTAACGTTGTTGTAACAGATTAACAGTAGCTGCAATGCCGGCGTGGGCAGAGGCCATACCCTCGTGAGCTGCTGTTATCAAGGATGGTCTGCAGTCCACGTTGGGAATCAATCTCACCAACGTCGTTAATTCTCACTAATGGGACGTTATCAGGACTTAAGTGATAATAGGAACGAGAAGGGAAGCCTCTCGGGTAATTACTTCCCTTCTCCATAGCAGCAATAGCTGCCAAGATGTCATCATCGATCTTACTTTTGGATCTTGTAACTGCTGCTACTAGATATGTCGCCACTGCTGTTTTCGCTGCTTCGTCAGCTAAGCTGTTGCCTACAGCGTGGACACCAACTCGCTGGTGCCCAAGAGTGTGAATTACATTCACGAGAGGCAGATGTTCTTTAAGTTCTGCCACTCGAACCCAAAGCATTTTACGCTTAATTGTGCTACCTTTGGAATCACGATATTCATTTTGAGACCAAAAGAATAGATTGTCGTTGAAGGACTGAACACAGTAAAACGAGTCACTGACTATAAGAGTAGTGACTCGAGGATCAGCTAACTCCAGTGCAAGCACTTGAGCACGGAGCTCCGCCAACTGTGCGGTACAATCACCCAATGTCTGCGTATGCACGACATCAGATTGGAATTCACAATTTACTAAAGTACCTGCCACAATTGCGCAGGCCGCTGAATAGGCATGCTTGGATCCAGTCACCGGTTGCGCCGAACCGTCAGTGTAAATGACACAATGGTAATCTTCGAGCGGGCGCAAAGACAGAAGAGCAGGATGAACGAATTCATACTGTAAATACTCCTGAGTCTATAATGAGGCATCAAAGATATAGGTGACAGTGGGCGATGTCAAGGAAGTGGCACATTGTATCCAACGTGGATGCAAAGCTTTAGAATTGGGTACACTTGCATTCGTCACTGCCTCTAGGGCAGGATATGGTGTGACCACCAACATGTGTTTTCCTTGCGACAGCGTGCGTTCTTTAGGAATCGCCATCTGTACTGCCGTCAAAACTTTCTCGACAGAGGAAAAGCGCAGTTCAGCTGAAGTGTACAGGTGTGATTTGTTTGCAATGGGGACGGTATCGCCCTCATTGAACGTCAAGTACGTGAAACCCACTGCGCCTGGCACAATTCTTATTACCAGGTTAGTGCGGTTATCACGTGTCAGTAAGTATTTTGAAGCAAGAAGATCAGCTTGCAAAGATTGCAAAATTGCTGAATGCTCTGGCAGCCAGCTCGATTTGGAAAAAGTAGGTTGTACCAAGGCATAAAGCGGCTTGATACGCTGGGCATAATCAGGAATGTACGTACGACCGAAATTCAGAAAGCCCAGCAAAGACTGTAATTTTTTCAGTGTCTTAGGAGCACGCAGGCATACGCACTTTTCCAGAAAGTGAGCAGCCAATCCTCGACCTTCATTTGTGAGCTCGTAGCCCAAAAACAACACTGTATACTCTGCAATGTGAGACTTCGCAAAGTTGAATTTGTAACCGAAGTCTGCAAACATCACAATAATGCGATCAACGCGACACAGATGCGGCCACAACTCGTCGCCCGTGAGATAGATATCATCAACATACGAGTACGCATCAGGGTCTATGCTCTCTAACAGAGAGACAACACGTGCGGCAAAGACGCCAGGGCTGTTTTTATAGCCCATGGCTGGTCTTTTAAACTGTTTTTGTTTGCCGCCAGTTGTAAACGCTGTCCATTGACTACTAATAGAGGACAGGTTATGGCTGTAAAAGCCATTGGAGATGTCAAGTGTGGTTTTAAACCTTTTTCTCACGAGACTATCGATGAGAGCAGAACTGTGGGTATTCTGTACTGCACACGTCCGGTAATGAGAGTTTAAATGCCGGTAATCCAAAACTAGGCGGTACGACCCATCAGGCTTCATCACAGTGAATAAAGGATTCTTCATTGGTGACACACACATTTCAATAACACCTTGATATTCCAATTGTTCAAGGATGTCCGCAACGTGGGCTCTAGCTTCACGACGCATGGGATATTGGGGCTGTGGCTGGGGCACAGAACGTATTGGAATCTCATGGCTGGGGGACAACTTATCCCAGCCCACTTGAGTACGATACAAAGCCGGAGCAAGCACCTGAGTCCACTCCATGGCAAACTTTTTAGCGTGTTCCCTTGGCACTGAGTGCGCAAAGGAAGGGAGGATTACCTCCTCCCCTCTACGAGCATCTAAAATGAAAGCCGGGGGCCAGTCTGCCTCTGCCAAAAGAATGTCATAGGAAGAGGTCAGATTATCCCAAAAAATCCCTTGAATAGTACGTTGTATGTCACCTTCAATTAAGAGGACTATATCATATAGCCTGTCAGGGGGAGCCACTCTAGTGTCAGCAGTTTCTACAGTAATGAACGTGTCAGTTGCTGTCGCCTCCAGATATGGACGTAGTGGTTGCCGCACTACTGTAACCTCCGCTGCGCTGTCGAGCAGCGTTAACGCCCATGTCAGGTTCCGAAGCTGCGTCTGCACTATCTGTGGCATACGTCGCTGTTAGAGCAGCAAACTTCTTCTTCTGAAACGGGGGACGTTGACGTGCAAACTCGTCTTGTCTGCCTTTACCGTCAGCCTGACGGGGTTGCTCACGTCCTTGTTGGGCACGCCGACCCTTGCCACGTTCTCCGCTCCCGGACTGCGAGGCCGATGTTTCCTGTAAAGAACGAGGAGAACGTTGTTCAGCGACCTGAAATCTATCAGGTGACTTTATACTAGTGCAATCGTGCAAATCGTATGTGCATTCACTAGTTGGCTGCACGGGAGACGCAGGACGAGACCCCTGTTTCTGTTGCTGCTTTCCCTGTTTCTTTGCCAATTCTGTTTGAGAAAAGTTGGACGATCGTCTTTAACAGACGAACTCACCTTAGTTTGTTGTATCAAGTCAGGAATGACAATAGTTGGTTTAGCCCCTAAACTACTGCGGCCTATAGCTCTATAAGCCGCCGCAATAATTTTAGGCAACTCTTTGGGCTTATCGAGCTCATCGACGCGGGCTAAGCCATTAGCTACTTGGAATTGTACCGCATCTCCCTTGAGATTACCAAGGACGAGAGATGAAACTATGTTGAACACTCCGACAAGCCACATTCCCAACTCTACAGCCGCCTCCGGACCGTGATTATCTTGAACACGTTTAATGACAGAGGGTAGCACAGCCATAGACAGAGTGCCAAAGCACTTCGAGTAGACCGCTGCAAAAACTTTACCCCAGTTGTCACAATCAGACACCTCTGGGACTAAGTCTTTCAGCAAACTAATGGTGAGGATCCTGTGTTTCTCCACAGCGGTAGAGTGCGGAAAAACTGCCTCCAGTTGGTCAAATTTCTCGGCAAGCCAATAAGGGAAATCATCCTTATTCTGGGGGCACTTGCCCATCACCGAATTAACTATGACGGGGCTAATAACAACCACAGGATGACCAGCTGGTAGTCCCGCAACAGCAGGTGCCCCCACCTGCATGTTGCGTGAGACGTATTGCACCAAAGCCCTATATACTGAAATGAGGGTTGTATGGAGCGTACACAACTCATCCACCGCAAAAGTCAAATAGCGGGGGTGAGGCGTAAATCCGGCCAGCACCGGCCATGTGGCCCCTGGAATTGACAAAGGGCCGAGTCTAGCCGGTGCAACCGCATGGGGAAGGGCACCATTAAACCAAATGCTATGCTGCCAGGCTGAAAGAGAATCTCTAACGTCCTGTATGGCGTATAATTTGCTGGGACCCGCGTGTGAGTAAACGAGTGAAACGTTTTATCATCCGCATTCACTGCTGGCAGCGTCACCCAAGAGTAAAACAACTCATACGGGTAGGAGCCATCTGCACTCACCACAAAAATAATGGTCATCCCATCGTCCGGCACCCCATACTGCGTCAAATGACATCGCCGAGGTGCACGGCTATGTGCTGCAATTTCGATCGCCATAAGGACACAGAGAAAAACAACAACAGATTTTACAGTAGCACAAGGGTTCAGAAATATAAGAAACCTTTTTAATTAACAAGCTTGAAAGAACCTATTAGGCTACCAATAGGTAGGTAAAATCTGTCACTCCCGTTATCCGGAAACAAGAGTGAGGGAGTCGTGGACTAATATAAGCACTACTAAGGCGTTTCAAATCAAAAGACCAAACGTTAGGTGCGCCATGTTGCAGGGATTCTGCTCATGCACAGAACTATGCGCAGGAAACCAGGACCTCAGTGAATTGTGGTGTACCAAAAACTCACCTCAGAACCCAGAACCCCTATCCGACCAGCATCAGTGTCCCATTCGTTATCCGTATTATCTCGGAAGTCCCAATGTATAGACAACCCAGAACAAGCAACTTAGAGTACTCTCAGGAATGGTGGGAATCAGAAATACCTGTTCGTTATTATTCTCATATCAGTCCACAACAAGAGTAATAAGAGACACGGTAAAGTTGAAAACGTTTATTTTATAAACTACGTGTCCTAAGATGCAGTACTTTGGCTAACATAAGCATACAAATTATTAAAATCAAAACCATCAGCATTGTTACAATACCATAGAAAATGAAAGGAGAAATCAAAGTATAAATGACAGTGGAATACAGCCACCTTCCTTTCGCTAGTAAACTAGTATTATTATAATAATAGAAGGTCTCTAGGCTTGAATGGGGAACCCCATACCGTAAAGATCAGCTTAGTGGAATCACATCACAGGATCAGGTGTACTCTGCTCCTGGGAAAGCTCTTCTTCCGAATGTGTGTAAAGCATGCAGACTGCAATATTAAAAGCACTCGACTTTCAGGTATTTGCAGCTGTGTGCGTGTTATGGCTAAATAGTGGGCCGATCAACCTGAACTCAAAAACATGCATTGTCTGGCGACCCAGACTGTTTCTTTACACAATGTTCAGACCAAGGTCGCAGTGCACGTCTAGGGATGTGAAAAACAGACAGTTCTCATGTGAAGAAAAAGGCGAGCAAGCAGTTTTCAAATAATAACATGTATCTGCAGTGTCGTGTGCAAAAGCAGCAAAAGTGGCAAGATGGCTTTCTAACATCTAACGCGCTTATGCCAATATAGCAATGTATGTATCTAAATCGCAGCCCTCACTACACTTGAGCGTATCTCTTTCGAAATTATAAGGCAAGTTTGTATATGATTAGATGGTGAGATATTTTCTTTAAGCTAATACTCCATCAATTGTGTAGTATGAAGCTGTTAGGCATAGTTAAACATGCACTGTTTAAACATAGGTGAAGTTTACTTGTACAGACTGACCCTGTGAAGTCTCACTACCATCTTGACTTTGCATGTAACATGTCTTTCTGAAGTGCTGACTGCCTGTTTTACAATTAATAACTGAGCTGGGAGATATGTTGCAGATATACCATAAAGCATGGTGTTTTGTGCTTAAAAAAGTGAAAGTTGTTTTGATTTTTAATAACGTAGATTTGCATGCACACACTCTTATTGCAAGCATTAGATACGCTATAGCTTCCATAATGCAGGTGAAGTAGATGTTTCCAAAGCACATAAGATCTCTTTCATTCACTGACAAACAAAGAGATGGAGTTATACATTCACTAACTTAGCAACTAGTTATATATCCAACAGTCTGCAAGGCAGTTGTACAGAAGCCTATATGCATTTGCTCTTGCTAATACAGACAGTGAGATATTCATTTAGATATATATGTACAGATTTAGAGAGCGATAGAGCGTTCAAAGCAGAGAATCATGTATTGGCACATTTACTTAAACATCTCATGAAAGTGCTACCTAGCCCATAGGGCAGGGTGCTATGTGTTTAAAAGGTAACACATGTACTCTGATGATTCAGTGAGCTATATGCACTCCCAGAGACCCATGTGTTGAATTATACATCCACTCTGCCACCCAGGCTCCAATCTGACATGTTGGTGTAGAAAAGCGAAAGAGACACTAGAGCACCTAGTGAGATAGTAAGAGAAGCACCTAAACATTCACTCTTACAGACAGACAAAACTGATATGTATCTAGCGCTAATGGAGCCAGTTGCACACACAGTTAAATAACCCAATACTCACTAATACACCCAGGAGGCAATCCCCCCTGCCCTTTACAGACACATATAGAGAAAGATACATGACACAAAGAGAGGCAGTGATTTACTAACAAACTTACACACGTGCAATCATAGCCCCAGATAAGGACTGAGACTGATTCATATATCTGTTAAAGAACTGACACTTTCAAGTGTGCCATGCAGAGACGTAGCCCTTGCATTGTGTCTCGGGCCTGCTATACTTGAGCTTGTGCCTGCAGTTTTACTGCTAGTGGTCTCTTCTCATTTGAATCTCCTACACAACGTGTCAACTCCCCTTCCACCACATATAACTGACCATGAAGGTAGGTTGTAGCTAAGCCAGGGGACAGAGTGCTATGTGCTTAAAAGATAGCACATGTACTCTGAAGATTGAGTGAGCTATATGCACTTCTAGAGACCCATGTGGCCTATTAAAATCCCACTCTGTCACCCAGACTTCAATCTCACATAATTTAGCAGAGAAATAAGCAGACACTAAAACACCCAGTAACGTAGTAAGAGAAACACCTAAACACTGACAGGCAGAGCTGATCTGTATCTTGCACTAATGGAGGCAGTTGAACACACACTGAAATAACTAAACCTGGACGGTAAAGTCCGCTCCACTCGCGGAGCACTGAAAAACTCTGCTCTGAATAGTGGAGCAGATTTTTTTCCTCACTTCTGTTTGTCAACATGAAGTTGGCGAGCACGAGTGAGGAAAGTCCACATCCTAGCGAGATTTTTCCTAATTTGCGATTGTCATCGTTAAGTTGGTGAGCGCAAGCATGGAAAATCAAACTCCCGGCAAGATTTCTCAACATGGGCGGTCAGATTTCTCATTGCGAGTGGTCACGTATGCTCTTGACCGCTCACATTGAGAAACTATCCATTCGCATCGAGAAAGCTGCAGCTCATGTAAAAGAATCTACTCAAATGGCAGAACGGAAGCAGCACCTGCTTGTGCTGTGCATGGTGTCATTCACGAAGATTACACAGTACTAACAAACACCCGGCAAACTCCGCCCAGGTTTGGAAATAACCCAATACTTACTAATATACCCAAAAGGCAATCCATGTAGTGCTTTCGAGCACATTTACAGAAGCATACATCTCAGAAAGAGAGGCAGTCATTTACTAACAAACTTTAATACATATCAAATCACAGCCGCTCATAGGAACTGAGCCACTCATTCAGATATCTGCTAAAGAACTGACACTTTCAAGTTTGCGATGCAGAGAAGTAGTGCTTGTATTACGTCTAAAGCCTGCTATACTTGAACTCAAGGATGCAGTTTTTTTGCTAGGCCAACCTTCAAATGTAATTGTCCTACAGAAGGCATAACTGCTCTTGTACCACATAGAACTAACCACTAAGGTAGCCTGTAGTTAGGCCATAGGGCAGTGTGCGATGTGTTTAAAAGTTAACATGTGTAGTCTGAAGTTTCAGTGAGTAATATGCACTTCTACAAACCCATGTGCCCAATTATACGTCCACCCTGTCACTCGGACTTTAATCTGACACAACCATGTAGAAAAGCAGACAGACACTAAAACACTTGGATTATGTCTCGAGCCTGCTATACTGGAGTCCTTGCATGGAGCTTTACTGTTAGGCCAACCTTCATATTTAATAGTCCTACAGAAGGAATATCTGCTCTTGTACCACATAGAACTAACCACTAAGGTAGCCTGTGGCTAGGCCATAGGGTGGGGTGGTATGTGCTTGAAAGGTGATACATGTATATGAATTTTTAGTGAGTTATATGCAGTCCCAAAGACCCATGTGCTCAATTATATATCCACCTTGCCATAGAGACTTTAATTTGGCACACCTAAGTAGAAAAGCAGACAGACACTAAATCACCCATACAGTCTGTGACAGAAGCACCTAAACGTTCTCTCACACAGACAGGTAGAAATGATATGTATCTAGCGCTAATGGAGGCAGTTGCATACACACTTAAATAACCCAATACTCACTAACAAACCCAGGAGGCAAACCAAGCAGTCAAAGATCTACCTTTCACTACCATGTCAAAATCTCAAATCCCCACATCCAGATTAAGATCTTTGCAAAATCCAGGATTCCAAAAAACACCATGACTCCAGATTTCCATTGACTCTGTGGTGTCTGGCATCACTTCAAAAACTCAAGCAAAAATCAAAGAGCTGACAGTTAATGGAGGCTTGATGCCGTGCTTCCAGAAACGGATGCTCTGCTGGGCCAACTTTCAGACATTAGTAAAAAAAGATCAGCTTGCTCATGCAGTTAAATCTTCTCCTTTAGTGTTAAGATTGCTGCAATGGTAAGCTCTGGTAAAGATAAAATATCACTGACAAAACGATTTTCACTTATTCCCAAAATGACTTGGGGGCATATTATCAAGCACGGCATTAAAATTATCGCCGGTTTAGCGGCAGAAAACTGCCGCTAAAGAGGCAATAATGGGTTTGATAATATGCCTCAGAGAATTCCAATAGAAGCCCATGTTGACACCAGAACATGGGCTTCTATGGGAATTCTCAAGGGCATA
Source organism: Triturus cristatus (assembly GCF_964204655.1). Taxonomy (NCBI): domain Eukaryota; kingdom Metazoa; phylum Chordata; class Amphibia; order Caudata; family Salamandridae; genus Triturus; species Triturus cristatus. Next base: position 739,934,423 of record NC_140583.1, on the reverse strand, counting down.
TTATCAAGCCCATCATCGCCGCTTTAGCGGCAGTTTTTTGCCTCTAAAGCGGCGATAATTTTAACGCCATTTCTTGATAATATGCCCCTTAAACTCGTGGGTACAGCCCGTACCACCATTGTAGTGGTGATGTAGGGGTACGCATGGAACGGGCTGTACACACGCTCTGAGGGCGTGGGTATGGCACGTACACCTACATCACCACTACAATGGTGGTACAGGCCGTACCCACGCTCTGAGGGCGTGGTTACGGCCCGTACCACCATTGTAGTGGTGATGTAGGGGTACGCGTGGTACGGGCCGTATACACGCTCTGAGGGCGTGGGTACGGCGCGTACACCTACATCACCACTACAATGGTGGTACGGGCCATACCCACGCCCTCAGAGCGTGGGTACGGCCCGTACCACGCGTACCCCTACATCACCACTACAATGGTGGTACAGACCGTACCCACGCCCTCAGAGCATGGGGACGGCCCGTACCACCATTGTAGTGGTGATGTAGGGTACGCGTGGTGCGTGGTATGGACCATACCCAACCTATGAATGCGGGGGTACGGACCGCATCACCCGTTCCCCTAGGGCACCAGTACATTTGTGATACAAGGCATACACACACCACGAATGTTGGCTTAGGGCCTGGTGCAGCATATAACCAGTATATTGGGGTGTGTTCATGGCCAGGACAGCAGTGTACTGCACCAAGGGTGCGGGTGGGTGGGTGGGTGTCTGCCAATCACTCCCAGCAGTGGACAGAGACATGGGGGTGGGTGTCCATCACTCCCAGCAGTGGACAGAGACATGGGGGTGGGTGCCTATCACCCTCAGCAGTGCACAGAGACATGGGGTGGGTGCCTATCACCCCCCGCAGTGGATAGAGACATGTGAGGGGTGGGTGCCTATCACTCCCAGCATTGGACAGAGACATGTGAGGGGTGGGTGCAGAAGAATACCAGCAGTGGACAGAGACATGGGGTGGGTGCCTATCACCCACCGCAGTGGACAGAGACATGTGAGGGGTGGGTGCAGAGGAATAACAGCAGTGGACAGAGACATGGGGGTGGGTGCCTATCACCCCCCGCAGTGGACAGAGACATGTGAGGGGTGGGTGCCTATCACTCCCAGCAGTGGACAGAGACATGGGGGTGGGGGCCTATCACTCCCAGCAGTGGACAGAGACATGTGAGGGGTGGGTGCCCATCACTCCCAGCAGTGGACAGAGACATGTGAGGGGTGGGTGCGTATCACTCCCAGCAGTGGACAGAGACATGGGGGTGGGTGCCTATCTCCCCCGCAGTGAACAGAGACATGTGAGAGGTGGGTGCCTATCACTCCCAGCAGTGGACAGAGACATGGGGGGGTGTACATCATTATCAGATAACCACAACTCCATGGGTGTATGTACACATCACTAATTTTCGACTAACAACACATCACTGACAGCAGTGTCCCACTCCCATGAGGAGGGATGTCTTTCCCTCACTGCATGACACACCACATGTGGGTGTGAGGACAAATGACACATACATACCCACCCCTGGCGGATGCAGCACAATACACACACAGAGATCATGCCACAAGACTGTATAGTCAGGTCAATGCCTACTAAACTAAGAGAGCCAAAGGGAACACACACTGTCACGCACATTCCAGGACTGATAGGAATGGACAGGTGCTGGGACAGCCACCAAGATGTTGTCTCTCATGGAAGGAATAGGGTGAAGGTCCCACAGATACAATGCCCACAATTGTGAGTCAGGTGCCCAAATACCCTGCAGAACAAGTACCATATGTGTACTAGGCTGGGATTACACACATGCGTAGTGCGGAAAAGGGACAATTACTCTATGAAGGTATGGCAACTTACCCAATACACAAGTGCAGTGACTAGCAAGGATGGCACAGACGATGCAGCCGGAGACATTGCTGAGCAGGCATGGCCAAAGTTGAAGGGATCCGTCACCAACAAAGGAAATGTAGACACAGGTCGGCACAACAATTGTGCAACTACCTGCAGGGAAGATGTCTGGTGCCACAGAGGAAGGAACACTCCTTGGGACAATGTCTCCAAACACAAATAGCACACACAACCAAAGATTCTTTGCAGAGACCTTGTGATGGCACGCAGATAGCATGGCCCACCCCATGAGCATCAGACTACAACATTTCCCTGAAACATGACACATTAGCACAACCCCAAATCCTGGAGCATCAGCACCCACATCAATACCTGAACTGCAATAGTGTTCAAAGGAAAACGAAATGCTTTATTCAGCATTAAAATTAAGAAAATATAACAACACTATTTACAAAGGCACATGGCCAGTCCAGATCAGAAGTCCTTTGGGGGGACACATTGCCACGCGTCTCCCCTAGCTTGCCTGCACATCAGAACCCTCAGGTTCCTCGACTGGGGGAGGGGGGCATCATGTGGGGAAGGACCAGGCAGCGCAGGGACAGGAGGTCTAAGGGTAGGTGTGGTGGGTGCAGGGACGGACGCCTCCACCATAGGGGGTGGGGCAGTGCCAAAGGTGGAAGTGAGCTAGGCGCTGCACACACTTGCCAGGTCGTCCAGCGTATCCCCTGCATCCGAAGAAACCACAGGCTCCAAGGGGGGGGTCAAAGGGATGGGGTGCAGCGCTACTGGGGGAGGGGGTGGACAGGTGGGGGGCTCAACTCCCCTACCTGTGGAGTGGCGTGCACGTTTACGGGCTGGTGACACAGTGGGGCTGAGGCCCAGCACAGCCAAGTATCCCTCCTTCTCAGATCGTGTGGCAGGAGAGCCGAGGGGAGTGCCATTGGAGGGACTGGGTTGTGAGGCATGCGAACTCGGACTGTGGCTACGTGCATGCCTGTGTGCCCCAGACCCAGTGGGTGTGCGTTCATCCCCCTGAGTGTGCGTGTGAGGAGGTGTGTGCTTGCCCTTACATGTAGGTGTGCTTTCTGTGTCTGTTGGGGTGTGTGCTTGTGAACGTCTGGGTGTGCTTGGGACAGGCATGGGAGTGGCAAGTGTGGATGGTGCAGGGGTAGGGGGGGACAAAGCGCTGCAGGAGACTCACTGCTGCCATCAGTGAAGAGTCCATGGACCTCAGCAACATCCGTTGGTCAGACATCGCTGATGAAATGCCCTCCATGTACGACACCATCTGTGTCAGCAGTCTGTCTCTAAATTCAAAGAGCGTGGGTATCCCGAGACTGTTCTTGAGTCTGCCATATCTAGAACTTACACCAAAACACGTACAGAACTTCTTACTTCCTCAGCGAAAAATGCTCACAACCGTCATGTTTTCGTATCCACATTTTCCACCAGCTCCCGTCGTATCCGCCAAATCATCAAAAACAGATGGGACATTCTAAAACACGAACCAGATTTCAATGGACTGTTCTCCACAGATCCTATTTTTGCATACACTCGCAGCAAAAACATTAAAGACATGTTGTCAGTCACTTCTTCAGTTAATCCTGACCAGTTCAAAGGCATGCAGAGATGCCACAATTGCGTAAACTGTCACAATGTAATAACTGGCAATTCCATTCATCACCCACGTTCAGGTAAAATCATCAACCTCAGATACACTGGCACTTGTGACAGTACTAATGTAATTTATACCATCAAATGCCCTTGTGGTCTATTGTATGTTGGCAAAACCTCGCGTAAAGTGAAAGTCAGGATTTCTGAACACAAAAGCTCAATCCGCACTAAGAGCCTCAAATCTCGCTTGACCACACATTGGTTAGAACACCATCACACCATCGCACAATTGAGATTCACCATTCTTGAAATGATGCCTTGTAAAACGCAAATCAACACTGACAGGCTATTAGCGCAGAGAGAAGTCTGGTGGACCAAGTTCCTACAAACCTTGTTACCCCATGGGCTCAACGATAAACTGGAAATGCAAGGTTTTCTGTAACAATTTTGTATGTCACTTTGCCTCAACCTTCCCCTTCTCTGTTAGATTGTACGTCTGTCTCAGTCCGAACAATTCAACAATGTCTTTCACCTGACCAGCCACGATTTCCTGTCATTTTTACTAGTCATGTTATTTTCATTATCACACAATTTTTCCTCGCCACGACTGAGTCTCAATTTCTAGATTGTACGTTTGTCATTAGTTTTAGTTTCTCAACTATGTCTTTCCCTTTGACCAGTCATGACTTTCTGTCTCTTCCACCAGTCATGTTATTTCTGCTATTACACAATTTCTCCTTTCTCTGTTTTACGTCTCTCCTTTTCACGTCTGTCGCGGTCTCACGGTTTGGTTGTCTGTTTGTTTCCCCTATACTGTTTTACGGTGATCTTGTTTTCATTGCGTTACTCTGAACTATCTCCATCTTGTGTCTTTCTGTATACTTTTAGTGTGTTTTTTCTTTTTCTTTCTGTTTTTATATGCCCTTTAGACCATTATAATGCCCCGGCCTCATATTCATATTCTTCCTTTTTTTCACTTTGGTATCTGATGATCTATTTTCCTCCACATTTCTGTTTTTGTTTCTTTCCAGTCACAGTAAATTTCACTTGTGTTTTCATTTATTTTGCCCTGTTATTTCTCACCTTGTAAAGCACATTGTTCATTTAGATTACTCCAGTCTGGGGGTGGTTTGCTTCAACAACACCCCACTTTTCTAACTCATGTGCATCATGTTTTCATCACTTCCGCGTTTTTTACATGCCGATATCACCTGGTGACACAGTCTTCTTTCCATGTCCTTGATGTTTCTCAGGCATTACGTCATACCCTTTGTCGCAATCCACATTTCCCTGACTTTATTGTGTTACCATTCTGCATAGCATTTTCTTTCTTTCTTTTTTTACATTTTGTTCCATGCGCCCCTCACACCATGTAGTGAACCTATCCTTTTGATGCCCGTTTCATTTGCTGGTGACGCAGTCCTCTTTCCATTACCATAATTTGTCTTCCGGTGTCACGTGTTGATGTGCTCGTTCTTTTTAATCCCTGGATGCATCCGCAGATGTTGCTTTTTCGTACGGTGGGTCGCAGTAGTCTCATAATTCTGTCCTTTCTCCTTACGTTTTGGTGGTAAGTCGCTGTCATTTTGTTTCAGTTTTTCTCGCTCGTATTCACACTCGAATCTGTGGGTTTCAGTCCATGTTTTTTCTTTTCCCCCACACCAGTTTCTTCATCATACCCAGCTCTTGCCTCATGACCGCTCAGGTATTCTTCTTTGTCTGCATGTACTTTTTTTACACAGCTATTATTTTTACTTTGTTCTTCACTTCCAATACATTTTCTGTTATTTTGTTTTCAGAGCAGTTAGGATTTTGACACGTTGCTCCGCAGTACTCCATCATTAAATTGAATAACCTTTTTGGATTGACTCTAGTAAGTCTTTGTTCCTACTTCTCTCTGTCAGTAATGTTACCGTTTTTTCCGGCTTTGGGTTTCATTTGAGCATTTTCTGTGTTCTAGTGCACTTCTCCGGAAGCTTTTCATCCATTTGATAGACACTGTAAACTTCATGTTTCATTGAACATCCTCGCTCGTCTTTTTCATATTCAGTAAGAGCTTGTGGAGTTTTCTTCGTTTCTCACAATTGCAAGCATGATGGTTCACTATTAACACACAGCAATCACGTTTATTTGAACATTTTTTCAGTCATTCTTTCTGTCACTCTGTGCACGGTTTGAATCTCTCTCATTTTTCCTAATACGATGGGCTTGTTTCTGCTTCTTACACACACGCTCAACGTGAGCTCTGTTCTTTTTCGCCTTTTTTGCAGTTTGCACGTTGAATTGCTTGAGCTTGACTCAGACCAGCTTCCCATTCTTCCAGGGTTCTAATTACGTTGCATCTTGTACTTGTTTAAGTGTTTTTGACATCGTCTTTCTCTAAATTGCATAATAGTTTCAATTGAATTTCGGTTTTTTCCTCAGCTGCCCCTGAAGAAGGGATGCTTTTCATCCCGAAATGCATTGGGCACCTCCTTACGAATTGATGTTCAACTTTACTGCCTTTGCGCAGTTTTACATTGAATGTATTGATGTATTCTTGTCGTCTATGTGATTTCAACATGGATGCTATGTGCAATTCTTTTGTTTCCTTTTTGGATTGATACATAAAAAGAGTTTCTTTCAAATACTCTTGTTTGTACCTGTTTAACAGACTGCTGTTCTAGAGAGGTATAACTCACGCTAATTCCATTCAGCTTTTTTTGTGAAAATGATACAATTGTTTCTTTGATTGCCTCAGTACACTGGTGTCTGTTCACCAGCAGTTTTCAAGCAGTCTGGTGTGGCCATGGAGGACATTCAGCATTGATGTCTGGCCAACCTGCAACTGCCGCTGAATGTCCACAGACTCTGCAGTGAGGGCAGCAGGGGTGACAGGGGCAGGGGGTGCGGTGCCTGGCACGAAGGAGACATGATGGTGCCCTGCATGGACAGAAGGGAGCGGAGCAACTGGGAGGGTGGTGATGGGAATGGAGGGGGCGGTGACAGATGTAGTGCTGCTTCCAGGTGTTGTGGCAGCCTCCGCCCCCTCGAGGAGTTCAGCCTCGGACCCATCAGCGTCGTAGTCAGTGTTGCCACTAGACAGGTCCTCCACCTGACTCCCCTCGCCCTCCGTGCCACTTGCTCCCGCAGACTCGCCAGCAGTGGTGGCACCGGTGCTTTATCCCTCCTCCAGGTCCATGCAGGTGTCTCCCTCGGTGTCCTCCGATGATGCTGTGGGCAAGGTGAAGATACAGAAAATAATCAGTCACCTGTATACAACTGACACATGAGTCCAAACAAAATATGTCACAGTGCATAACAGGAAATGCATCATGAGTAACATCTAGAATACTCCACACATATCTAACCCTGCATTCCCCAGTTGTTTGACCCACCATGCCACCTGGAAACAATGGAGATGATAACACAATAGCAAATAACTTGATATCGAATTATACTGAGAAGCTAGTGTCTGGGAACAGTTGAGCACAGCAAGACTATGAAGGCATGCCACCTCCTGTTCACTGTGAACGAAACAGTATTGGTGCACCCAAGGCCAAATAACAGACCTCAATGCTGAAGGTGTCCCCACACTCAGAGACCTGTGAGTACTTTGGAAAACCAAACGAAAAACATTGTGATCCCTTGGGAATCACAACACTTTACACAATCTACATGTGTAGAATGTGTGAATGTGCCACTTTGTGAACAGAACACACATGTGCCTGTATAACAGAAGTCACACAAGGAGGTGCACACAAAACTACATTTACACAGTCATTGTATGAGCTGCCAGCCTAATTCAAAAAAGCCACTGTTCAGAAGAAATGGGTTATCAGTAAGTACATATACATGGCACCACGGTGGTCTGGATGACTTGACACTCGTAAGTTGGTATCAGCAACAACAAAGGACTTACCCAAATGCAAACACACTGTGGGAACATGGATATGTATAATCAGTAAACAAGTGTTAATCGAACTGTGCTTTTCTTCAAAATGTCCGTTCCAGCTATCATGCTCTAAGGAACGGAAGACCGGACGCCTCCCCTCGTCTTGATGAGACTCTAATGAGCTCCTCATACACCAGCAGCCATCGCCTTCTGCTTTGCATCCTGCGTTACTCAAGCAGACTGCCTGCCCATCTGGGCACCCGAACATGATCGCTACCTCCCAGACCACGATCACTAAACCCTAATATAAGGTGTTGCAATACATCACTACGTGCTACTATTCCCGTGTTTGGCACACCACGAGCCACATCATAAGGCGTCCAAATCAAATCAGGCAATTGTTTATTGTTTAGTCCTGAGGATGATCCCATTGCATTAGGAGCTAGGGATCGAAACGTCGACTTTTCTAACAGTACCACAATTTATCCATTGTGTAAATTGTATTGTGGTTACTGCTGGTTAGAGCTTACTTTAGACTGTACTGTACTGTAAGCCACCACTTGCTCCTGAAGTTTTGCCTGCTATTTTGTTTCCTTCTCACTCTATCTCTTGTAAAGCTCAGTACAGGATTGTGCCCTTGTTTCACCTTTTTCGTTGCCTTTACTTTGTCTAAATCTTTTTTGCATTGCTCTAAATAAATGTTCCTCGGTCCGGCTGGACATTGGAAGACTGTCCATAGCTCTCATTGAAGTCTATGTCAAAATGTTTTCATTATTTATCCTTAAGCTAAGGACCTTTGTTCATTAAAGATATTTCTTCAAAATGTGCCAGCGTGTCCCCGGAAAGTGTAAAGGGACTTTCTTTTGCACTTCCATGGGAGACATCTGTCATGCAGGCACATTATTGTCCTTCACAAATAAACATCAAAGTCAAGCATATGACAAATGGAGACCTGTTGACAAGTGTAGTGAGTGCCAAGGTACAAGACTTCTTGACTAACAACTTGAATCATGCCACCTGTCACATGGCCATCCGTACCATGATGACACAGTTGGCAACACATCTGACCCACTGCCTGTCATGTGGAGTGGCACACATGTCCAAACACAGGACAATGCATTAGCTAATGGCCCTGCAATTGTGTTGGAATAATGAGCACCTGCACTGAGGAGACACCCTCATGGGAACCAAGAATGTCCACACAGATGTCAGCACACACAGACCAAACTACGTAGCATCTCGACCACACACTGGTGGCAAAAAAGGATGAGCATGAACCATGTATTTTAACTTATGACACATGCTGCAAAGCACAGACATTAAACCATGCACAACATGACTGGGTCACTGCATGTTGAGTGTCTGACCAGACAATTATCACACACAGGTCAGACCTGGCAAGGAGACATAAGGTTTGGATATGTAGGCCTTGCCCGCACGAACCCCCCATACCTGAGACAATGTGATTGAGACAGATCAAGAAGTTACACCTCTTAATCGGTGTCTACTAAAATGTGCATCAAGAATTCCTAAATGTACTCCACATCACCTCGTGAGGCTGCCAACACATATTTGGGACAAAAAAAACGTCAACAGATAGTTGTACATAGACACACAGGCACTGCCCAGTTTGAGGATGCACAAGCCAAATGGGGTCAGCCTGTACAATGGGCATATATAGCACACTTTACATAAATACAAATGAGGGCAGGGAACAATGCCACAGAGGCCAACCTATGATGAACACACAGAGAATGGGCACAGTGTTGGATGACACACATGATTCCGAGGCAACGGTGTCTTAGGGGATTGTAGTGGGCACACTGCTCCATGGTCCTGGAATGATCTCACTGTAACATGAGCAACCGTACTGGCATTCTGCATATCTCCCACTCATGCACATCATGTCTGAGGCCACAACATCGGTCATGCATACTGCAAGTCTGTTAATTTGAAACCTCACACTCCTATGTTGAGACTCTGCATCAGTGCCAACAAATATGGACCCTCAAATGACTGACCAGGACAGGGCACAGGCAAGGTACCAACACATGTCTCAGCCCCCCCCACCCCATGATGCAGTAAGCAATGTGCACTTGGGTTAACTGGCAGCCTAGATGACCATGTGCAATAGTGATTACACACAGACCAGGGAACACATGTCAAAGAGGGGAAGGGAGGAAGAACAGCACCGGTTGACTTGGGGGAACAGGATATGCACTGCAGTGTATCCAGGCGACTGAGCACTTCCAAAAGCTGGTGACACACAACAAACACACATGTACCTACCCCCTCCTTGCTGCTGTCGCTCCTGTAACCGCCTATCCATGTCAGGGAAGACCACCACCAGGACATGCTTCATCTGGTGGGTCAGGCGTCGGCGGCCACCGTGCTTTCGTGGAGGTGAGTCCTCCAGATGGACCCGGGCGATCCTCCGGGTCCAGCACCGGATGTCCTGCCAGCGTTTCCTCACCTGGGCTAGGCGCCGACTGCGACCCTGAACCGACCTCAAGGCCCTGACGGCCCGCTTCCAGATCTCCCCCTTCTGGTAGGCAGTTACCTGTGAGGATGACAAAGTGCGACAATATCACTACACCTGCTCCATGTCACAGAGACACACATTTGAACATCTTTGATATGTTGAACAGGGCATAGTATGCTGGCAAAGAATTGCACCTTTGTCATAGGAACATTAGCCTCTGTGGAAGCCCCAATGCACTACATGGCATATAAAGTACACAGGTGGCATGAGGGGTGCGACACACTCCCTGATCATGGCACACACTGTGCATCACATGCAACACCAGGCTGATGAACAGCACCTCCAAGCAGTCACATGCCCCAGGCCACTGACGCAACCTCAGCAGAGTGCACAGACACACACAGGCACAGATCAATCACCTGCCATTGGCAACAGCGGATACAAACCTCACTTTGTACATGTGCCACTTGCCTGTGGGGTGTCACAGGTGTGGTGCTAGCTCAGCAAGTCAGATACACAGCACGGCTTACTTCTGACATCAGATGGGTGGAGCTGTTGCCTCCTCCATGCAGCTGTGGTGCAACACTCCACATAGACACTCACCCAAACGAGAAGGAACTTTCACACACATCAATGTCCAGGGGGCGTACACATCATTTGGACACTTTTACCACTCTCACCATAGCTCCACTCAACTCACACACATCTGTGGGTACATTCACCTGTCACACCGGGGGGCCATTGAATCACCTCAGGACTATATAACAAAAATGGCCCAAAGATTTGAGCTGAATGTGCCATGCACTAGGCAGTGAATGTCACAGTAAGCACAATGCAAGTGAGGAGTGCACACATGAACTACATCATGCTCTGCATGAGAGACATAAGCCATTCCCCCCCTGGGACCCACTCTAAACAACATTGCATGTCCATCACACCTGGACACAATGCCAGAAGTGACAGTCACAAAAAAGGTGCACACTCAAAGCTAGTGGAGTCAGCACTCACCTGCTCCCCTGGTCTCCCATACAGGCTGGTGTACTGTGGGAGGATGACATCAAGCAATGCCTCATTCTCCTCATGGGTGAAAGGCTGGGCCCTCTCCACAGACCTTGACATGGTGCCAGAGGAAGCACAGACAGCAGCAGTGGTGTCGAGTGAAAGGTTGTGCAGGCAAGTGCCCTCTCATGGGTTCTGCCTGACTTATATCTGTGTTGCTGGGCTGTTTCATTTACAGGAGTACAGAGTGATTGGTGAGACTCATTTGCATCCTACGTTTCCTCCAATCCCTTTAAACATACACCAGTGAGTGTCTTTGCATGGTTCAAAATCTGAGCATCATGTCCAGTCAACAACCACTTTGCAACATTGTATTTTGTTGTCAACTGACTTTTCCAGGCCACATGATTGAAAAATTTAAACTGGAAACTTGGTGTCCATGACAACCAGCATGCATTTAGGCCCTAATACTTGTGCCTCAGGTGTCTCTATGTGATTTTTAAATACACACACAGGTACGGTGCGTTTCACACGTACCCCTACGGCACCAGTTGCACAGTGTGTTTGACAGGTACGTTTACGAACAGTGTCTACACGTACGTGTACGACTATTGGCTACACGTACGCGTACCACGGTAGGACACGTACATGTACGACCAGTGTCTACACGTACGTGTACTATGGTAGTACACGTATGTGTAGACACTGGTCGTACACGAACGTGTACGAGTATTGTCTACACGTACGTGTACCACGGTAGTACACGTATGTGTACGACCAGTGTCTACACGTACGTGTACGACTATTGTCTACACGTATGTGTACCACGGTAGTACACATACGTGTACGGCCAGTGTCTACACATACGTGTACTATGGTAGTACACGTATGTGTAGGACCAGTGTCTACATGTACGTGTACCACGGTAGTACACGTACGTGTATACATGAACGACCAGTGTCTACACGTACATGTACGACTATTGTCTACACGTACGTGTACGGCGGTGGTACACGTACGTGTACGACCAGTGTCTACACGTACGTGTACGACCAGTGTCTACACATACATGATAGGAGGTGCACACAAAAGGAATGGATGTGTCAGAGTCGCACAAGGCTGTACATCAAGTCATTGCAGTCCTTCATGTGCAGGGCCTAGGTGTGTCAGGCAGTGATATGGCACATGTCTCCTCATGTATTAGCAGAATAGGTGTGTGATGACCTGTGTACACATGTCATGTGTGATGGGGCACTATGTGGCACGTTTCCCCTTCACACTTTGCACATGTGTGCATGTAGTACAAACGTGTCAAGCACTGTATCACTGGTATGGCACAGTCACCAACATTCGCAACTGTCCCCTGATGCCAGGGACAGGGACACTAAGACCTGACATCTAACTACCAGTGTGCCCCAATGTGACTATGTCATGTGTGTGTAATGTGTTCCCATGACCTTGCTGTTGGTGTTCCGTCAACTGCATCTGCTGTTGCTGCATCCAACATGTGTCTGTGTGTAGATGGGCATGGCACACATATACGTACACCATGCCACATGTGGATTCACACGTTACTTGTGTCTGGATGCTTAGAAGATTGTATTTTTACATGAGGACATATCAGCGTCGTAGCCATGTTGGTGTTTTTGTTTTTCACGTGTACCCCTTCATCGCAATGTGTGTGATCTGTAAAGTTTAGATGACATGTGACCTGTGCGTCTAGCTTTCTGCCAGCTGTCTGTATGAGATGACATCCTTCAAATGCTGATATGTGGATGTATGTCACTCCTGTGATGTCTCTGGCTGTTCTCTAACACTGGCCCACAGCTAGTTTCGGGCCATGTCATGTGGAACTTGACAATCAACGGGTGTAGCTGGCTTTTCATAGGAGTATCACTTGGCTGGCATAAGTGTCCTGGATGTATTGCACAGACAAGACTCTGTACTTTGCAGATGTGTAGTAGCAGTTGAGCATGTGCTCAGTTCTTTGACATTGATGTTGTTATATACTCACTCTTCGTTATTCCTTCCAATTTTCTGCAGGGCACCGCCTCCTCCCCGACCAATGCCAGACTTGGGTGCCATGAGGGAACGTGACTGCATAAGACGTTACCGCTTCTCGCAACAGTTGATTGAGAACTTGACCGCAAAGCTGGGACCACACCTCCAACCGCGACACAGGTATCCAACTGCGCTGACCCCCAAGATGAAGGTGATGGCAGCCCTACATTTTTTTGCCACCGGTACATTTCAATTCACCATAGCTGATGTTGGTGGCATGTCACAGACCATGTTCAGCCGTACCCTGCATGATGTGTTAGAAGCCATGTTAGAGCACCTGGATGAATTCATCCATTTTCCCACTCGTGAGCAGTTGACAGGTGTCAAGGGGTGAGTTCTATGCCCTGGGAGGGATGCCCCATGTAATTGGGTCCATTGATGGGACACATGTGGCTTTGGTACCAGCTCAGGCACAGGAGGTAGCCTATCGCAACCGTAAACATTATCACTCTATTAATGCCCTTGTGGTGTGTCTACCTAACATGCTGATTTCCCATGTCTGTGCCCGTTTTCCAGGGTCAGCACACGATGCCTACATCATGAGGCGTAGCAGGGTGCCAGAAATGATGATGCGGCTGCACAACGAATGAGCATGTCTTGTTGGTGGGTATACTCTGTTTTTCCTTTGTTTAGCACTATCTTTGTATCCTACGGCATCTCCTGACCCACATCTTTACATGATGTTGCCATGTAGGGGACTCTGGCTATCCCAACATGCCATGGCTGACGACGCGTCTCCGCAACCCCAGAACAGCTGCAGATCAATGTTACAACAATGCACATGGGCAGACCAGGCGAGTGATTGAGAGGACGTTTGGCCTCCGGAAGAGTCGATTCTGGTGCCTTCACAAGACAGGCGGGTCCCTCCCATATGCACCGGTCAAGGTCTGCAAAATCTTCCTCGTGTGCTGCATGCTGCACAACATGGCAGTGGAGAAGGCTGTGCCACTCATCCTGGATCCGGATGAGCAGGAACATCCACCCGCGGAGGATGAAGGGCTTGGTCACGAGGCAAGTGAGGAGGAGGAAGAGGAGGACATCCGGAGTCAGCTCATACGCAAATTCTTCTCATGATGGTGAGTCACTGGGTCTGAGTGTGCACGCTTGGAGCCTTGTGTGGCATGTGTTGCAATGTGTGTGTCCAGCTGACTGTATGCTAAGTGACTTAGAGGTGTGTTCTGATGTGCCACTCGAGTGATGATATAAGTCCACACATTTTTGCTGAGACACTACATGTAGAATTAGCATGGTGACAACATTATTAATGTAGCGTACATGACCATGCATGCGGATAACAATCTTTTCGCTGTCTCCTTGTGTGTCTGTCATCCCCAGGGTCTTGCGCATGTTTTCTGCTGGTGTCATCGTTGGCCTCCTGCTATTCCTCATGAGTATTGCAACGTGTGCTGAATCAGCGTTCCATGCACGGACATGTTGAAAAGACATTTTGGGTGACGATTACAGCAGGGCTTTTTGGGGGTGTTACGTGTTTGGGATGTGTGGGGACTGCTCCTGTGTGTGGACTGTTGTGTTACCATGCATACATGTCGACTCACCATGGGGCACATGACATGTAGCATGACTCCCATGAATTGATAGGCACACTTTTTGACAGTCATCTGTAATGGTTTGTGGGTTCTGAGGAAGGCATCAATGTGTGTGGAACTTGACTCTGACACATACAGGATGGTACGGGTGGACATAGTGTGGGACATCCCCATAGGAGGCTCACTGGGGAATTGCAGCCTCTCTGTGTGCAGCAGGCGGTGTTTGGCCCACCTCCTTCACTTCTGTGCCAGTTCTTTCGGATTTACAACATCTGTGTTGTGAAGGGGGTGTCCAGTGTAGGTCCATCAGCGTCGTAGTCAGTGTTGCCACTAGACAGGTCCTCCACCTGACTCCCCTCGCCCTCCGTGCCACTTGCTCCCGCAGACTCGCCAGCAGTGGTGGCACCGGTGCTTTATCCCTCCTCCAGGTCCGTGCAGGTGTCTCCCTCGGTGTCCTCCGATGATGCTGTGGGCAAGGTGAAGATACAGAAAATAATCAGTCACCTGTATACAACTGACACATGAGTCCAAACAAAATATGTCACAGTGCATAACAGGAAATGCATCATGAGTAACATCTAGAATACTCCACACATATCTAACCCTGCATTCCCCAGTTGTTTGACCCACCATGCCACCTGGAAACAATGGAGATGATAACACAATAGCAAATAACTTGATATCGAATTATACTGAGAAGCTAGTGTCTGGGAACAGTTGAGCACAGCAAGACTATGAAGGCATGCCACCTCCTGTTCACTGTGAACGAAACAGTATTGGTGCACCCAAGGCCAAATAACAGACCTCAATGCTGAAGGTGTCCCCACACTCAGAGACCTGTGAGTACTTTGGAAAACCAAACGAAAAACATTTTGATCCCTTGGGAATCACAACACTTTACACAATCTACATGTGTAGAATGTGTGAATGTGCCACTTTGTGAACAGAACACACATGTGCCTGTATAACAGAAGTCACACAAGGAGGTGCACACAAAACTACATTTACACAGTCATTGTATGAGCTGCCAGCCTAATTCAAAAAAGCCACTGTTCAGAAGAAATGGGTTATCAGTAAGTACATATACATGGCACCACGGTGGTCTGGATGACTTGACACTCGTAAGTTGGTATCAGCAACAACAAAGGACTTACCCAAATGCAAACACACTGTGGGAACATGGATATGTATAATCAGTAAACAAGTGTTAATCGAACTGTGCTTTTCTTCAAAATGTCCGTTCCAGCTATCATGCTCTAAGGAACGGAAGACCGGACGCCTCCCCTCGTCTTGATGAGACTCTAATGAGCTCCTCATACACCAGCAGCCATCGCCTTCTGCTTTGCATCCTGCGTTACTCAAGCAGACTGCCTGCCCATCTGGGCACCCGAACATGATCGCTACCTCCCAGACCACGATCACTAAACCCTAATATAAGGTGTTGCAATACATCACTACGTGCTACTATTCCCGTGTTTGGCACACCACGAGCCACATCATAAGGCGTCCAAATCAAATCAGGCAATTGTTTATTGTTTAGTCCTGAGGATGATCCCATTGCATTAGGAGCTAGGGATCGAAACGTCGACTTTTCTAACAGTACCACAATTTATCCATTGTGTAAATTGTATTGTGGTTACTGCTGGTTAGAGCTTACTTTAGACTGTACTGTACTGTAAGCCACCACTTGCTCCTGAAGTTTTGCCTGCTATTTTGTTTCCTTCTCACTCTATCTCTTGTAAAGCTCAGTACAGGATTGTGCCCTTGTTTCACCTTTTTCGTTGCCTTTACTTTGTCTAAATCTTTTTTGCATTGCTCTGAATAAATGTTCCTCGGTCCGGCTGGACATTGGAAGACTGTCCATAGCTCTCATTGAAGTCTATGTCAAAATGTTTTCATTATTTATCCTTAAGCTAAGGACCTTTGTTCATTAAAGATATTTCTTCAAAATGTGCCAGCGTGTCCCCGGAAAATGTAAAGGGACTTTCTTTTGCACTTCCATGGGAGACATCTGTCATGCAGGCACATTATTGTCCTTCACAAATAAACATCAAAGTCAAGCATATGACAAATGGAGACCTGTTGACAAGTGTAGTGAGTGCCAAGGTACAAGACTTCTTGACTAACAACTTGAATCATGCCACCTGTCACATGGCCATCCGTACCATGATGACACAGTTGGCAACACATCTGACCCACTGCCTGTCATGTGGAGTGGCACACATGTCCAAACACAGGACAATGCATTAGCTAATGGCCCTGCAATTGTGTTGGAATAATGAGCACCTGCACTGAGGAGTCACCCTCATGGGAACCAAGAATGTCCACACAGATGTCAGCACACACAGACCAAACTACGTAGCATCTCGACCACACACTGGTGGCAAAAAAGGATGAGCATGAACCATGTATTTTAACTTATGACACATGCTGCAAAGCACAGACATTAAACCATGCACAACATGACTGGGTCACTGCATGTTGAGTGTCTGACCAGACAATTATCACACACAGGTCAGACCTGGCAAGGAGACATAAGGTTTGGATATGTAGGCCTTGCCCGCACGAACCCCCCATACCTGAGACAATGTGATTGAGACAGATCAAGAAGTTACACCTCTTAATCGGTGTCTACTAAAATGTGCATCAAGAATTCCTAAATGTACTCCACATCACCTCGTGAGGCTGCCAACACATATTTGGGACAAAAAAAACGTCAACAGATAGCTGTACATAGACACACAGGCACTGCCCAGTTTGAGGATGCACAAGCCAAATGGGGTCAGCCTGTACAATGGGCATATATAGCACACTTTACATAAATACAAATGAGGGCAGGGAACAATGCCACAGAGGCCAACCTATGATGAACACACAGAGAATGGGCACAGTGTTGGATGACACACATGATTCCGAGGCAACGGTGTCTTAGGGGATTGTAGTGGGCACACTGCTCCATGGTCCTGGAATGATCTCACTGTAACATGAGCAACCGTACTGGCATTCTGCATATCTCCCACTCATGCACATCATGTCTGAGGCCACAACATCGGTCATGCATACTGCAAGTCTGTTAATTTGAAACCTCACACTCCTATGTTGAGACTCTGCATCAGTGCCAACAAATATGGACCCTCAAATGACTGACCAGGACAGGGCACAGGCAAGGTACCAACACATGTCTCAGCCCCCCCCCACCCCATGATGCAGTAAGCAATGTGCACTTGGGTTAACTGGCAGCCTAGATGACCATGTGCAATAGTGATTACACACAGACCAGGGAACACATGTCAAAGAGGGGAAGGGAGGAAGAACAGCACCGGTTGACTTGGGGGAACAGGATATGCACTGCAGTGTATCCAGGCGACTGAGCACTTCCAAAAGCTGGTGACACACAACAAACACACATGTACCTACCCCCTCCTTGCTGCTGTCCCTCCTGTAACCGCCTATCCATGTCAGGGAAGACCACCACCAGGACATGCTTCATCTGGTGGGTCAGGCGTCGGCGCCCACCGTGCTTTCGTGGAGGTGAGTCCTCCAGATGGACCCGGGCGATCCTCCGGGTCCAGCACCGGATGTCCTGCCAGCGTTTCCTCACCTGGGCTAGGCGCCGACTGCGACCCTGAACCGACCTCAAGGCCCTGACGGCCCGCTTCCAGATCTCCCCCTTCTGGTAGGCAGTTACCTGTGAGGATGACAAAGTGCGACAATATCACTACACCTGCTCCATGTCACAGAGACACACATTTGAACATCTTTGATATGTTGAACAGGGCATAGTATGCTGGCAAAGAATTGCACCTTTGTCATAGGAACATTAGCCTCTGTGGAAGCCCCAATGCACTACATGGCATATAAAGTACACAGGTGGCATGAGGGGTGCGACACACTCCCTGATCATGGCACACACTGTGCATCACATGCAACACCAGGCTGATGAACAGCACCTCCAAGCAGTCACATGCCCCAGGCCACTGACGCAACCTCAGCAGAGTGCACAGACACACACAGGCACAGATCAATCACCTGCCATTGGCAACAGCGGATACAAACCTCACTTTGTACATGTGCCACTTGCCTGTGGGGTGTCACAGGTGTGGTGCTAGCTCAGCAAGTCAGATACACAGCACGGCTTACTTCTGACATCAGATGGGTGGAGCTGTTGCCTCCTCCATGCAGCTGTGGTGCAACACTCCACATAGACACTCACCCAAACGAGAAGGAACTTTCACACACATCAATGTCCAGGGGGCGTACACATCATTTGGACACTTTTACCACTCTCACCATAGCTCCACTCAACTCACACACATTTGTGGGTACATTCACCTGTCACACCGGGGGGGCCATTGAATCACCTCAGGACTATATAACAAAAATGGCCCAAAGATTTGGGCTGAATGTGCCATGCACTAGGCAGTGAATGTCACAGTAAGCACAATGCAAGTGAGGAGTGCACACATGAACTACATCATGCTCTGCATGAGAGACATAAGCCATTCCCCCCCTGGGACCCACTCTAAACAACATTGCATGTCCATCACACCTGGGCACAATGCCAGAAGTGACAGTCACAAAAAAGGTGCACACTCAAAGCTAGTGGAGTCAGCACTCACCTGCTCCCCTGGTCTCCCATACAGGCTGGTGTACTGTGGGAGGATGACATCAAGCAATGCCTCATTCTCCTCATGGGTGAAAGGCTGGGCCCTCTCCACAGACCTTGACATGGTGCCAGAGGAAGCACAGACAGCAGCAGTGGTGTCGAGTGAAAGGTTGTGCAGGCAAGTGCCCTCTCATGGGTTCTGCCTGACTTATATCTGTGTTGCTGGGCTGTTTCATTTACAGGAGTACAGAGTGATTGGTGAGACTCATTTGCATCCTACGTTTCCTCCAATCCCTTTAAACATACACCAGTGAGTGTCTTTGCATGGTTCAAAATCTGAGCATCATGTCCAGTCAACAACCACTTTGCAACATTGTATTTTGTTGTCAACTGACTTTTCCAGGCCACATGATTGAAAAATTTAAACTGGAAACTTGGTGTCCATGACAACCAGCATGCATTTAGGCCCTAATACTTGTGCCTCAGGTGTCTCTATGTGATTTTTAAATACACACACAGGTACGGTGCGTTTCACACGTACCCCTACCGCACCAGTTGCACAGTGTGTTTGACAGGTACGTTTACGAACAGTGTCTACACGTACGTGTACGACTATTGGCTACACGTACGCGTACCACGGTAGGACACGTACATGTACGACCAGTGTCTACACGTACGTGTACTATGGTAGTACACGTATGTGTAGACACTGGTCGTACACGAACGTGTACGAGTATTGTCTACACGTACGTGTACCACGGTAGTACACGTATGTGTACGACCAGTGTCTACACGTACGTGTACGACTATTGTCTACACGTATGTGTACCACGGTAGTACACATACGTGTACGGCCAGTGTCTACACATACGTGTACTATGGTAGTACACGTATGTGTAGGACCAGTGTCTACATGTACGTGTACCACGGTAGTACACGTACGTGTATACATGAACGACCAGTGTCTACACGTACATGTACGACTATTGTCTACACGTACGTGTACGGCGGTGGTACACGTACGTGTACGACCAGTGTCTACACGTACGTGTACGACCAGTGTCTACACATACATGATAGGAGGTGCACACAAAAGGAATGGATGTGTCAGAGTCGCACAAGGCTGTACATCAAGTCATTGCAGTCCTTCATGTGCAGGGCCTAGGTGTGTCAGGCAGTGATATGGCACATGTCTCCTCATGTATTAGCAGAATAGGTGTGTGATGACCTGTGTACACATGTCATGTGTGATGGGGCACTATGTGGCACGTTTCCCCTTCACACTTTGCACATGTGTGCATGTAGTACAAACGTGTCAAGCACTGTATCACTGGTATGGCACAGTCACCAACATTCGCAACTGTCCCCTGATGCCAGGGACAGGGACACTAAGACCTGACATCTAACTACCAGTGTGCCCCAATGTGACTATGTCATGTGTGTGTAATGTGTTCCCATGACCTTGCTGTTGGTGTTCCGTCAACTGCATCTGCTGTTGCTGCATCCAACATGTGTCTGTGTGTAGATGGGCATGGCACACATATACGTACACCATGCCACATGTGGATTCACACGTTACTTGTGTCTGGATGCTTAGAAGATTGTATTTTTACATGAGGACATATCAGCGTCGTAGCCATGTTGGTGTTTTTGTTTTTCACGTGTACCCCTTCATCGCAATGTGTGTGATCTGTAAAGTTTAGATGACATGTGACCTGTGCGTCTAGCTTTCTGCCAGCTGTCTGTATGAGATGACATCCTTCAAATGCTGATATGTGGATGTATGTCACTCCTGTGATGTCTCTGGCTGTTCTCTAACACTGGCCCACAGCTAGTTTCGGGCCATGTCATGTGGAACTTGACAATCAACGGGTGTAGCTGGCTTTTCATAGGAGTATCACTTGGCTGGCATAAGTGTCCTGGATGTATTGCACAGACAAGACTCTGTACTTTGCAGATGTGTAGTAGCAGTTGAGCATGTGCTCAGTTCTTTGACATTGATGTTGTTATATACTCACTCTTCGTTATTCCTTCCAATTTTCTGCAGGGCACCGCCTCCTCCCCGACCAATGCCAGACTTGGGTGCCATGAGGGAACGTGACTGCATAAGACGTTACCGCTTCTCGCAACAGTTGATTGAGAACTTGACCGCAAAGCTGGGACCACACCTCCAACCGCGACACAGGTATCCAACTGCGCTGACCCCCAAGATGAAGGTGATGGCAGCCCTACATTTTTTTGCCACCGGTACATTTCAATTCACCATAGCTGATATTGGTGGCATGTCACAGACCATGTTCAGCCGTATCCTGCATGAAGTGTTAGAAGCCATGTTAGAGCACCTGGATGAATTCATCCATTTTCCCACTCGTGAGCAGTTGACAGGTGTCAAGGGGTGAGTTCTATGCCCTGGGAGGGATGCCCCATGTAATTGGGTCCATTGATGGGACACATGTGGCTTTGGTACCAGCTCAGGCACAGGAGGTAGCCTATCGCAACCGTAAACATTATCACTCTATTAATGCCCTTGTGGTGTGTCTACCTAACATGCTGATTTCCCATGTCTGTGCCCGTTTTCCAGGGTCAGCACACGATGCCTACATCATGAGGCGTAGCAGGGTGCCAGAAATGATGATGCGGCTGCACAACGAATGAGCATGTCTTGTTGGTGGGTATACTCTGTTTTTCCTTTGTTTAGCACTATCTTTGTATCCTACGGCATCTCCTGACCCACATCTTTACATGATGTTGCCATGTAGGGGACTCTGGCTATCCCAACATGCCATGGCTGACGACGCGTCTCCGCAACCCCAGAACAGCTGCAGATCAATGTTACAACAATGCACATGGGCAGACCAGGCGAGTGATTGAGAGGACGTTTGGCCTCCGGAAGAGTCGATTCTGGTGCCTTCACAAGACAGGCGGGTCCCTCCCATATGCACCGGTCAAGGTCTGCAAAATCTTCCTCGTGTGCTGCATGCTGCACAACATGGCAGTGGAGAAGGCTGTGCCACTCATCCTGGATCCGGATGAGCAGGAACATCCACCCGCGGAGGATGAAGGGCTTGGTCACGAGGCAAGTGAGGAGGAGGAAGAGGAGGACATCCGGAGTCAGCTCATACGCAAATTCTTCTCATGATGGTGAGTCACTGGGTCTGAGTGTGCACGCTTGGAGCCTTGTGTGGCATGTGTTGCAATGTGTGTGTCCAGCTGACTGTATGCTAAGTGACTTAGAGGTGTGTTCTGATGTGCCACTCGAGTGATGATATAAGTCCACACATTTTTGCTGAGACACTACATTTAGAATTAGCATGGTGACAACATTATTAATGTAGCGTACATGACCATGCATGCGGATAACAATCTTTTCGCTGTCTCCTTGTGTGTCTGTCATCCCCAGGGTCTTGCGCATGTTTTCTGCTGGTGTCATCGTTGGCCTCCTGCTAATCCTCATGAGTATTGCAACGTGTGCTGAATCAGCGTTCCATGCACGGACATGTTGAAAAGACATTTTGGGTGACGATTACAGCAGGGCTTTTTGGGGGTGTTACGTGTTTGGGATGTGTGGGGACTGCTCCTGTGTGTGGACTGTTGTGTTACCATGCATACATGTCGACTCACCATGGGGCACATGACATGTAGCATGACTCCCATGAATTGATAGGCACACTTTTTGACAGTCATCTGTAATGGTTTGTGGGTTCTGAGGAAGGCATCAATGTGTGTGGAACTTGACTCTGACACATACAGGATGGTACGGGTGGACATAGTGTGGGACATCCCCATAGGAGGCTCACTGGGGAATTGCAGCCTCTCTGTGTGCAGCAGGCGGTGTTTGGCCCACCTCCTTCACTTCTGTGCCAGTTCTTTCGGATTTACAACATCTGTGTTGTGAAGGGGGTGTCCAGTGTAGGTCCATCAGCGTCGTAGTCAGTGTTGCCACTAGACAGGTCCTCCACCTGACTCCCCTCGCCCTCCGTGCCACTTGCTCCCGCAGACTCGCCAGCAGTGGTGGCACCGGTGCTTTATCCCTCCTCCAGGTCCGTGCAGGTGTCTCCCTCGGTGTCCTCCGATGATGCTGTGGGCAAGGTGAAGATACAGAAAATAATCAGTCACCTGTATACAACTGACACATGAGTCCAAACAAAATATGTCACAGTGCATAACAGGAAATGCATCATGAGTAACATCTAGAATACTCCACACATATCTAACCCTGCATTCCCCAGTTGTTTGACCCACCATGCCACCTGGAAACAATGGAGATGATAACACAATAGCAAATAACTTGATATCGAATTATACTGAGAAGCTAGTGTCTGGGAACAGTTGAGCACAGCAAGACTATGAAGGCATGCCACCTCCTGTTCACTGTGAACGAAACAGTATTGGTGCACCCAAGGCCAAATAACAGACCTCAATGCTGAAGGTGTCCCCACACTCAGAGACCTGTGAGTACTTTGGAAAACCAAATGAAAAACATTGTGATCCCTTGGGAATCACAACACTTTACACAATCTACATGTGTAGAATGTGTGAATGTGCCACTTTGTGAACAGAACACACATGTGCCTGTATAACAGAAGTCACACAAGGAGGTGCACACAAAACTACATTTACACAGTCATTGTATGAGCTGCCAGCCTAATTCAAAAAAGCCACTGTTCAGAAGAAATGGGTTATCAGTAAGTACATATACATGGCACCACGGTGGTCTGGATGACTTGACACTCGTAAGTTGGTATCAGCAACAACAAAGGACTTACCCAAATGCAAACACACTGTGGGAACATGGATATGTATAATCAGTAAACAAGTGTTAATCGAACTGTGCTTTTCTTCAAAATGTCCGTTCCAGCTATCATGCTCTAAGGAACGGAAGACCGGACGCCTCCCCTCGTCTTGATGAGACTCTAATGAGCTCCTCATACACCAGCAGCCATCGCCTTCTGCTTTGCATCCTGCGTTACTCAAGCAGACGGCCTGCCCATCTGGGCACCCGAACATGATCGCTACCTCCCAGACCACGATCACTAAACCCTAATATAAGGTGTTGCAATACATCACTACGTGCTACTATTCCCGTGTTTGGCACACCACGAGCCACATCATAAGGCGTCCAAATCAAATCAGGCAATTGTTTATTGTTTAGTCCTGAGGATGATCCCATTGCATTAGGAGCTAGGGATCGAAACGTCGACTTTTCTAACAGTACCACAATTTATCCATTGTGTAAATTGTATTGTGGTTACTGCTGGTTAGAGCTTACTTTAGACTGTACTGTACTGTAAGCCACCACTTGCTCCTGAAGTTTTGCCTGCTATTTTGTTTCCTTCTCACTCTATCTCTTGTAAAGCTCGGTACAGGATTGTGCCCTTGTTTCACCTTTTTCGTTGCCTTTACTTTGTCTAAATCTTTTTTGCATTGCTCTAAATAAATGTTCCTCGGTCCGGCTGGACATTGGAAGACTGTCCATAGCTCTCATTGAAGTCTATGTCAAAATGTTTTCATTATTTATCGTTAAGCTAAGGACCTTTGTTCATTAAAGATATTTCTTCAAAATGTGCCAGCGTGTCCCCGGAAAGTGTAAAGGGACTTTCTTTTGCACTTCCATGGGAGACATCTGTCATGCAGGCACATTATTGTCCTTCACAAATAAACATCAAAGTCAAGCATATGACAAATGGAGACCTGTTGACAAGTGTAGTGAGTGCCAAGGTACAAGGCTTCTTGACTAACAACTTGAATCATGCCACCTGTCACATGGCCATCCGTACCATGATGACACAGTTGGCAACACATCTGACCCACTGCCTGTCATGTGGAGTGGCACACATGTCCAAACACAGGACAATGCATTAGCTAATGGCCCTGCAATTGTGTTGGAATAATGAGCACCTGCACTGAGGAGACACCCTCATGGGAACCAAGAATGTCCACACAGATGTCAGCACACACAGACCAAACTACGTAGCATCTCGACCACACACTGGTGGCAAAAAAGGATGAGCATGAACCATGTATTTTAACTTATGACACATGCTGCAAAGCACAGACATTAAACCATGCACAACATGACTGGGTCACTGCATGTTGAGTGTCTGACCAGACAATTATCACACACAGGTCAGACCTGGCAAGGAGACATAAGGTTTGGATATGTAGGCCTTGCCCGCACGAACCCCCCATACCTGAGACAATGTGATTGAGACAGATCAAGAAGTTACACCTCTTAATCGGTGTCTACTAAAATGTGCATCAAGAATTCCTAAATGTACTCCACATCACCTCGTGAGGCTGCCAACACATATTTGGGACAAAAAAAACGTCAACAGATAGTTGTACATAGACACACAGGCACTGCCCAGTTTGAGGATGCACAAGCCAAATGGGGTCAGCCTGTACAATGGGCATATATAGCACACTTTACATAAATACAAATGAGGGCAGGGAACAATGCCACAGAGGCCAACCTATGATGAACACACAGAGAATGGGCACAGTGTTGGATGACACACATGATTCCGAGGCAACGGTGTCTTAGGGGATTGTAGTGGGCACACTGCTCCATGGTCCTGGAATGATCTCACTGTAACATGAGCAACCGTCCTGGCATTCTGCATATCTCCCACTCATGCACATCATGTCTGAGGCCACAACATCGGTCATGCATACTGCAAGTCTGTTAATTTGAAACCTCACACTCCTATGTTGAGACTCTGCATCAGTGCCAACAAATATGGACCCTCAAATGACTGACCAGGACATGTCTCAGCCCCCCCCCCCCCCATGATGCAGTAAGCAATGTGCACTTGGGTTAACTGGCAGCCTAGATGACCATGTGCAATAGTGATTACACACAGACCAGGGAACACATGTCAAAGAGGGGAAGGGAGGAAGAACAGCACAGGTTGACTTGGGGGAACAGGATATGCACTGCAGTGTATCCAGGCGACTGAGCACTTCCAAAAGCTGGTGACACACAACAAACACACATGTACCTACCCCCTCCTTGCTGCTGTCCCTCCTGTATCCGCCTATCCATGTCAGGGAAGACCACCACCAGGACATGCTTCATCTGGTGGGTCAGGCGTCGGCGCCCACCGTGCTTTCGTGGAGGTGAGTCCTCCAGATGGACCCGGGCGATCCTCCGGGTCCAGCACCGGATGTCCTGCCAGCGTTTCCTCACCTGGGCTAGGCGCCGACTGCGACCCTGAACCGACCTCAAGGCCCTGACGGCCCGCTTCCAGATCTCCCCCTTCTGGTAGGCAGTTACCTGTGAGGATGACAAAGTGCGACAATATCACTACACCTGCTCCATGTCACAGAGACACACATTTGAACATCTTTGATATGTTGAACAGGGCATAGTCTGCTGGCAAAGAATTGCACCTTTGTCATAGGAACATTAGCCTCTGTGGAAGCCCCAATGCACTACATGGCATATAAAGTACACAGGTGGCATGAGGGGTGCGACACACATTCCCTGATCATGGCACACACTGTGCATCACATGCAACACCAGGCTGATGAACAGCACCTCCAAGCAGTCACATGCCCCAGGCCACTGACGCAACCTCAGCAGAGTGCACAGACACACACAGGCACAGATCAATCACCTGCCATTGGCAACAGCGGATACAAACCTCACTTTGTACATGTGCCACTTGCCTGTGGGGTGTCACAGGTGTGGTGCTAGCTCAGCAAGTCAGATACACAGCACGGCTTACTTCTGACATCAGATGGGTGGAGCTGTTGCCTCCTCCATGCAGCTGTGGTGCAACACTCCACATAGACACTCACCCACACGAGAAGGAACTTTCACACACATCAATGTCCAGGGGGCGTACACATCATTTGGACACTTTTACCACTCTCACCATAGCTCCACTCAACTCACACACATCTGTGGGTACATTCACCTGTCAAACCGGGGGGGCCATTGAATCACCTCAGGACTATATAACAAAAATGGCCCAAAGATTTGGGCTGAATGTGCCATGCACTAGGCAGTGAATGTCACAGTAAGCACAATGCAAGTGAGGAGTGCACACATGAACTACATCATGCTCTGCATGAGAGACATAAGCCATTCCCCCCCTGGGACCCACTCTAAACAACATTGCATGTCCATCACACCTGGACACAATGCCAGAAGTGACAGTCACAAAAAAGGTGCACACTCAAAGCTAGTGGAGTCAGCACTCACCTGCTCCCCTGGTCTCCCATACAGGCTGGGGTACTGTGGGAGGATGACATCAAGCAATGCCTCATCGGTTGTTGCCGTGCGCTGATGGCGGGGTTGGGTGGGTTCTCTTTGGTTCGTAGCGTTTTTGAGGGTGGGGTTTTTCTTTCTGGGTTTATAGGCTTGTTTGGAAAAGCAGATGACGGACAGTGGATCATCCGGACCAGCCTCGACATCCTTCTGAGCCCCCATTGAATTTCGCCGCCCGACCCCAGGGTTGTGGGCTGAATGGCTGTGTAAGAAACTTACGGCGGGGGGACGGAGGGTTGTGTCTCATTGATCTTGCTTGTTATATAATGCTGGTCGATTATGTAACGATTTACTGATTCCTGCAATAAAAATATATTTAAAAAAAAAAATCAAGCAATGCCTCATTCTCCTCATGGGTGAAAGGCTGGGCCCTCTCCACAGACCTTGACATGGTGCCAGAGGAAGCACAGACAGCAGCAGTGGTGTCGAGTGAAAGGTTGTGCAGGCAAGTGCCCTCTCATGGGTTCTGCCTGACTTATATCTGTGTTGCTGGGCTGTTTCATTTACAGGAGTACAGAGTGATTGGTGAGACTCATTTGCATCCTACGTTTCCTCCAATCCCTTTAAACATACACCAGTGAGTGTCTTTGCATGGTTCAAAATCTGAGCATCATGTCCAGTCAACAACCACTTTGCAACATTGTATTTTGTTGTCAACTGACTTTTCCAGGCCACATGATTGAAAAATTTAAACTGGAAACTCGGTATCCATGACAACCAGCATGCATTTAGGCCCTAATACTTGTGCCTCAGGTGTCTCTATGTGATTTTTAAATACACACACAGGTACGGTGCGTTTCACACGTACCCCTACGGCACCAGTTGCACAGTGTGTTTGACAGGTACGTTTACGAACAGTGTCTACACGTACGTGTACGACTATTGGCTACACATACGCGTACCACGGTAGGACACGTACATGTACGACCAGTGTCTACACGTACGTGTACTATGGTAGTACACGTATGTGTAGACACTGGTCGTACACGAACGTGTATGAGTATTGTCTACACGTACGTGTACCACGGTAGTACACGTATGTGTACGACCAGTGTCTACACGTACGTGTACGACTATTGTCTACACGTATGTGTACCACGGTAGTACACATACGTGTACGACCAGTGTCTACACATACGTGTACTACGGTAGTACACGTATGTGTAGGACCAGTGTCTACATGTACGTGTACCACGGTAGTACACGTACGTGTATACATGAACGACCAGTGTCTACACGTACATGTACGACTATTGTCTACACGTACGTGTACGGCGGTGGTACACGTACGTGTACGACCAGTGTCTACATGTACATGTACGACCAGTGTCTACACATACATGATAGGAGGTGCACACAAAAGGAATGGATGTGTCAGAGTCGCACAAGGCTGTACATCAAGTCATTGCAGTCCTTCATGTGCAGGGCCTAGGTGTGTCAGGCAGTGATATGGCACATGTCTCCTCATGTATTAGCAGAATAGGTGTGTGATGACCTGTGTACACATGTCATGTGTGATGGGGCACTATGTGGCAAGTTTCCCCTTCACACTTTGCACATGTGTGCATGTAGTACAAACGTGTCAAGCACTGTATCACTGGTATGGCACAGTCACCAACATTCGCAACTGTCCCCTGATGCAAAGGACAGGGACACTAAGACCTGACATCTAACTACCAGTGTGCCCCAATGTGACTATGTCATGTGTGTGTAATGTGTTCCCATGACCTTGCTGTTGGTGTTCCGTCAACTGCATCTGCTGTTGCTGCATCCAACATGTGTCTGTGTGTAGATGGGCATGGCACACATATACGTACACCATGCCACATGTGGATTCACACGTTACTTGTGTCTGGATGCTTAGAAGATTGTATTTTTACATGAGGACATATCAGCGTCGTAGCCATGTTGGTGTTTTTGTTTTTCACGTGTACCCCTTCATCCCAATGTGTGTGATCTGTAAAGTTTAGATGACATGTGACCTGTGCGTCTAGCTTTCTGCCAGCTGTCTGTATGAGATGACATCCTTCAAATGCTGATATGTGGATGTATGTCACTCCTGTGATGTCTCTGGCTGTTCTCTAACACTGGCCCACAGCTAGTTTCGGGCCATGTCATGTGGAACTTGACAATCAACGGGTGTAGCTGGCTTTTCATAGGAGTATCACTTGGCTGGCATACGTGTCCTGGATGTATTGCACAGACAAGACTCTGTACTTTGCAGATGTGTAGTAGCAGTTGAGCATGTGCTCAGTTCTTTGACATTGATGTTGTTATATACTCACTCTTCGTTATTCCTTCCAATTTTCTGCAGGGCACCGCCTCCTCCCCGACCAATGCCAGACTTGGGTGCCATGAGGGAACGTGACTGCATAAGACGTTACCGCTTCTCGCAACAGTTGATTGAGAACTTGACCGCAAAGCTGGGACCACACCTCCAACCGCGACACAGGTATCCAACTGCGCTGACCCCCAAGATGAAGGTGATGGCAGCCCTACATTTTTTTGCCACGGTACATTTCAATTCACCATAGCTGATGTTGGTGGCATGTCACAGACCATGTTCAGCCGTATCCTGCATGATGTGTTAGAAGCCATGTTAGAGCACCTGGATGAATTCATCCATTTTCCCACTCGTGAGCAGTTGACAGGTGTCAAGGGGTGAGTTCTATGCCCTGGGAGGGATGCCCCATGTAATTGGGTCCATTGATGGGACACATGTGGCTTTGGTACCAACTCAGGCACAGGAGGTAGCCTATCGCAACCGTAAACATTATCACTCTATTAATGCCCTTGTGGTGTGTCTACCTAACATGCTGATTTCCCATGTCTGTGCCCGTTTTCCAGGGTCAGCACACGATGCCTACATCATGAGGCGTAGCAGGGTGCCAGAAATGATGATGCGGCTGCACAACGAATGAGCATGTCTTGTTGGTGGGTATACTCTGTTTTTCCTTTGTTTAGCACTATCTTTGTATCCTACGGCATCTCCTGACCCACATCTTTACATGATGTTGCCATGTAGGGGACTCTGGCTATCCCAACATGCCATGGCTGACGACGCGTCTCCGCAACCCCAGAACAGCTGCAGATCAATGTTACAACAATGCACATGGGCAGACCAGGCGAGTGATTGAGAGGACGTTTGGCCTCCTGAAGAGTCGATTCTGGTGCCTTCACAAGACAGGCGGGTCCCTCCCATATGCACCGGTCAAGGTCTGCAAAATCTTCCTCGTGTGCTGCATGCTGCACAACATGGCAGTGGAGAAGGCTGTGCCACTCATCCTGGATCCGGATGAGCAGGAACATCCACCCGCGGAGGATGAAGGGCTTGGTCACGAGGCAAGTGAGGAGGAGGAAGAGGAGGACATCCGGAGTCAGCTCATACGCAAATTCTTCTCATGATGGTGAGTCACTGGGTCTGAGTGTGCACGCTTGGAGCCTTGTGTGGCATGTGTTGCAATGTGTGTGTCCAGCTGACTGTATGCTAAGTGACTTAGAGGTGTGTTCTGATGTGCCACTCGAGTGATGATATAAGTCCACACATTTTTGCTGAGACACTACATTTAGAATTAGCATGGTGACAACATTATTAATGTAGCGTACATGACCATGCATGCGGATAACAATCTTTTCGCTGTCTCCTTGTGTGTCTGTCATCCCCAGGGTCTTGCGCATGTTTTCTGCTGGTGTCATCGTTGGCCTCCTGCTATTCCTCATGAGTATTGCAACGTGTGCTGAATCAGCGTTCCATGCACGGACATGTTGAAAAGACATTTTGGGTGACGATTACAGCAGGGCTTTTTGGGGGTGTTACGTGTTTGGGATGTGTGGGGACTGCTCCTGTGTGTGGACTGTTGTGTTACCATGCATACATGTCGTCTCACCATGGGGCACATGACATGTAGCATGACTCCCATGAATTGATAGGCACCCTTTTTGACAGTCATCTGTAATGGTTTGTGGGTTCTGAGGAAGGCATCAATGTGTGTGGAACTTGACTCTGACACATACAGGATGGTACGGGTGGACATAGTGTGGGACATCCCCATAGGAGGCTCACTGGGGAATTGCAGCCTCTCTGTGTGCAGCAGGCGGTGTTTGGCCCACCTCCTTCACTTCTGTGCCAGTTCTTTCGGATTTACAACATCTGTGTTGTGAAGGGGGTGTCCAGTGTAGGTCCCACATGCACAGCCAAATGACCTCTGAGTCTGTTCATATTGATGCATTTCCCTTAGTGTGAACCTGAGTAATAAAGGTGTTCATCACACTCCAAGGTGCCTCATCTCTGTCGATACAGGTCTCTTGCCACTTTGCATGCGGTATCTCTGGCATAGTTGTCAAAGATAGTGCATATGAGTCTATGTGTAGTTTTGCTACATGCATGCAGTTCTTCATGGATTCGAATCTGCATTGTGCATGAAGTCCATGTTTGTGCATGTATTTGGGCATGTTCGTCCCCCAAAAGGCCGTCAACACCTGCTGAGGGTGGGTCTCCTGTGCGCAGCTCGCCCTTCAGTTTCATGATCATGTGTCAGTCATCTTTGGTAATTGTGCATCCATTTACTCTGGGTGTGCCATGGGTAACCGGACACTCCTTCCTTTACATGCACCTGTTGCAGTTGTCCTTTCTGACATCCTTGTCTTCGTGTGCAACTTTTGGCATAGTTTCCAGGACATGCCACCTGCTGCTGCGGCCCCTGCAGCAAGGGCCCCCGAATTTCCCGGATTCACCAACACACACGCCTCCTCCCTTCCTCCCTTCCTCCCTCCCTCCACCCATTCATTTGTCTGTCATCAGCTTGTCTGTGCCACTGTTGCGGCCACGCGGTGCCAAAGGCAGGACCGTCAGCGCATGCAACATGCACATTGCACGACCCTCATGTCCTTGCATGACCCACATCACACTACAGTCTGATGTTGCAGCCACCCTACAAGCAATGTCCATCCAACAATCAACTGCCTGGTCTCAGGCATACCCTAAGCACACACATGACACATTTGCATGCTGAGTGTGCTACTCCAACTGCCTACACAGCGCTGCCCCGCCTTCCAGGCCCTGTCACGCCAACCAGGTCATGTCCCTCCTACTCCCCACCGGCTCCGTACACCAGCAAGGCTATGGGAGTGGGACTCATGCCTTCAGCATGTGGTATAGTGACGTCATCTGGCACATGCCTAGGGGTCATCTCTCAGCGTGTCAATCTTCAATGTGTCCAGGACCCCCCTTTCCACCATCACATGCACACAGAACCTCATAATCATCTCGTATGCCATTGACAGCCAGGTGCTCCTCACCCTCACCAAAGACGCAGCCATTGCCAGTTCCAACATTCAAGGAGGCATGAGGTCCATTGTTGAATGGCTGAACATCAGCCACTTGTGGCTGGACTTGTACAGGACTGAGGTAGTCATCTGAGGATTGTCCCCTCGCAGCTGGGTCACCTCCTTGTGTCCCACCCGCCAGGGCCCTGCACAAGCACCCAGTGGCCACGCACACAAGATGGTGTGCATCATGGATTCTACACTCACATTTGCCATGCAAATCACCAGCATCTGTAGCTCATGCTGCAACAGCCTCTGCATGATGCACATGATCCAAAGATAGATCCACTCCAAGGAAAGACAGACCATCCCCCAGGTCCACAACAACAGCCGTGTCAACGACTGGCCCGCCCTCTACAGAGCAAGTACTTCCAAACTCCTGGGAAACTTGTCCACATCCAGGCTGCATCTGCACACCTCAGCTTCAACATCCCGCACCCCAGCCACATCACCGTCCACCAGAGATAGCTGCAATGGATCACTGTCTGCTGCAGGATGACCTTCAGACTCCTCACACACACTCAGGAGGCAGGCCAAAACCCCAGAACCCAAACCAACCTTGGCCATCTGTCATTCGAGACCCCGTTGTGCAAACTCTGTGCATCCAACCTTGCCCTGGCCACCATTCTTCACATCCACCGTACTCCAGCATGCAGGACATAGTTCTCCCACCTGGCAAGACATACCTGCTACTCCCTCCCTGGCAACATCCACATGAGCCATGACCTCTACGCCTTCATGATACTCTTCCCAAATTGTCTGTCCGCACAGTATTGCAAGCCCCCCTTAGCAGCTTGAGGCCATGACGTGAGTACTGTGCTCCATATCTGTATTGTATGATACATTGTGACCCATGTGTGTACTGTATCAGACTCAGATTCCAGGGTATGGATGGCTGGAGTTAGTTCAACACTCAGGAATAGTTTGACATTTCCCCACACGTAGGTTGTGTACTCATGCTAAATGAATGCAACATCAAATTGAAGTAATTAAGATTTATTCTAGGGGGAGCCTGTTCAGTGTGGACAAATAGGTGCTATACAGTGTGCATGGAATTCAAAGTTCACAGGGGGAGATGAGATCCTTATCATTTGGAGTCATCAGAGTCCAGACCACAGTGTTGGTCATCATTGGTCAGACTGTGACCAGCAAGTCTATGTGGCAGAGAATGTCAGTGAATGATGTGCTGCTGTTGCGCATGAAGGCCAGGTACCAGGCCAGGTGACCTGGGAGATGTGGATGGTCCGCTGCCTCTCACGGTCTTTTCCGTGGACGACCCACCTTCCTCGTGGGACCTTCAGATGCAGGCCTTGACGATGCTTGGGACGCTCCGTCGGAAGAATCCTCCTCCTCCTCCCTCCCTGTGGCTGGTGGTGGTCTTCGCCTGGTGGCACAGGGAGGGTTGCTCATGTTGTTGGCGATCCGACGGAGTGAATGGCTTATGTCCATTTGCACCGCCAGGAGCTCAGCCAGTCTTGCCTCCATCCATCCTTGGTGTTGTTGTTGACTGGCTTGTTGCTCGGCCTGCTGGTTCTTAATCTCATTGAGGGTCGCCACTACCTGGCTGATGCCCCTGGTGTCACGCCGCTATGAGTCCAAGATGTGGTGTATGTGTGACATACCTGTTCCCTCAGCTGGCTGGTCAGGTTCTCGCCTCCGCCTGCCTCCACTCCCACCACCCCTGCCCACACGAGCCTGGCCTGCCATTGTGGGCACATCGGGTCTACGGGACCCCTGAGGGATGGCATTTGCAGGGTTGCCTGCCTCCTCCTGGGTGGCCGAAGAACCTTGTCCCTCCAGGTCAGACTGGCTCAGCTGTGCGGGCAGGGCTCCTGGGTGTCTCCTGGGATGTGGCAAGAATGGGGGTGGTGGTTGGCACAGATGTACCTGAAGCAGGTGCTGCAGGGGCTTGGGACCCAGAGGGTCCAGGTTGATTGGGGTCATCCACAGAGTGCTGAGAGTCGTTGCTGCCGGTGGGATCATCTTCCTGCCGAGCCTGGGACTGTGATTGTTCCCCCCCAGTGTTGGGGGGAGATCCATGAAGTTGCCCTGTGTGTGTGAGAGAGACAATGTTAATGCTGTTTCAAGCGACATCCATGTTTCATACATATTCTAGTTGCCACAGTTCCTCCAGGTAGCTGTATGTGCCTAGCATTCACATCAATGTTCACTTGTGGATGGGTATGTTGCAGGGGACTGATTGAAATGTTCTCCAGGGTGTTTGACATGTCGCATTTGGGGTTGGATGCTTTTTTGGCTGTGGCTTGTTCTTGTTGTGTCACATGTCCATTGTGAGAGTGTGTGACTCCATTGGCTGACCCGGGGGTGTGTGCTTGTGTAAGGGGTGAGTGGTCATCCCTCAGCACCAACGCTGTTCAACATCCACCTGGCCCCCTTCACACAAGTGGCCCGCCACCACACCCTCAATAACATCTCCTATGCAGATGACACCCAGCTCATCCTCTCCCTCACCAAGGACCCTCACACCACCAATACAAACATCCACGAGGGCCATCGCCGACTGGATGCAGAGCAGCCATCTGACACCGAACTCGGACAAGACAGATGTACTCATCCTGGGACCCACACCCTCAGCCTGGGACGACTCCTGTTGGCCGATCGCTCTGGGGACATCACCGACACCCACCAAACACGCACGCAACCTAGGATTGATCCTCGCATCCTCCCTCTCCATTTCCAAGCAGGTCAACGCCATCTCCTCCTCCTGCTACGACACCCTACGCACGCTCCGCCGGATCTACTGGTGGATCCCGACCTAAACAAGTAGAACAGTGACACAGGCCCTCGTCAGCAGCTGACTGGACTACGCCAATGCACTCTACGCAGGACTCCCATCCAAACACCAATGGTGGCTACAACGCTTCGGAAACACCTCCGCACAACTGATCGTCAACGCCCACCGCCACAGCCACATCACCACCCTCCTGAGTGACCTGCAGTGGCTCCACATCGACAAGAGGATCACCTTTGAGCTCCTCACCCACGCACAGAAGGCACTCCACACCGCTGGACACGCCTACCTGCACATCAGACTCAGCTTCTACACCCCCACCCGCCAGCTCCACTCCAGCAGTCTTGCCCTCACAGCTGTCCCCCGCATCCAACGTACGCCCGCCTGCAGCAGTTCCTTCTCCTACCTCGCTGCCAAGACCTGGAAGACCCTCCCAACCCACGTACAACTGACCCAAGACCTACTTGCCTTCAGAAGACGCCTCAAGACCTGGCTCTTCGAGCAGTGGTGAAATCCCCCCCCCCACAGCGCCTTGAGACCCTCACAGGTAAGTAGTGCACCTTACGAGTAGCCTGATCGATTGTTGATTGATTGACGGTGCCTGCTGGTGGGTGTAGTGTGATTTGGCAGTGGGTCTCCCAGGTGATGTATCTGTCCCCCCATGGTGCATGCTCCCATGTCTGTGAGTGTGAGTTCATGTCCTAGATATCTGAGCTTGTTGTGTTTGTGTTAGAGTTTGCAGTTGTCACAGGAGGGCCTTGTGCTGCCTACAGCAGGGCCAAGTGTCAGCTACCTTGTCAGTACTTTGCCAGTCCCTGTGCATTGCGCATGGTGCATGGGTATGTACCTGGACCATATGGGCTGAGGGCAATGGTGTCTGTTTCTGAGTTGTACAATATGTTTATGGATCCCCACCCTCCCAGCATCCCGGACATCTTGTCTTGGGTTTGTGGTTTGTGTAGGCTGGGACATGGCATGGCCTTGCTTTGTGAATGGGGCATACTCATGTTAGTGGCATGAGTGTTGTTTTTGAGTGTGGTTGTGTCCGGTGAGGGCTTGGGGGTAGGTGAGTGCATTTGTTGTAGTTGGGGTGTGGATGCCATTCCCCCCCATGTTACGTAAGTTGTTTGTGTACTCACCAGGCTCTCGAACTCCTTCGACTCTGTGTACTCCCACCGGCGGAAGCAGGGCCATCACTTTCTCCTCCCAGGGATGGTAATGTACCGGTCTGTGGGGCAGCCCACCTCCTGTGATGTTACTATGGGCGTAGTCCTCGTTCATTTTGCGCTTGACTGCCCTCCGCAGATTGTACCACCTGGCTTGGCATTCATTCCTGGTCCTTCTGATGGGCGCAACAGCATTCACCCGATCGACGATCCTCTGCCACAGGCGTGTTTTTTCGGTTATGCTGGTCTGTCTGACCAATGTTCCAAAGAGCTGTGGCTCGACTCTGATGACTTCGTTGACAAGGATGTCCAGCTCCTCCCTTGTGAACTTTGGATTCTTGTCTGTGGGCATGGTGTGGGGTGTGGATGGTTGTGGGTGTGTGGGTGTGTTAGAATCCGGGTTCTCTGGTTGGCACAGGTAGGTACTCGTGACAAGCAGGGAACCTTTCCTCTAGTCAGGGTAAGGGGTTACACACCCAAAATAACCCCTGCTCACCCTCTAGGTAGCTTGGCACGAGCAGACAAGACTTATCTCAGAGCGTTATAGGTTAAGCATTTGTGAACACATAAAGTAACCAAGGGACAACACTACAAATGGACACCACACAGGTATTATAAAAATAAGGATTCTTTATATAGAGTTACCACAAGACCATTAAACGACAAAAATACACCATACTGTTACTTAGATGGTAGAAGATTGCTTAGTTCTCTTAAGTTCTTAAAATGCGACACTTTAAGTCAATGTACCTTTTAGATGCGACGCGCAGGGCAACGAAAGTGTTGCAACGATGTTGATGCGATGAAGTTTTTGGTGCAAAGAAATAAAGACGTGAAGATCTTCCAGATGCGTTACGCTTCTCCGATGTTGCGAGAAGGCTCGGCTCGATGCGTCAGCTACAGCGGCGTCACCCCTTTACATGATGCAACTACAGTGGCCTTGGCAGCGGCACTCTTCTCTGACGTTTGCGAGACTCTTTCGCTCGATGCGATGCTGCAGCGGCGTCACCCCTTTACGCGATGCGACGACAACAGCTCCGACGGCGGCACACTTCTCCGTGGATGCGAGGCGCTTTTCTTGATGCGGTGCAGTGCGACAACTACGATGGCTGTGACGGCGACACGCTTCCTTCTCGATGCGAGACTCTCCTCTTCATGCGGTGCAATGCGTCAGCTGCGATGGCTGCGATGGCGACACGCTTCTTCAGCGTTGCGAGACTTCTGGAATGATGCGAGACGCTTCCGCTCGATGCGATGCTGCAGCGGCGACACCCTTTGCGAGATGCGACGACAGCAGCTCCGACGGCGGCACGCTTCTCCTTCTTGAGTCGCGCTTCCAGCTCCTTGCGACACACATTTCCTCAGAAGGCCCAACAACAGCAGCAGGCACTTCAGAAGAACTCTGGGGAGCTGGAGGTGAAGTCCACTGGTCCTGGGACTTCGTTCATGGGGCAAGCTCAGTACAAGCCCTTGGAGATCTTTTTGAAAGCACAAGTTGAAATAAAAAGTCTTTCCCAGTCTTTCTCCTCTCCTTCAGCAGCAAGGCAACCACTGCAGGCCAATCCCCCAGGTCCGGGACAGTACTCCTCCTTACAGCTTTCCCGGTTCCTTCTCCTCTGGCAGAGGTTCTTCTTGTTCAGCAGGATCTAATTTCTTGGGAGCAGGGCTCCTACTTTTATACAGCAATTCTTTTGTTCTGCCTGGCCAGGGGGCCTTTGCCTGGTCCAGTCCGGTTTCTGAGCACTTTGTTTTTGCGAGGCAGGCTGTTTCTTTCAGGGTGCAGGGCAGAGCCATCAGATGCTCCACAGGGGGTGGAGCCAGCATTGTGGTGGCAGAGCACAGCCCTATTCAGAGTCCAGGTGTACTCCTCCCACCCATCTATCTGTCAATCTTCCTATTCACCACCAGGCTACCTAGCCCTGCCCATCTGGGTTTCCCCAGCCCTGTCACTCACACAAACCAGACAGCAGTTACACATCACACCGAGGCGGGCTGGAATGGTTAGACAAGCAAAGGCCAACTTTCTAAAAGTGGCATTTTCAAACTCAGAATATTAAAATAACCCTTACTAAAAGATGCACCTTATTATTCTGAGTTCAGGCATACTAAACTCGATTTTCTACCATGTTCCCTGGGCATGTTAGGATCATAGGATGTAACAATCTTAACAGCCCATTCTGGCCTATGGGGTCAGGTAGCCTTACAATAGTGAAAAACAAAAATGGCTGTAATTCACTATTAGGACATGCCACACACATCAGGGCTTGTCCTACCTTATACTTACAATGCACCCTGTCCTTGGGCCTACCATAGGGGTGACTGATATGAAGTTAAGGGAAGGTTTAGGGACTGGCAAGTGGGTGCACTTGCCCAGTCAGCATGACAGTACCAGATTGCACGCAGGTTCTGCAATGGCAGACCTTAGACACATTTTACCAGGCGGCTTCTGTGGGTGGCACAACCAGTGCTGCAAGCCCACCAGCAGCATTTGTATTTACAAGCCCTGGGCACCCCGGTGCACTTTACTGGGGTCTGACAGTAAACCAAATAAGCCAATCATGGAATCCAACCAACATGTACATTTTACAGTGGGGAGAGCATATGCACTTTAGCACTGATCAGCAGTGGTAAAGTGCCCAGAGTCATAGAACAGCCAACAACAGGTCAGAAAAAGTACAGGTGGAAGGCGAAAAGTTTAGGGACCAGGTCCAACAGGGTGTGAATGTGTAGGTGTGTGTGTATGTGTAGAGGGGGTCTGTGTGAAGGAGGTTGTGTGAAGGTGTGTCAGTTAAGGTGTATGGGTGCAGTTGTTTGTGTGTGATGGCTGTCAGCAGTGCGTCTGTTCAAAGGCTCATGGTTTGTGAGTGTGGGCCCTTTTTATTGGTCCATTACTGGGTGTGGCTGGGTTTGAACTTTTGGTGGGTGTGTTATAAGAGGTGGTTGTGAGTTTGGGCCTCTGTTTGCCTGTTTGGATGTGCCAGGTCAGTCTTTTAGATGTTTTTTGTCCTGTAGACGTGTTTTGTGGTGTTGTGCGAGTCGAACTGACCCTCCTTGTGCTGTTTTACAGTGACCTGGTACAGTACGAGTCGTTTTCGCGTATGTAAGGTGCGTCCATACGCTATGTTGTTGTACAGTGATCACATATGAAATGGCGTTGTGCGATTCGTACATACGCGATGCTGGGGTACGGTGTTGGGTACGTGCGTCCAAGTACCGTGCTGGGGGGGTACGGGGCGTACATACGTGGGTGCTGCGGTGGGGGGTACGGCGCTTCCATATGCGGCTGCTGGGGTGGGGGGTACGGCGCGTATGTACGCAGGTGCTGGGGTACGGCGCATACATACACGGGTGCTGGGGTGGGGGGTACGGCGCTTACATACATGGGTGCTGGGGTGGGGGGTACGGCGCTTACATACGCGGGTGCTGGGGTGGGGGTTATGGCGCTTACATACGCGGGTGCTGGGGAGGGGGGTACGGCGCGAACATACACGGGTGCTGGGGTGGGGTGTACGGCGCTTACATATGCGGGTGCTGGGGTGGGCGGTACGGCGCGTACATACGCGGGTGCTGGGGTGTGGGGTACAGCGCGAACATACGCGGGTGCTGGGGTGTGGGGTACGGCGCGAACATACGCGGGTGCTGGGGTGGGGGTACGGCACGTACATACGTGGGTGCTGGGGTGGGGGGTACGGTGCGAACATAGGCAGTTGCAGTGGTGGGGGGTACGGCACGTACATTTGCGGGTGCTGGGGTGGGGGGGTACGGCGCGAACATACGCGGGTGCTGGGGTGGGGTGTACGGTGTGGACATGCGTGGGTGGGGTGGGGGGGTGTACGACTCGTACCCCGGGCCCAAGTGTACCCGGGGTAGGGGTCGTACAAAGTTGGCTCCGTACGGGACGTTTTCCATACGCTTGTGTATTCGGGACGCCAGTACGGATCGGAATTGTGCGCTCGGACTTCAGTTTTATGACTCGTACGTAAAAACGTCCGGGGACGTCTCGTAGACTTTTCCCGATACGATTCGTATGTATTTTTACAGTACGAATCGTACTTGGCAGTTTGTACGGGACTCGGAATCGGCACCTTGATGTAAAAAACAGCGATGTAATGTACCGCAATCTAAATGATCGCGTTGTATCGTCATACATCCGTCCCTTCCTGCACATAAACAATCCTAAAATGCCATTTTGTAACTTTCATGTGTGCTGCTCGTACATAGGGGACAGCGTCCAATGCAATGGGTGTTGCGGTGGAACGCCCACCACAACACCCACTGCCTGGCCCTTTCATGCTAAACATAGCGTGAAAGAGTGCCTTATGTACAAGGCAGCGTTAAGCCACATTAAGTGGCTTAACGCTGCCTTGCACATAAGGCAAGGCCCCTATCGCCACGGGAACGTCACAAAAAGTGACGTTCCTGTGGCGATAGGGGCTTGTACATATGCCGCCTTGCTTTTAAAAAATCCCTTGTCAAATAAAAGGGATATGTGCTGTTTTCAAAAGTTCCCATTTGGGAATAAATCGGGGGAACAGGTGGTAGTCATCTGGACCACACTTGCTCCCTTCCTAAGAGGACACATGATCAGATTCCGAAAGGGGGAGCAGTCTCGGAGGTACAGCATCCCTTTCAAGAATCAGTTACCGCCCCACCTCATTCGATGGTAGTTAATCAATGGTTTAAGACCAAATTTGCTGTCACAAACAAATGATACATGCCTTTCGGGAATCTCAAATAAGAGGAAAATGCACTCTTCACACACCCTTTCTTTGCGATTCAGAAAGGGTCGTAAAAGCACTTTTAAGACTTAGAAAGACTTTTCCAACTTCTTAAAGGATTTTTATACGTTAGAAAAGGACTTTTGTGGCTGAAAACCGTGGGGCATATTTTGTAAAGTTAAATACCAACTTTAGCAAATATATTCCATTGTCAATTTTACACTTAAAATGGGTCGGATTCAGTGTATTACAGACGAACACCTGCAGGACTCCATCATTAAGGGCCTATTTAAGACTACAGAGCTCCACCTGAGCACCAAAATCGCAGTCCATGGACTGCCAGACTGAAGGTCCACCTGTCCTATTATGAGCATGGCGGTTGGACTGCCACTGGACCGCTGCAACACAGGGATCCTTGAGCCCACGGTAGTAGCACAACTGTCTGAGGCTGCATTATGCTGGTGGTGCCGCAGTGACACCACCAAGCATATTACGAGTTTCCTCACTGTCCTCCTTTTCATAGTGGTGAGCCCGCCATGAAAAGGGTGACAGTGAGGAAACTCTGTTGCCTTTATCCATAGGGGCCCATGCAGTTGGGCACATGTTGTGCCCACATGTATTTTGGCACCCCCAGTTCCTGCACGGAAAGAAATGCACAACATTGTGCATTTTTCTTTCCATGCAGGAACTGGGGGTGGCTGTCTCACGGTGGTGCATGTCTAAGGCCCTAGATACACACAGCCATAGGACCTCCGCTGCACGACTGCCCTAACTTTATTCCAGTCGGAATCCGGCGGGCGGTCTGACCATAGATTTGGTGGGGGCGCTGGTGTGGCGGCCTGCTGAAAGACTGCCAAACTTGTAATCAGTCCTTAAGTCATAAACTTATAGGGGCATATCTACAACGCGGCGATAGAAAATTATCGCCGCTTTTGCGGCCGTTTTCGGACGCAAAAGCGGCGATAATTTGATCGCCTAATTAGCAAGGTCACGCTAACGCATGAAACCTTGCATTAGCTCACGAATTCCTAACGCCCAGCTTTGCATCTCTAATGAGATGCAAAGTGGGCATACCTGACATGAAATGACAGGAGAAATGTCGCTAAGCGACATTTCTCCTATCATCAAGTCCCACGCTATGAAGCATAGCGGCAAGAAAAGTAGCGATAACCTCTGTTATCGCTACTTTCCATACGCCTGCTTCAGGACTGACTTAGCCATGATATCCTATGGAAGGTGGATATCATGGCTGTGTTTGTGAGGCCCTATTAACAAGCTAACGCCACATTTTGTGAGATCATCGCTGGGTTTCCAGCGATAATCTCACATTAGGCAGTTAGCGCTAGGATTTTTATCGCTTTTGAGATAAGCGTTGCTAATAGCACGCTATCTCAGCGATAAAAATCCACGTTAGCCGGCGATAATTATCCTAGCGCTAAGAGCGCTTAGCGATAATTATCGCCGGTTGTTGCTGATATGCCCCTTAGTATGATACTAGAAGTATATACACGAACAGTGGCATGCATTTCAGGACTCCTCAGCGAGTGAAACGTACCACACTTCTCCATGCAGACGTCGACGCTAACTCCATGGGGTATGGGGCCATTTAGAGAGAAGCAGCCTTCCAGCATAATATGATTAGTCTGTGTCTTTTCTGTGCCATTCTCACTATAAGAACGTTTTAGCATTACCTCGTGCTGGGTCATCGGCGGTAGCAGTTCACGACCATTTATGCGGTTTGAGCGAGACCAACTGAGACTTGCTGGAATTCTATATAGTGTCTGATTTTGTTGCGCTTGATTTTATTTTATTTCTTTTGAAAAATTTATCGTCAAGACTTGGACATACCATAACCCACAACGCAGCACAATCATAAAACACGTGAAGAATTATGCTCCCAGGTAGAAAATAAATGTGTGTTGATCTAGCTTTTCGATGTAAAACTTTTTTCAATTAAT
This sequence comes from Triturus cristatus, assembly GCF_964204655.1. Taxonomy (NCBI): domain Eukaryota; kingdom Metazoa; phylum Chordata; class Amphibia; order Caudata; family Salamandridae; genus Triturus; species Triturus cristatus. The sequence continues at coordinate 739,891,186 of NC_140583.1, read as the reverse complement.
TTATATACACTTTTGAAGTGCCAGAGTGCCCTCTAGTGACCAATGGCTGAAAAAGCCACAGGTCTATATTTCCAAATACAATACAATACTGTACAAAATCTGCTTAAAGATTATTAGTTGTCGACCATATTGAGTTGATTGACCTGACGAAAATACGATGGGACCTCGAAACCCACTGATTCACACAATACTCTCATTTAAGGATTCAGCTTCTCAATTACTCCAGTGAAAATTATGGAATTTAATTTTTTACCTATTTCGTGAAGTGTTTTTGCTATCTCATTGTTGTTAGACCTGTCATCCTTGGCGTGGTTTCCCTGACTTTTAGCCGCTGCCTCCTATATTTTTGATGCTATGTTGAATTTCGTTTTTGCTGGTTTAGATATTTTGGGCACTTTGACACTGCTGATCGGTATCAAAGTGCAAGTGCTCCCTGTATAAATTATTATGGTAATTGGTTATCCATGATTGGCATATTTGTCTTACCAGTAGGTCCCTAGTAAAGTGCACTAAGTGTGCCAGGGTTGGTAAGTCAAATGCTACCATTGGGCCTGCAGCACTGATTGTGCCACCCACATAGGTAGCCCTAAAAGAGATGTCTCAAGCCTGCACCGCAGTGCCTGCACGCAGTTGCTAACTGCCATCTTGAACTGACAAGTGCACCCACTTGCCAGGCCCTACCTCTCCCTCTTACTGCGCATAGGACACCCATATGGCAGGCCCAAGGTACCCCCCTGGGCAGGGTGCAGGGTTAGTGAAAGGTAGGACATGTACTGATGCGTGTACCATGTCATGATAGTGAAATACTGCAAATTTCGTTTTTCACTATTGAGAAGCCATCTTGCCCATATCACAGAATGGGGAATGCTGTGTAACATGTTTACCTGCATATCTTCCCATAGGAGTGAGATGACCCATTGGAGTCTGGTATCCCTGAACTCAGAATTTAATAACACATCTTTTAGGAAAGATTTTTTTTAAATTCTGTGTTTGAAAATAGCGCTTTTAGAAAGTGGCTATTTTCTTTGTCAAGGAAAAAACAAGGGAGGTACCCTTACAATCCAATCAGGGACAAGGGAAGCATACATAAGAAACAAGTAGGTCCCTAAATGGAATGATGATAGATCGTAAACTTTTAACAAGTGCTAGTGCTCAGCGAGGTACAAATATGAAAAAACATACAGTTATTTAATATCGGAATGTCAACACAACAATTATTAAAAACCAAAAAAATCCATATATTGGCATTAAATATTTATTAAGCACAGTATCACATAAAAACATTAAATTAAAAAGTACATCAATGTAAGAAAACAGTTATTTTTTTTCATATTTGTACCTCGCTGAGCACTAGCACATGTTAAAAGTTTACGATCTATCATCATTGCATTTAGGGACCTACTTGTTTCTTACGTATTTTCTTGTTCAACCTTTCTGTGTGCCTCTGCCTGGCTGTGGATTGACTGTCTGGTTTGAGAGTGACAGGGGCTGTGGTGGCTCCAGGAGTCTGGGTGAGTCCGCACTAGACTGAATAGACCTATCTGTATTTGGAGTGGTGGGAGGAGTAGCACCTTGGGGCTGAATAGGGCTGTGCCTGCCTTCCACAATGCAGGCCCCACCTCCTGCGGTGCTTCTGAAGACCCTGGCCCACCTTCACAAAGGAAGAAGTTGTGCACTGGCAGAGTGCCCCCAGAACTGGTTTGAACTGGGTCCAGGACCCCTAACACATGAAGAACAAAGACTTTTGGGATATAAAAGTAAGAGCTGAAACCCCTGTAAAATCAGACTACTTCCTGATCAAGAGGAACCTCTGCCAAGGAAGAACAGCTGAAGAAGACTGAGGAGAAGAACTGCCCTTGTTGTGTGTTCTGGGGCTGGCCTGCAGTTGCTGATTTAACTAAGGAGAGAGCAAGGGACTTTGCTTTGTGCTGTGTCCCCCCTGCTTGTTGAGGACTTTGCTGTGTGCTGTGTCCAGAAGTCAAGAGTCTCCAAGGGCCTGAGGAGAGCTGGCCTCCTGTTTCAGGAAAACTCAGGGGTATAAAAGTTTTCTAAAGGATCATCTGCTCATTGCTGTGTGCATGTGTTTTGCACCCAGCGTGTGTTTTGCAAAGAGCCCGTGTTGCCAAAAGGAGCTTCCTCCGTGACATCCTTTGCTCGAGTTCGTGAGGAGTCTGAGAAGCCCCGTGTCTGCTTTCACCACCGCTGGCCTGAGATTTACAGGAGCGCCGTGCCTGCTGGCACCACCGCCGGTCGGGGATCTCCAAGAGCGCCTGCCTGTTTCCTTTCACCGCCGCCGGCCCGATCGCAGGACCATGCAACCCTTCCTTCCTAAAGCGCACCGAGCAGCTGTAATGTGCTGTCTCAGGAGCAGCTGCAAACCCCCTGTGTCTCGTCACCGTCTACGACACCCGGGCTTGAGGAGGAGATCGTGCTGCAGCAGGAGCCGCAGCTAGATGTTGCCTAGCAAGGTGGGTCAGTTTCAGTGAAAGAGCGGAGTGTGCTCTCTCTCGTGGGCCGAGCTCCCGCGTCATCGGGGTAGTCAACGAGAGTCCGACTGGCAGTAAAGAAAAGACAGAGGAGCCAGGAGGAGATCAACATCCCAGGTAACACCCAGACTGAAACCTGGGACAACAGAGTGTGTGGCGTTGCCTGGGGGCGGGTTGCTGCCAGAGATGGGACTGCGGACGGTGGTGCGTTAGTCAGCAGGGATCGACTGTCCCGGGGGCTGGAGTTACCCCTCCCGCCTCCGGTAATTGATTTAAGGACAGCTTGCAGCAGTACCGGGGTCTGGGCCTTAGGAGTATATCTGGGGAATATTTCTGATGACGAAGTCAGCATTGCAGATAAGTGCACCAATAGTTTACCCAGAGTTAAGGAGCACCTTTATTTCACCACTGCTGCTCACGGAGCCATAACCAGCCGAGGGGAGCCCCGTGCTACTAATCCTTATCTGAGGGCTAGGAGGGATACAGTCCCTGCGCACATTTTACTTTATAGCCCTGAAACTGAACTGGTGACTGCAAAGTTTGCCTAAAGACTTACAGACCTTGCAAGTTTATTTCCGTTTACAAAGAACCCTGTCAGAAAACATTACAAAGAAGAGCTCATGGTATATTTTGAATTTTTGTTGATTTGACCGTGCCTAAAACTTAGATAAAGATATTTATATGTTTATAAATAACCTGTGTGGCGTGTGTAGGACTTGGGCTTTTTGGCAAAATTTTCCTAAACATTTTGCTTTCGCCCCAGACCATTTTCCTGACGGATGGCCCGATTCACAGAACTAACTTAAGACAAAATCCTAAACTTACTACCATTTTGGCATTCACAGAAGGCACTTACTCATTTTGGTATTCACAGAAGTTAGGAGTCCTATCTTTAGGACTCCTAAATGCCTTCTGTGAATACCGAAAGTCTTAAAGTTGGGATTTTTCGCAGTTTAGGAGTAGTAAAGTTAGGACTCCTAACTTTAGGACTCCTAAATGCCTGCTGTGAATACCAAAAGTCTTAAAGTTAGGATTCTTCTCAGTTTAGGTGTAGTAAAGTTAGGACTTCTAACTTTACTACTCCTAAACTGAGAAAAATCCTAACTTTAAGACTTTTGGTATTCACAGAAGGCATTTAGGAGTCCTAAAGTTAGGACTCCTAACTTCTGTGAATACCGAAATGAGTAAGTGCCTTCTGTGAATACCAAAATGGTAGTAAGTTTAGGATTTTGTCTTAAGTTAGTTCTGTGAATCGGGCCCATAGAGATGGCAATTTAGATGCTTTGGGTACTTTGCCACTGCTGATCAGTGTCAAAGTACAAGTGTTCCCTGTGTAAAATGTAATGGTGATTGGTTGGCCATGATTGGTATGTTTGTCTTACTAGTAAAGTCCATAGTGATGCGCACTGTGTGTGCCAGGGCTAGTAATGCAAAGGCGTGCGGAGAAGGAAACTCAGGCCTGCAGTGTAGGGCCTGCGCGCAGAGTGCTAAGTTAGCCCGTTGTCCTGACAAGTGCAACCGCTTGTCAGGCCTGACTTTCCCTTTTACATACACATTGGGCACCCATGTGGTAGGTCCCAGGTAGCCCCTGGGCAGGGTGCAGTGTAAGTAAAAGGCAGAACATATACTGAGGTGTGTGCAATGTTCTGACAGTGAAAAACATTCTGTAGTAATCACGCTGCAAATGGTGTAGATGGAGTACCAAGTTTATTGTCTGTCTGTCTCCACAGCTTCCAGGAACCAACTGGTCAGCCTGGAGATTCAAAGCACAACACTCCATCACCATGACACTGACATCACAGTGACCATGAATATGCACATGCATATTAAGTAATTACACTATAAAGTAGAGACTACTACAACATCTCCCTTCTTCCAAGAAAATCATAAAACAAATTAAAAATAACAAAACATGCAACAACTATATCAAAACATAACCATAAGTACATAAACAAAATCTCCTAAATGCACAAAATAAATATAAGGGAAATTTTCTACATGAACAATATAAATATAAAAAACAGCAAGCACAAACTCAAACACACAAAACCTAACACTAAAGATCTAGACGATTGGGTGGAACACTTATCCTATTGCTTCTCCGTGGAGGAACATATTTCATAACCGAAAATTCTTCCCTCTGTCCGGCCCTATCCTTGGGAAGAACCTCAACTTCAGATTGAACTTGGCTCAAATCACCTGACCCTAAACCCAAACGTGTCACCACTTTCACTGGAACCTTATAGACTCTAGAAAGGTTCCACCAATTTTTCCCATTCACTCTTATAGCAAAACGTGACACAGCATCTACTTTAACTGGTGGACCAAATTTAGACAATCCCTTGGGGGTATGCAAAGGAGACTTAATCTTAACCCAATCCCCTATCTTAAGCCTAGGTTAAGAGTAATCTTCACAATCTACCTTAGATCCAGAACCTGAACTGCTCCCACCCTCCTTGTTAATTCCATTTCCACGATCCTTGGACAGCACCTCCCTTTTCTTCATCCAAGCAGGGCACATATGAAATGAAGCCTCCCTTCCTCGCAATAAAGCGAAAGGACTAGAACCAATTGACGGAATGGGGGTCGTTCGATGAGCCCACAACATGCTCTGGACCGCCTCTATGATGTCCACCTTACCCGATACGGCCCACTGAATACATTCTACCAACACCCTGTTATTGCGTTCAATAAACCCATTGGCTTGAGGATGATACAATGCCACTCTTCGATGTATAATACCTGACTGAGACAAAAAATCTGACATCTCTTTTGAAGTAAATTGTACTCCATTGTCCGAAATTATTTCCTTAGGAAATCCTTCTCTACCAAAAAGAGCTTGAAGAAACTTAATAACTTCTCTTGAATTTGGATCTGCCATAAAATGTACATCCCACCACTTACTGTAATAGTCAGCCACCACCAGGGCAAACTTATATTTATTAGGCAAAATGGTGAATGGACCCACAAAATCAATGGCCAATTTTAACCATGGACCATCAGGCCTCTCAATATGTTGTACAGGCGGTGATGATACTTTGATCACTTTATCACTCGTACAGCATGTCAAACACGATTCAACAACCTCATTTATCTGACGATCCATGGAAGGCCACCAATATACCGCCCTAATCTTTCTTTTTGTGTTGGTCTGACCCAAATGTCCTTCATGACCATACTCCACTATGCGACTCCTAAGAGACATTGGGGGCACAAACTTGTCCCCTCGCATGATCATACCACCATCCTCTACTGATAGTTCATCTGCAACCTTTGCATAAGAATGAAGATCAGGATCTAAATGCTTTTCTTTAGGCCACCCCAACACTATGAGTTCTCTTACTCTTTTAAGAAGATTATCAGACTCCATCCCACGAAACCAATCATGTTCAGAAAAGGAGCCAATACAACAAGCATCAACAGCTGCAATAATGCACTCATCTGTTATGTCCAGATCCCGTTCATCATTCTTGAGGGGTAAAGGTGATCTCGACAGATAATCAGCCCTGGTGTTTCTGCCACCCGAAATATGTGCGACAACAAAATTGTACTGTAATAATTTCGCACTCAACCTAGCTATTCTAGGTGTGTGATCTTTCACTACTTTTCTTTCTAAAATGGGAATTAACGGTTTATGATCTGTCAGAAGTTTGAACGTTTTCCCCAGATAAAACATTTAAAACGCTCAACCGCCCAGCAACACGCCAAAAGTTCACGCTCAATGACTGAGTAATTCTTTTCACTTGGTCTTAAAGCCCTGGACGCAAACCCCACAGTATACTCCTTCCCTTCTTTGATCTGAGATATCATACCACCTAAGCCATCAAGACTAGCATCCACCGACACCGTGCACTGATATAATGGATCAAAAGGGGTAAGAATTTGGCATGTAGCCAATTCCTTTTTTACCTGCATGAATTCATTCTGACACTCATCACTCCAACTGAAAACCGTTCTTTTCTTCAATAACTCCCTCATTTTGGCCGTTTTCCCTGCAAAATTAGAGATGAACTTCGCATAGAATTCGCACATACCCAAAAATGAAGATACCTGATCCCTAGATCTAGGACAAGGTGCATTAGATATCGCATCAATCAAACCTTCCCTAGCCATTATACCCTCACCAGAAATACGATGCCCTAAATATTCTATTGATTGCACCCCAAACGTACATTTAAGCTTGTTTGCCACAATCCCTTTGATTTCCAACCGTTTTAATACTTTGGAAACATTCTCATCATGTTCAATCTTGTCTTTACCAGCCACCAAAATATCATCTTGAAAAACTACTGTATTTGGGACCCCATCCAACACCCTTTTCATAACCCGTTGAAAAACTGCCGCCGCCGAGGCCAAACCAAAAGGCAACCTATGGAACTGAAATGTCCCGACAGGAGAGACAAAAGCAGTAAGATGTTTGGAATTCTGGTCCAGTTCAATCTGGTGGTAAGCTGAAGCTAAGTCTATCTTGGAAAACCACGTAGCTCCAGCGAACTTAGAAAGAATGTCATCAATCCGGGGTAGAGGATGGGAATCCACCCAGATCTCCCTATTAAGGCTGCGCAAGTCAATGCAGACCCTAAGACTGCCATTTTTCTTCCTGGCAACAACCAAAGGACTCAACCACATAGGTGACTCAATCGGTTCAATTACTCCATTCTCGCACATTCTTTTGAGCTCAATAGAAAGATCATCCCTGGTGATAAAAGGCACGTTCCTTAACTTATGCTTCACTGGTGAAACTCCCTCTTTCACTTTAATTGTATGTTTGAACCCTGTGATGCATCCCAACTTATCACTAAACACTTTTGGAAATTTTCCCAACCAAGGACCCAAACCCGCATCTTTAGGCTCATCATGCACAATGGAGACTTGCTCCTTTGTCCCTGGTCTGAGCGTCATCCCGAACAGCCCCTGATGGTACCAGCCCAGAATGTTCAACCCTTTTTTTGCTACATAGACTTTCCCTTGAATGCATTTGTCTTCGAAGACCAACGAAGTGTCAAAGAACCCTCTCAATTCAATGCGTCTCCCTTCGTATGAAACAGGGCTTCTGTCTGGGGGATTCAGAAGCTTGTTTCCCCAAACTTCCTCAAAAAGCTCTTCCGTTATCATGGTCATCCTCGCTCCTGAGTCGACCAATAGCTTAAGACACTTCCCATCTACAAGAATGTCGATCACAGGATCAACACAATCCTCCATATCATCCTTCACAACTACTACAAAGTCTGTTAAGGAACTGACCACCTCATCATACACATCTTGTCTTGTACCTTCTGCAGAAACCACATTCACACCCCCACCAGAAATACACATTTTGGCAAAATGACCCGGTTTTCCGCACTTACGACACATAGCATTCTTGGCTGGACACACCCGTGCTTCAGGAAAATGCGAAGGAAAACCACACTTATTGCACAAATTCCTCGCATAACCACTTTTCTTTCCTGATTTGTTTTGCCCAAACTTATTCACAGGAAACCTAGTACCTCTCTGATCATTATTAACTCTGGTTTTATCATTGTTCTTATCTTTAGTATCTTTCAACTCTTTGTCATCATTGTGCTCTTTTACAACGCTCACTGTGCTTTTCTCAGGTTTGAGTTCATTAGAGGACTTCTCAGACAATTCTATACTTTTCACTATCCCAATAGTTTCTTCCAAAGAAGGATTCTTTAGTGTAAGCAATTTTTGCTGTACCTTCCGATCGCGACAGTGGACAACAATTTGATCACGTATCAACTGTGAACAAAAATGTTCAAATTCACACTCAGACGCTAGTATGCGTAATGCTGCTACATAGGAAACTATACTTTCTCCAGCCCCTTGTTCCCTGGTAAAAAACTTATGCCTAGAAACTACTAGACTGCTCTCCACATCAAACTGAATTTCTAACATTCTTACTGCTTGATCATATTCATTCAAAACTTCTTCCCCTGTTACTATAGGTATAGGAGGTAAATGTTCGAGCACAGCTTGTCCTTCAAATCCTAAATTGTGTTCCAAAATAAATTTTTTCCTCTCAGCACTGAATCTTGAACCCCCAATCGCCCCGAGGTATTTTTCAAATGCCCTGTGCCAAATTTTCCACTTAACAGGGGGATCTCCGGGAAGCTGCAAAAAGGGGGGGGAGCTTGTACATTTTGCATATTGCTTTGTGTTAGAAAATGTGTACAACAGTGAAATGTTGACAAATGTTAGGGTCTAAATTAACCTAGTCGTCTTGTAAATGAAATGAGTTTGTACTAATGAACACAAATAATCCTCATCTCCTTACTCCTAATTACTACACAACAGGTTGTGAAGTTAGCAATAACGATCTTGGTAAAGCAGAGAAACAAAGAATTCACTCATCCATACAACACAGTTACTCTAACTCTCCCATTCATATGCTACTCCGTCCTTTTCCCTTGTGGCAACGCAATGATGTGATGTAGTCAATATGCTTTCGCCCTTTCTTTACTGTCGAACCATGAATTCGATAATAACTGTTACCACTGAAATCGTTCCGATTTTCAAACTCCAACACTTTGTCCAGGTCGCACTGACACCCTGGTCAATTACAAATGGAACAACCAGTGAATAAACACTCTCGCAAGTACAACGACAACCAGGAACCCTTCCCGTGTTACGTGCTCTTCCGTGGTTGAGTAACTTCTTCCGGTTCCTCACTCGTTAGTCACGCTAGACACCACGGCTTTCCCATCACGTAGCTCCCTTGCGCATGTGCAGCCTTGGAACACTTGCTACGTTCGTTAGTTACCACGTCACATTTGACACCAGACACAGCTTTCCCCTCACGTAGCTTCCTTGCGCATGTGCAGCGTTGGAACACTTGCCACGTTCGTCAGTCACCGCCTTCGCTGAATCCCTGAGTGCATTCTAGTACGTCACAGGCACATCCGAGAAGGTAACCAGATCACCTCCTTTTTGTGAAATCACCTCTGCTTGTATAGCTTCCACTTGAGTCCGTTTAATTTCACCGGACTGGGGTTGCCAAGGGTTGTTACGCTTGTCGAGTACCTTTGTTGTATTTCCTCATCTGTTAAATAGATTCAAGGTCTTCCTCTCGTCTTCTCCACGTTAAAATTAGACTTGACGGTGGTAACCCTTGGAAATACGTTTGAGACTTCTTTCTTCGCTAAAGAGCCTCCACAGGTGTGCCCTTGTACGCGTGGGTGGAGACTCAGACTGATCTCGTCGCCAAATTTGTAGTAATCACGCTGCAAATGGTGTAGATGGAGTACCAAGTTTATTGTCTGTCTGTCTCCACAGCTTCCAGGAACCAACTGGTCAGCCTGGAGATTCAAAGCACAACACTCCATCACCATGACACTGACATCACAGTGACCATGAATATGCACATGCATATTAAGTAATTACACTATAAAGAAGAGACTACTACACATTCCATTTCGTTTCTCACCGCTGAAAGGCCATCCTGCCCATAGGACAGAATGGGGGAAGCTGGGTGTTGTGTTTGTTAGCCTAGTTTCCTGTCAGTTTATAATGGAGAGGTGAAGTTTAGCATGTATGAACTCACAGTGTCATAACACATCTTTCTATGAAGGTGGTTTTGTCACTGTGTGTTCAGAAATCACTCTTTTAGAAAGTGGTTGAGTTTTGCGCTCTAGGCATTTCTGTGTGTCTCTGCTGAAATGTGGATTGTCTGTCTGGAACTGAAAGATGAGAGGAGCTGGGAGAGGTCTTGACCCAGGGAGGGGTTGAGATAGCACCAGGCTGCCCTGCATCTGGAGAGTAGGGGGAGTAGAAGCCCTGGAGGTGAAAAGGCCTGGGCTGGTGCTATAAACCAATTGACCCATCTCCTGCTGAGTGATTAAGGATCCATACCCCCAGTATCAAAGGGCGAGAGGTGACACTGGGAGGGAGACACCCAGAACGGATTTAGGGAGGGGTCAGGGACCCCTGAGCACAAACAAACTTCAGGGGTCTAACTATGAGAGCTGAAGCCCCTGAACGTTGGAATGAAATGGATATGGATTGAGACTGAAAAGGCTTGGACCCATTCTGTGGTCAAGAGGAACCCCTGCTAAAGAAGGAGCAACTGAAGAGACTGCTGTGGAAAGATCAATCCTTGCTTTGTGATCTGGGGCTGGTCTGCAGTTTGCTGTTCTAACTAAGGGGGAGGCTGTTGGGACTGTTTCTGGAGGCACTGGATACCCCTGCTTGAGCTGTGTCTTGTAACCCCAAGGGCCAGAGGTGAGCTGGCTTCCTGTTGGGAAATACAGGATCATAAAAGTTTCCGGAGAAGTCCCAAGCAACGCGGTGTACACGTGCATTTGCAGCTTGAGACCTTCAGAAGTTGTGCCTTGTGATCGTAAGCACGCAGGAGTAAGCTGAGTCTCGGACGCGCTTGGTGCGTGTTGTGGTGCATGCCAGGGCTTTGGTGAGGAGCACCTGGTCATGGTGTGCATGGGGAGATAAAGTGAGACTCGGACCACAGAGTGCATGTCATGGTGCAGCCAGGGCATTGGTGAAGAGCGCCTGGACATCGTGTGCACCGGGAGAAGAGGTGAGACTCGGACGCGCAGGGTGCGTGTCGAGGTGCAAGCGGGGCATTGGTGAAGAGCGCCGGGTTGTCGTGAGCACCAGAGAAGAGGCGAGTCTCAGACGCGCGGTGTGCCTGTCAAAGTGCAACCCAAGGCGCTGATGAGGAGTGCCTGGGTAGGGTGTGCATCGAATTTGAAGTAAAGTCTCTACAGTGCTGAGGGCGGATCTCGGTGTGGACTGAGACCGGCGGAAGGAGAGCCAAGTCATTGGGCCCTCGGAGTAAACCAGCAGCAGCCCGGACCGGCAGCCCTGGAGGAGCTGAGCCGCCGGCCTGAGTCCGCTGCACCCGTGACGGAGTTCTGTATCAAGGCCCAAGTTGCTGACGTCGGAGAGGAGAGTGAGGTCGCGCCCCCCCCCCGGTAACGTGGATCACCACCTGGGGTGGGGTGCGGGCCCGGAGGGACACTTTCTCGGCATCTCGCTTCTGTCAGCTGTGCGCGCCGTTACTTCGGCTCAGATCTCGGCCTGTGCTGACCCAAGGAGGGGCAGTACTGGGGCCGGAGTGAAAAGCAGTACTTTTGTGTCATCCTTTGATCCATAACAGGGGCACTGTTAACGGAGCACCTAAAACTGTCGTATTACACTTTGCATTATTGCTGCTAACGAACTTTCTTACTGTCGTATGACATCTGACCTCATTTGTGCCTGACAAACTACATGCTTGGTGCGCTACACACTGTGTTATTTTTCCCTTGTAGATTACCTGATTATAACGTGGCACATTGCATTATTTCTTCAGTGCACAGTATCTGATTATAACGTGGCGCAGTGTATTATTTCTTCATTGCACCGTACAGGATTGTAGCGTGATGCAGTGCTTTGTTTCTTCCTGGTACAGGGCATGCTGGTGGTGATACGCATTGCATTATTCCTTCATTTGCAAAGTACATGACTGTGGCGCTACGTATGGCATTGTTTCTCTGTTGCACAGTACAAGAGAATGTCGTTTCGCATTGCAGTATTTGTTTCCTTTTGCAACGTGTGTGATTCTAGCAATACGAGCATAACTGTTGATTAGAAGCGGTGGTTGGGATTAGAACCTACCAACCCACTGGAAAGAATACTACCCATTCGTATATGTTGAGTTTGTATTGTGTGGTCGTATCGTATAGTTTCTTATATAAAGATTATACTCATTTTATCAAAACTCGTGTGGAGTCTATTTGTGGTAAAATCATTGGGTTACTGTGAGCATGGTTGCACATACTGTACACTTGTGCCTTGGAGATAAGCCTGGCTGCTCGTGCCAAGCTACTAAGGGGGTGAGAAGGACTATCTCAGACGGTGTCCATACTTAGCCTAATGTTGAAGCGAGGGGTCGGGGACTCCCGCCTCCAGCATTTGGTGGCGGCTGAGAGCGATTAGGACCCCCACTTCCAACAGTGTCCATTTGTGGTGTTTCACTGTGTTACTGTGGGTGTTGGTGCAAAAGCTTTACACATTGCCTTGGGGATAAGCCTGTCTGCTCCTGCCAAGCTACCAAGGGGGTGAGCAGAGGTTATCTACAGTGTGTTTCCCCCTATTTGGTCAAAGGTACCTACCTCTGCCAACTGGAGACCCCCAGTTCTAACAATGCTTTTATTTATATTATACATTTTTCATTGTCAATGCATGCTATATTGCTAAGGGAACCTATACAGCCAAGACCAGGTAATAAGTCACTGTTCTGACTGTGCCATGTATGGAGTGGTGTATAACACAAAACACTTTAAAGAAAGTGCAGCGCTATCTGCAAACCAACAGAAAGTCTAACCATGTTGAGAGGCCCCATCAACCTTTGGACTCTTGCAGTCATCTGGACCAACTCTTTTTGCCCATTCTACAGCATGTTAAATACATATTTATTGTAAGCTAAATAAAGGTGATAACTCCTGTTGAAAATTGTCTGCAGCGAACAATTCCAGCCATTGAAGGCCAACACCACTGTTACTGGTCTGAGCTGTAGGCAAGGGCCAATAATATGGGAGTGGAACTTTAATGGCCGGGACAGATCTTTTTGCATGCTACACGGCTATCAGAATATTGTCCTTTTTTCCATTTAAAAATACAATGGCTCCCCAGAAGCACAACCCCCCTGCCCCACCCGGCTTTCCGTTTTCATGTCTCAGTTTTCACAGTCCCCACTGTGCTTTTTATTGTTCAGTGAGTGTGTGCTTCACTGTGTCTGGCAATACTGAGATAAAGGCACTGTGAGAGCTGTGAAAGCAGAGAGGGTGCCTTGCACGCAGCCCTTGTCAGTCTATTGGCTCTGCTACAGTGTGTCACTTTGTCTTGCAGATCAGGGGGGCCACAGGAACCAGGGAAACCTATCCCCTTCCTGAGGCTCTGTGACAGTGTGAGTCATGGAGTCGAAGTGGTGGGAAGACTTTCTGGGCCATAAAACTTTCAAGGGAATTGCACCACCGGAGCATCCCTTTTTAGGATGCTTTGGTGGCACAATGCCACAAAGCAGCGTGACTGTCACTTTGCATGGCTTTACGCCACTGTATATATATTGTAACCTTTCACGCAGGTATCTGTGAGAAAGGGCCATGCAATGGGGGTTCAGTGACTAAATATCGAGGGACATATTATAGAATGCCCAAAATATCGACTCCAAAATACATCAGTACAGAATATAGAATCCCTATCTACAAACAGGTAAGTACTAAAATAACGATTCCAAAATATAGAATGTTAAAATATAGTTAGCTAAAATATCGAATTTTTAAATGTATTAAACATAATATAAAAGTAATTAAATGTTAAAAAACAATTAAATAAAACATACTTAAAATAATATATAAAAGCTTAAAATGTAAAAATAATAAATGTAATGTAAAAAAACGTAGAGATTTTGTTGGATAGTGAGAGCGTAAAAATTACTATTCCCAGTCCAATGAGTGCAACAGTACGGAAAACGTTGGATAGTGTAGGGGTGAAAATTACTATTCCCACTCCAAAGAGTGCAACAGTAGGAAAAGCGTTGGATAGCAGGTGGGTAAAAATTACTATTCCCACTCCAGAGAGTGCAACAGTAGGGAAAGCGTTGGATAACGGGTAGGTAAAAATTACTATTCCCACTCCAGTGAGTGCAACAGTAGGGAAAGCGTTGGATAGCGTAGGGGTAAAAATTACTATTCCCACTCCAAAGAGTGCAACACTAGGGAAAGCGTTGGATAGCGGGAGGGTAAAAATTACTATTTCCACTCCAGGGAGTGCACCAGTAGGGAAAGCGTTGGATAGGGGGGAGAGTAAACATTACTATTCCCACTCCAAAGAGTGCAACAGTAGGGAAAGCGTTGGATAGCGGGAAGGTAAAAATTACTATTCCCCACTCCAGTGAGTGCAACAGTAGGGAAAGCGTTGGATAGCATAGGGGTAAACATTACTATTACTACTCCACTGAGTGCAACAGTAGGGAAAATGTTGGATAGCATAGGGGTAAAAATTACTATTCCCACTCCAGTGAGCGCAACAGTAGGAAAAGCGTTGGATAGTGGGAGGGTAAAAATTACTATTCCCACTCCAGAGAGTGCAACAGTAGGGAAAGCGTTGGATAGCAGGAAGGTAAAGTTTACTATTCCCACTCCAGTGAGTGCAACAGTAGGGAAAGCGTTGGATAGCGTAGGGGTAAAAATTACTATTCCCACTCCAGTGAGTGCAACACTAGGGAAAGCGTTGGATAGCGTAGGGGTAAAAATTACTATTCCCACTCCAAAGAGTGCAACAGTAGTGAAAGCGTTGGATAGCGGGAGGGTAAAAATTACAATTCCCACTCCTGAGAGTGCAACAGTAGGGAAAGTAATGATTTAATATTAAAATAAGTTTAAATTAATTATCAATACCAATAAACAAATAATTAAAAATAATTACCAATTAATACAAATTAATTACCAATTAATAATTAATTATCAACACATATAAATAAAAATGAATATTTTTCTTTATTACAATTAGGTGACGATTCCGATCCGTAAAAAATATTCACCGTACAAATCGTATCCGTATTTTTTTACGTACGAATCGTACAAGTCCCGTACAAACTGCCAAGTACGATTCGTATGTGAAAAACTACATACGAATCGCATTGGGAAAATTCCCCGACACGTCCTCGGATCGGAAAAAGTCTCCGACACGTCCCCGTACATTTTTACTTACAATTCGTAAAATTGAAGTCCGAGCGCGCAAGTACGATCCGTCCCGTCCGTCCGAATGTACAACCGTATAGAAAAAACACCGTAGGGAGCGAACTTCAATAGCAACCATGTAGACGTCTAAACATGTGCCCGCATACGTGCCGAACACCCCCCCGTATGTATGCACCGTGCCCCCAGCCCCCCGTATGCATGTGCCGTATCCCCAGCCCCCGTATGTATGCGACATACCCCCAGCCACCCCGTATGTACGCGCCGTACCCCCAGCCCCGTATGTACGCGACATATCCCCAGCACCCCCTATGTACGTGCCGTACCCCCAGCCGCCCCGTATGTATGCGACGTACCCCCAGCCCCCCCTATGTATGCACCGTACCCACGGTCCCCGGTATGTACATGCCGTACCCCCAGCCCCCCTATGTACGCGCCGTACCCCCAGCCCCCGTATGTATGTGACGTACCCCCAGCCCCCTATGTACGCGCCGTACCCCCGGTCCCCCGTATGTACGGCCTGTACCCCAGGCCTCTACACCATGCCCGTGCCTGTACGCACCGTACCCCATCCCCGTGCCTGTACGCACCCTACCCCAGGCCCCTACACCAGCACCCTCACCCAGCATCGCGCATGTACGAATCGTACTACACCATTGCAAATGTGAGCACTGTACAACAACATGGCGGATGTACGCACCTTACAGACGCGAAAACCACTCGTACTGAACCAGGACACTGTAAAACACCACAAGGAGGGTCAATTCGAATCGCACAACACCACAAAAAACGGCCAACAAGCCCAAATACATCCAATACACTGACCTGCAACATCCAAACAGGTAAACAGAGGCCCAAACCACAACCACCTCTTACAACAAACCCACCCAAAAGTCAAACACAGCCACACCCACAAATGGACCAATAAAAAGGGCCCACACACACAAACCATGAGCCTTTGCAACAGACCCACTGCTGCCAGACCCCACAGAAAAACCACTGCACCATACCTGAATCCTGACTACACCTTACACTTGCACACCTTCACACAACCACCTTCACAAAAACCCCCTCATCACATTCACACCCACACCGTCACATCCACACCCACACACCCACAACCATCCACACCCACACCCCACACCATGCCCACAGACAAGAATCCAAAGTTCACAAGGGAGGAGCTGGAGATCCTTGTCAACGAAGTCATCAGAGTCGAGCCACAGCTCTTTGGAACATTGGTCAGATTGACCAGCATAGCGGAGAAATCAGCCATGTGGCAGAGGATCGTCAATCGGGTGAATGCTGTTGCGCCCATCTGAAGGACCAGGCATGAATGCCAAGCCAGGTGGTACGATCTGCGGAGGGCGGTCAAGAGAAAAATGAATGAAGAGCACGCCCAGACAAACATCACTGGAGGTGGTGCCCCCCGCAGACCAGTACATTACCATCCCTGGGAGGAGAAGGTGATGGGCACGCTTCCGCTGGTGGGAGTACATGGACTTGAAGGAATCGCAGAGCCTGGTGAGTACACAAACAACTTACGTTACCTGGGGGAACTGCAACCACAACCCAACTACAAATAATGCACGCAACTACCCCAAAGCCCTCACCGTACACAACCACACTCAAAAACACGCACATGCCACTAACGGGTCCATGCCCCATTCACGAAGCAAGGCCATGTCACGTCACAGGCTACACAAAATACCAACACAAGACTGGATGTCCGCGATGCTGGGAGGGTGGCCCTCACAAAACACATTGTGCAACTCAGAAGCAGACACCAATGCCCTCAGCCCATATGGCCTAGGGCTTTCCAAACAGTGTGTCCCGACACAGTACGGTGTCGCCTGCAAATGGTGGGCGCGTCGCAGGATGACATCGGTATGAACGGCAATTTTGCACATAACAGCAGCTAATGAAGAGGCATCCCTTTGAAAGAGTGTCAGCACACACCGCCGCAGCAGCACAGACTCAGAGACACTCTGCTCCATGGGGGCCGGGCGATTCAAAACTAAGCCTCATGAACAAGCAAATGGCCTTTGAAAGACCTGCAAAGTGTGTGTGCCCAGGAAGCTGGGCTGAGGTGACAGAGGGTGACAGACAGAGGGAGGGAGAGGGAGAGAGAGGAAGGGAGAGGGAGGGAGACAGAGGGAGACAGAGGGCGACAGAGGGAGACAGACAGAGCGAGGAGGGTGACAGAGGGAGGGAGAGAGGGAGGGAGTGAGGGAGACAGAGGGCTGGAGACAGAGGGAGACAGAGAGGGAGACAGAGGGTGACAGACAGAGGCAGAGACAGGGACAGACAGAGACTGAGACAGACAGACAGAGACTGAGAGGAAGACCTAGAGGGAGACCGAGGGAGAAAGAGAGAGGGAGACCAAATCCCCCTTGGTGGACTTTGTGCATGGTTTTAAGGTTTGGCAGTGCGTGAACCAGCCCTTTTTGTGTTGTAAATCACTGGGGCATGTGTCAATCTGTGCCTGAGTAGATCCTTGCTTCAGGCACACACCTAACCTTACACCCAGTTTTGCCACTCACTGTGTTTGTTAGAACTGATTCACAAATGCTTTAGTAACCTTCCTGCTTTCTCTAATTGTCTGGAAAAAGCACCATTTGCCCACTTTCAGTGCAAACCGTCAGGCGGTTCTGCCTCGCTCGCTACGCTCGCTCGCTACACTGCCTTACTGCGCCCCAAAATGATGCATCTACAAAAAGTGTGTCACCAACAGGAAAAGTGTGGAAAGCTGTGGCCTAGGGACATACCCATGCACCATGCGCAATGCACAGGGACTTGCCAAGTACAGACAAGGTAGATGACACTTGGCCCTGCTGTAGACAGCACAAGGCCCTCCTGTGACCACTGTACACTCAAACACCAACTCCACATGCCACCTACCTAGCACAGGAACTCACATTCACTGTCATGCCAGCATGCACCATGAGGGAATAGACACATCACCTGGTAGACCCAATGACAAATCACACCACACCCAACAGCATGCCCGGTCACACCCCCCCCCCCTTACACAAGCACAAACCCCTGGGGCAGGCAACGGATTTTGCCACTCCCACAATGGACATGTGACACAACAAGACCAATCCATAGCCAAATAAGCATCCTAGCAGTCATTAGACAGGCCAAAGACTCTAGCTAGCGATATCCAACTACCTAGAGGAACTGTACCAACATGAATATGTATGAAACATGGATGTTGCATGAAACACCATTAACATTGTCTCACTCTCACACACAGGGCAACGTCATGGATCTCCTCCCAACACTGGGGGGGAAGAATCACAGGACCAGGCACGGCATCAAGAAGACCCCACCGGCAGCGACGACTCTCACCACACCGTGGATGACCCCGACCAACCTGGCCCCTCTGGTGCCCAAGCCCCTGCAGCACCTGCATCAGGTACAACTGTGCCAACCACCTCCCCCATTCCTGCCACATCCCAGGATACACCCAGGAGCCCTGCTCGCACTGAACAACACATCCAGTCTGACCAGGAGGGACAAGGTTCTCCTTGCACCCAGGAGGAGGCAGGCGACACCGCAAATGCCATCCCTCAGGGGTCCAGTAGACCCGATGTGCCCACAACGGCAGGCCAGGCTTGTGCGGGCAGGGGTGGTGGGAGTGGAGGACGGCGGAGGCGAGAACCTGACCAGCCAGCTGAGGGAACCGGTATGTCACACGTACGCCACATCCTGGACACATACCGGCGTGACACCAGGGGCATCAGCCAGGTTGTGTCGACCCTCACAGACACCAAGGGGACACTCAAGGAGATGAAGACCCTGCAGGCCGAGCAACATGCCAGCCAACGACAACACCAAGTACGGATGGAGGCAAGACTGGCTGAGCTCATGGCGGTGCAAACGGACATGAGCCGGTCACTCCGTCGGATTGCCAACAACATGGGCAACCCTCCCTGTGCCACCAGGCGAAGATCACCACCAGCCACAGGGAGGGATGAGGAGGAGGAGGATTCATCCGACGGAGCATCACAAACATCGTCACGGCCTGCATCTGAGGGTCCCTGGAGGAAGGTGGGTCGTCCACGGAAAAGACCGTGAGAGTCAGCGGACCATCAACATCTCCCAGGTCACCTGGTCTGGCACCTGGCCCTCTGGCGCAACAGCAGCACCTCATCCAATGACATTCTCTGCCACATGGACTTGCTGGTCACAGTCTGACCAATGATGACCAAGACTGTGCCATGGACTCTGATGACTTCCAATGCCAAGGATACCAACTCCCCCTCTGAACTTTGGATTCTAGACACCCGGTGAGCACCTCTTTTCATCCACCAAAACACGTACGCCACCACAAATAAAAATCCTCACAATCATGAGATGTAGCCGTCATTTTGCATTATTCCATAGCATGTGTGTGTTGTAATGTCAAACTATGCCTGAGTGTTGAAGTAACTCCAACCATCCATACCCTGGGATCTGAGTCTAGCACAGGACACACATGGGTCACAATGTTATCATTCAATACAGACATGGAGCACTATACTCACCCGTGATGGCCTCAACCTGCTGAGGGGGGCTTGCACAACTGTGCGGACAGACCTATTCTGAAGAGCATCATTCATGCGCAGAGGTCAGGGCTCATGTGGAGTTTCCAGGGGAGGGAGTCCCAGGTATGTGTAGCCAGGTGGGAGAACTATGTCCTGCATGCTGGAATAAGGTGGATGTGGAGAATGGTGGCCAGGCCAAGGTTGGATGCATGAAGATGGCACAATGGGGTCGTGGATGACAGTGGCACAAGGTTGTTTTGGGGTCGTGGTCGTGGCCTGCCTCCTAAGTGTGGGTGTGGATTGTGAAGGTCATCCTGCAGCAGACAGTGATCCATTGCAGCCATCGCTGCTGGATGGTGATGTGGCTGGGTCGCCGGATGTTGAAGCAGAGCTGTGCAGATGCACCCTAGATGTGGACAAGTATCATGAGTTGTAATGTACTTGCTCCGTAGAGGGCAGGGTAGGATTTGACACGGATGTTGTAGTAGACCTGGGGGATGGTCTGTGTTGCCTTGAGGTGGATCGAACTGGGGATCATGTGCATAATGCAGAGTGTGCTGCAGCCTGAGGTACAGATGCTGGTGATCAGCATAGCACATGTGAGAAAGCAATCCATGATGCACACACGCTTGTGTGCGTGGCCACTGGGTGCTTGTGCAGGGCTCTTGCGGGTGGGACACAAGCAGTTGACCCAGCTGTAAGGGGACAATCTGCAGATGATCACCTCAGTCCTGTACAAGTCCAGCATCAGGTGGCTGATGTTCAGCCATCTGCCAATGGATCTCATGCATTATTGAATATGAGAACTGGCAAAGTCTGCGTCTTTGGGGAGGGTGAGGAGCACCTGGCTGTCAATGGCACACGAGATGATGATGAGATGCTGTGCGCATGTGATGGTGTAGAGGGGGATCCTGGACACATTGTAGACTGACACTCTGAGACATGATACCTCTGCCATATGTCCGACAACGACACCATACTACATGCAGAGGCCTGGAGTCCCACTCCTATGGCCTTGTTGGGGTACATAGCCGGTGGGGAGTAGGAGGGACATGACCTGGTTGGTGTGACAGGGCCTGGAAGGCATGCCAGCGCTGTGTAGGCAGTTGGGGTTGCACACTCATTATGCAAAGGTGTTGTGTGGGCGCTTAGTGCATGCCTGAGTGCAGGCAACAGATGTTTTGGATGGACATTGCTTTGAGGGTGGCTGCAACATCATACTGTAGCGTGATGTGGCTCATGCAAGTACATGAGGCTCGTGCAATGTGCACGTAGCATGTGCAGACGGTCCAGCCTTTGCCACCGCGTGGCCGCAACTGTGTCACACACAAGCTGATTACACCCAAATGAATGGGTGGGGGGAGGAAGGGAGGAGCATCTTAGAGGCGTGTGTGTGAGGCCAAATATTGAAACTTTGTGTGCCCTTGCTGCAGGGCCTGCAGCAGCAGGCAGCATGTCCTGAAAACCATGCCACAAGTTGCACACAAAGACAAGGATGTCAGAAAGGACTACTGCAAAAGGTGTATGTTAAGGAAAGAGTGTCTGGTTCAACATGGCACACACAGAGATAATGGATGCACAATCAGCAAAGTGCCCGTTGTGGGGACAGAGATGCAAAAATACCTACACAGCCATGGACTTCATGCACAATACAGATTCAAATCCCTGACAAACAGCCTGCATCTTGCTACTCTACACATAGACTTATATGCACAATCTCTAATAACTATGCCAGACATGCCGCATGCACAGTGGCAAGAGAGCTGCATTGACCGAGATGAGGCACCTTGGAGGCTGAGGGACACCTTTATTATTCATGCTCGCACGAAGTCAAATGCATCAATATTAACAGACGCACAGGTCATGTGGATGAACATGTGGGACCTACACTGGCACCCCCCTTTGCACCACAGATGCTGGAAATCCATTGAACTGGCACACAAGTGACGGGGTTGAGCCAAACACCCCCTGCTGCTCACGGAGAGGCTACTATTCACCATTGAGCCTCTTATGGAGATGTCCCACACTATGTCAACCCGGTGCATCCCGTATGTTTCTGAGGGCAGTGTTACACACATTGATGCCTTCATCACAATTCACAATCCCATTACAGATGACTGTCACCAAGTGTGACTATCAATTCATGTGAATCCTGCTACATGTCATGTGCCCCATGGTGATTCGACATGTATGCATAGTAACAAAACATGCACATGAGCAGTGCACACACATTGTAAACAAATACCACACCCAAAAAGCCGTGCTGCATCCCTTACCCAAAGGAGACTTTTCACCACGTCCGTGCATGTAACGCTGATTCAGCACACGTTGCTGTACTCATGAGGAATAGCAGGAGCACAACGATGCCACCAGCAGACAGCATGCGCAAATACCTGGGGATGAGAGACACACAAGACGTCATCCAAAAGATGCTCATCCGCATGCATGGGTATGTACTCGATACATATAAGGTTGTCAACATGCTAGGTGAAAATAGAGTGTCTCAGCTACAATTTGTTTAATGACATCATCACTCGAGTGACACATCCAAACACACCTCCGAGTCACTTAGCATACATGCAGATGGACCCACACATTGCAACACATGCCACACAAGGCTCAATGCGTGCACACTCAGACACTGGAACTCACCATTATGCGAAGAAGTTGCGTATGAGCTGACTCCGGATGTCCTCCTCCTCCTCCTCCACATCACTTGCCTCGTGACCAAGCCCTTCATCCTTCACAGGTGGATGTTCCTGCTCATCCTGATCCAGGATGAGTGGCACAGCTTTCTCCACTGCCATGTTGTGCAGCATGCAGCACACAAGGAAGATTTTGCAGACCTTCATCGGTGCATATGGGAGTGACCTGCCGGTTTTGTGGAGGCACTGGAATCGGCTCTTCAGGAGGCCAAAAGTCCTCTCAATCACTCGCCTGGTCTGGCCATGGGCATTGTTGTACCGGTGATCGGCAGCCGTTCCGGGGTTGCGGAGAGGCGTGATCAGCCATGGCATGTTGGGATAGCCAGAGTCCCCTACATGGAAACATCATGGACAGAAGTGGGTCAGGAGAAGTAGTAAGATATAAAGATACCGCTAAATACAGGACTAAAAGAGTATACCCACCAACTAGACATGCTCGTTCGTTGCGCATCTGCAGCATCATTTCAGGCACCCTGCTACGCCTCATGATGTAGGCATCGTGTGCTGATCCTGGAAAACGAGCACAGACATGGGAAATCAGCATGTTAGCAAGACACACCACAAGGGCATTAATGGAGTGGTAATGTTTGCGGTTCCTATAGGCTACCTCCTGTGCCTGTGGTGGTACCAAAGCCACATGTGTCCCATCAATGGACCCAATGACATGGGGCATCCCTAACAGGGCATGGAACTCACCCTTGACACCTGTCAACTGCTCACGAGTTGGAAAATGTATAAATTCATCCAGGTGAACCAACATGGCCTCTAAAACATCATGCAGGACACGGCTGAACATGGTATGGGACATGCCACCAACATCAGCCATGGTCAATTGAAACGTACCCGTGGCAAAGAAATGTAGGGCTGCCATCACCTTCATCTTGGGTGTCAGTGCAGTAGGATACCTGTGTAGCGGTTGGAGGTGTGGTGCCAGCCTTGCGGTCAAGTTGTCAATCAACGGTTGGGAGAAGCGGTAGCGGCGTATACAGTCACGTTCCCTCAGGGCAGCCAAGTCTGGCATTGGTCGAGGGAGAGGCGGCGCCCTGCAGTAATTTGGAAGGGATAACGAAGAGTGAGTGCATTACAACAACAATGTCAATGGACTGAGCACATGTTCAACAGCTAATACACATATGCTACATACAGAGTCTGGTCTGTGCAATATATCCTGGACACGTATGCCAGCCAGGTGATACTCCTACCAAGAGCCAGCTACAAACGTGGGTTCTCAAGGTCAACATGACATGCCATGAAAGTAGCTGTGGGCCAGTGTAAGTGAACAGGCAGACGCATTTTAGGAGTGACAGACATCCACATATGTGCAGAAGAAGGATGTTTTCTCATACAGACAGGTTGCGGAACACTAGAGGCACAGGTCACATGTCCTTGAAAAAGGACAGACCACACACCTTGCCATGAAGGGGTACATGTCAAGACTGATCACACATACATTGAGACTACGCAGATATGACCTTGTCTCGCAAGTCCATGTTCGATGCATACATACACACGTTACGTCTGATTCCACATGTGGCCTGGTGTACGTAATAGTGTGCCATGCCCATCTACACACAGACACATGTTGGATGCAGCAACTGCAGATGCATTTGACGGAACACCAACAGCAAGCTCATGGGAACACATGACACACACATGACATAGTGACATCGTGCCACGGCGGTAGTTACATGTCAGGTGTAATTATCCGTGTACCTGGCATCAGGGGACAGTTGCGGGTGTTGGTGACTGTGCCATGCCAGTGATGCAGTGCTCGACAAGTCTGTACTACATGCACACATGTAAAAGGTGTGAAGGGGATGTGTGGCACATAGTGATCCATCACACATGACATGTGTACACAGCTCATGACACATCTATTGGGTTCAAACATGAGGAGATATATGCCACATCACAGCCTGACACACCTATGCCCGAGACGTGTAGGACTGCACTGACAATGAATTGATGTCCAGCCTTGGGCAAGTATGACAGCTCCATTCCTTTCTGTGTGCCGCCTGTCACCAGTTTAAGGTGTGAAACGCACCGTACACACGCTCTGAGGGCGTGTGTAGGGTCCGTATCACTATGCTAGTGTTGCCATAGGCGTACGCCATAGGGATACGGTCCGTACACGCATGTGTAGGGTCCGTATCACTGTGCTACTGTAGTCGTAGGCGTACGCCATAGGGATACAGTCCGTACACGCATGTGTAGGGTCAGTATCACTATGCTAATGTAGCCGTAGGCGTACGCCATAGGGATACGGTCCGTATACGCGTGTGTAGGGTCCGTATCACTATGCTAGTGTTGCCGTAGCACCTGACATCTTCCCTGCAGGGTGTTTCCCAATTGTTGTGCTGACCTGTGTCTACATTTCCTTGGTGTGTGACGGATCCCTTCAACTTTGGCCATGCATGCTCAGCAATGTCTCCACCTGCATCATGATAGGCACACACCCCTCCTATGTCTGGGCACTGCTGGGAGGCCTCTGCACCCACCCCTCCTATGTCTGGGTACTGCTAGGAGTGATAGGCACACCCCCTCCTATGTCTGGGCATTGCTGGGAGGCCTCTGCACCCACCCCTCCTATGTCTGGGCACTGCTGGGAGGCCTCTTCACCCACCCCTCCTATGTCTGGGCACTGCTGGGAGTGATAGGCACCCACCCCTCCTATGTCTGGGCACTACCAGGAGTGATAGGCACCCACCCCTCCTATGTCTGGGCACTGCTGGGAGTGATAGGCACCCACCCCTCCTATGTCTGGGCACTGCTGGGAGTGAGAGGCACACACACCTCCTATGTCTGGGCACTGCTGGGAGTGATGGCACACACCCCTCCTATGTCTGGGCACTGCTGGGAGTGATGGCTCACACCCCTCCTATGTCTGGGCACTGCAGGGAGTGATAGGCACACCGCACACACCCCTATGTCTCTGTCCACTGGCGTGGTACGACCCGTACCCACGCTCTGAAGGCCTGGGTACGGGCAGTACCCCCAATGATGGGGTGCCGTAGGGGTACGGCCCGTACCCAAGCCTCTAGAACGTGGGTACGTGCCGTCCCACCATTGTTGGGGTGCCGTAGGGGTACGGCCTGTACCCAGACCTTCAGAGCGTGGGTACGGGTCACTCCACGCCTACCCGTACATCACCCCAACAATGGTGGGACAGCCCGTACCCATGACTTTGGAACTTGGGTACGAGCCGTACCGCCATTGTTGGGGTGACGTAGGGGTAGGTGTGGTACGACTCGTACCCACGCTCTGAAGGCCTGGGTACAGGCCATACCCCTACGGCACCCCAACATTGGGGGTACAGCCCATACCCAGGCCTTCAGAGCGTGGGTACGAGTCGCACCACGCCTACCCCTACGTCACCCCAACAATGGTGGGACGACCCGTACCCACGTTCTAGAGCCTTGGGTACGGGCCGTCCCACCATTTTTGGGGTGACGTAGGGGTAGGCGTGGTACGACTCGTACCTACACTCTGAAGGCCTGGGTACGGGCCGTACCCCCAATGTTGGGGTGTCGTAGGGGTACGGTCCGTACCCATGCCTTCAGAGCATGGGTACGGGTCGCACCACGCCTACCCGTACATCACCCCAACAATGGTGGGACGGCCCGTACCTATGCCTTTGGAACGTGGGTACGGGCCGTACCGCCATTGTTGGGGTGACGTAGGGGTAGGCATGGTGCGACCCGTACCCATGCTCTTAAGGCGTGGGTGCGGTGCGTACCACAATTGTTGTGGTAACGGGTCGCGTCCACGTCCACTTCCGTTGTGGCGGGACGCAGGCCTTGGTGGACACGCCCCCACCCCCCGAAGTGACCAGGCCCTGGGGGTCAGGTATGTACAGGGCATGTATATTTTTAACTTGGGTGGAGGTTATGTCCCTGCCCCTGCCCCCCCCCTTTGCCCCTGGGTGTTGTTCTGACCTTCTGCGGCATCTGCGTCGGTTCCTGTGCACCAGGTCATATGCTATGAGGACCGGGATGACACGTAGGTTGGGGTCCATGGCTGTCCGTCGCGTACAGGTGCTCCTTCTGCGCGTCGTACTGATTTCCCTGCAGTTTTTGTCTGCCGTAAAATATTATCCGTGCGAAGTGACGTGGGCACGGATCGTACTTGCTGGTTCGTGAAACGCTGCCTGACTCCGTCCGGACGTCACGTATGCGGTGTCCCGGATCGGAATTGTGGATATTTTTTTGTCGGTCGGTGGTTTTTACGAATCGTACGTAAATTGTATTTCAGGACGAATCGTACTTGCGGGTTTGTAAGGGGTTTTTCCCGGGTACGAGTCGGACAGAGAAAACGCTCCGTCCGACGGTTCGTACCCGGGTTTTAACGGATCGGAATCGACACCTTAATTTACTTCCCACCCAATTCCCCTATAAACCCACAACCTACTCCCAATAATTAAAAATACAATTAACATTATTATTAATTAATCAATTAATAAACATTAATTAGCAATTATTAAAACATTATTAGCAATAAATAAACATTAATTACCAATTAATAATTAATTATCAATTAATTATCACTACACATAAATAAAAATGTATATTTACTTTATTAAAATTAAATTACGTCCCACCCAATTCCCCTATAAACCCACAACCCACTCGTAATAATAAAAACTACAATTAACATGATTATCAATTAATCAATTAATAAAAATTAATTACCAATGAATAAAATTAATTACCAATTATTAAAAATTAGTCACCAATTAATAATTAATTATCAATCAATTAATTATCAATACATATAAATAAAAATGTATATTTAATTTACTATATTTAAATTACTTCCCACCCTATTCCCCTATAAACCCAGAACCCACTACGGAATTAAATTACGCAAAAATTAAATTACATAACATTCATTACTTTAAAAAAATTAAACATACATTACAAAAATAATACATAATTTTAGCACATATACTACCATACATAACACTAATTTTTTTCTCTCGATATTATGGAAATCTATATTTTTTAATTCGATATTATGGAAATCGATATTTCATACCCCAATTTCGATATTCTGTCCTATCTATATTTTGGTAATTCGATATTCTGTGCAATCTATATTTTAGAGTCGATATTCTGTCCCGTCTATATTTTGGACTCTACATTTTGGTCGTTTACTGTGCAATGGGCATTGCTGTGGGCGTTCCACTGCAACACCCATTGCTTTTTGACGCTGCCCCAGATTTACAAGAATATGTAATTCTGCAGCACACATAGAAGGAGCAAATCACCTTTAATGATTGTTTATGTGCAGAAAGGGGTGCCTTCCTGTACATAAACAATCATCCCTACATTACAAACAACCTTGCACCATGTGGCAAGAATGTCTGTGTTGGTACTACGCAGCTTATTTTAGCTGTTGCGCAAGAGACAACACAGGGGTGCACTATGTTCTTGCCTCCCTGCAGTTTTTAAATGACGCATTGCAGCGCTGCTAAATTGCTTGCAGTGCCGTGCTGTTCCAATTTTGTGAATTTGCCCCTCTCTTCGCCCTAGCCAAAACATCTATTTTATAAGCACACACTTTAATCTCTCTTCTAGAGGCAGTGCAGTGCAGCTACTTCTTAACAAGCAATTACGGACAACGCGTACAATTTTACAGAACATACACATTACGGCACAGTGATGTAAAAACATTAGCTGGAAAAGGAGGGAGAGAAGAAATATAACACTTTGGGGCCCAATCCGATCCGGGTCGGAAAGCACTCCGACCGAGTCGGATCCGGAGTGTTTTCAGACCGAGCCGGACCCCTACAGTCAGACCGAGCGAGCACGATGCGCACATATGCTGTCGGACTCGGTTCGGTCGGACTCCCATAGAAGTCAATGGGAGCCAGTTGTACGACGCGTACATGCGCTCCTATTGACTGAAAGGGTACGTCTCGAACAAGTGCGCCCCCTACATACGCATTGGTGCCATCCGCACCGTACACGCCTGTGTTGGGGAGACACATAGGTCTCCCCCTGTGTGCGAGTCGTACGGCTGCGGGTGTCGGGGGTCCGACGTGGGCCCCCGAAGTCCGACTCCGGGAGCTTTTGCGAGCCGGACACTCTGACTCGCACAGGCTTTCCGACGCATGCATTGTACTGGCTCGGTCGTGAATCGCATCCATTGCACGCCACGGTTAGCTTACGACCGAGATGTACGGAGCGGTTCAGACCCGGAAACGACTCGCTCGGTGAATTTCATGTAGCTCGCATAGTACTGGCTCGCTCGTACAGCTGCACGAGTCGGCCTAAAAACACGCGCACGGCTCGTAGTTTTTCTGTCCGAATCGTGTTCGGTGCCTGTGAGAAGTTGGCCTGGTATATGATGTTCACTAGTTAAAGTGACCACCTTGTACCATGCCAAGCAACCCTTATGGTGTGGTTGTAAGTCAACCTTTTCGGACTAGCTGCCCTAGAGGTAGCATAGGCTAAGCAGTCTTTGAGGCTAAACTCGTTAAAGCGTGTTAAGCAAGCTGTTTTACCATATGTAACCCCCCTTTATACCAATGAAAGGACACCACACAGATATATGTTCAAAATATATATGTATTTATTACTCAAAGTATCCCCTAGACTCTTTATGAGCACAGGAGCACAAATCGTTAAACAAGGAAGTATTACAATATACAGAAGTTGCACTTTATATGGATAGGCCCTGGTGGCCGATCAAACCATATACTAAAATAGTGGTATAAGTACCACGAACAGGAAAGGGAAAAGGCCTAGGGACTCTAGAATCGCTGGGCCTACAAGGAGCTAACTTCAGTTAGTGACCAGGAGGTCCACGGGTCGCGTGTGCAGTGAGGAAAGTTACACCCGGGCTCCCATAGGTTTTCAATGGGTGCGTAAAAGTTCAAAAGTTACTGCTAGAAGGGTCTTCTGGATGGACTACGAACTTAAGACTTAAAACACAGACACTAGAGATGTTTCTCTACACTTGGGCACCGGAGTGCCAGCTTTACCTCACACACAGGAAGTGGGTGCATAGGTCTCGAAGTGCGTCGGGTTTCGTCTATCTGTTCTATGGAGCCTGATGACAAAGATGCTGCAGGCGACCGGTCCAGAAGAGATGCGGTGGATCCAAGAGTGGATCGGAGTTGTAGAAGAGCTGAAAGCAGAGGGGACAGTGTTCACAGTCACTAGCCAGTGACCGGCGTGGCACCAGGTAGGTACCAGGCGATGTCGGGTGCAAACAGGTGATGAGGTGTAGCTTGTCTCCGCAGCCACGTGGTCCCTGAAGGTTGACGACGTCCAGGAGTCGGGTCACGAGCTTTCCCACGCAGGCTCTCGCTGTCGGCGGTGTCGGCGACTCGAAGGAAGCAAACAAGCCTTGGCAAAATCAGAAGTCGTGAAGAATGGAGAAAGCTGATTGTTCTGACCAGCAAGGTCAGAGGGGCTGCTCCTTTGGAGAGCAGCAGGGGCCAGTCTGGAGCAACCAGATCAGCATCGTAGATTTCAAGGTTCGTCGCCAAAATGGCCACTAGCCAACGGGCCAGGGAACGGGCAGGCGTGTCAAGATGCAAAGTGCAGAGGGGCCCCACGCAGATCATGGAGATGCTGGAGGGCTCACCTTTGGTGCAGATGCTGCTCGGATGTTGGGCTTCTCAGGACCCAAAGCACAACTTGGAGGGAGCCTCTGTTGTCGCGCTTGAAGCTTGTCGTGGGTCTTTCAAGATGGCTGGCTCCACGTGTCTCGGTGCCTCCACGGGTTCCTTCTTTGCAGGGACTGTGGATAGGGCGGTGAGAGGTCTGGAGGTCCAGGTCTTGTTGGGCTCTGGGCTCGGGCTCCGGCAGGAGGTGGCGGCAAAGCAGACATCGAGTAGCTGGTTGGTGCTTGCGTTAGCAAGATGGTCACTCCCTGACCATAGGGGAGATTTCCTTCTGTCCTCTGTGCAGCAGAGCGTCGAAGTTCCCGTCTTCTTCTTGTAGTTAAGTTGATTCCAGGATGTCTGAAGTCTTAGGACACAGCTCCTACCTTTAAGCGGATTCTAGGGGCCGGACTACCTGCTAGGTCCCTCCCTAAGGGTGGGACCAGGAAGGG
The DNA here is from genome assembly GCF_964204655.1 of Triturus cristatus. NCBI lineage: Eukaryota > Metazoa > Chordata > Amphibia > Caudata > Salamandridae > Triturus > Triturus cristatus. The sequence continues at coordinate 739,860,701 of NC_140583.1, read as the reverse complement.
GGGTGGTTACACCCCCAATCCTTTGTCCAGCTCGCCCCAGGTCCGGGGCTGGTGTGCCCCAGGACCGGTTTGAACTGGCATATGCACCGAGGCTCCTTGTGAGCCTCAGGCATGTCTGGTTCCATTCAAGCCCTACCTGACCAATACACAAAATCCTGTCTGGGGTGGTGCACGCACCTCCCCTGGCAGGAACCCCTTTGTCCACGTCTCCCAAGCTGGAAGGACTCCCAGCAGCAGGAGGGCAGACTTGTGTCTGTGGTGGCAGCATCCATTTTGTGGAGCTGAGGCTATGTCTGATTTTACCCGGGTTTCAGGTACTGTACATGTCGTGTCCCTCTAGAAGGGTGGAATGCTAACCCCGTTGCCATAATTGGCGAGGGGTTAGTATTCCAATTCGTATGACACCTTACTCGACATGTTTTGATAAAGCCAAACCAAAGATAGCATTTAACCGCAAGGTTCATAATGCACCTAAGAGTATATAGTATGACGATATCTGGAAACGGTAGAAGGAAGTTGTTCCGACCACTGCAGACAGGCTCAGCTCATGCTAGAGCACCATCTCACATGGAACCAAGCACTCTGCCTTCAGGATTGTCAAGGCCTGCCATAGGAGTGACTTATAGGTTACCAGGTGTCCCATTTAAGGTTAGGTATAGGTATACTACACCTAAGTAAGAGGTGGTTACACCAACTTACCCCAGCTGAGTGATCAGCCAGTTGTGTCAAATTGCTAGGCCAGGCCAGGGGTGGCACAATACATGCTTCAGCCCCTGGTAGGCCTTAGATACACCAATGCCCTGGGTACCTAGTGTACACTGGTACAGGGGCTGACAGGGTGATCTAGTTCCAATGGGTTATGCACCTAGGGTACATGGAGTCCATTTTAAAGAGAGAGCAGACAGGCTGAGACCCTGAATGGCAGGATCTCAGGCCTACTAAGTCGAAAAACCAGCTAGACACTAGGCAAAAAATTGGGGGTAACCATAGTCAGATATCCACCTTCCTACAGTGCCCTTCCGACCCGGATCGGAATCGGCCCCTTCATCTCCCTAGCTTTACTGCATGACTTCACGTATGTCGAGCCAGAGGCTGTGGATGAAAGAATTAAAAAGTTGACAGCAGCAGGTCTATAATAGGGTTAATAGCCCACTACCGCTCCATTGCTTTCACTGGGGCTCCCAACATTGCTATGTTCTATAACAGAAAGAGGCATTGTAAATGTGTGGTAACTCATTTAGGGGCATATTATCAATGGGCAGCGATAATTTTCGCTGGCCGTGCTTAGCGATAATTTTGTTATCGCAGGCTATCTCTGGAATTTATCGCTCTGGCAGCGCGTTATTAACAATGCGTTTCTCCAGGGCGATAAAAATTCCAGAGATTGCAAGGTTATCGACGTTTTGCAGGGAACATCGCTGGTTTTCCAGCGATGTTCCCTGCAAAACGTCGATAACCTTGCTGATACGACCCACAGGGTTGTATCAGCATAATCCATCCCAATGTCAGGGATAGGTAAGTCTGCATATTAGCAGACGTTAGTTTTTGGAGAAAACATCGGTTTTCTCCAAAAACTAACGTGTGCTAAAATGCAGGGGCAGTCTTGTAAATATCGCAATGTGAACATCAGCGATATTTGCAAGGTAGTCCATCCGGGGTACGCCCAGTGACGCCCACTTTGCATCTCATTAGAGAGGCAAAGGGAGGCGTCGGGAAAAAGGGTGCTAACATGATATTATGCATGTTAGCACCCTCTTGTAAATAGGGCAATAGTTTTATCTCCACATTTTTGGCTTTTTAAGCCAAAAAACCGGAGATAAAGCCCTTGTAAATATGCCCCTTACTTCTTCATTCCAGTTGGGGAGACAGCTCGTTGAGTTAAGTGACTGCTATCGAGACGGGTTTAAGCTGAAGGTCATGGGTTTGGTTCGACGCAGGACTCAGGGGCATATTAGCAAGGGCTGGCGATATAATTATCGCCGCTTTAGCATCCATTTTTGGGCGAAAAGAGGCGATAATTATATCGCAATATCATCAAGGACACGCTAGCGCGTGTTTCCTTGATGTAGAGCCCGTTTTTTCACAGCCTCACCTCGCATCGCTAATGAGATTCAAAGAAGGCGTGGCTGTGAAAACAACATATGTTAATATCGTGATGGCAGCTTCGCGATATTAACAAGGAGGTGCAGCGATAAAAAAAATCGCGCTACCTCAGCCTTAACTCAGGAATTTAACGTCTGTTAAATTCCTGACAAAGGCATACTTTTAATGGGAGATAGATTATGCTGATAGGACCACAGGGTCGTATCAGAAATGTTATCGCTGTTTTCAATGGAACATCGCTGGAAAACCAGCGATGTTCCATTGAAAACACCGCTCTTGCTGAAATATTATCGCCATAGCTCTATACGTTTTAAATATAGCGGTATCATGGCGATAATATTCAGCGATAGCCGGCGATAATATTTCTATCGCTATGTACGGCCAGCGATAATTATCGCTGGCGGTTGATAATATGCCCCTAAAACCTTAATCTGTCAAATTTCCTTCATTTAGTTTGGTGAGTATAAAACCTGTCTAGGGGCTGCTTAAGGAGCTAGATATGCTTGGTAACAGTGACTAGCTGAAGCTAAATAATTGGATCTAAAAGGGTTTAATTTTATTCGTTTCGTTTTTTTGTAATCGTCACGACTTGGACTTAACATAACCCACAAAGCAGCACACTCATGAAACACATTTGAAGGGTTATGCTCCTAGGTAGGAATTATGTGTGTTTTCCTTACTTTTCGATTTAAAACTTCCTTCAATTAACCTATATAGACGTGTGAAGTGTTAGAGTGCCCTCTAGTGACCAATAGTCGAACAAGCTACAGTGATATAGTTGAAAATGCAATACAATAATACCATAGAATATCTGCTTAAAGTTTAATAATTGTTGACCATATTGAGTTGATTGACCTGACGAAAATACGATCCGACCGCGAAACTCACTGATCTCATTTAAGGAGTCAGCTTCTAGATTACTCCAGTGAAAATTATAGAATTACATTTACTGCCTAGTTGGTCAAGTGTTTTTGCTATTTCATTGTTCAATTTATTTTACACATTTTTCATTGTCAATGGATGCTACATTTCTGAGGCAACCTATAAAGGTAATAAGTCACTGTTCTAACTGTGCCATATATGGAGTGGTGTATCACACAAAAAACTTTCGGGCATATTCCGAACTAGCGACACTTTTCCTCCACGAAAGTGGCAATAAATGTATCGCCCTATTCACAAGCCTGTGCTAACAGCCGACATCGTCAGTTTACCTGCGATTGCTGCCGCTAAAACATCGCCAAGGCTGACAGCGACAACTAACGCTAATCATATGCAGAGTAGGCGTTCCAGTCCAAAAACTCACAATAACACCACTTCACGATATTCTCAACGACCAGCCAGATCGGTGATGTGGTTCAAAAACAGGCGATAAGGCACGTTAGCAGCAAGGACTTAGGACCTGCTTTTTTCTGGCCTTAAGTAGGACGAAAATCTGCAGTAGAAAGGGAGCACAGCCACATCTGAAGACCAAGAGATGCCATGGAGCTACTAATCATGCAGCTTGGAGACCCAAGAGGGCCACAACACCCACCGCCACCACCCCCACCCCCAGGACAATCACCCTCCGGAGTACCACCGAGGCAGCGCAGAACAAAACAGCAGACCTTCTGCGTGTGTCACTGTGTCTGCCATATCCTGACCATAGGCCTACACACACGTGGCCAGCCACCTTCAACGGCCAATTTTACACCGGCGATGAGGTAGCTACGTCACACACCACCTGGTGCACAACTTGTCATCGCCTGCAGGGGCGTGTCTGCCAGGGCGGCGCCCCTCTTCCTGCCATGGAGCCGCCGCCGTGTCCGGTGGTCCTACCACATGCCGGAGCAATCTTCAAGCCCGAGGCCCAGAAGCCTGGCAGCCTCCTCAGCCGATTGCTGGCTTCCGCGCAACAGGCCCCCAGTGCACCCTGCGGCACCGCACCGCGGAGTTCTGTGTATGCTGACTGATCCATTCGGCCTACACTGTGGTCAACCAGATTTCAGACAAATCCATTCCAGTCCGGCCCAACAGGCCTACTGCATCATCGCAGTCTGCACAGCCGCTCAGCTCTTCAGGTGGGCCTATCTCAGTGCACCGCAAGTCATCGCCCCGTGGGGCTACCCCACAAGTCCACCTCCAGCAGCCAACAGCATGTCGTGGGTAACGCCACTGGAGCCCTTCACAGTCACAAGTCCACCCCGTCCCAGGCAGGCTGCTGGAAAGTCTGGGTGGAACGTCTGGAGACGTACTCGGAAGCGCACGACATACCAGCGCCACCGCAGCGGCACACGCCTAGGTGTGTGATGAGTGTGAAGAAATTGCCCGGGGCTCTGGGCGTGGTTCAGTTCTGGGCTCTGGGCATGTTTCAGTTCTGGGCTGGCCACAAAAGTAACTATGGCGTGTGTCTCTGTTGTAGTGTCGGCACCACCTGGACCTTAATCAACAATGTTGAAAAGTAGCATTCACCCGGAGGGCGGGCTCGCCGGTTGGAAAAATAAAGGAGCGCAAGACCGCTCGGGGTCTTGGCTTATACATGCCAACTGTTGTGTGTGTATCTTCATTGCCGCAGTATAAGCCAAAGGGCTAGCCTCAATCGCATACTTGCTTGATCATAGACATGACACATCTGTGTGAATTAGAATGTTTTAATCACATTCGGTGGAATGTTGAAGCTGGATCAGTACATGGCCATGCAAACCCCACTTTACATTGTTGCCTCGTGCAGGCCAGCCAGAGTCCTTTAGGGATTGACAAGTTCATCGGAAGAGGAAGAGTTCAGTCTGCTGTCTGATTGCTGTGTCATTGGTAACCAAACCAAATATGGCAGTCCATGTCGAGGGCCAAGGTGAGTGTCGCAGAGTGTATCGGGGGACTGTGGAAGGTGTTATTCCAGGACATGATGCAGAGGGAAGAACCAAGCTGAAAAAGGCCATAGGGCGGAGATGAATACTACCGCTTCCTTCTTACCAGAATGGCGGAATCATCCACATAATCGTCCTCTGATGTGTGATGTGCCTCACATGTGGGTGGTGGTGCTTTGTCTGCAGCACTGTGTGGCACTAACACATCAGGGACCGGTGGTGGAATGTCTGCCGCACTGTGTGGCAGTGCCCCTTCAGGGGCTGGAGGTGTAATGCCTGTCGCACTGTGTGGCACTGACACATCAGGAGGTGGAGATGTGGATGGGGTAGTAGCAGCAGCATTCATCTGCGCCAGGCCTTGTGGCAGCAATGCCATGATGAGGATCTGCAGGGCATGGAAGATCCCAGATACATCTCACTGGTGTGCAGCCATGGCAGCCATTCCTTCCTCCTGCATCTGCTCCATGTTCTCCTTGATCCTCCGCATGTGTCCCAACTCCCGGGTGACATCGCTGGAGCCACTCTGACAGTTGTTCTCGTCTCAGAATCATGACTCCAGGGATGTCAGCCATGGCTTGTTGGAGAGCATGGAGTGGACTGTGGGTGTCCATTAGGGACTGTAGTGGTCCCTGATGGGACTTAGACATCCACATAAGGCATCTAGTTTGACTACCATGAGGTCGAATCCCACCTGCACCTGATCAGCCATCTCCGTGGTGGTGGGTGCTTCCTGCTGAGTGGTCTGTGCAGGGGGTGGGGTCTCCTCGATGCAGCTGGGCTTCCCTGCTCCTGGGGGTGGGGTGCTGAGGGTGTCTAAGAGCTGATGGAGGGCGGCGGTGTCGATAGTGTGGTGGTCCTCTTCATTACCAGTGAAGAAATGTATGGTCTGCTCTGTAGGAGGTGTTGATTCTCCCTCTGCAATGTAAAGGGGAGATGCAGTTTAACAGTGTGTTCCATGTATGTTAACGCATTGGAAAAGTTTAAAAACAGACTGCATGACAATGTACATTGTGACAGTTTGGGAGGAGATGCCTATTTGATGCGGAACAGTGGACATTTCTATACCATCAGGAATGTGAGGTTGTACTTGTACATTATCATCTCACAGTTTCCTGCTATGCCAAATGTGATTGGTCAGTTTCTATTCACAAGTGGCAGCAGTTGTTTTGTTGTTAAAGTGTTGCAGTTTGTACCACATTGTTGTCAATGTTGATGTGCTCGGATTCTTATGTGTGTGCTGCATTGTGGGAGAGTCGCCCCTGCAGCACTGATTTTGCTGGCCCTTATCCCTTTGAGGCGGTGTGCCTTTCACTTCTGTGCTCATACAGTGCTGAGATGTTGCAGACTTGGGTAAATTGGGCTCTTGGTGGGAGTTGAGACTCTTGGACATGGTTTGTCCACAGATGTCTTGTTGACGTCAGGGGTGGTTTGTGCACGTGGATGTCTCAGGGTGTGACCTGCTTCTTTACGGATGTGGTCCGCACTCAGCCACCTCAGTGTCGTGGCATGCACCATGTCATGATAATTGGACTCCAGCCATGCTAATCATCATGCAGTGCCACTTGCATTGTCAGTGTGGCTCATGGACCCGAAGCTCTGCTGGGTACAGCACATGTGCATGGGTTTGTTGTGAGATTAGTGATGTCTGGGAAGGGCCCCCTCTGGGCATATTGTCGACGGGGGCCTACTTGCTGTTTCTATGTGTGCTGCAGTATGCCAAGGAGATCAGGGACATTTCCCAGAGTCATTGTGGGTGTGCACTGTGCTATACTTAATTGTGCATGTGTGCCATTGTGCCCATCTTCCCCGTCCCCCCAGTCCCTGCTCATTACTCACCCTGTTGCTGTTGGGTCAGGTCATGTTGAGCAGTGTCCGGTCCCCCATCTCCTGCCACCGTCTCCCCTCTGATGACTGTAGACAGAATTACCTCAATCTCATCCAGCTCCTGCTGTGGCGCTGGACTTCCACCTCCAGTCTGCATTGCAGCTTTCCGGTTGTTAGCAAGTTTTAGCTTGGTTTTGCACTTCACATCATTCCAGCGCTTCTTGCAGCCGCCCACTTCCCTTCTCTTCACTCCGACTACATTCACCTTGACCACGATGGACTGCCATATCGCATTTTTACTTGCCAATGACACGGTGGAGGTGATGAACAGTTGTTGGCGGTGTTATATCACCTCAGTAATCAGGATCCTGTTTTCCTGCGGACTGAATTGTGGGTTCCTCTTTTTCTTCTCCTTGCCCTTCTCTTTCCCTGAGGTAGGTCCCTGGCTGGTCCTCTGGGGGGTTTGTGGGCTTCTGGTTGGCCTCTGTAGTTGCTCCAGTTTCCTCCATGGTTCTTCTCAGTAGTTTGGGTTTCTTTTTTTTTTTGTTCTTTGCAGCTTTTATGGTGATTTTTCCTGCCTGACGTGAGAATTGCAAGCCTTGCGCTGCTTATCGCTGATGTTTTTATCGCTGTTGTGCCCATCGCAACTTTTTTCACGTTTGGGTTTCCTTTTTTATCGGCGTCCCGGTCATTTTAACGTGGACATTTGATGTGTTATCGGGAGGCTAGTGCCTGTTGCCTGAGTGTTGAGAATACGCATTTAACACTGCGTTATTTTTCTGCGATAGACGGCGTTATGTAAAATTGCGTTAACCTGGGTTGGCGATAATTATCGCCCGTTCTTGAGAATATCACTCTTTAAAGGGTGTACAGAGCTATCTTCAAACCAAAGGAAAGTCTAACCATGTTGAGAGGCCGCTTCAACTTTGTCAATCATCTGAACCTATTTATTTTGCCCAATCTGCAGCATGTTAAACACATATTTATTGTAAGCTAAATAAGGGGTCCCTTACTATGTTTTAGATCAAACTATGGTAATTCCTGTTGAAAATTGTCTGCAGAGAAAAATTCAAGCCATTAAAGACCAACTCCAGTGTTACTGGTCTGAGCTGAAGGCAAGAGCCAATAATATGGGAGCGGAAATTTAATAGATGGGACACCCCTTTTTGCCACATGGCTATTAGAATATAGTCCTCCTTTTCTCCTTAAAAGAATCAACTCCCCTGAGGCACAAATCCAGGCCCGCCCCCGCTCTCAATTTTCATGTAAATGTTTCGACAGTCCTAAACTACATTGTATGCAGCAGTCCTTGCATGCAGGGTCTGAACACACACGTTTCAGCCGCCATGGTAGGGACCACTTGAACTCCTGTCATCTACTAAATCTGACTTGGTGTGCGGGTGAATACAAGTGAAATACACCATAGGACCATTGGGCATATTTGCAATGAAATGGTGAAGCGCGTCGCTCCTATCAACTCAGCTGCGCTGAGCTGCGTCATTTAAAAAATGCAGTGATGTGCATTATTGACAGGAATATGAGGCACCCCTGTGCTCATCGTTGTGCCAGGGCCAAAAGAACTGCTGTGTGCAAACGCAGGCACCCTTACCCCCTGATGCAAGGGTACTTGCGTTGCAGGCACAATTGGTAAAGTGCAAGAATGGACACCTTCCTGCATGCAAACAATCACCCTTGCAGTGTTGGCATCCTTGCTTCATGGCAATAGGTGCCTGTGTAGGCTCACAGCTGTTCTTTTCGCACCTGCACAGGGGTGAGCATAGGGGTGCCCCCTATTCCAGTCAATAAGGCGCATCCCTTCCTGCACATAAACAATCATCAATGGTGTTTTGCTCCGTCTATGTGTCCAGCAGAATGCAGCTTGCATAGAAAGAGCAAAAAAAGAGTGACAATAACAGTATTTCTCCTTGTTGGCCCACTCTAAAGACTCCTTTTGAAAGATGTTAGTTTTTGGCCCAGCCTCGATATACGATTACTTGTAAATTTTGGGCAGTGCCAAAAGCAATGGATGTTGCGTGGGAACGGCAACAGGAGCACACATTGCATTCCCCTTTGATGCAGAAAACTTAGTCAAAAGGTACAATATTTACAAGGTGGCAGTAAGCCATGCAAAGCAAAGTGGCTTACAGCCACCTTGTAAACATGGAGCAGGGCATTGCACGATGCGATCATTATAAGAAGTGACACCCTGGTGGCACAATGACCTTGTAAATATGTCCTCATGTGGGTAAACATTTATAATGGTATGTGGCCCAGGTGGGCTCCTGCTAGTGCAGTGCATAGTAGGTGCTTGTTGTGCATGTCAAACTGCCACTCTGTCTGAATAAGGAGGCATTGCATTGCAAGGAGGTGAGAAGGGACAGGTGTACTGTAAGGTACAGTCACAAATACACCTGCACTATTGTGTTTGACTGGGTCTCACTTGTGTAGCAGCTAGTAAGAGATGACAGACAAGAGCCCATTGTGGTACTACATACTACATGTCATGTGAACCAGGGGGAAGATGTAGTATGTGCCAGGAGAGAATCAGGTCCAAACTTCTCTCACTGAGTTACATGTACAAGTCGGAGAATGCTATACAGGAACTGCCAAGGTATAGGGAGAACTACTTAGCCACCACAAAGCTCACGAGTCCGGGAAGGTCAGAGGCTGAGGTGGATGGGCCCAGTTGTCTCAGAAAACTGGGTAGGTACATGTCACCATCCCTAGCACTACTACCATGTAGGGTGCTACCTGACTCTCACTCTCGAACAACCTGCCATGTCACTCCATTGGATATTGTCATGCATAATGTATGTGTCCTAGGAACATGGGCGTCAATGTATGATCTGGGTCGCATCACTGTGTGGCAGTAATTCAGCTGCCAGGCCCAAATTGGGAACAGACAGAGGCGGCATATACACACAAGTGCATGGCTCTGTTTAAAACAATGTGTGACACCCTGCAGATAACCAACTCTGTCATGATGAAATTGGTTGAACATCAGTGATCGTATTTGACTAGTATGACAGGGCTCAACCAATCAGAATAGGCACACAGTGATAGTGAGAACATTGCTGAGATCCAGTCATCAGGAAAGGAAATACAGTGAAATTTGCAATCCATATCCTTGCATAACAGGTGTCCTACGCATCAATGAGGAACTGAAAGTAAAATGTATTAATAGTTGATTATCAACTGGATTACTCATGCCAATATCTAAGAGAGACCAGCAATAGCATTTCTCCATCTCATTGCAGAGGCTGAACCCTCACCTCCCCACCAGCATGGTGCCTCGGACTTCCCTCATGATGGGAATGTGAACCATTCACCAGAACACCCTCAAAGATCTCCTGGACTTCCCTAGTACAGCATCCCCGGACAAAGGGAGGGTTAACAGCATTGTAGTGTCTCCACATACCCCGCCTACCAACCAACAGGCACCGCCTGCCACCCCACCCACGACCCTGGACTCTGATGAACCACAGATTACTTTCCAATGTACTGCGGTAGGAGGCCAGCAGGAGATGGTAGACCAGGTACGAGTGGGGATGGAGACCATGGAGGCCACCCTAGAGGCAGTCCATGGGTGCCTCAGTACCAATTGGAACTACACTGCAGCCATTAGAGGCACCTACTCTCCGCTCTGTGGCCTCCAGCAGACCCCGGCTGACATCGCTGGTGTCGTGAGACAGAAGCATGAACAAATCCCCTGCCAGTGTGGCAGCAGCTAGGTAGCCCCAACCATCTGGGGGAAGTTAGAACCATCTTGGAGTCCATGGAATGGAAGCAGTACTCCCACTCTGCTGCCATGGCTGCCTACCACCGTGACGTTGCTGTTTATTTGCAAAACCGACAGATCCTCCTCACTGCTGTGTTGCCTCATGTGTTGGTACAGATGCATTATGCTGCAGACACGGGATCCACATATTTTGCCCCTGATGTGTGTGTGCCTCCGTCGGCTGCTGCACCTAAAACACCCCCCTCACGGGAGACACCACATACATTAGAGGAGGAAAATGTGAACTACACCTCTTTCCAATGAAAAAGTATTCATTAGAATTCATTGGTGCCACATCCCCAGTTTATCCTTTGCCCTGTGCTTATGAACAAGCCAGGGAAAATCAGCTGCCACCTTCTTCATTTTGCTTTTACCCTATTCACCTTAATCATTTGAGGACTGTCAATGTGGCTTATCCTCCCTTATGACATTGTGGTCATCCTCCTCACTGAAGCACTCTCCTTCTCCACATGTTCATTGACATGTCCCCCCCTGGACAGCCACTGGCTCAAAACATCTTTTGGTGATGTTGTCCATTAACTGCACCAGTGAGCTGCATCATGATTTGCACATGTAAAGAAATGCACTCAGTACTTCCAGTTTTTTGTCTGTTTGTTGGAATCTGGAATAAGTTGACCATTGTGAACTCTGTGAGGGAAAGACACCGACTACTTCCAAGAGGGACACGTGTTGTTTGGCATCAGGGACAATGCTAGACAGTGAGAGTGAAACATTTGGTGAAACCTATGTTTGTGTTGACTAGCAAGTGGTTCCTCAAGGTTGCAAGCATTAAGTGCAATAGGTGACATGCAGCCAATGTCAATTGTGAATGGAGTCACACCACAAGTACTGGGTCTTCCCATGGATACCAGCAAACAAACTACATTGGGCTGACAAGTAAACACTGTGACTGTGTACAGGGCAGGTAACCGTGTGTAAGTCCAAAAACCTTCAATTTGGGTTAATGTATTAACCACAACATCCATCCAAAGCATGTCTAATGATGTACCCACACAGAGAAATCATATGTGAATACATGTGTTTCACTCTGTACCATTTCCATCATGACTGCCATGTGCACTGCTCAACAATGTCTGTAGATAGATAATGGAAAGGAACAGTCGAAAAGTTGTGTCCAATCAATCGTAAATGTCACTCAATGTGAGCATTGGAAAAGTTCCACGTATTGCAAAGTCCATCTATGTCCAATATGGGCAGTTCAAGAAAATGTAAATTGTCCGGTAGTCTTGTATGTGTAGTCAAATCCAACTTTATTCAATCGTAGCATCAAAAAAATTTAATCAGCTCAGCCAACACATTTTGTCCCTTAAGACTTGATCTGAGCTGTAAGTTAAGAACATAAAAAAGCAGTATGTAATATGTATATATATATATATATATATATATATATATATATATAATATCACAGCTCCCAGTTCCATCTGAGTCGCCGAACTCCTAAGGCGGGTGCCCTTTCGTGAGGATGGAACTCACGTTAAATGTCACAGCTCCAGTGCATGCAAGTCTAGCACGCATAAGGCACTCCCGGGGTAATTGAAATACTCTTGTTGTAAGCAGACGTGTTTCAGCATGTAGCTTTCTTCAGTGCTTCAAGTGTAATCATCACCATGCACAGTGTTCGTTTTTTAAATAGAGAATGCCTGCTCCTCATTGGTAGTTTGAAAAGTGGTGGCAAACAAGAAAGGACTGCAGAATAGTTTGTGCAATACGGCTGCCATGTTAGTGAGGTGAAGTATAGATGATACTTCAAGTTATTCCGCTTGACTTTGATGTCACAATAGTTTGCGTGATGGAGATTCCAAACGCTTATCCTCTCTTCCATAGACACACATATAACGTGTTTTCGTCCTCTCTTCGATCTTAGCCCCACATGGGCAGCCACAATATTCCTGCGCATGGTGTCACCCTCGCCAAGCCTCTGGATGTATCGCCAAGTTCGCTCCGCAGGCTGCAATGAAATCAAAGCATGCCATGAGTTCATATAACCCACTATCATTTGGTAGACGGCAGCATCTTTCAGAGGCGGTTCAGGCGGCTCTACAATAAATCACAGCTTCCAGTTCCATCTGAGTCGCCGAACTCCTAAGGCGGGTGCCCTTTCGTGAGGATGGAACTCACGTTAAATGTCACAGCTCCAGTGCATGCAAGTCTAGCACGCATAAGGCACTCCCGGGGTAATTGAAATACTCTTGTTGTAAGCAGACGCGTTTCAGCATGTAGCTTTCTTCAGTGCTTCAAGTGTAATCATCACCATGCACAGTGTTCGTTTTTCAAACAGAGAATGCCTGCTCCTCATTGGTAGTTTGAAAAGTGGTGGCAAACAAGAAAGGACTGCAGAATAGTTCGTGCAATACGGCTGCCATGTTAGTGAGGTGAAGTATAGATGATACTTCAAGTCATTCCGCTTGACTTTGATGTCACAATAGTTTGCGTGATGGAGATTCCAAACGCTTATCCTCTCTTCCATAGCCACACATATAACGTGTTTTCGTCCTCTCTTCGATCTTAGCCCCACATGGGCAGCCACAATATTCCTGCGCATGGTGCCACCCTCGCCAAGCCTCTGGATGTATCGCCAAGTTCGCTCCGCAGGCTGCAATGAAATCAAAGCATGCCATGAGTTCATATAACCCACTATCATTTGGTAGACGGCAGCATCTTTCAGAGGCGGTTCAGGCGGCTCTACAATAAATCACAGCTTCCAGTTCCATCTGAGTCGCCGAACTCCTAAGGCGGGTGCCCTTTCGTGAGGATGGAACTCACGTTAAATGTCACAGCTCCAGTGCATGCAAGTCTAGCACGCATAAGGCACTCCCGGGGTAATTGAAATACTCTTGTTGTAAGCAGACGCGTTTCAGCATGTAGCTTTCTTCAGTGCTTCAAGTGTAATCATCACCATGCACAGTGTTCGTTTTTCAAATAGAGAATGCCTGCTCCTCATTGGTAGTTTGAAAAGTGGTGGCAAACAAGAAAGGACTGCAGAATAGTTCGTGCAATACGGCTGCCATGTTAGTGAGGTGAAGTATAGATGATACTTCAAGTCATTCCGCTTGACTTTGATGTCACAATAGTTTGCGTGATGGAGATTCCAAACGCTTATCCTCTCTTCCATAGCCACACATATAACGTGTTTTCATCCTCTCTTCGATCTTAGCCCCACATGGGCAGCCACAATATTCCTGCGCATGGTGTCACCCTCGCCAAGCCTCTGGATGTATCGCCAAGTTCGCTCCGCAGGCTGCAATGAAATCAAAGCATGCCATGAGTTCATATAACCCACTATCATTTGGTAGACGGCAGCATCTTTCAGAGGCGGTTCAGGCGGCTCTACAATAAATCACAGCTCCCAGTTCCATCTGCGTCGCCGAACTCCTAAGGCGGGTGCCCTTTCGTGAGGATGGAACTCACGTTAAATGTCACAGCTCCAGTGCATGCAAGTCTAGCACGCATAAGGCACTCCCGGGGTAATTGAAATACTCTTGTTGTAAGCAGACGCGTTTCAGCATGTAGCTTTCTTCAGTGCTTCAAGTGTATTCATCACCATGCACAGTGTTCGTTTTTCAAACAGAGAATGCCTGCTCCTCATTGGTAGTTTGAAAAGTGGTGGCAAACAAGAAAGGACTGCAGAATAGTTCGTGCAATACGGCTGCCATGTTAGTGAGGTGAAGTATAGATGATACTTCAAGTCATTCCGCTTGACTTTGATGTCACAATAGTTTGCGTGATGGAGATTCCAAACGCTTATCCACTCTTCCATAGCCACACGTATAACGTGTTTTCGTCCTCTCTTCGATCTTAGCCCCACATGGGCAGCCACAATATTCCTGCGCATGGTGCCACCCTCGCCAAGCCTCTGGATGTATCGCCAAGTTCGCTCCGCAGGCTGCAATGAAATCAATGCCATGAGTTCATATAACCCACTATCATTTGGTAGACGGCAGCATCTTTCAGAGGCGGTTCAGGCGGCTCTACAATAAATCACAGCTTCCAGTTCCATCTGAGTCGCCGAACTCCTAAGGCGGGTGCCCTTTCGTGAGGATGGAACTCACGTTAAATGTCACAGCTCCAGTGCATGCAAGTCTAGCACGCATAAGGCACTCCCGGGGTAATTGAAATACTCTTGTTGTATGCAGACGCGTTTCAGCATGTAGCTTTCTTCAGTGCTTCAAGTGTAATCATCACCATGCACAGTGTTCGTTTTTCAAATAGAGAATGCCTGCTCCTCATTGGTAGTTTGAAAAGTGGTGGCAAACAAGAAAGGACTGCAGAATAGTTCGTGCAATACGGCTGCCATGTTAGTGAGGTGAAGTATAGATGATACTTCAAGTCATTCCGCTTGACTTTGATGTCACAATAGTTTGCGTGATGGAGATTCCAAACGCTTATCCTCTCTTCCATAGCCACACATATAACGTGTTTTCATCCTCTCTTCGATCTTAGCCCCACATGGGCAGCCACAATATTCCTGCGCATGGTGTCACCCTCGCCAAGCCTCTGGATGTATCGCCAAGTTCGCTCCGCAGGCTGCAATGAAATCAAAGCATGCCATGAGTTCATATAACCCACTATCATTTGGTAGACGGCAGCATCTTTCAGAGGCGGTTCAGGCGGCTCTACAATAAATCACAGCTCCCAGTTCCATCTGCGTCGCCGAACTCCTAAGGCGGGTGCCCTTTCGTGAGGATGGAACTCACGTTAAATGTCACAGCTCCAGTGCATGCAAGTCTAGCACGCATAAGGCACTCCCGGGGTAATTGAAATACTCTTGTTGTAAGCAGACGCGTTTCAGCATGTAGCTTTCTTCAGTGCTTCAAGTGTATTCATCACCATGCACAGTGTTCGTTTTTCAAATAGAGAATGCCTGCTCCTCATTGGTAGTTTGAAAAGTGGTGGCAAACAAGAAAGGACTGCAGAATAGTTCGTGCAATACGGCTGCCATGTTAGTGAGGTGAAGTATAGATGATACTTCAAGTCATTCCGCTTGACTTTGATGTCACAATAGTTTGCGTGATGGAGATTCCAAACACTTATCCTCTCTTCCATAGCCACACATATAACGTGTTTTCGTCCTCTCTTCGATCTTAGCCCCACATGGGCAGCCACAATATTCCTGCGCATGGTGTCACCCTTGCCAAGCCTCTTTATGTATCGCCAAGTTCGCTCCGCAGGCTGCAATGAAATCAAAGCATGCCATGAGTTCATATAACCCACTATCATTTTGTAGATGGCAGCATCTTTCAGAGGCGGTTCAGGCGGCTCTACAATAAATCACAGCTCCCAGTTCCATCTGAGTCGCCGAACTCCTAAGGCGGGTGACATTTAACGTGAGTTCCATCCTCACGAAAGGGCACCTGCCTTAGGAGTTCGGCTGGTGGTTGTGATAGTATGGTGGTTGAGGTGTTGGGTACTGGTGCCTTAGATGTACTTTTGCCTGCCCGTCCATGTTCTCCTTTGGGTTTTTTGTCCAATGTTGGTGGTCCCAGAGGGAAGAGTTAAACTTGCCCAGAGCCTTTTCCTCCTCATATTGCTTCCTCATTGACCTGTGCACCTTAGCAACATGTCAAAGGTGGAAGTAGTGATCCTTCCTCAGGTTGCACTTCCGCAACTTCTCTGGGGTCATGTTGTCTGTTTATGCCAAAAGGAAAACTGTCAGTCAAAGGGTGACTAGGAACAGGTACAAACATCATGAAGCAATATTATTTTCACAACATCAGAGTTAGCAGCTCCTACAGTCTTAATTCATCTTGCAGCTTAGAGTGAGCATACACTTGCCTATTATTGATCATCTCAGATTTACTAAGGCCAAATTACAAAGGCATTGCAATTGTTGCACAAAGCATTGCACCTCCTTGGCACATTTAGGTATGACCATGTCAGTACATATTGTGCTTAGGAACACTGCTGTTTGATACCCATGGTATGGTACACATGTCATCTTTACTGAACATTAGTGTTCCTTCTGCATCCTGTGATGGCCTTTGTGCCATTGGCATTCACCACAGTAAGATGTGCAATGTGTGCAAAGTACATATATTGTCTCAGAACGTGACCCATATCAGGACACGTAGCTAACTATACTGAACACTTTGCAGGTATTATATGTAACAATGGATGCTGAATAAGTACCTCACATCACACTTAGACATATGAAACCACATCTATCTTAACTGCTTTAAGTCCATGGTGGACCATGCCACTGCTCATTACATGCTCACAATACTGTAGCATGCCCAACTGACTTTCTATGTGATAGGGATGCATATTGAATCTGGCAATTCACAGAGCATCTGAAATCACACTCAATCCTTGCACTGCACAATTGTGTATGGTGGTGGTCCATCTTCAAGACATATCCTGTAAAACACATCAGTTAAATTGGAATCTATATATGTTATATGCAACAGAAGCACAGTACATACGCCTAGTTATTGGCTATATAACTCTTCAGATTGTAAGTAATCAAATGTCACAGTTCACATGCCTGAATTATGCACTTCGGTAAGGTAGGCTGAAGTGTACATACATATGATGAGCCAAAACATGCACCTGTTGGCCAGTTGGCCTCATCACTACTATATTTCACTATGGTAGCTAACTTTGATGAGTCTCTGGACCTACATAACTCACATACCCTACTTAGCAAGGTATATCAATACCCATGCCCTCTTACTTTTGAGACCAGGAAATGAGTACGCTACATACATCACACATTATGCGTACCTGCTCCTTAAGTTAAGGGAGCTCTGTACCTGTCAGTGCTGCAGAGTACCAGAAATAGTTCAGGCATTTTCTATGCTATCCTAAGTATTTTGGGGGGAAAATTGAACAACAACATGTATGGGATATGGTGAGACGTGCCAGATTCAGGCTGGCATACCTTTGATACAGTACCATGTGAGTGGGCTCCCATCTGTCATCAGTATTGTATGAGTGATGCATTCCACTGCACACATACAAATGTGTTCTACTCTGCTTTAGAATTTCTTTGTGCTGAGCTCTCTCCCTTCCAGTATAATACCAATAATTTTAACAATGCACACACATGTGCACCACAGGTGATGGGTGCATGTGAATCATACCAAGGACTAATTTGCAAGGTCCTTATACCACTGCGGCATCACTTTTCTACATATGAAAAGTGAAGCTCTGGCACCGCTAGGGGCTTCTAAATAAACACCCTTGTTGGTAAGGTGGTCCACTATAACTCACCAGGCTGCCCCTTCATTAGTGACTTCTGTCCAAATCTTTATTTTCTATGTCTTGGTGGCCAGCACAGGGCACATCCTCGTTGAGCTGCACATCACCATTACTTGTGATTTGCACTCCCACAGAGGTTTGCAGACAAATTTGTGGCTTTTTACAAGGCCCTTGCACTGTCGGTGCATCACTTTTGATAAGGGAAAAAGTGACATCTTGGCAGCACAAAGGGCTTGTAAAAAGGCCCGTTAATGTGTAACATATGTTTGTAATGGGTCATCACAACTGTACCTTCAAATGCTTGATCTGAGAGATTCACCTCTGGAGCTGATCTGCACTACCTGTTTTTTCATCATATGAGTAGTCTGGATGGGCTAATGGCATGTGCATCATATCTATGCTTCCATTGGACTCATTTGTATTACCTAAAGGGACACTAACACTTGTGTGGCCTGCTCAGTGTCACAGATATCACTGGTGCACAGATCATACCAGCGCTGTTGCCACAGCATTTCCCTCATTTGCCTGGGGGCATGGCTATTTTGAGTAAAAAAGTAATGTGAGCCATACTTAATGTTACCACTACTCATAAATGGGTAAATGAGGTGCACAGGAAAAAACTGAAATCATGTGCTACATCAACTTTAATGCCAACAAAGTGGAGAAGGTCAGACTTCCCACACACCACATCCGCCCAGCGATGTTTGAGCTGATGGACGTTCCAGTCTACTCCAAACAGCCACAGCATCTGTTGGCACACCCTCAAAATCAACCAATCAATTAATCAAGTTGTATTTGTCAAGCGCAGCTTGTCACCCCAGGGAATATCAAGGTGCTACCTGCTGGTCTTCTTTGAACAACCAGGTCTTGAGTCTCTTCTTGAAGGTGGTCGGATATGGTGCAGTGTGGGGGTGGAGAGGAATGTCGTTCCTGCCTTTGGCAGCAAGGTGGGAGAAGGAACAGCCTCCGGTGTGGCTGCGTCTTATGCGTGGTATCTCTGCGAGGGCACGGTGGGCTTAGCAGAGGTTCCTGTTTGGCTGGTGGAAGTGCAGGCGATGGTTCATGTCGGCGGGTGCTTCGTTATGGAGGTCATTGTAGTTGTGGGTCAGGGCCTTAAAAAGGCATCTCTTCTGGACTGGGAGGTAGTAGAGGTCTTTCAAGTGCTGTGTAATGTGCAATCTCTTGAGCAGGTTGAGGATCAGTCTGGGTATTGCATTTTGTATCAGCTGTAGTCTCTGCATGAGTTCGGTGGTGGTGCCGGCATAGAGTGCGTTGCCACAGTCCAGTCAGCTGATGACAAGGGCCTATGGTACAGTTTTCCTGGTGTCGGTGGGGAGCTACTTGAAAATCTTTCAGAGCATGTGGACTGTGTGGAAGCAGGCTGAGGAGAGATGTTGGCTTCACATTTCATTGAAAGTTTGCTGTCGAGGATAATACTGAGGTTGCAGGCATTGTCTTTTGGAGTGGGGGTGAGACCGAGTTCTGACAGTCATCAGGAGTCATTCTATAGGGTGGTGTGCTTGATGAAGATGAGGACTTCTGTCTTGTCTGTGTTGAGCTTAAGGCAGGTGTTCTTCATCCAGGCTGAGACATTCGTACAGTTGTGGAAGATGGTTTTAGTTGAGGTGGAGTCTTCTGAGAGTGATAGGATGAGCTAGGTGTCTTTGGCATAGGAAATTATGTTTATGTAGTGTGACCTGATGATGTCCTCAAGTGGTGTCATGTAGATGTTGATGAGGGTTGGGCTGATGGATGATTCTTGAGGTACGCCACAAATGTTGTGTTTGGCCTGTGATGTGAAAGGAGGGATCCTGACTTTCTGGGTGTGCCCCATGAGAAAGGATGACTAATAGGGCACTCATCTCGCGCCCTGTGAGAAGTTGGCCTGGTATATGCTGTTCACTAGTTAAAGTGACCACCTTGTACCATGCCAAGCAACCCTTATGGTGTGGTTGTAAGTCAACCTTTTCGGACTAGCTGCCCTAGTGGTAGCGTAGGCTAAGCAGTCTTTGAGGCTAAACTCGTTAAAGCGTGTTAAGCAAGCTGTTTTACCATATGTAACCCCCCTTTATACCAATGAAAGGACACCACACAGATATATATTCTAAATATATATGTATTTATTACTCAAAATATCCCCTAGACTCTTTATGAGCACAGGAGCACAAATCGTTAAACAAGACAATGTTATAACATACAGAAGTTGCACTTTATATGGATGGGCCCTGGTGGACACTCAAACCATATACTAAAATAGTGGTATAAGTACCATGAACAGGAAAGGGAAAAGGCCTAGGGCCTCTAGAATCGCTGGGCCTACAAGGAGCTAACTTCAGTTAGTGACCAGGAGGTCCACGGGTCGCGTGTGCAGTGAGGAACACGCGTGCTCCCATAGGTTTTCAATGGGTGCGTAAAAGTTCAAAAGTTACTGCTAGAAGGGTCTTCTGGATGGACTACGAATTTAAGATTCAAAACACAGACACTAGAGATGTTTCTCTACACTTGGGCACCGGAGTGCCAGCTTTACCTCACCCACAGGAAGCGGGTGCATAGGTCTCGAAGTGCGTCGGGTTTCTTCTATCAATTCAATGGAGCCTGGTGACAAAGATGCTGCAGGCGGTCGGTCCAGAAGAGATGCGGTGGATCCAAGAGTGGATCAGAGTTGTAGAAGACCTGAAAGCAGAGGGGACAGTGTTCACAGTCACTAGCCAGTGACCGGCGTGGCACCAGGTAGGTACCAGGCGATGTCGGGTGCAAACAGGTGATGAGGTGTAGCTTGTCTCCACAGCCACGTGGTCCCTGAAGGTCGACGACGTCCAGGAGTCAGTTCACTAATTGTCCCACACAGGCTCTCGCTGTCGGCGGTGTCGGCGACTCGAAAGAGGCAAACAAGCCTTGGCAAAGGCAGAAGTCGTGGAAAGTAAAGAAAGCTGATTGTTCTGACCAGCAAGGTCAGAGGGGCTGCTCTTTTGGAGAGCAGCTAGGGCCAGTCTGGAGCAACCAGACCAGCATCATTGATTTCAAATTAGGTCGCCAAAATGGCCACTAGCAAGCCAGGGACCGGGCAGGCACGTCGAGATGCAAAGTGCAGAGGGGCCCCACGCAGGTCGTGGAGATGCTGGAGGGCTCACCTTTGGTGCAGATGCTGCTCGGTGGTTGGGCTTCTCAGGACCCAAAGCACAACTTGGAGGGAGCCTCTGTTGTTGTACTTGCAGCTTGTCGTCGGTCTTCCAAGATGGCTGGCTCCACGTGTCTCGGTGCCTCCACGGGTTCCTTCTTTTCAGGGACTGTGGATCGGGCGGTGAGAGGTCTGGAGGTCCAGGTCTTGTCGGGCTCTGGGCTCGGGCTCCGGCGGGAGGCGGCGGCAAAGCAGACGTCGAATAGATGGTTGGTGCTTGCGTTAGCAAGATGGTCACTCCCTGACCATAGGGGAGATTTCCTTCAGTCCTCTGTGCAGCAGAGCGTCGAAGTTCCCGTCTTCTTCTTTGTAGTAAGTTGATTCCAGGATGTCTGAAGTCTTAGGACACAGCTCCTACCTTTTAAGTGGATTCTAGGGGCCGGACTACCTGCTAGGTCCCTCCCTAAGGGTGGGACCAGGAAGGGGGGTGGTTACACCCCCAATCCTTTGTCCAGCTCGCCCCAGGTCCGGGGCTGGTGTTCCCCAGGACCGGTTTGAACTGGCATATGCACCGAGGCTCCTTGTGAGCCTCAGGCATGTCTGATTCCT
The DNA here is from genome assembly GCF_964204655.1 of Triturus cristatus. Classification (NCBI taxonomy): domain Eukaryota; kingdom Metazoa; phylum Chordata; class Amphibia; order Caudata; family Salamandridae; genus Triturus; species Triturus cristatus. Next base: position 739,839,208 of record NC_140583.1, on the reverse strand, counting down.
TTCAAGCCCTACCTGACCAATACACAAAATCCTGTCTGGGGTGGTGCTCGCACCTCCCCTGGCAGGAAACCCTTTGTCCACGTCTCCCAAGCTGGAAGGACTCCCAGCAGCAGGAGGGCAGACTTGTGTCTGTGGTGGCAGCATCCATTTTGTGGAGCTGAGGCTATGTCTGATTTTACCCGGGTTTCAGGTACTGTACATGTCGTGTCCCTCTAGAAGGGTGGAATGCTAACCCCCTCGCCAGAATTGGCGAGGGGTTAGTATTCCAATTCGTATGACACCTTACTCGACATGTTTAGATAAAGCCAAACCACAGATAGCATTTAACCGCGAGGTTCATAATGCACTTAAGAGTATATGGTATGACGATATCTGGAAACGGTAGAAGGAAGTTGTTCCGACCACTGCAGACAGGCTCAGCTCATGCCAGAGCACCATCTCACATGGAACCAAGCACTCTGTCTTTAGGATTGTTAAGGCCTGCCATAGGAGTGACTTATAGGTTAACATGTGTCCCATTTAAGGTTAGGTATAGGTATACAACACCTAAGTAAGAGGTGGTTACACCAACTTACCCCAGCTGAGTGATCAGCCAGTTGTGTCAAATTGCTAGGCCAGGCCAGGGGTGGCATAATACATGCTGCAGCCCCTGGTAGGCCTTAGATACACCAATGCCCTGGGTACCTAGTGTACACTGGTACAGGGGCTCACAGGGTGATCCAATTCCAATTGGTTATGCACCTAGGGTGCATAGTGTCAATTTAGTTAGAGAGAACAGCAGGCTGGGGGTCTGATTAGCAGGCCCACAGCCTCAATATGTCAAAAACCAGTGAAGCAAAAAGCAAAAATTTGGGGTGACCATAGGATAGCAGACCCTACTCTCCTACACGCCCCATCTGTCGCACTGCTTCGTAGGGAACATTAAACCATTTTTTCATTAGTAGACCTGTGTTAATCCATATCTTATTTCAAAATGTAATGAATCACTGCAGAGACAGCGTCATGCCACTCCTTGAATTTTATTTTCAATTCTTCAAATGAATACTGCGCGCCCGTCCAGTAACACGTAATCCAAACAGTGTGATGTACAACTACAATTGAGTAGGCTCATTACTCCTTGCCCAATGCATTTCGAGTCTCATATGACTCTTCGTCAGGGGTCACTGCAATAAATCGTAAAAACAGCTGAACTGATTGTTCACAGCAGACCTGAATTAATACCTGAATAAATTATACGCCCGTGAATTAACCTCACACCCATCCATGTTAAAAACCCACCCTGCCGTGTCCTAAGCTAGTGCATAACTGAATAACACTCTCACAATTTCTTTTAACCCATCCATCTCTCCAACCCACCCATAGCACCGTGAAAAAATTAAGCATGCCACTCCTGTTTTTTAACTCACTTTATGCACTGATATACACGTACAGCACTGCTCAACTGCAACTAAAAATACCCAATAGCACCCACTTCCTGTGAAAATCCTTCCCTTAACCCTCTCTGAAATAATGCTGTGCATATAACTCAACTATCAAACCAAACCAAATCTCATCTTCACCCACGTCAAACAAAACACTGTGAATTACCATAATAAAGGCGAAATCGGCACCCTAACCTCCTCTCCACCTCTCTCGTTGCTTTCCATACTGATGCTTTTGCGCAACCATTTGCTCCCGTTATTTAAAGACCAACGTCACACCTTCATGTGGCCAGTCATTCTAAATCCTCACACCCCCGTGACTTAACACCCCACAGCTGTGCCTGGAAAACCCCTGCAACAACCACAAAACTTCAACTCCCACAATACACTCTACAAAATCAATCCATGTTCCAACTAAACAGAATCCCTGAGTGTTAAACATTGATTAAAACCCACCTCCCTGATTCCACCCCCACTGAATCAACATTACAAAACCTAACTATCCCTTGCTCACTCTCCCCAGCGCCTACACCCACCTAATACAAAAGTGTATTTTTGTGTATTGTGATGTGCAATGCATGTACTCATTTACAGGGATTGTTGTGTTGTGAATGAATAGTGGAGTTACCTTGCTCACTATATTTGCATGTATTTACTTACTATGTGTGTCGACAGTGTACATATGTGTGAGTTCATGCTTTTCAGGTATCATATTATACATAGGGCCCAATCCCTCTGTTAGCACAAGGGCACACCTTACAAGAGGTGCCCCATGTGCTATATTAGAATTAGTAACTAACGACTTTGCTTTAGCTTCCCCTAGGGGTGCCACAAACTAGCACTGCCATGGAGTCAGTGCACCCACATATACGACAGTGCAGCCAACTGCAAAGCAGCACCGTACCCCACAGTGGAGACAGCAGGCTGTGTATAAAATTGGAAGAGTTACATTTTCCCCATGCATGCGAGTGCTGCAATTGGCTGCAACCACCTGAAAGATGATGTATGGATGGCATCATATTTTTGGATGTGTATAGGCCATTCATATTCAAGGGTCCTATCTCACAGAAAAATCACAGTGTCAGCATTTGTGGCAAAATAATTCTCACTCATGCTGACGGTGCTATGCCAAATCCCCTGGCAGGAAACCCTTTGTCCACGTCTCCCAAGCTGGAAGGACTCCCAGCAGCAGGAGGGCAGACTTGTGTCTGTGGTGGCAGCATCCATTTTGTGGAGCTGAGGCTATGTCTGATTTTACCCGGGTTTCAGGTACTGTACATGTCGTGTCCCACTAGAAGGGTGGAATTCTAACCCCGTCGCCAGAATTGGCGAGGGGTTAGTATTCCAATTCGTATGACACCTTACTCGACATGTTTTGATAAAGCCAAACCACAGATAGCATTTAACCGCGAGGTTCATAATGCACTTAAGAGTATATGGTATGACGATATCTGGAAACGGTAGAAGGAAGTTGTTCCGACCACTGCAGACAGGCTCAGCTCATGCCAGAGCACCATCTCACATGGAACCAAGCACTCTGCCTTTAGGATTGTTAAGGCCTGCCATAGGAGTGACTTATAGGTTAACATGTGTCCCATTTAAGGTTAGGTATAGGTATACAACACCTAAGTAAGAGGTGGTTACACCAACTTACCCCAGCTGAGTGATCAGCCAGTTGTGTCAAATTGCTAGGCCAGGCCAGGGGTGGCATAATACATGCTGCAGCCCCTGGTAGGCCTTAGATACACCAATGCCCTGGGTACCTAGTGTACACTGGTACAGGGGCTCACAGGGTGATCCAATTCCAATTGGTTATGCACCTAGGGTGCATAGTGTCAATTTAGTTAGAGAGAACAGCAGGCTGGGGGTCTGATTAGCAGGCCCACAGCCTCAATATGTCAAAAACCAGTGAAGCAAAAAGCAAAAATTTGGGGTGACCATAGGATAGCAGACCCTACTCTCCTACACGCCCCATCTGTCGCACTGCTTCGTAGGGAACATTAAACCATTTTTTCATTAGTAGACCTGTGTTAATCCATATCTTATTTCAAAATGTAATGAATCACTGCAGAGACAGCGTCATGCCACTCCTTGAATTTTATTTTCAATTCTTCAAATGAATACTGCGCGCCCGTCCAGTAACACGTAATCCAAACAGTGTGATGTACAACTACAATTGAGTAGGCTCATTACTCCTTGCCCAATGCATTTCGAGTCTCATATGACTCTTCGTCAGGGGTCACTGCAATAAATCGTAAAAACAGCTGAACTGATTGTTCACAGCAGACCTGAATTAATACCTGAATAAATTATACGCCCGTGAATTAACCTCACACCCATCCATGTTAAAAACCCACCCTGCCGTGTCCTAAGCTAGTGCATAACTGAATAACACTCTCACAATTTCTTTTAACCCATCCATCTCTCCAACCCACCCATAGCACTGTGAAAAAATTAAGCATGCCACTCCTGTTTTTTAACTCACTTCATGCACTGATATACACGTACAGCACCGCTCAACTGCAACTAAAAATACCCAATAGCACCCACTTCCTGTGAAAATCCTTCCCTTAACCCTCTCTGAAATAATGCTGTGCATATAACTCAACTATCAAACCAAGCCAAATCTCATCTTCACCCACGTCAAACAAAACACTGTGAATTACCATAATAAAGGCGAAATCGGCACCCTAACCTCCTCTCCACCTCTCTCGTTGCTTTCTATACTGATGCTTTTGCGCAACCATTTGCTCCCGTTATTTAAAGACCAACGTCACACCTTCATGTGGCCAGTCATTCTAAATCCTCACACCCCCGTGACTTAACACCCCACAGCTGTGCCTGGAAAACCCCTGCAACAACCACAAAACTTCAACTCCCACAATACACTCTACAAAATCAATCCATGTTCCAACTAAACAGAATCCCTGAGTGTTAAACATTGATTAAAACCCACCTCCCTGATTCCACCCCCACTGAATCAACATTACAAAACCTAACTATCCCTTGCTCACTCTCCCCAGCGCCTACACCCACCTAATACAAAAGTGTATTTTTGTGTATTGTGATGTGCAATGCATGTACTCATTTACAGGGATTGTTGTGTTGTGAATGAATAGTGGAGTTACCTTGCTCACTATATTTGCATGTATTTACTTACTATGTGTGTCGACAGTGTACATATGTGTGAGTTCATGCTTTTCAGGTATCATATTATACATAGGGCCCAATCCCTCTGTTAGCACAAGGGCACACCTTACAAGAGGTGCCCCATGTGCTACATTAGAATTAGTAACTAACGACTTTGCTTTAGCTTCTCCTAGGGGTGCCACAAACTAGCACTGCCATGGAGTCAGTGCACCCACATATACAACAGTGCAGCCAACTGCAAAGCAGCACCGTACCCCACAGTGGAGACAGCAGGCTGTGTATAAAATTGGAAGAGTTACATTTTCCCCATGCATGCGAGTGCTGCAATTGGCTGCAACCACCTGAAAGATGATGTATGGATGGCATCATATTTTTGGATGTGTATAGGCCATTCATATTCAAGGGTCCTATCTCACAGAAAAATCACAGTGTCAGCATTTGTGGCAAAATAATTCTCACTCATGCTGACGGTGCTATGCCAAATCACCATGCATGCCTTGGTGTGGCCTCCTACATACTGCTAAGAGTAAGGCTGTGTAAATCACACCATAACTACACTCAGCATCAAGGAGGTGTTACTTGTACATAGCAGTGGGTGTTCACATGCAACACTCATGTAGTTTGACACTGAGACAGGTGATGAGACTCACTTGGACCTGGCACAGTCCACAACGTGACAGGAATCCCCAGTAGAATCAGTAGCTCATGTCACTGCAATAAAAGTCTCTATACCATAACACAGATGTATCAATGGATGTAACCTTGGCTCATCTGTTTCCATGTGTCCTGCATGCTGTTTCTCACATTGGCCATGTAGAACTATTACATAAATTGTTTATGTTCAGGAAAGTGTTTAGAGAAACCACCATATCATGTTGTTGTACACATATATCGGCTGTGTGGCCTTATGTCTGGAAAGATATGTGAGGGCCATGCACATTGAAATCGCACATAGTCTTTACCACCAAGCGTAGCTTATGATTTGTGGATCACGAGGCCAGCTTGTCTTGCCACAACTAGTCAGGTGTAGTGCAATCATAGATATGTTTGCCATTGGGACACATCACAATGTGTTTTTTGATTTTGTGGCAACTAGTTTGGTGATGGCTATGGTGATGGCAACTTGTTTGGTGATGGCTATGCATACAGATAGGAAGTTCCCCTGCAATTTTCTCACCACAATGGAACACCATATCTTGGGATGCATCAGAGCATGGCACCTTGGCTGTATTGACCTCACTTTATGTGGATTCTGATACTCAATTGTTACATATTCTGAGTCTCCAAATTCATACCAAGACTATACTGAGAGGAGTGAAGACATTGTTGTTTGAATCTGAGTGCAATACACCAAGATGGCAGGTTACATCACTGCTTGTCCCATTGGCATCTTAGACTAGTGGGGCAAGTGGGGCCTACATTCTCACTAGGTAGATACTGTTGCACTGGCAAAGTATGGAGTGTAGAATGTGTATGTGTGATATGAAATCTCCTAGTGGATTTCATATGTGGATACTGTTTTTTTATAGCATATGTAGACTGTAGGTTTGGAGCTGTGTTCCCATGCACATACTATGTGGATCATTTCACAGTCATCATACAATGAGTGGACTCTACTATCGTCCACAAGTATGAGGCAGTACCAATGGCTAGCTGTAAGAGAGACACATGATTACCACACCATGTTAATTGTGGCGGCAATGGAGAACTATTTGCTACAGGTAGTTGGCATGCACACTATTTTGTTTGTACCAGATGTTGTTCAATGCTGTTTGTTACACATATCTGCATACTATTTCTGTGCGGCAATATGTAGCAGGTGTGATGTACATGCTTAGATGTTTACTGTGGCTGTGCAATCTAAATGCATACACAGTGGTAGTGCTCATACATTTATTTACATGTATTTTGACACAGTTATGTTCATAATTTAGGGGCGTCACGAAACTCACTCATCCATCATTAAAAACATTATCAATGATATGGTCTATCCACCATGGTGCGGCTACTGTTGGAAGTGTTTGATGTGGCTTCTCATCTTCCTCATCCTCATCGTCCGGCAGTTGCTGCTCCTCATTTCCATCAGTCCATGGTACGTTTGTCCTTACACAAATATTAAGCAATATGCTGCAAACAAGAATTATTTTCAAAACCATTGGTGGTGAGTACAGCAATCGCTTCCCAGACATATCCAGGCTCCAGAAGCGGGAACTTAGGATGCCAAATTTCCACTCATCTATTGAACAGGTCTTGGTTAGGTCATGATTGTACCTCCGCTGGGGTTCAGTCTGTTTTTTGTTCAGAGAATGCATTACCCACGAGTTCAGGGCATATCCTTGGTCAGCTGCAAAGACAGGAAGAGTACAATTAGTTAAGAGTCATGACAGGGGATGGTCACGCATTCATGTTGATTCTGTTATGTGTCCTGATTGACTGATACACCTTGTAAGAGACATGCTATGACATTGTGTGACATACAAACAAGTAGTATATGGTTATGACTGACACTGTGTAATACCTTCAGATGTGCGGTCCTCGGTGATTCACTTACTATTTGTCATTGTGAGTGCCAAGGCTATGAAGGTGATGATTTTTCAACCGTAAGGAGATTCAATAAGCCATTGAGTGAAAAATGTCTCACAATCATGTATCGTGTCTGTTATTGGCTAGTATTGCCTATCCTGAACTGATGCATGTCTGTTTTTACAACCTGTAGCTGGAGCAGGTTATGTGGTGTACTTCAGTCACACATATTTGGCAGTGAGAAATTGAGTTAATGTTGTTCAAAGTATACTGCCATTGGAAGGCTACTGAGTGGATATCAATGTGGGACAATATAGTGTACAAGTGGCAGCACAGAGTATCCACTATGCTGACAGTACACAAGGGGTTAGAGACATGTGGAAATCTTGTGCTGTACAGTGCTACTGGTAGTCTAACTACACCACACTGCCACACTGCTTGGAGACAGTGTAGGGCATATTTTCCACATGATTCTGTGTTTAAGGTTTGGTGCCTGCGCTGGTAGAAAATGTGCAGCATTGCTCCAAGACAGGCATGTTATTCCCATGTTGACTCTGTAGTTGGCTCTCATGGTAGATGCAGTTTGTGCTTGAGGCTGCACCTTGCTGCACAGTTTGGAGCCTTGGAGGATGGAATGTGTGTATAATATGACTATATTTCTCAGTTTGAATCACACTCAGACAAGGGGGAAGAGGAAGAACTCCTACTTCAAACTCCACTGAAAATATCCAACAGCACACAAAGAGAAGAAGAAGTAAACTAAAACTCGCTCCAAGAGACTTATGGCAAATTTAATATGTTATAAAAACTGCCTTCACTCACACAATTGTGGCATGCTTCATCATTGGGCTGATAAACAACACTCCTGAGCAGACCAACGCCTGGGATGGAGCGATATGGAGGGGAAAACAATACAAACATAAAGAAGAGTAGGAATCAAGCAAATGATATGTGCTGAAAATAGACTCTGAAACTAGCTCTGGGATATACCCGTCTCCACTCTTGAAACTCCCTGGCTGGCGCCATGGGTCTTTGGGGCTCTCGCGGTCTTGAGAGACATCTCGTTGACTCCACAAGTAGAGCGGCACCCTGCCTTCCGAAACATCCAGCGAACCACTCTAAGAATCAGTGAACAAGCAACTCGGTCCAACAGCATCAATCTTTTCACCGCTCACTGCCTTACAGCATGTGCAAGCTCGAAAGCAAACCTCCCAGCATCCTCTAACATTGCCAGAGCGCTGGGAATGAAACAATCCTCCAGTAAGAGCCCGGCCGGGAGGAGCTCAAAATGGCTTACTCAAACAGCCGACATCTTTGCCTCAAAGCCGATCCACCGGCCTGGACTACTTCCATGGTGTTCCATTAGCCTCAAGGATTTGTGCCTCTGAGTACAGTCATCACCAAGGATCATTAAATTTGAAAACTACATGCACCATTGACCATTCCCACTGAAGATCAGAGGCACCATGGATCATTCTCATTGAGTACCATTAACGCCAGGGACCATGCCGACTGAATGCTATTGTTTAACCCTGGGCGTAGTTTGCGTAGTCATGCTCCGTGTAGCTACGCAAAGTGCACTTTGCACTACGCGCGCTATGCGTAGCTACGCAAACTGCATAGTGCAGTAGGGAAATGCTGTTCGCAATGATTGCACAGTGCCGGATGCTTGTCCGCACTGTGCAATCATTGCGAACACGTAGGCAGAATGCCCTTTCTCTGGGAGGGCTAAACCTAAAGCACTCCTTCGACAAACGAGTCGCTTCAATGAAAGTGTATAGCCAAAGGTTTGAAGTTTTCAATAATTAGAATTTATTTTCCAAATAGTTGATACATACTATTTCCAAACAGTATGTTTTTGGACTGTCTTTATATGATCCAAAAGAAGTATACAGTTCTACTGTCGAGTCACAGCATTCTGAATGTGTCCCCGATGCATTTCGGGCGATTGTCCTTTTTCAAGGGGAATATCTGCAAATTAAGTAGACCAAAAAGTATGTTCACGGACCTAGCTAACCAGAACGCGCTTCTAAAATCTACAGGTTAAAAGAGCAAGAATTGGTCAAAAGCACAAGTAGCATGCAAGATGTATACAAATTGCAACCTTATATCCCAAAGAGTGGGGGTGTTCAAATATGAAGTTACCAATGGCCAAGATGAAAGTGGGAAACTCGACCTAGGAGGTCCCGTCCTGAGCTGTGATCGTAACAGAAACTAGATAAGTGTGTCCTCAAAGTAAAACGCGAAACGTGTGAATGGTGAAACCGTGGAGGACAAAAAGAGGTATGGAAACAGCGTGCTCACATTTGAAAGCTAGTGAAACCGAGCAGAGAATGGTACGGACACACCACGTACCTTAGTGAAAAGAATCAGAATGTCAGCATGTAGAGTAATGTCTGAGAGAACGCCAAAGGCTGATATATGAAATGGAGACCCGCCACAGCTGGGCTACAAGGCTAGTAGAAATTGCTAGATGGATGGGTGGACTCAGTATTAGAATTGAGAGGATGGAATCATACACTCAATCAAGTGAAAGGCCAGTGTGACAGCTGACACGAGTTACCAAACCTGTAATTTGCCCAGGGGATATATTGGAGTACACTGGGCACCAGTGCAGGGACCTAACATTGGCACACAGACCAATAATTTCTCACCAAGCCCTCAACATACACATTACCTGCTATCTCGATGTATAGCATGCGATTTCACAGTTGGGTGATCCAATATCAACATAGTTTACCGAGTTGGTGTGGCCACAGAGAGAGCAGTCCAGACATTTGTGAATGAGCTGACACATGTTGAGCACTTACAATAGTTCTGAAGGTTATCTCTATGCACATGTTGTTCTTGTGCGTTCAGATTCCAATAGCATGACACTTCTGTCAATATCATGACCATTTTTTACTCACAAGTCCCAGATGAAAGGGGTTGTGTCCATCTCACAACCTAAAATACTTGCACACGCATGGGTTAATATGTTGTGCAAAAAGGCACATACTCACTCCATCCTTGCTGCTGTCTGACTCTCAACTGCCCATCCAGGTCAGGGAAGACCACCGCAAGGATGCATCACATTAGGGGGGGTCAGGGTGCGGTGCATTTTCCTCTTGCCTGGAGGTGACAGGCCCAGCTGGACTCTCTCAATCTTCCGTGTCCAGCCTCTCAAGTCCTTCTACCATTTCCTGCAGTGGGCACTGTGCTGACGGGTGACCCCCACGGAGCGCATCTTCCGGGCTATGGTCTTCCACAGGTAGACCTGAAGAGAGTTGACCTGTAAGGATGACATGGTGATAGGCCTTTAGTTCACATGCAACATGTACATATACAAATACTGGTACAAATAGGTCATGAACAGCTTTCCCACACTGTCTAAACATTAGCAAAGTGGTATTCTGTGCACATCACCAGTGTACAATGATAACTCTCTCCCAAGAGAACAGTGATATGATGTTAACACCAGTACATACACATCTACAGCAGTGTACTTGCCCAGAACAGACTTTGAAAGTTTTAAAATCATGTTTAAATGGTTGTCTCTAGGAAGGATTCCAAATGCCAGAAGTGCATGGTTATTGCACATGTAAACTAACAATGCTGTCTGATCATCACTCCCCCGCTTCTCTGGTGTGCCATAGAGCTGCCTATACAGGAGCAGGAGCATGTCCACCGGAATCTTGATTTTCTCAGCTGTGAAGGCTGGGGCCCTGTACAGCGAGACATAGTTGCTCCCAGAGGATGTGGACAGCAGCAGAGAGATGGAAATATCCTGGAATCATGCAGTTAGAGCAGGCAAGTGAACTCTCTGGGGAACCGCCAGACTAATATCTATAGCACATAGGCAGTCTTCAGTCCATGTGGCCAAAGCGATTGGTCCACGTGGGTTGCATTTTCTGAAACCGTCCAATGCATTCAATTGCTTACTGACAACATGCCTACTGAGCGGTTCAAAAAATTGTCAGCGGACTGTGAGTTACTTAGACACATGACTAATGAAAGTTTACAGCATCGGTTTACATGTGATGTGGACACAGTCCGAGATCTGAGACTGTCACCATAACAACTATCAGTCTATGGCTGTGCCGATTCGGTTATGATGTGCCTACCGCTACCTTTGAAAAATCGGTCCGGGATGCAAACACTTTTGACAATGTTTTGAGTTTGTGTTATTCCATGCCTGGATGCAGCAATCTTTCTGATTAAAGGAACATCTAACTGAAACGTTTACACTCCCATGATGACCTAACCTTGAGGGGCACATGACACACTGATTGGTGGGCTAATCCTAACATGAATTAAAACCACTCCATTTTGCCTCTTAGGGTTGTTCACAGTCAATATGCATATTTGGTGCCTTTCAAGTACAGTGTAACGCTAGTTGCTGCATTACAAGACAGCGTGACCCAGTGTGCAATCTGTATGATGTTAGACTGGAAAGGTGGTGTGTGTTTCAAGTCCTGGATACTCCATTTTCAGAGGAATGACTAAACTGTGACATTAAGCAGCCACACACTCTTAGCTCTGATAAGTGAGTTTCTAGGGAATCTTTGTGTGCTACGCTTATCTGTGCAACTGCATTTTCTGGCACTTCTACATTGTAAATTGTTTGGTGTATGTAATTGTTTGTGTAATGCTAGCTAGAGCCCCAGGGCCTGACCGCATCCCAAATGACCTGTATAAAGATGATTTTACTTCTCGGGCACAATATATTAATTATGATTTCAAATGCAGTATTAGCAGAAATGGACATCCCCTCATCATGGAAAATAGTGGAGATTGTCCCCATTTTAAAAACGGCAATAGAGCAAGTCCAGCCAGCTATAGAACCATAAGTAAATAGATTCACTGCAGAAAATCTTTTGTAAGCAGGTATTGCAAAAAGTGCAGGGATGGATCACTGAACACCACATCTTGAGCGATCTACAAGCAGGGTGTTGTGCTAATATTAGCACATTGGAGCAGGTCTTTTGCTTCCTGTGCATCTATTGGAGGGAGGTAATTTCAGAGGGGGCAAAGATTATGTAGCGTTCGTGGACCTACAAACTGCATTTGACCTGGTACCAAGCGCAAAGTTGTGGAGAGTGCTGGCCGAAATGGGTTTGCCACACAATTTAATAGAAATCCTATTTCGGCTCCACTCTTCCAACACTGCTTAAGTTAGGTGGGGGATGATAATAAGCTCACTGAGCTATTCCCTGTCAATCGTGGAGTAAGACAAGGGTGCGTTCTAGCGCCTACCTTGTTTTCACTTTTTATTAATGGTGTGATCGACTACCTGGATAAAGTTGGATGTGATGCCCCAAAGGTATGAGAGCGAAGAGTACCAGCCCTACTCTTCGCGGTTCATACTATTTTAACATCTAAGTGCCCCTCTGGGCTGCAAAACTTACTGAACAATTTTATTCAATTCTGCAATGACTATGGCCTGGTGTTAAATGAGCAAAAGACCAAATACATGAACTTTTCCAAGTGGACCTCTAAGCAATCTAAGAGGCAGATGTACACGGGAGGTATTGCTCTTGAACAAGTTCCTGAATTTGATTATTTGGGTATCCTTCTTACTTCTAATCTAAGTTGGGTTTCCCAAACTGAAAAATCCAAACTATTTTTAATTCAGCAAACTGCTCACTTAGGCAAGTCACACAAAAAAACAGTGTCCAGGAGAGTGGCTCCAGCGTTAGAAATTTATAACACCAAAATATTGGAAGGAATCCTCTATGGGGCAGAATTGTGGGGAACTGGAAATACTAAGGGGCATATCAGCAACAACCGGCGATAATTATCGCTAAGCGCACTTAGCGCTAGGATAATTATCGCCGGCTAACGTGGATTTTTATCGCTGAGATAGCGTGCTATTAGCAAGGCTTATCTCAAAAGCGATAAAAATCCTAGCGCTAACTGCCAAACGTGAGATTATCGCTGGAAACCCAGCGATAATCTCCTGAAGTTTGGCGTTAGCTTGATGATAGGGCAAGGCAAACTTAGCCATGATATCCACCTTCCATAGGATATCATGGCTAAGTCAGTCCTGAAGCAGGCGTAAGGAAAGTAGTGATAACAGGGTTTATCGCTACTTTTCTTGCCGCTATGCTTCATAGCGTGGGGCTTGATGATAGGAGAAATGTCGCTTAGTGACATTTCTCCAGTCATGTCAGGGCAGGAACACCCACTTTGCATCTCATTAGAGATGCAAAGCTGGGCGTTAAGAATTCGGGCGCTAATGCAAGGTTTCACGCGATAGCGTGACCTTGCTGATTAGGCAATCAAATTATCGCCGCTTTTCGCCCGAAAACGGACGCAAAAGCGGCTATAATTTTTTATCGCCTCATTGCTGATATGCCCCTAACTCCATCGCACAGGTTGAAAATAGGTTAATTTGATCAATGGTAAACCTCCCCACCAGTACTCCAGTAGCTCCTCTGTTTCTAGACCTAGGCCAGAAAGCGTTAGAGCACAAGATGGGTTAAAATCAGCTTATGTTTTGGCATCGCCTGTGATCTGTAGACAAACTTATCCCATATAGAGCGAAGATGATTGACCTATTAAAGCGTCATCAGGTCAACTATATCCAATGGTTTACATGTTTGAAGAAACTACTGATGGGCCTTGGGATGGATGAGTATTGGTCTACCCCTGAAAACTGTGTGAAATCCCAAAGAGCAGACTCAAAAAGATATACTGGGATAGTATCATGGAGAAGGATGCGACCAAATAGGCGTGTTCTTTAAATGAAGTTTTTATAAATTTTAAATCATACCGCCGTTGGCTCGGAAATTATTTATCCAATATCGTTTTAAAACTTTGCCAACAAAAGTATTTTGTAAAAAGTGGTGAAGTAGTTCCTCAGTTAACGATAATTGCCCTGTATGTAACACTTGTTATTTTTTTGACCCTATTATAAAACCCTGCGAGCCAAGTGGATTGTGCCCTTATGTAGACTGGTAGGACCTGGGCCTTATCTGGAGGGTAAGAGATTCCTAGCCACCGATACGCGCAGGGTGGTGGTTTTTGGACTGGCAATATTCTGGTATACATTATGGATGAAGTGTTCCAAATGTTTTATGCCGCTCTTATAAATCTCTGTATTGGGCTATTTTTATCGATTTTTATCTTTGTACTGTGTTTTTTAACTACTGCTGTATATTGCTCTGAGTATAGTTTTTACTGTGTATATTATTTTTAATCTGTATGGCACTTTGCACTTTATAAGATCCTAGTGATCGAAAATAAAGTATTTGATGATGATGATGACGGTAATGCAGACATGACAAAATGACTGTGTCCGCCCTGTGACATTAGTGTGCATAATTTGCATTGTGATATGCTATATGTATGTGATGTCCCAGATGTCATGAATTGCATGATGCTATTGTGTGCACAGAGGAACTATATAATTGATCTCACAAACATAAGTCTAGGCTTCTTGGCTTGTGAGTTTTGGAGTATGTCCTGCTTGATTTACATGAACAATCAAAGACACTAGTGAAGATTACACTACTGCACTCCAATTGCTGTGTCACCAAACCTTTGCAACCTGTTTAGCAATGGTATGTATGTTGTAATATGTATCTAAGGTTTTTGATCATTGAAATCTGTCTTTTCAGTGACATGGAGCAAGACCCCTGACCTCCTGGTCAGAGACCTGCTCTCCCCCCGCAGCTCCTACATCAAGTGCCTTCTCTTGGTAGGTGGTCCAGTGGGAGAGCCTTGCTCTTCTGCTGACCACTGCTGTCTGTGTCGGCCTCTGTGCCCACTTAGGCTTTCTTGTCTCTCTTGTGCCTGTGTGCCTCTTTCTGCCTTTTTTTGCCTTCTGCCTCCATTTTCTGCCTTCTGCCTCCGTCTTCTCCATTTTATGCATGTTTTCTGCACCCTCACTGTCCTGAATTCTTCTATGTTTGGCTGTTCTCCCCTTTGTGAGTGCCCGTTGCGGTCCCTGTGCCACCCGCTGTTGCTGATTTCCTGCCTCCTGCTTCTTGCCTCCTAGCTGCGCTTCCCGCTCCACTCCCCTACTTAATGGCGGGCGCTGTGAGGGAGTGCGAGCAAGACCCCTGACCTCCTGGTCAGAGACCTGCTCTCCCCCACAGCTCTGCCATCAAGTGCCTTCTCTTGGTAGGTGTTGAGGCCCTCCTCCACCCACAGGCTCCTGCCTGTGCCTCATCACTGGTGGTCCAATGGGAGAACCTTGCTCTTCTGCTGGCGGCTGCTGTCCATTTCTGCCTCTGTGCCAGCCTTAGGCTTTCTTGTCTCTCTTGTGCACGTGTGCCTCTTTCTGCCTTTTTTTGCCTTCTGTCTCCCTTTCTGCCTGCTGCCTTCTGCCTCCATTTATCTGCCTTCTGCCTCCATTTTCTCTGTTTTCTGCACCCTCACTGTCCTTAATTCTTCTTTTTGTGGCTGTTTTCCCCTTTGTGCATGCCCGTTGCTGCCCCTGTGCCTCCCCACCGTTGCTGATTTCCTGCCTCCTGCCTCCCAGCTGCGCTTCCTGTCCCCCTCCCCTACTTAATGGCAGCCGCGTGCAGTGGGTGCGCCGCTGGCGCACCGCTAGTGCGCCAAAGGTGCACCAATGGCAAGCCCATCTGTGCCCGTCCACGACCCGACCGCAGCCAGCGCCAGGGAACCCTGTTCTCCGGCCATCCACCGCTACAACTCCACCGACCTCCCCTCACTCAACCCCGGAAGAAACATCAACTGCCAGATATCGATGCTAAACTCCACCCACGGCCAGTTCTCCTGCCGACACTGCAGACAATCCTTCACCATCAACAGCCCCCCCACGGCCGCAGAACCCACGCCAGACGCCCGGACCACTGAAGTCCTGACATGCATCCTCCTCAACATGCGCTCCCTCCCCAGACATGCCACGGAGATCTAGGACCTGCTCGACAACCTCTCTCTAGACATCACCTTCTTCATGGAAACTTGGACCAATGCCACCTCTGCCCCCGACATCGCCACCGCCAATCCCGACGGTTACAAGATCCAAAGAAAGGACCGCCCCCACCGCCCAGGAGGTGGAAACGCCATCGCACACAAGAGCTCCCTCCGACTCTCCGCCTTCAGTACTAGAGACTCCTGATTCAAAACAGAACACCTTCACTTCCAGATCCAAACCAGCCCAACCCCAGAATCAGCCCAGCCCCAGCCCTAGAACCTTGCTACATGGGACCCTCGTCTACAGACCCACAGCACTGAGACGGCCCTTCTGGCAATGGTTGAGCATTTGCGAAGTGTGCTCGATGCAGGTCAAACGGCAGCGCTTATTTTACTAGACCTGAGCGCTGCCTTTGACACTGTCTCCCATCGCATCTTGCTACACCGCCTGCAGGACATTGGCATTTGTGGTTCAGCTCTGCAGTGGTTCCGCTCCTTCCTCAGTGATCGCTCCTTCTGCGTTGCCACCCCTCCTTTTCAGTCCAAGTACCATCCTTTGGACCTAGGGGTCCCTCAGGGCTCCTCGCTGAGTCCCACGCTTTTTAATCTGTACGTGCAGCCGCTGGCTGAGGTCGTCAGGCAATGGGGCCTTACCATGGTCTCCTATGCTGACGACACTCAGTTGGCGGTTACGATCAGCGAGGATGCCAAGCAGGATGCCCTCAGGTTCCGAAGTGGACTGAGAGAGGTGGCCAGCTGGATGAATAACAACTGTCTCCAGCTGAACGCGTCAAAAACAGAGGTGATGATCGTTGGAAGGGAAGCGGACCACTGGGGGGACGAATGGTGGCCTCCAGAGCTGGGATCAGTGCCGGCCCCTGTCCTGGAACTCAGGAATCTCGGAGTATGGCTTGACCACACGCTAAGCTTTGTGACTCATACAAAGAGAGTGGCGGCCTGCTGTTTTGGAGTACTACGCGGGCTAAGACCCCTGCTGCGATTCTTCGATGCTCCTACAAGACAGCTGGTCATTCAAGCAATGATCATCTCGCGGTTGGATTACGCCAGTTCTCTCCTATTAGGAGCGAACCAAGCCGAGATTCTTCGTTTACAACGAGTCCAGAATGCGGCGGCTAGGGCGGTGGTTGGTCTGCCTTGAACCTGCCCTACCTCTAACACCCTGCGGTCCTTGCACTGGCTCCCGATATGCAAGCGTATCCAATTCAAGGCTCTCTGCCTGGTTTTTAAAATTCTGAGAGAGTTGGCACCCGGAATACTCAATACACTGATCTCTCCCTATGTTCCTACCCGCTCACTACGATCCCTTGGACAGTCCTTGGTGGTCGTCCCCCGTTTCAGACTTAGTCGGATGGGGGGTCGCTCCTTCCGCGTGAAAGCCGCAAACCTTTGGAATGCGCTCCCCTTGGAAATCCGCCTTTCGAATGACCTAATTTCTTTCCGTAGGGCCCTGAAAACCTTCCTGTTTTAATTGTTTCTAGCTTTTATTGTTTGCTTTCTGTTACCGGACCTAGTGTTGTGTTGTGTTTACCTTTCCCTGCGCCAGGACGCTCCTTCGCTGGAGCAGCTGTGCGCATTAAAATGCTACTAACATAACATAACATAACATAACCCCCGGGCCTCACGCCCCCTACGCCGCCACCATTACTGACCTCGTCGAACCCCATGCCAATACCTCAATGGACTACATCCTCACCGGAGACCTGATCTTCCACCTCAAGAACCGCAGGGATCCCGACTCCTCTACCCTCCTTGACAACCTCGCCAACCTCGGACTGAAGCAGCTCGTCACCACCCCCACCCACAGAGCCGGACACACCCACGACCCCATCTTCGCAGGATGGACTAACACTCACTTCAGCCACACCACGCATCCCCTCTGTACAGACCACCACTGCGTACACTTCACCTTCAACACCACCATCGCACCCAAACCACTCCGCGCCCGCCTCGAAGAAACTGGAGCAAGGCTGCTCCGGGTCTACATGTCTGGATCTCGGTTTGGTGGGAGAAAAGAGGTCAGGCCCCCACGAGTTACATTGCAGGTCTTGCACATTTAAGTTGGATTTGGGCTTATGAAAGTGGGTGAGTTTATTGATACTCCTGCGGCTGTGTCGACCATAGTACCCAAACCAACCTCCAAGCCCACTATCAAGGCGTGTCTTATTAACTGTAGATCTCTCCCAAAACATGCAAATGATATCTGGCTTACTCTAAAGACAAACGCTTGGACTGTCAAGTTTCTAACTGAAACATGGCTGAGAGAGAGTTCCAACACTGATATGTCACTGGCTATTCCAGCGGGATACAGAATATCCAAGGCAAACCAGGCTGGTAATAGATTAGGAGGCGGCCTTGCCGTGATTATGAGAGAGGGTTGAGAGATCTCGCATAAGAGAATTGAAAGTACGGTGCTGATCGAGGCCTTGTCCTTCTGTATTAAATTCTCCATGGTATCCTCTATGGCCGGACTGCTATTCTATAGCCCCCCGAATGCATCGGCTGCCCAATTGCTGAGGCTCTATGACACTATCACTGACCTGTCACTGTGGCACACTAATTTTACAGTCCTCTGTGATTTTAATGTCCATATGGACAATGACAACTGCTCCTTAGCTGTTCAACTGGCTGATACCCTCAAAGGGCTAAATATGATCCAAAAGCTATCGTCATCCACTCATGTGGCTGGCCACATGCTTGATCTACTTCTTACCAATGATCACATGCTACAGGTAGAGGACCCATCACCTGTAACTTGGTCGGATTAGCGGCTGATCCCTTTTAAACTAACGTGGGTTTCCCCTAATATTCAGATCAAATCGCAATTGAGGATAGGAGAAATTGGAGGAAGATCACACCTGAATCTATGGGTTGTGAGTTACAGAACCGAGCCATGACGATTAAATTTTCAACTGTTGGGTCGCCTCAGCCCTTGACAGAATAGCCCCAATCAAGACCATGAAATTGGCCAGAAGTAAACCCTCGCCCCCCTGGTTTACAACTGAACTCCGCATGGAGAAAAGCCTATCTAAGAGGCTGGAGCGTGCATGGCGGAAAAACTATGAGCCAGAGGCCAAGTGCGCAAATAAAGCAGCGCAGAGAAAATTCCACGGTCTAAACCATAAGATCATTAGCGACTATGTTGCCAATCAGATCACGTCTTCTGACAACACCGCAAAAGAAGTTTTCAAGATGGTCCAGGGTTTTATTAAACCACATGCACTGAAGAGTACTGACCATTCTCTTTGAAGATTTAGACACTTTTTTCAGAACAAAATTCAAGTCATCTACTCCTCCTTTCCACTATCAAGATCCCCAGAGCTGCTATCTCATACCTCACATCATTCGGGTATGTGGTCTGTTTTCCGCCCTTTCTGCCTGGAAGCATCCCTGGTGGAATTGAATAAAACAAAATCAGGCTCTCCATCTGACACCTGCCCTGCCAGATTCTTCAAGCTATTAGCCCCCTGGTTCAATCCTATACTCAACTCTGTCTGTAATTCTTCATTAGAGACTGGGGTTTATCCAATCAGTTGGAAAAAACCATTTATCCAGCCAATTCTCAAGAAAGAGGACGCTGATCTAGCAGAGCTCAAACATTTTAGGCCAATTTCTCTTTTTCCTGTGCTGGCTAAAATTCTTGAAAAGGAAGTTCAGAAACAACTATCGGACTTCCTGGATTCGAACTATCATCTGCACGACTCCCAGTTAGGATTTAGATCTGGCTACCGCACGGAGACGGCTCTACTTGAAGTCGCAGAGACTATCCATGAAACTTTAGATCAGGGCAGCTGCGTGATGCTGGTGCTGCTGGACTTGTCCGCAGCTTTTGATATGGTGTCACACAGGATTCTCCTAAATAGACTTGTACACCTAGGAGTGACGGGAACTGTCCTGGCATGGTTCCGCTCATTTCTCGAGGGTCGTACACAGCAGATGACTCTTCATCCTCATGTCTCTTCTTCAAGTCCCTTCATGTTTGGAGTTCCTCAGGGCTCGCCTCTGAGCCCAACGCTTTTTAATGTGTATCTTACTTCCCTTGCAGTAATCGTTGAGCAATGTGGGGTGAAGGTTGTCTTGTATGCCAACGACACGCAACTGGTGTTCTCTTTTAGAGAACACAACGAGACAGCTTTTGCCAGTTTTAAGCAGTGTCTTCTTAATATCTTGTCATGGATGACGGATAGCTGCTTAAAATTAAATACCGACAAAACAGAGGTCCTGTTTTTTAATCAATCCACTCCCCCTCGGTCGGCACTGTGGTTGCCTTCTGGGTTAAATCCACCTCCTCTTCCAGTTGCTTCTGCAAGTAATCTAGGGTTCAAGTTTGATTCACAACTTACTGGCAAAGCGCACATTTCTCATGTTTCCTCACTGTGTTTCTGAAAGTTGAAGGCTCTGCGGAGATTCCTTCACTTCCTGCCTATGGTCTGTAGGAAGACCGTGGTTCATGCATTAGTCACCTCTCAGCTTGACTATGCCAATAGCCTTTACCTTGGTCTCCCTGAGTATTTGCTCGGCAGGCTACAGATTACTCAAAATGCGGCAGCCAGGCTCATTAGGAGCGTGCCATTGCAACACCACATTACCCCCTATTTGCGTAGTCTACACTGGTTGGCTGTAAAAAGAAGGATAGAGTATAAGGCACTGACCCTGGTGCATAGAGCAATTACAGACACTGGTCCTCAATATTTGAAGCAGAGACTTCCGAAATACAGCCAGAACAGAGCACTTAGATCGAATGACCAGAAACTACTGGTGATCCCTCGCTTTGCAAAGGCCAGGATTAGTGGCCGGGCCTTCTCGGTGAAAACCGTTACATTATGGAACTCTATGCCTGAGCATCTGAGGAAGACCAAGTTGGAATCTATGTTTAAGGAAGCTTTAAAAACTTGCCTCTTCGGCCTCCCCTAGAGCCCATGGCCTCACTCCCTATAGTTTGAATGCACTGTTAGCGCTGGGAAAACGTCCGTTGGAGGAAGCCGTGCGCTCTACAAGCTTCAATAATAATAATAATAATAATAAGAGCACAGAGGATCACCTCAACACCACCCTCCTCCACAACCCCCCTTTGGCCACGATCGATGCCAACTTTGTGGCCAAAGAACTACACCAATGGATCTCCAGCTACGCTGACAAGCTCGCACCCCTCTGCCACCCCGTCAACCAACGGCTCCCTAAGGACGCCTGGTTCACCACTGACCTTCTAGAAGCCAGACGCTCCTGCAGGCGCCTCAAGAACCTCTGGCGGAACAAGAAAACCACCGAAGTCCTGAACAACTACAGGAACACCATGAACAAATACCAGCAGCGTATAAGAGTCACCAAGAGGACCTTTATCAAGAACAAACAGCGGAGAGGAACTCTTCAACGTCATACAGCAGTTCACCAAATCCCCAGCAAAGCCTTGGACATCACTCTATCCCAGGACCTCTGCAACAAGTTCAGCTTCTACTTCCACCTGAAAATCAAGTCCCTCTAGGACAACTTCAGCGAACAGACTCAGGACACCACCCCCCTCTCCACTACTAACAACTGGCCGACCAGAACCACCTGGAAACCTGCTACCACTGAAGACACCACCAACCCCATGAAGAACACCCACTCAGGAGCCCCCACGGATCCCTGCCCACCGCACATCTACCACAGAGTTGCCACCGCCATAGCTCCCGAACTAGGCCAGACCATCAATGCCTCCCTCGAATCTGGCATCTTCCTCGATGACTCGAAGCGGGCAGAAGTCAAGCTCCTCCTCAAAAAACCCTCAGCAGACCAGACGGACCTGAAAAACTACCGGCCAAGCTCCCTCCTTCCCTTCGCAGCCAAAGTCACAGAGAGATTCGTCAATACCCAACTGACCACCTTCATCGAAGAAAACGCCATCCTCGACTCCTCCCAGTCTGGATTCTGCAGCAACCACAGCACCGAGACCTCCCTCATCGCTGCCACCAATGACATCCGCATGCTACTCGACCAGGGCCACACTGCAGACCTCATCCTACTAGAACTCTCTGCAGCCTTTGACACCGTCTCCCACCACACTCTCGCCGCAAGACTCGTCAATGCCGGCATATGGGGAACCGTCCTCGACTGGATCCGATCCTTCCTCAACGGCAGAACTCAAAGGATCAGACTCCCACCCTTCCTCTCTGAACCCACAGAGATCAACTGCGGAGTACCCCAAGGATCCTCGCTCAGCCCCACGCTCTTTAACATCTACATGGCCCCCCTCACCGCCATCGTCAGACAGCACCGGCTCAACATAGTATCTAACGCCGATGACACCCAGCTCATCCTCTCTCTCACGAAGAACCCTGAAGACATCAGACTCAACTTTCAAGAAGGAATGAAAGACGTCGCAGCCTGGATGAGCGACAGCTTCCTAAAACTGAACTCGGAGAAGACAGAGGTCCTAGTCCTCAGTCCCTTCGCCATGGTGTGGGACAGCTCCTGGTGGCCCCCTGCCCTCAGAAACCCACCCACCCCGACGGACCATGCCCAGAACCTCGGCATCATCCTAGACTCCTCCCTCACCATGACCCGCCAGGTCAACGCCTCCGCCGCGACCTGCTTCAACTCTCTCTGCATCCTCCACAAGACCTTCAAGTGGATCCCCCATGGATGCAGAAAGACCGTCACACATGTTCTCGTAACTAGCAGACTGGACCACGGTAACACCCTCTATGACGGAATCAACAAAACACTGCTACACAAGCTCCAAACCATCCAAAACACCACAGTAAAACTCGTCCTCGGAACCACATGACACAAGCACATGACCCCACACCTATGAGACCTCCACTGGCTCCCCATCAAGAAGAGAGTAACCTTTAAGCTACTCACCCACGCCTACAAATCCCTCCAAAACATTGGGCCCAAATACCTCAACAAAAGAGTCTCTTTTCACGTACCCACGTACCCCTCGCTGACCTCACCATGGCAGAGACCCTATGCATCTGCAGAACCAGAGTAGGTGGAACAGCCTTCTCCTACATCGCAGCAAAGACCTGGAACAAGCTCCCAGTCAACATCAGATGCTCCCCCACTCTGCACACCTTCAGGAAGAACCTCAAGACCTGGCTCTTTGACTGATCCCCCCAATTCCTTCCAGTGCCTTGAGACCCTCACGGGTGAGTAGCATGCTTTATAAATTCCTGATTGATTGATTGATTGATTGATGTGTGGTTAATTGCTCTTTGCTGTTGGTCTAAGTGCATGCTGCTTGGTACATTGTGGACTAACACCAACTATGTATACACTCTACACATAGGTATTGCAGAGGAGGCGGCAGACAGGCTCCTGTGTACAGACCTTTTCCAGACCTACAAACATTGGAGGAGTGGGACATTAAAATCAAAATACCGTCTCACTAGGGCAAGAATTGATGAGTTGTGCCAGCAGTTGTCATCTTATTTTTGGCCTCAGTGCACCTATCCAACAGCACTAAACTCCCAAGGTGAAGGTGATGGCAGCACTGCATTTCGTTGCCATGGGAACATTCCATTACACAGTGGCAGCATCAGGTGGAATATCACAGCCCATGTTCAGTAATGTTCTTTGGCATGTGTTGCAGGCATTGACCCGATACATGGACCACTACATCAAGTTTCCTATACCTGGAGAATTGCCTGACATCAATGGTGATTTCTATGCATTAGGACAGATATGCCATGTAATTTGATCGATTGATGGCACCCATGTTGCCTTGGTACCACCACAGGCCTATGAACAAGTGTATCGCAACCGCAAACATTTCCACTCCATCAATGACCAGGTGGTGAGTTTGCCTGACATGTTCATTTCACACATTTGTGCCAGTTTCCTTGGCTCTGCACATGATGCATATATCCTGCGTAACAGCATCATTCCACATTTACAGAGTCAACTGCAACCTGACCAGGCCAGGCTTGTTGGTACGTGATGTTGTATATGAATGCTGTAGTGTGTGTTGGTTGTATGTCAGATAGTGATATGTTGTTTGAC
This sequence comes from Triturus cristatus, assembly GCF_964204655.1. Taxonomy (NCBI): domain Eukaryota; kingdom Metazoa; phylum Chordata; class Amphibia; order Caudata; family Salamandridae; genus Triturus; species Triturus cristatus. The sequence goes on along the minus strand of NC_140583.1, from coordinate 739,815,248 downwards.
AACTGAACTTTATTTCTGTGTTCAATGTAGGAGACTCTGGATATCTCAACCAGCCATGGTTACTGACACCACTGGTCAACCCAGTCACCCCAGCAGAAGTGTGTTTTAATGCGGCCCAAGGCCGGACCAGGTGGATTGTGGAGCTGACTTTTGGCCTCCTGAAGTCAGGTTTCCGCTGTCTGGATAAGACCGGAGGGGCCCTCCAATATGCCCCAGGAAAAGTATGCCACATAATCGTGGCATGATGCATAATGTAGCAATACATAAGAACATACCACTGATAGTGGACGAAGGAGACCAGCAGGTGCCACTGATGAAGGATGGGCAATGATGACAGTGATGATGATGATGATGGAGTAGATTTGAGACAACAGATTATCCACAACTCTTTTTACATGACTGAGTGTAGGATAAGTGTCCTTCAGTTTTCTGGAACACTGGTTTAGGAAAAGTTTAAATTTACATTGACAGTGTTTCAGTGCAGCCTAGCTAGTGTTAACAATGACATTGTTGCTGTTGAGATATCATACTTCTCTGACTTGTGATTCCTTATTAACGGTTGCTAAACTCTGTTCTTTATGCTTTTTTACCAGGGTGCTTGGCCATGTCATCTATAGAATGAACTGCAGAGTTGTGACCCCACCAGACATATGATGCTGTGACAGACACCGACATGGACATTTTGTTGAACTCCCTGGCACGCACTTCCTCCAGACATGATAGTCTGGTGTTTTTGTTATTAGTGCCTTACACTACTTTGTGACATAATCATAGTTTTTGTTCCCACACCATGTTGGACTTTGCCAATAAAAATGTGTTCCACATTGAGGTGAGCCTCGGAGCGGAGACTGACTGGAGGCCACGGAGCTGCCTGCGATCCGCGTGGAAAAGAGCGGTCCTCTCGGTGCTGCAAGGGGAAGGAAGGAGGCAGCCAGCGGACCGAGATTCCTCGATCTAGAGGTAATCGGGGGCGCTATCTAGGCTCGACAGACTCTGGGAGAGCGGCGGGCGTGGAGGCTGCCCGCGAGCGTGCAGACTGGAAGCCCGGAAGCAGCCGGCAGTACCGGAGTGATGCACCCGAACTCCACAGTGGGTCACGCCTGAGTGGCGGTGGATTAACGGACATGCCGCACTTTTTTCTGGGGACTCCCATCCACCAAAAGGCTCAGTGCCAGGAGGCGCTACCGTGAACCTCCCACGCCCGGAGGCGCATAAGAACAGCCTAGGGCTCCCGGTACTACACGCCGCATTTTGCTTTTGGGGCCACCAGGCACGCTGCACTGGGGACTCCATCTCCCATAAGGGTTAGCGCCAGGAGGCACCACCGTGATCCTCCCGTGCCGGAGGCGCATAAGAACAGCCCAGGGCTACTGTCAGAGCTCGGAGGAGGCCGTGCTGGGCCAAATCGCTTGTTTGTTTTGGCTCTGGAACCTGTGCTGAAACCCAAGGACTAATCTGAAAAGAGTTCATTCGCATACGTAAGTCCGAACGCTTATCTCTGATCCTCTCACATTGAAATGATGGCTTGGGGGTGCCACTCGTAGCTGCAAACTTGGAGCCCTTGGCATTGTGAACCTTATCGTGGTGGGACTGCGAGGACCAGCAGCACACATTCTAACAACAGCTGGGGCCTCTTCTCGGACACTCCCCTTCCGGCCCCAATTGACTATTTATATTTCGCCTGTCCATGCGATGCGGGACGCGCACGGGTGGTCGCCGGGCCAAGGGCGGGCCCGTTTAAGCCCGTTAAAGACCGATTAAGGCCGGGCCAGGCCCTTTCGCTAACTCCTGCTACAGTGTAATTTATGCATTTTTAATTATTAATTTAAATTGTTATTGTAGGTGTATACGTTTATTATTAATATGATGACCACACGAGCAAGCAGGAGTAAAACGGCTATGGAGGCAGCCAATATAATAGGTCCATTAGATAATTTTATTGTAAGGGCAAATTCAGTTATTGATCAAGGGATTGCCCTAATGGAAGGGAGAGTATCCCAAGATTTAGCAATGGCAAAACGATCATCCTTGGGACATTTTGCGACTGCTAAAACCCCAGATCAGCACAATAAGGAATTAGGCTCTATAGCAGTTCACGCACATGTGTATAGTATCCCAAACATGGTAGATTTATCACCGTCAGAACTCATATCTGTTTCGCAATTAGAAAGAACCTCGGATACAGAGTTGAATCTACCACAAGAGGATTTAATTTCCAGGCAGTCGAGGGGAACTAGAGAGGGTGCTATAGCGAAAATACTAAAGAAGACACAAAAATGAATAGCGCCCGTGGAAAAGCGCCCATGTGAGTTTTCTAAAAGGTTTGGGGAGGGTCAAGAAAAACAAAGAAATAGCGGGTGTGCCCCTATACACACAGATGCAAATATCGTGGACTTGGACTCAGGTAGTGTAGAGGTCTCGGATGAGGTAATTGATAACAGTGAGGATGATGAGGTTGACAGCCGATTTTTTGAAAAAATGAGAGAGCTTTTTAAAATGTATCTCTCTCCGATAGAGCTTAGACTAAAGTGTATCGAAAAGCAGTTAACTGAACTAACTACTATTCCTAAAACTCCTGTTAAACGCGGGACATCGAAGGCAGGGGGCAGGAAACCAAGTCGTAATCATAATAAATCAGTGGGTTTGCCAGTAAATAAACCATCTCTTCCAGTGGTGAATGCAATCGCAAATGCAAAGTCAACGGAACCTGTAATCTCCAAGGTAAAAATGGTAGATAACCCTAATACCTCCATTGCGACCCACAGACAGAAGGTAAACACACCTAAGGTTACTAGACAGGACCCAAATGGGGACTCTAACGGGGGAACCACATTGGGTAAATTAGTTATTAATCTGCCCCCTGAAGCTAGCCCTTTCGTGGTAGTGATGACTGGGGTCCCAGAGTTGAGCCATCACATTGAGGAGCCTGGTTGGTCATTAAACAATAAGGTACAACACTGGCTTAATGTTAATCGACCACTACCCCCTCATTGGTCGAGCAAGATCCTAATGGTGTGTAGGGTGCCCTGGGTGGGGCATGAGAGAAAAATAATCCAGGGTGATTGTGTTTTGGTTAATTTTGAGAACCCGCGTGTGGTTGATTACATATGCTCTTGGGACTCACAGGGAATAGAAGAGGGTATTGCAACAAAACGACTCTCTTTTTTTTACCCTCCCAGGAGACGCTTGGACCTGGATGATATGAGGAATTGGTGTAAAGTAGGCCATCAAGAGTGGGGAGCAGAACGATGGGAGTGGGGAAGGCAAATGACCAGGGATGTATTACTTCGGGATAACTGGAGAGGAATACCGATTGCTAACAGGTATAGTTGCCTGGAGATGGTTGATTGACTGCCCACGACTATTGGGCTTATGCATGATTGCCGAGAGAGGTCTAGAAACCCAATTAGAAGATCTAATCACCTGGAGTATAGTATCCTAAAACCTAAACTTAAGACCAGGGATAAAGATGTAGCTACGGCCGGCTCCCCTTTATGCTCATCGTTAAAAGGGTCAGATACACATGAGCCCGCTGCCTTCAAACATAGTGGTGGCGGTGAATTAAGAGAGCCAGCTTGCCAACGACCCCTAAACATTGCAGTGAGGGATTCTGGGGTAATTGTCGCACCTAGATCTATAGAAATAGGTAATTGTATTGGCACTCCCTCAGAACCAGAGTCGCTAGCTGTAGACCAAAGGGGGAAGCTGGCCCTCCTTTCTTGGAACATAGCGGGGTTGTCAAATTAAGTAAAGGATCCCACATTTTGAGCATTCATTGATAATTACGATGTTATTTGTCTTCAAGAGTGCTGGGAACAGGAGGAAATACACTTACTCGGGTACCGCACCTATTTTGCTACGGCATCACAGACTAGGAGGGGTAGATGTTCTGGTGGGCTTACCACATACATTTCTAATACTGCCAATTTGACTATTAAGCACCAGACCACTGGAGGGAACAACAATTATCAGGTACTCTCCCTTAAATCGGGAGGAAACCAGCATATTACCCTTGTATATTTGTTTAACAATATACTAAAGGCTGACTAAAAAAGAGTTTTGGAAGATCTAAGGAACTCTATACGCTATGGGACAGGCCCCGAGTTTAATGATAGGTGTATCATAATGATGGGTGATTTTAACTGCCATCTATGTCCTCATAGTAACCTGGGTATATGTGGAATGGTTAACCTTATGGGTGACCCCTGCACACATTATGAGCATTCTATGTTGGGAAATTTGTTTAATAATCTAATTTATGATTGGAACCTGGGTTTTGCAAATGAATTATGTAGTCCCCAGGTTAATTTCCAACCCACCTTCAATGGAAGGGACCGGCGAACTGTTATAGATTATATATTGGTTACTGTAAATTATCACTGTAGTGTCCTGTCATTTAAAACAGAGGACATTGCACTGAGCGATCATTTCCCGTTCAGTTTAATATTCGATACCGGGGTGAGCAGTAGACGAGCATCCAACGTAGTTGAAAATTTATCTTGCCATGCTATATCATTGGCGAGAACAAATGGCTACGTAATAAAATGGTGCAAGGTAGACCCCATAAATTTTCTTCAGACCCTAGTAGTGGGACAGTATAGCAACTTTATGTTGTGTCTTGAGGAAACCCCCGACCCAATCGTGGTCATTGCAGCTTTTCAGAATATTATAGCACAAATTGGTAACAAATTAATAGGAACTTTCCGGGCAGGGGAGAGACATAAGGCGGAGGGCTGGTTCAATACGGAGTGCAGCAAAGCACATACTTTTCTAAAGCAGACTTTAAAAAAAATACCTAAAAATCGGCAAGACATTAGATATGCCAGAACAGTTTATAAAACTACATTATATAAACGGAGATCGGAGCTAAAAGAGGCTGTGTGGGGTGCCCTAGTAAAGGCGTGTTACATGACAGATAATACTGCCTTTTGGAAAGCAGTAAATGCTCCCTTCTTTGTCGAAAAGAAAACTGACTCGATAGATATTGCCATAGAGGAGTCTGTATGGGTTAATCACTTCACCCAGCTATATAAGAAAGACGAACTGGCCAGCTCAGAAAGTATTTGCCACACTCAGCTGACTGTCACTGAGCCTGTCCCACCTGTCTTGTTCCCTTTGGGGATTCACTTTTCCATCGCAGAGGTGGAATTGGCACTAGCAGAAAGCTCCAATAATAAAGCTCCAGGACCCGATGGAATTCCCATAGACATTTACAAGGATAATATTTCCCTATGGGCCCCGCTTTTTACGAACGTGCTTAATAGTTACAATAACAAAGGATTTCCCTCCACGTGGCAGGAAGCGATAGTGGTGCCTATTTTCAAAAAGGGAGATCGAAACGACCCTAAATGTTATTGGCCCATTTCACTACTTGACTCCTTGATGAAAGTGGCAGGTAGAATAATTTTAAACAGACTGCAAATATGGGCTAAGGATGGAGGTGTTCTTTCCAAGTTCCAGTATGGCTTCAAGCCAGGATTGGGTACCGTTGAACAAGGACTTAATCTGGCTATCTTAACTGGTAAATACACAGTGTCGAAAAAGGGTAATCTGTTTATGACATTCGTAGATCTTAGCTCGGCCTTCGATTGTTTGAGTCACAAGATTATGTGGGATACCTTAACAGGTCTTGGTATCGACTTAAACATTCTCAACTTTATTAAATAACTGTATAGAGGGGCAGGGGCAAAGGTGCGTTTTGGTAAGAAAGGCGTATGTACAAACAAATTCCCAATACTGAAAGGAGTACGACAGGGTTGTATCTTGGCACCCTTTCTTTTTAATCTGTATATTAATGGTGTGGCAGACTTCCTAATGAAATTAGATGTAGATTATCCCCAAATTGGTGGCATGGCGGTGCCCATTTTATTGTATGCAGATGATGCTGTTATAATGGCAAGAACACAAGTAGGCCTCCAAAAGGCGTTAACAAGCTTCTCAGTATATATGGGATCTAGAGGTTTAAAAATGAATATTGGGAAAACATTCACCATGTGCTGTTCATCAAAAAATAAAATCTCTTGTAATACCTTTTTAGAACAGACCAAGCTAGAAGGATGTATGTCGTTACAACGCACACTTTTACAACGCATGCACTTACAACGCATTTTTTACAACGCAACATCCACTACAACGCATTCCATTACATCGCATGACACTACAACGCATTTTTAAAAACTACCTTTACAACGCATTCCATTTCATCGCATACTACCTTTACAGCGCATACCATTACAACGCATAATATTACATTGCATTTAAGGTAAGTATTGGATAGTATAGGAGTAAAAATTACTATTCTTACTCCAGGGGGTGCAACAGTAGGGTAAGTGTTGGATAGTATAGGGGTAAAAATTACTATTCTAACTCCAGGGGGTGCAACAGTAGGGTAAGTGTTGGATAGTATAGGGGTAAAAATGAATATTCTAACTCCAGGGGGTGCAACAGTAGGGTAGGTGTTGGATAGTGTAGGTATTAATGTAATATTATGCGTTGTAATGGTATGCGTTGTAAAGGTAGTATGCGATGTAATGGAATGCGTTGTAAAGGTAGTTTTTAAAAATGCGTTGTAGTGTCATGCGATGTAATGGAATGCGTTGTAGTGGATGTTGCGTTTGAAAAAATTGCGTTGTAAGTGTAGTGCGTTGTAATAGTTGCATTGTAAAGGTTGTTCCCCAGCTAGAACTAACAAGCACCTTTTCATACTTAGGGATTGTTTTTAACAACAGGGGTACTTGGAACACAGCAGTTGGCACTAGGAGCCTTGCAATAGGTGCGGTAAAACAATTTGCCAACAAATTGGGGGGTAGACCAGTTCGCATTCTGATGGATATTTACAAGGCTAAATGTGTGTCAACTGCTATTTATGGGGCTGGTATTTGGGGGGTCACAGATTGCCAGGAAATCCAGGCAAAAGAAAAAAAAATCCTGCACTATCTCCTAGCTGTCCCTAAATCTACTTCCACATATGTTTGCCATAAGGAACTGGCTCTGGTATATATAGATGACCTAATTAAAATAAGCCCTGTACTGTTATGGCATAAGATATGGACCTCCAGGGCAACTGTTTTTAACAGAGCAATTATAGCGGACTGCATTAAATATGAGGGATCTAAAAATATCCAGTGGCTCTCCTATGTAAAGGATTTTATGATAAATATAGGTCACTCAGTATATTTTAATACCCCCTCCTCGCTATCCACTATTTCAAGAAAAGCTCTGAGAGAACGTTGTCTTGCTTTTCTGGAGAATCAACGTTGGTCTGTGGAGGGGAAGAAGGCTTCCGTTATCTAACATTATTTACTTTTACAGGGCCCCGGTTTGCAGTTGTATTTATCCCCGAGCTATCTAGTTACAATAGAATGCTATTAGCTCGGTTGAGTTGGCAGCTATTTTAGGCTGATAACCTTTCCAGATACAAATGACTGGTCGACCAGTTTAATTAAATGCCCATGTGATGATTTTTCTACACAATCTACAATCCATTGTGTCTTGTTTTGTAAATTTTATGCATGGGGGAGAAAGAGATACTTGATACCTTTGTTAAAGACCTGGGGCTTGAGACAATGCAGGCCTGCTTTTTTCAAGCTGCTTTTACTGCAAGATGAAAAGTGTATAAATGTGGTATCCAAATTCTTAACATTTACAATTAGATGTAGATCCTCTATGGCTTAAATTTAATCTCTGTATTGAACTGTCATTTTTTTTGTATTTCTAGTATTGTGTTTTATTGTACGTATTAATTTTAATGTGCTTTTATGATTTTTTAAATCAAATAAAGCTATCACTGATTGATTGAGGTGAGCCTTGTCTGATATCACTCATCTAAACAAGTTCAAATCAAACTTTGACCATGATGAACTAGATGCATAACAATGATTGTTGAATGGGCTGGTATATATTGATAGATGTGTAAAACAACTGACTTCCTGTGAATATGTACCGTGTACTGGAGTCTGTCTGATAACCTAGTTGTGTATATCTATCATGCTTTGCAAAATGTCATTTACTCACTGGCATTTAGTTAACTACTTAACCCCTTCGCTGCGGCGGGAATTTCGCCGCAGCGCTGGGGGGTGCGGGGGGGCAGCGCGGTAGCGCTGTGCTCATGACGGAGCCACTCCGTCATGAGCCACGGTTGAGCTGTACTCATGACGGAGTGGTTCCGTCATGACTCCGCCCAGTTGCGTTGTCCCCCCGCACAGGCGGGGAAACAGCGCCGCGTGGGCGGAGCGGCCTCCAACGGTCGTGGCATGACGGAATCGCTCCGTCATGAGCACACGGCAACCGTGGCTCATGACGGAGCGGTTCCGTCATGAGCGGGGAAGGGGTTAAAAAGAAATTGATTACCTATGTTGTTGACACTTTCATCATTATGAAAAGAGGGTGATAACAATGTTTGAAGTCAAAGTCACAACATAAGCTAGCATTGCTGTGTAAAGTGATTTATTTATGAAAACATGTGCTCATTAAAAATAAAGTGCAGATTAGAGTGTTTGCTGATGAAATCCAACAGAGACAAAACACAGTTATCCAAGTCCAAAGTCCAACTTTGACCCTCCATCAGATGTGGGACAGTTATTATGGACAGTCAACAAAGTGAACGTTTTGCCCACACAGGATGATATCAAGGGCACCTTTTTCACTTTGTGGGGGTGGTGCTTTGCCATTTGCCTTTCATGATTTTTCTTCGTACGCCCCTTCCTTCATCTGGGTGGGGGACCCACAGCGTCAGGCTTCTGGAGTACTGGGAACTCTCCACCTGACTCAAAGTCCCTCCATGTGGCTTGTACAGATGTAGTAACAACATATGTAGTAGGCAAACAGTGATGGGTACTTAGATGAGTAGCTATCTGGCGTAGGCTGGTACCAATATCCCGCATTACCCCAGTGAGGTCGTCCATTTGGTCATTGAACCGGCCCATACGTCGGTTTTGTGAGACTTGCAGCTGTTCGATGTTTCTGAGTATTTGGATAGGCTAGCTAATTTCTCCATGGTACCCCTCATAAGTATTGAGTACCCAGGAGAGGTTTGGGTGGTCATCAGCACCACCAGCTGCTCAACGTCATGGGTCTTCACAACCCCTCCCACCACCTCGACCCCCATGAGCATGCACAGTTGGCGGTGGCACAGTCAACCGTGAACCTCCTTCCTCCTTGACTTTAGTGTTGTCGTCGGTCAACTCCATAGTGTTGCTATGCCGTTGTCAATTGCCGTGGCTGCTGTGTCTGTCAAGGTAGGGGTCAGCTGGGTGTTGGTAGCTAAGGCAGGAGTTGTCGCAGTGGATCCTGCTGTAGCTGCTGGTGCTGTCTGCTGACCCAAACCTGATGGGCTTGATTGCTCCTCCTCGTCCGAGGATGAGTGAGAGTCCTCAATGTCGGTGAGCTCGTTGTCAGCTGGAGTCTGGGCCTGGCTGTCATCAGTTGGCACGGCAGTATTCCCAGCTTGCCCTGTGGGTACAGAAATGACACAATAATTTATGTTAATGTCCAATCCACCTCAAATTGTACCCATTACGTAAAAGACTAGACCAATTAAGCAGTTTATGATGATAGATTGGCCTCCTCTATCCTCGATGATCGCCTATGTTTGGGATGAAGAATGCAACTTTGACAAGATGTGGATTGGTAATCAGCTCCACCAATGTGCATAAATGGCCTTGTTCTGCTTAGTTCTTATGACATGTCCACTGACATTGACTTGTACCTCACACTCTACAGATGATACTGGTGGATTAGTGTGCTCCAAATCTGTAGAATGACAATGACATACATACTCTTTAGACCCTAATGTTAAAGTTTGTCAGGCCTGTGTACTGGACTTAGTTCATGTATCAGCAGTCACATAGGTGTGGCTGCCTCACACTCACAGTCTGTTTCTTTCCCAGTAATGTTTTCATCATGGTGTAAGTGAAATGATTTTTGTTCTCACCTCATAATCCTCGATTGAATGCCTCTAAGGAGGCAAACGTGTGCCTACTTACCTTTGTGCATACACAGCTCATGGATTTTAATTTTGACTCCATAGTTAGATGGGATCGCAAACTGTTAATTTTTTGCTACTTTATAGCTAATTAATTTCAAAAGCTGGGGTTCCAGTGCTGATGGGCTATTTGGGAAACTTAAACCCCTCCTCCCGCCCAGCCCAACCAGACCACCAGGAAGAGTTTTGTCCAGACAATGATGGGAAGTGTACTTGCAAGATGGCTGCCACTGGTGCCTGTTTTTTGGAGAACAAGGCCCTGTTGGTAGATGTGATAAAGTCAAACACCAGTCACCAGTGTCAACCATTTTGCCAGTACCTTTCCACTCACCATCAGTAAAGCAGAGTTCCAGGTTGGTTGGTTGAGCTGGGTGGCAAGGTGTGTGTAGGACACGGCCTGATGGGAGATGTAATGATATCAAACGCTCTTCCTCTCACACAGCCCAACCAGGGCTTTGTGCTCCAAACACTTATCCCCGTGTCAGTCATCTTGCTAGTCCATTTCCACTCATTGTCAGGTAGCCATAGGCCCAGATGAACTGGTTTGTGCTGGGTGGGGGGGAGAGTGGTTGCTATTACTCCAACTCCCATCAGGCTCTGCCATACACACACTCTTCCCGTACATCCCAAACAGCCCACCAGGAACTCTGGTTTCCTAAAAGTGAGTGGAAATATACTATTAAGATGGCTGTCTTTGGTGCCTGGTGTCTGGCTTGACCACGACTCCCATCAAGGCCTTCTGTTCCAAACACCATTCCCCACTGCCATTACTAGTCCGTTACGCAGCCTCAGGTTCTTTGCCGCACAATATTTTGACCCTCCTTCTCACGTTGTACCACCTGTTTTTGATATTATCCATTGTGCGCAGGACAGGTGCTTCAGCGTTCACCTTGTTGACTATCCTGTCCCACATCTTATTTTAATGGCTGATGGGTGTCTGTTGGACTAGGGTCCCAAATAAAAGTGGCTCTACTTTGAGGATTTCATCGACAAGCACTATCAATTTCTGATCTTTAAAATGTGGCTGCTTGTTCTTGGGCATGTTGAGGGTGAGGGTGACGGTGAATGTGAATTAGAGGGTGTGGCTAAGAAAAGAAATCTGAGCAAAAAGTGATATGTGCAAATAGTGGTGTGAATGAAGTGTGTGCAGGGCTAACAGCTGTGACTGGAAAAACGTTCTCCGTGGGTTTTGCATTAGTATTGTGTGAGCAAAGGGTAAGGGTCATTTTTTGGACTTTATATAGGTAGATTGGTTGGTGTGTCTACTATTTAATATTATTTTTTTGGCGCTGCCTATGCTTGTTGTTGTTAGGCCTGAATTTTTCTGTTTTACACTTGCCATGTGGCACACAAACCACCATGATTCCGAAAACCGCTTCTGATGCATCCTAATTTGCTTGGCGGGACAAATAATGCTTGATCATAACCGGAATCTCTATTGGACAGCCTTTCTGACTGACTCGGTTGGTTTGGACTTGTTTCCATCAAATGCGGTTGGGCCGTATCGTCTCCGACCAACGTAGTTGAAGTTTTCACTGCTCCACATCCTAATACGGCGGAAGGAGACATCGCAAACTAGCCAGTCGGAATGTTTTCGAGAACAAATCGGTTGTACGGTCTTTCCAACCAACATCGTAATAAGGCCCTTAATATTGACTATTTTTACCTACATATATCAACAAACTATATTTTTGTATATATTTTTTCGATCTTAGTGTAAAATGATATTTTTTCGATATTTTTGTACTTACCTTTATATGTATATTTCATTTTTGTGATCATTATTTTTGACACAATATTTATGGTTCTGATATGATGTCAGTGGACCTCATTAATCAGTCTTAAGGATAATGGCAGAGACTTCCAAAGTTTAGATGCCAGGTAGGCAAAAGAGTGCCCTCCGCTTCTGGCTTTCTTGATTCTAGGTATTGAAAAAAACACCTGATCTGTGGAGTGTAATGATCATTGGGGGTTTAGGGGGTTAGCAACGTCTGGTTTAGGGGGGAATTTTGTTGCACATCTTTCAATGGGGCAGACATAATTTCGTTTGACTCATTTTCATATTGATCGCCACTGAAGGATTGCAAGTGAGGAGGAGATCGGTGCTGCTTTGGAATCTTTAACAGGATGAGCGCTGCAGCATTCTGGATTATTTGTAGTCTATTGACTTGACCACATATTGAGGGCTTCTCAGGCAAACAGAATTAAAAATTTGCGAACATTCGTGAAAAGAATTTTCATTTCTATTAAGGACTACGGAGGCGAGGATTATGCTACTCAATCTTTACTAGAAGCTCACGGCAGCCAATGAAAACACAGAAATAAACCATGTGACAACCATAGAGTCTCTGCTATATAAGGTCCCTGCCAGCCCATAGAGTCCTCTTTCTTTGGAACGGTAGTTAAGTCCATGCACGACCTGCTCTCGAGGATCACCGATAGCCAGGGCCTTCTCCAACCAAGGAACTGTAAGCCCAACGGGGCCGAACTTCTTCCTGGATCCCGATCCAGACAAACTCGCACGGGAGCAGAGTACCGAACGGTAGTCATCCAGTCACCGATAAACCATAGTCCAGCTTACTTGCTGTCTGTTCCTGAAAGAAAGGAAAGGAAACACCCCATAAAAGCTGTTCCAGAGTGCTCAGTAAAGCCACATCACAGTATGAGAAAAAGGGGGGGAAACAGTACACAGAGAAATGCAAATCCATAGCATAAGCAACAACATCACATGATGAAATATAAGCATCATAACATACCATGTGCAAAGCATGATGAATAAAAATCATTACATCAAACAATGTATAACTCTTGGTGGGATAATCCTCGCCTCTGTAGTCCTTAATAGAATTGAAAATTCTTGTCACGAATGTTCGCAAATTTTTAATTCTATGTCAGGACCGGAAGCTCCGATTATGCTTGTTCAAAGCTGATCCACCACCATTGACGCAATATTCACAATGGGTTTATAGTAAAATGTTTTGAAGGTACTCTCATTAGACCAGTCAGCTGTATTCATGATATCTACCAGGCTGACACCTGACGAATATGCTTTTGTAGCCATGGCTCCGCGTGCAGAATGCGCTCCAAATTTGGAGATGTCAATTCCCGCTTCGCCCATGAGCCAACGCATCCATCTAGATAAAGTAGCTGGAGTCACTGGGCGAAATGGCTTCTGCAGAGCAATAAGCAACTGTCCTTGCATATTAGTACGAAATTCCTCAGTACTTACCTCGTAATCCTTAATACATTGCACTACGCACAATTTAGGATTAGTAGGAAAACTTGGATACGTGACTGAAGTGGTGTTGCACTTGGTTCTCCTGGATAGAATGAAATGCACACCGTCCGGGGTAAATCTACGCCCCGCCAAATCCAGTGCCCGTACATCAGACACCCGTTTGCAAGAAACCAAACATAGGAGCATAGTTAACTTGGCTGAAAGCTGCTTCCGAGATAAGAATCTGTTGGAAGGCCAGGCTTCAAGAAATCTAAGGACCACCGAGACATCCCAGAGATGAGAATACTTTGGGCAAGGAGGTTTCACCATCCTGACCCCTCTAAGCAATTTACATATCAGAGGATGTTCCCCTATGGGTTTACCGTCTAAAGGTAGATGTCCCACCGATATCGCGGACCGGAAGTTGTTGACCGTCCTGTACGCTAAACCGGAGGAAGCCAAGGAGGCTAGGAAGTTGACCACTAAAGAGACATGTGCCGTAGCGGGATCCACGTCCCGTTGAGCGCACCAATCACACCATCTCCTCCAAGATGAGGAATATCTCTTATGGGTGTTGGCCGACCAGGCCTCTTTGATGAAGTTGCTAGCTTCGCGTGAAAGGCCCGGGACACTCCATCTGTCCCTGAAACCCGCCAAGCGACGAGTGGGAGCTGGCCCGATGCCACCAAGGGATGAGGATTCTGAAGAGGGTCCAGCAATAGGTTCTGCACCCGTGGAAGAAGGATCGGAATCGCACAACTCATGGCTAACAATACAGGAAACCATGCCTGAGCCCTCCACAAAGGGGTGATCAATATGAGTTCCGCGCGAAAAGTCCTGACTCGCGCCAGGACCCTGGGGATCATGAGAAACGGAGGGAATGCATAGCAGAGAGATGTCGGCCATTCCTGTAGGAAGGCATCCGTGGCTATCGCCTCTGGATCCGGCCTCCAACTGAAGAATTGGGGAACTTGCTTGTTCAGTCGAGATGCAAATAAGTCTATCAGGCAAGGACCCCAAACTTGTGTCAGGCGTCGAAACACCGTGGGTAACAACCTCCAATCGCTGGAGTCCTGCAGATGGCGGGAATTCCAATCTGCTACCTGGTTGCTGGAGCCGGGAAGGTATTCCGCAACCACCGAAATTCTGTTCTGTAGACAGAAATGCCAGAAATCCTTGGCGATCTCCGCCAACATCTTCGACTTGGTACCACCCAACTTGTTGACGTAGCGTACCGCCGATATATTGTCCATCCGGAGGAGGATACAACAATCTGCCTTCTGCGGCGAAAGGCATCTGATCGCAAAGGAACCGGCCAATAGTTCTAGGCAATTGATATGTAAGCGCAATTCCTCCGAAGACCAGCGACCACCCGTGGTCAATGTGTCGCAACGGGCTCCCCAACCCCATCGGCTGGCATCCGATTCGATTATCACATCCGGTGCCGCTCCAAAAAGCGCTCGGCCGTTCCAGGCCTCCATGTGATTTAACCACCATTCCATCTCCAGCCTCGCCTCTTCTGAGAGAGGGATCTGTTCTGAGTAGCTGAGACCTTTTCGGAGATGTCGGATCTTGAGCCGCTGGAGGGCCCGGTAGTGAAGGGGGCCCGGGAAGATCGCCTGGATGGAGGAAGACAGTAGGCCCACACGCGGGCCAACGATCTCAGGGAAGTTGTTTGCTTGCGAAGGACAATTCGCAGTTCCCTCTTGATTGACTTTATCTTTGTCATTGGCAGCAAGAGCTGGCATGATAGAGAATTTATTAAGAACCCTAGAAACTCGATGGATTGCGAGGGAACCAACATCGACTTTTGTGGGTTGACGATGAACCCCAAACTCTGCAGCAGATGTATCGCCCAGTTGAGGTGTGTTTGGACTGTCTGAGGGGAGGACGCCAAAATTATTATGTCGTCCAGATATATTATGAGGCGGACTCCTCGAGCCCTGAGAGACTCCACCACCGGTCTCAGAAGCTTCGTGAAGCACCACGGTGCTGACGAGAGGCCGAATGGAAGGACTTTGTACTCGTAACAAACTGTCTCCCAGATAAACTGAAGAAACCTCCTGTGGGGGGGGGAAATGGGAATGGATAGATACGCGTCCTTGAGGTCCAACCGGACCATCCAATCTCCTTCCTGAAGGAGATCGCGTAATAGATGGATGCCTTCCATCTTGAAATGCCTGTAAACAATCCAGGAGTTGAACTCTTTGAGGTTCAGCACTAACCTGGATCCGCCTCCTTTCTTGTCCACCAGAAAAACTGTGCTCAGGAAGCCATGCGGGTGCACCACGGAAGGCGCAATCGCGCCTTTCCGTAACAAGCAGTTGATTTCTTCCGTGATGAAAGCGCGATCTTGTTGGGAAAAAGACAGCGGGGGCGGGCGGAACTCTTGCGAAGGGGAGTTGTACATCTCTAACCTGTAACCCTGTACAGTCTGCAACACCCATGCAACTTGCGAAAACTCGCGCCATTTGTCTAGAAAAGATGCCACTCTGCCCCCCAAAAGCACCTCCGAAAAAGGACCAGGCTCACCTGAGTTTGCGGCATCATGCTGGTTGTTGGAGTTCCCTCCAAATCTGCCACCTTTGCGGAATCTGTTCCTTGAACGGCGGGAAGGGTAGAAATTGGAGGTATTGGCAGAATTGTCCTGGTAACCTCCTCTTTGCTGACTACGCTGGGCGCCTTGATTGTAGCCCCGGCCGAACGAGCGCCCACGAAAGCGTCCGGCCCTGCCGAAAACCGGGCGGAAAGCCCGCTTCAAAGAACCTTGGGCCTTGTCCAGCCCACTGAAGGTGGCCACGAACTTTGTGAGTTCCTTCAAAAAAGGTTGGCCAAACAAAAGACCTTGGGCCAGCGGACCTGATTCGGATGTGGCCAATTCAGCTAACCTGGGATCTAATTTCAGGAGGATGGACCGGCGCCGCTCCGTCGATAGCGCACAATTAGCGTTGCCTAGTTGGCACACTGCCCGCTGTGCCCAGCCAATCAGCTCGTCCGGATTAATCAAGAGGGCCGACTCTTTGGCCCGAAAACCCATCTCTAAAATCTTCGTCAGGGGACCAATGACGTCCAGCAGTTTATCCTGGCAGGACCTCCAGGACCTATCTAGGCCTTTCTTGGGATCTTTGGAATATAATTTCAAATATGTCAACATTGACGGGTCCACTTCCGGGGTAGCCGCCACTTTGTCCGCCAGGTCTGGCCTAGGGCATTCCGACCTCAGCCGAGTTCACACATCGGTATCAAATGCTTGGCGCAAATGAGACTGGACATAGTGCACCACTTCCTGTGACGGCAACCAGGATGTAGAGTTAGGGTGGATAATATCCGCCGGTTCAAAGGTGAGAACCTTGGGTGACGTGGACGGACCGGCATGCTTTTCCTTCCGTGCCGTCTTGGCTGGTCGAGGGGATTCTTCTTCGTCAGAAGTAGGATCCGGGGAAGTATCGTGGACATCATCCTCCTGGGAAATTTCAGTAATCGTAGCTTCCCTAGAAGCTGAGCGTTCTTGCTCCGCCATTGACTTGGCCAATTTAGCGAAATCCGCGGCGTGTGGGTTCGCCCTTCCTTTACCCCCAGATGTAATGCGGGAGCCAGACGCCGGCAGCCAACCTTGTTGCTGTGCATAAGAGCAAAGGTGGCGTTTTAGGGGCGCAATCGCCCTCACCAAAGCTGAGTTCACTGACTGCTGGACACCCGCGTCCAATGCCTCAACGAGGTCATATTCCATCGACCCAGAGGGTTCCTCATCATAGTAATAGTGTTCCTCCTCATAGTACTCAGACATGATTTCAGCACGAGTGCAGTAAATGACCCTGGAGGAAAATGACTGACTTTATTCACCACCAATAATCAGATATTCCAATATGAGGTCAGGGGGAGTGGTAACCCCAGGCAAGCCCTAATCAGACACCCACAGGTGACCTCTGGATAAGTTTGGAATGTGGAGGGAGGGAGGGCTTGCAACAAAACCCCACTCTAGGCAAAGCCTATGCACAATTTTACAGCCCCTGAGAATGAATACACATCAAGGGCGTCAGAGGAGCAAAAACGAGCCTTTTAGGATCCAAAACGCTACAATCCCGGGTCAGAAGCATGGAAAAACACTGCTCCGAAGTTCATTGAAGTCCAAATGTGGACAAATATGGCCACCGCGCATGCGCGCTGGCCGAGGCTCGTAGAAGCTGAAAGGGGACTGCGCGTCAAACCGATGCGCATCCCCGCTCCTCAACCTCCCGCTCCACTATAACCGGCGATGCGAGGGAAAACCCCGCTGACACACACGCGCGCGCGCGAGCGCAAAGGCAATATGTAAAGTGAGAAGAGGGGAAGCCGGTAGGGGCGTACAGCGCGACACGCAGAAAACGAATGACAGTCTCACTAGAGGACAACGTCCAGATCGCAGTAGCGCGTAAAGACAGCACAATGCTAACAATAACGCTTAGCAATAAAGGCAACTTGCGCTCAAACAGTCATCAAGAGAAAAGTTGAAATGCACTTAACTGGCTGCGGAGCAGCAAAGAAAGAGGACTCTATGGGCTGGCAGGGACCTTATATAGCAGAGACTCTATGGTTGTCACATGGTTTATTTCTGTGTTTTCATTGGCTGCTGTGAGCTTCTAGTAAAGATTGAGAAGCATAAACGGAGCCTCCGGTCCTGACATAGAATTACCATAGTCAAGACGAGACATGATAAGACATTGGACGGAGACTCTTTAAGTGGCAGGGGAAGTCAGATCAGAATCCTCCTCAGTGTCTGGAGTAGGCAGAAACAGGAGGCCTTGAGTTTATTTGGTTGGGCCTCCATTGTAAGATGGCTATCAATCGAAAAGCCCAAACCTCTTATTTCAGTTTTAAGAGGGGGACGTTTGCCTAGATAGTCATGGCACTGAAGTTCTGGACAGAGGTTGGGGTTGTCTCCAACTACCAGGACCCCTGTTTTGTCTCCATTGAGATTAAGATTGCATCTGTATATCCAGTCTGTGATGTCTCTTAGACAGAAATTAAGTCGGGTGGAAATTGCTTTTATGTCTGATGTTAGAGAGATCATAATTTGAGTATCATCAACATATGATACAGTTGAAAATCCATGACCCATTATAATGTCTGCAAAAGACTGCACATAGACATTAAACAAAGTGGGGGTTAAAGAGGGCCCTTGAGGAAGAGGTCCCAGTGACTCGGAGAAAAGAGAAGGGAGTAGATCCGTGACTGCGGAGGTGTGACTTCCAGGCGAAGCCGAGGCACAGACGAGAAGGGAACCTAGATGACCATTGAGTGCAGGCTACATACGACTAAGGTGATGTCGACCCCTTTTTATTAGAGTGTACAACCTAATCTTTCACTTTTTCTTTGCAGGTTATATGTTATATGATTATGTTATATGATCGTGTATGTAATGAATAAATAAAGTATCCAGTTTGTAGTGAACCAACATGTGCTATGTATTCGTGCATGAGAGGGTAGCCTATTCTTCTAGTCAGCTGTGACTTGATATGAACAGATGTTAACCCTGATCAGGTAAGTGGTAGCTGAATAAGGGAGGAAGGAGCCCCTCGAACCAGAGGACAAGTTGTGTTCTAACTGGCAGTTCTTGTGTGATCTGATAAATAGTAACACTGATTCCCTTGTTGTATATTATGGTAATCATAGGATGAACTCGTGCTAAGGCTGCCGTCTGGGTAGGAAGTCCTGGGTCCATCTAGAACCGCGAGGCTGAGGCTGCCGTCTGGGTAGGAAGTCCTGGGTCCATCTAGGACCGCGAGGCTGAGGCTGCCGTCTGGGTAGGAAGCCCTGGGTCCGTTTGGGACCGCGAGGCTAAGGCTGCCGTCTGGGTAGGAAGTCCTGGGTCCGTTTGGGACCGCGAGGCTAAGGCTGCCGTCTGGGTAGGAAGTCCTGGGTCCGTTTGGGACCGCGAGGCTAAGGCTGCCGTCTGGGCAGGAAGTCCTGGGTCCGTTTGGGACCGCGAGGCTAAGGCTGCCGTCTGGGTAGGAAGTCCTGGGTCCGTTTGGGACCGCGAGGCTAAGGCTGCCGTCTGGGCAGGAAGTCCTGGGTCCGTTTGGGACCGCGAAGCTAAGGCTGCCGTCTGGGTAGGAAGTCCTGGGTCCGTTTGGGACCGCGAGGCTAAGGCTGCCGTCTGGGCAGGAAGTCCTGGGTCCGTTTGGGACCGCGAGGCTAAGGCTGCCGTCTGGGTAGGAAGTCCTGGGTCCGTTTGGGACCGCGAGGCTAAGGCTGCCGTCTGGGTAGGAAGTCCTGGGTCCGTTTGGGACCGCGAGGCTAAGGCTGCCGTCTGGGTAGGAAGCCCTGGGTCCGTCTGGGACCGCGAGGCTAAGGCTGCCGTCTGGGTAGGAAGTCCTGGGTCCGTTTGGGATCGCGAGGCCGCCACTTGTATTATAAGAGGTCTTGGTATATATAGTAGGAATTCCCTGTCCTTAGGTGGTATATATATGTGGTTACTTATTGTGAATAGGCCCTAGGGAGGGGGTAACGTTCTGGCTGGGTTAGAGAGGCTCTGATGAGCGGGTTCTATCTGATCCGAAAACCCAAGCAGAACACCAGGTCAACTATATCCAATGGTTTACATGTTTGAAGAAACTACTGATGGGCCTTGGGATGGATGAGTATTGGTCTACCCCTAAAAACTTCTGTGAAATCCCAAATAGCAGACTCAAAAAGATATACTGGGATAGTATCATGGAGAAGGACGCGACCAAACAGGCATGTTCTTTGACTGAAGTTTTTATAAATTTTAAATCGTACCGCCGTTGGCTCGGAAACTATTTATCCAATATCATTTTAAAACTTTGCCAGCAAAAGTATTTTGTAAAAAGTGGTGTAGTAATTCCTCAGTTGATGATAATTGCCCTGTATGTAACACTTGCCCAGAGACAATAGTCCACTTGTTATTTTTGTGCCCCTATTATAAAACCCTGCGAGCCAAGTGGATTGTGCCCTTTTGTAGACTGGTAGGACCTGGGCATTGTCTGGAGGTTAAGAGAATCATAGCCACCGATACGCGCAGGGTGGTGGTTTATAGACTGGCAAAATTCTGGTATGCATTATGGATCAAGCATTAAAAAATGTTTTATGCCGCTCTTATAAACCTCTGTATTGGGCTATTTTTATCGATTTTTAGCTTTGTACTGTTTTTTTACTACTGCTGTATATTGCTCTGAGTATAATTTTTTTCTGTGTATATTATTTTTAATCTGTATGGCACTTTGCACTTTATAAGATCCTAGTGATCGAAAATAAAGTATTTGATGATGATGATGACGGTAATGCAGACATGACAAAATGACTGTGTCCGCCCTGTGACATTAGTATGCATAATTTGCATTGTGATATGCTATATGTATGTGATGTCCCAGATGTCATGAATTGCATGATCCTATTGTGTGCACAGAGGAACTATATAATTGATCTCACAAACATAAGTCTAGGCTTCTTGGCTTGTGAGTTTTGGAGTATGTCCTGCTTGATTTACATGAACAATCAAAGACACTAGTGAAGATTACACTACTGCACTCCAATTGCTGTGTCACCAAACGTTTGCAACCTGTTTAGCAATGGTCTGTATGTTGTAATATGTATCTAAGGTTATTGTTCATTGAAATCTGTCTTTTCAGTGACATGGAGCAAGACCCCTGACCTCCTGGTCAGAGACCTGCTCTCCCCCCGCAGCTCCACCATCAAGTGCCTTCTCTTGGTAGGTAGTCAAGTGGGAGAGCCTTGCTCTTCTGCTGACCACTGCTGACTGTGTCTGCCTCTGTGCCCCCCTTAGGCTTTCTTGTCTCTCTTGTGCCTGTGTGCTTCTTTCTGCCGTTTTTGCCTTCTGCCTCCATTTTTCTGCCTTCTGCCTCCGTCTTCTCTGTTTTCTTCATATTTTCTGCACCCTCGTTGTCCTGAATTCTTCTATTTTCGGCTGTTTTTTCCTTTTGTGAGTGCCCGTTGCTGTCCCTGTGCCGCCCCGCTGTTGCTGATTTCCCACCTCCCGCTTTCCGCCTCCCAGTTGCGATTCCCGCCCCCCTCCGCTACTTAATGGCGGCCGCTGTGAGGGAGTGCCAGCAATACCCCTGACCTTCTGGTCAGAGACCTGCTCTCCCCTCGCAGCTCCGCCATCAAGTGCCTTCTCTTGGTAGGTGTTCAGGCCCTCCTCCACCCACAGGCTCCTGCCTGCGCCTCGTCCCTGGTGGTCCAGTGGAAAAACCTTGCTCTTCTGCTGGCCGCTGCTGTATGTGTCTGCCTCTGTGACCCCCTTAGGATTTCTTGTCTCTCTTGTGCACGTGTGCCTCTTTCTGCCTTTTTTTTGCCTTCTGTCTCCCTTTCTGCCTGCTGCCTTCTGCCTCCGTTTTTCTGCCTTCTGCCTCCGTTTTCTCCGTTTTCTGCACGTTTTCTGCACCCTCACTGTCCTGAATTCTTCTATTTTTGGCTGTTTTCCCCTTTGTGCATGCCCGTTCCTGCCCCTGTGCCCCCCCGCCGTTGCTGATTTCCTGCCTCCTGCCTCCCAGCTGCGCTTCCTAACCCCCTCCCCTACTTAATGGTGGACGCACACAGTGGGTGCGCCGCTGGCATGCCGAATGCGCACCAAAGGCAAGCCCGTCTGTGCTCGTCCACGACCCGACCGCAGCCAGCGCCAGTAAACCTGGTTCTCCGGCCATCCACCGCTACAACTCCGCCGACCTCCCCGCACTCAATCCCGGAAGAAACATCAACTGCCAGAGATCAATGCTAAACTCCACCCAAGGCCAGTTCTCCTGCCGACACTGCAGACAATCCTTCACCATCAACAGCCCCCCAATGGCCGCAGAACCGACGCCGGACGCATGGACCACTGAAGTCCTGATATGCATCCTCCTCAATGTACGCTCCCTCCACAGACATGCCACGGAGATCTAGGACCTGCTCGACAACATCTCTCTAGACATCACCTTCTTCACGGAAACTTGGACCAACGCTACCTCTGACCCCGGCATCGCCACCGCCGTCCCCGACGGTTACAAGATCCAAAGAAAGGACCGCCCCCACCGCCCAGGAGGTGATAACGCCATTGCACACAAGAGCTCCCTCCGACTCTCCGGGCCCGATTCACAGAATTAACTTAAGACTAAATCCTAAACTTACTACTTTGTGGTATTCACAGAATGCACTTACTACTTTTGGTATTCACAGAATGCACTTACTACTTATGGTATTCACAGAATGGATTTACGACTACTAACTTTACGTCCGCACTCGGGCTGGAAATTCTGGCCCGGAGGCGGAGCTTCCGGCCCGGAGGCGGAGCTTCCGGCCCGGATGTGGGGATTCCGGCTGGTGGCGGAGATTTAGGCATGGCCGAAATCTCCACCTCCGGGCCGGAAGCTCCACCTCCGGCCCGGAAGCTCGGCCTCCGGGCCAGAAGCTCCGCCTCCGGGCCGGAAGCTCCGCCTCCGGGACAGAAGCTCCGCCTCCAGGCCGGAAGCTTCGCCTCCGGCCCGGAATTTCCGGCCCGAGTGCGGACGTAAAGTTAGTAGTCGTAAATCCACTTCAGCTACACCACGCATCCCCTCTGGACAGACAACCATGGTGTACACTTCACCTTCAACACCACCATCGCACCCAAACCGCCCCGCGCCTGCCTCGAAGAAACTGGAGCAAGGCTGCTCCGGGCCTGCACGTCTGGATCTCGGTTTGGTGGAAGAAAAGGGGTCAGGCCCCCACGAGTTACATTGCAGGTCTTGCACATTTAAGTTGGATATTGGGCTTGTGAAAGTGGGTGAGTATACTGATACTCCTGCGGCTATGTCGACCATAGTACCGGAACCAACCTCCAGGCCCACTATCAAGGTGTGTCTTATTAACTATAGATCTCTCCCAAAACATGCAAATGACATCTGGCTTACTCTAAAGACAAACGCTTGGGATATCATGTTTCTAACTGAAATATGGCTGAGAGAGAGTTCCAACCCTGATATAGTACTGGATATTCCAGCGGGATACAGACTATCCAAGGCAAACCAGACTGGTAATAGATTAGGAGGCGGCCTTGCCGTGATTAAGAGAGAGGGTTGGGAGATCTCGCATAGGAGAATTGAAAGCACGGGGCTGATCGAGGCCTTGTCCTTCTGTATTAAATTTTCCACGCTATCCTCTATGACCGGACTGCTGGTCTATAGACCCCTGAATGCACCGGCTGCCCAATTGCTGAAACACTATAACACTATCACTGACCTCTCACCGAGGCACACTAATTTTACTGTCCTCTGTGAATTTAATGTCCATATGGACAATGACAACTGCTCCTTAGCTGTTCAACTGGCTGATACCCTCAAAGGGCTAAATCTGATCCAAAAGATATCATCATCCACTCATGTGGCTGGCCACATGCTTGATCTACTTCTTACCAATGATCACATGCTACAGGTAGAGGACCCATCACCTGTAACTTGGTCGGATTACCGGCTGACCCCTTTTAAACTAACGTGGGTTTCCTGTAATAATCAGATCAAATCAGCATTTAAGGATAGGAGAAATTGGAGGAAGATCTCACCTGAATCTATGGGTTGTGAGTTACAGAACACTCCCCCTCAGCTTATAGGTGAACCGAGCCATGACGCTTCAAATTTCAACTGTTGGGTCGCCTCAGCCCCTGACAGAATAGCCCCAATCAAGACCATGAAATTGGCCAGAAGTAAACCCTTGGCCCCCTGGTTTACAACCAAACTCTGCACGGAGAAAAACCTATCTAAGAGGCTGGAGCGTGCATGGTGGAAAAACTATGAGCCAGAGGCCAAGTGTGCATATAAAGCAGCGCAAAGAAAATTCCACGGTCGAAACCGTAAGATCATTAGGAACTATGTTGCCAATCAGATCAGGACTTCTGACAACACCGCGAAACAAGCTTTCAAGAAAGTCCAGGGTTTTATTAAACCACATGCCCTGAAGAGTACTTATCCCCCCTCAGTGGCTCTCTTTGAAGATTTAGACACTTTTTTTCGAACAAAATTCAAGTTATCTACTCCTCCTTTTCCACTTTCAAGACCACCAGAGCACCAGAGCTGCAATCTCATACCTCACATCATTCGGGTATGTGGTCTGTTTTTCGCCCTTTCTGCCTGGAAGCATCCCTGGTGGAATTGAATAAATATAATCAGGCTCTCCATCTGGCCCCTGCCCTGCCAGATTCTTCAAGCTATTAGCCTCCTATACTCAACTCTATATGGAATTCTTCATTGGAGACTGGGGTTTATTCAATCAGTTGGAAAAAAAGCATTTGTCCAGCCAATTCACAAGAAAGAGGACGCTGATCTAGCAGAGCTCAAACATTTTAGGCCAATTTCTCGTCTTCCTGTGCCGACTAAAATTCTTGGAAAGGAAGTTCAGAAACAACTATCGGACTTCCTGGAGTCGAACTATCATCTGCACGCCTCCCAGTCAGGATTTAGATCTGGCTACAGCACGGAGACGGCTCTACTCGAAGTCGCAGAGACTATCCATGAAACTTTAGATCAGGGTAGCTGCGTGATGCTGGTGCTGCTGGACTTGTCCGCAGCTTTTGATACGGTGTCACTCTGGATTCTCCTAAATAGACTTGAACACCTTGGAGTGACGCGAACTGTCCTGGCATGTTTCCGCTCATTTCTCCAGGGTCGTACACAGCAGATGACTCTTCATCCTCATGTCTCTTCTTCAAGTCCCTTTATGTGTGGAGTACCTCAGGGCTCGGCTCTGAGCCCAAAGCTTTTTAATGTGTGCCTTACTCCCCTTGCGGTAATCGTTGAGCAATGTGGGGTGAAGGTTGTCTTGTATGCCGACGACACGCAACTGGTGTTTTTTTTTAGACAACACGAGAGAGCGTTCGCCAGTTTTAAGCAGTGTCTTCTTAATATCTCGTCATGGATGACGGATAGCTGCTTAAAATTAAATACTGAAAAAACGGAGGTCCTGTTTTTTAATCAATCCACTCCCCCTCGTCGGCACTCTGGTAGCCTTCGGAGTTAAATCCACCTCCTCTTCCAGTTGCTTGTGCTAAGATTCTAGGGTTCAAGTTTGATTCACAACTTATTGGCAAAGCGCAAATTTCTCATGTTTCCTCACTGTGTTTCTGAAATTTGAAGGCTCTGCGGAGATTCCTTCACTTCCTGCCTATGGACTGTAGGAAGACGGTGGTTCATGCATTAGTCACCTCTCAGCTTGACTATGCTAATAGCCTTTACCTTGGTCTCCCTGAGTATTTGCTCAGGAGGCTACAGATTATTCAAAATGTAGCAACCAGGCTCATTAGGAACGTGCCATTGCGACACCACATTACCCCCTTATTTGCGTAGTCTACACTGGTTGCCTTTAAAAAGAAGGATAGAGTATAAGGCACTGACCCTGGCACATAGAGCAATTAGAGACACTGGTCCTCAATATTTGAAGCATAGACATCAGAAATACAGCCAGAACAGAGTACTTAGATCTAATGACCAGAAACTACTGGTGATCCCTCACTTTGCAAATGCCAGGATCGGTGGCCGGACCTTCTCGGTGAAAACCGTCACATTATGGAACTCTATGCCTGAGCATCTGAGAAAGACCAAGTCAGAATCTATGTTTAAGAAAGCTTTAAAAACTTGGCTCTTCGGCCTCCCCTAGAGCCCATGGCCTAGTCTTGTTCACTCCCTATAGTTTGAATGCACTGCTAGCGCTGGGAAAACGTCCGTTGGAGGTAGCCGTGCGCACTTCAAGCTTCAATAATAATAATAATAATAAGAGCACAGAGGATCACCTCAACACCACCCTCCTCCACGACCCCCCTTTGGCCACGACCGATGCCAGCTTTGAGGCCAAAGAACTACACCAATGGATCTCCAGCTGCGCTGACAAGCTCGCACCCCTCCGCCACCCCGTCAACCAACGTTCCCCTAAGGCCGCCTGGTTCACCACCGACCTCCTAGAAGCCAGAGGCTCCTGCAGGCGCCTCAAGAAACTCTGGCGGAACAAGAAAACCACCGATGTCCTAAACAACTACCGGAATGCCAAAGTACTACACCAATGGATCTCCAGCTGCGCTAACAAGCATGCAACCCTCCGCCACCACGTCAACCAACGCCCCCCTAAGGCCGCCTGGTTCACCACTGACCTCCTAGAAGCCAGACGCTCCTGCAGGTGCCTCAAGAAACTCTGGCGGAACAAGAAGACCACCGAAGTCCTGAACAACTACAGGAACGCCATGAA
The DNA here is from genome assembly GCF_964204655.1 of Triturus cristatus. NCBI lineage: Eukaryota > Metazoa > Chordata > Amphibia > Caudata > Salamandridae > Triturus > Triturus cristatus. Next base: position 739,788,849 of record NC_140583.1, on the reverse strand, counting down.
CAAATACCATCAGCTTATAAGAGCCACCAAGAAGACCTTTATCAAGAACAAACAGCGCAAAGGAACTCTTCAACGTCATACAGCAGTTCACCAAATCCCCAATGAAGCCTTGGACATCACTCTGTCCCAGGACCTCTGCAACAAGCTCAGTTCCTACTTCCACCTGAAAATCAAGTCCCTCTAGGACAACTTCAGCAAACAGACCCCCCCCCCCCCTCCACCACCGACAACCGGCTGACCAGCGCCACCTGGAAACCTGCTACCACTGAAGACTCCACCAACCCCATGAAGAACACCCACTCAGGAGCCCCCACAGATCCCTTCCCACCCCACATCTACCACAGAGCTGCCACCGCCATAGCTCCCGAACTAGGCCAGACCATCAATGCCTCCCTCGAATCCGGCATCTTCCCCAATGACTGGAAGCGAGCAGAAGTCAAGCCCCTCCTCAAAAAACCCGCGGCAGACCCGACGGACCTGAAAAACTACCGGCCAATCTCCCTCCTTCCCTTCGCAGCCAAAGTCACAGAGAGATTCATCAACACCCAACTGACCACCTTCATCGAAGAAAAAACCATCCACGACTCCTCCCAGTCTGTATTCTGCAGCAACCACAGCACTGAAACCGCCCTCATTGCCGCCACCGATGACATCCGCATACTACTCGACCAGGGCCACACCGCGGCCCTCATCCTACTAGACCACTCCACAGCCTTTGAAACCGTCTCCCACCACACTCGCGCCGCCAGACTCCACAACGCCGGCATATGGGGAATTGCCCTCGACTGGATCCGATCCTTCCTCACCAGCAGAACTCAAAGGATCAGACCCCCACCCTTCTTCTTCAAACCCACAGAGATCAACTGACGAGTGACCAAAGGATCCTCTCTCAGCCCCACGCTCTTTAACATCTACATGCCCCCCCCTCACCACCATTGTCAGACAGCACGGGCTCAACATAGTATCTTATGCCGATGACACACAGGTCATCCTCTCTCTCACGAAGAACCCCGAAGGCACCAGACTCAACTTTCAAGAAGGAATGAAAGACGTCGCAGCCTGGATGAGCGACAGCTTCCTAAAACTGAAATCGGAGAAGAGAGAGGTCCTAGTCCTCAGTCCCTTCCCCATGGCATGGGACAGCACCTGGTGGCCCCCTGCCCTCGGAAACCACTCACCCCGACGGACCATGCCCAGAACCTCGGCATCATCCTAGACTCCTCCCTCACCATGACCCACCAGATCAACGTCGTCGCCTCGACCTGCTTCAACTCTCTCTGCATCCTCCGCAAGACCTTCAAGTGGATCCCCCATGAATACAGAAAGACCGTCACACACGCTCTCCTTAACTAGCAGACTGGACTACGCTAACACCCTCTATGACGGAATCAACAAAACCCTGCTGCACAATCTCCAAACCATCCAAAACACCACAGCCAGACTCATCCTCGGAACCCCATAACACGAGCACATGACCCCGCACCTACGAGACCGCCACTGGCTCCCCATCGAGGAGAGAGTAACCTTCAAGCTACTCACCCACGCCTACAAATCCCTCCACAACATCGGGCCCAAATACCTCAGCAAAACAGTCTCCTTTCACGTACCCAAAAGGGACCTCCGCTCGCCGACCTCGCCATTGCAGAGACCCTATGCATCCGCAGAACCAGACTAGGTGGAACAGCCTTCTCCTACGTCACAGCAAAGACCTGGAACGAGCTCCCAGTCAATATCAGATGCTCCCCCACTCTGCACACCTTCAGGAAGAACCTCAAGACCTGGCTCTTCGACTGATCAGGAGCTGCACCCCCCCCCCCCGCTTCCTCCCAGCGCCTTGAGACCCTCACGGGTGAGTAGCGCGCTTTATAAACTCCTGATTGATTGATATGTGGTTAATTGCTCTTTGCTGTTGGTCTAAGTGAATGCTGCTTGGTACATTGTGGACTAACACCAACTGTGTATATGCTCTACACATAGGTATTGCAGAGGAGGTGGCAAACAGCCTCCCGTGTACAGACCTTTTCCAGACCTACAAACATAGGAAGAGTGAGACATTAAAAACAAAATACCGTCTCACTAGGGCAAGAATTGATGAGTTGTGCCAGCAGTTGTCACCTTATTTTTGGCCTCAGAGCATCTATCCAACAGCACTAAACCCCCAAGGTGAAGGTGATGGCAGCACTGCATTTCTTTGCCATGGGAACATTCCACTACACAGTGGCAACATCAGGTGGAATATCACAGCCCATGTTCAGTAACGTTCTTTGAGATGTGTTGCAGGCATTGACCCGATACATGGACCACTACATCAAGTTTCCTAAACCTGGAGAATTGCCTGACATCAAGGGTGATTTCTATGCATTAGGACAGATACCCCATGTAATTTGATCGATTGATGGCACCCATGTTGCCTGGGTACCACCACAGGCCTATGAACAAGTGTATCACAACCGCAAACATTTCCACTCCATCAATGACCAGGTGGTGTGTTTGCCTGACATGTTCATTTCACACATTTGTGCCAGTTTCCCTGGCTCTGCACATGATGCATATATCCTGCATTACAGCATCATTCCACATTTACAGAGTCAACTGCAACCTGACCAGGCCAGGCTTGTTGGTACGTGATGTTGTATATAAATTCTGTAGTGTGTGTTGGTTGTATGTCAGATAGTGATATGTTGTTTGACAACTGAACTTTATTTCTGTGTTCAATGTAGGAGACTCTGGATATCTCAACCAGACATGGTTAATGACACCACTGGCCAACCCAGTCACCCCAGCAGAAGTGTGTTTTGATGAGGCCCATGGCCGGACCAGGTGGATTGTGGAGCAGACTTTTGGCCTCCTGAAGTCAGGATTCCGCTGTCTGGATAAGACTGGAGGGGCCCTCCAATATGCCCCAGGAAAGGTATGCCACATAATCGTGGCATGATGCATAATGTAGCAATACATAAAAATATACCTCTGATAGTGGACGAAGGAGACCAGCAGGTGCCACTGATGGAGGATGGGCAATGATGACAGTGGTGATGATGATGATGATGGAGGAGATTTGAGACAACAGATTATCCACAACTCTTTTTACAAGACTGAGGTGACTAACCACCATTGCTTGTTGTTGTGTAGCTGCTGGAAAATGTGTATGTATGCTTGAGAGTGTAGGATAAGTGTCCTGCAGTTTTTTTGAAGGCTGGTTTAGGAGAGTGTTAGACCTGGCACCTTGGCGTGAGTCTCCCTCCCTCTTTTTGTCGCTGTGCCTCATGTGATTTTATGGTGTTGGCCGCTCAGCGCGCTGTGCCACTGCCAACCAGTGTCGCGGTGCGAGTGCTCCCTTTGTAAATTGTATATGTTGGTTGGATTCCATGATTGGATTGTTTGGTTTACTATCAGACCCCAGTAAAGTGCGCCAGGAGCGCCAGGGCATGTAAATGCAAACACCGCTGGTGGGCTTGCAGCACGGGTTGTGCCACCCACAGAAGCGGCCGGTAAAAGATGTCTAAGGTCTGCCACTGCAGAACCTGCGTGCAGTCTGGTACTGACGCGCCGACCGACAAGTGCCCACACTTGCCGGTCCCCGAAACCTTCCCTTAGCTGCATGTTAGTCACCCCTCTGGTAGGCCCACGGGCAGGGTGCATTGTGAGCCTGAGGTAGGACAAGCCTAGATACGTGGCATGTCCTGGTAGTGAATGACCGCCATTTTGTTGTTCACTACTGTAAGGCTACCCTGTTCTCATAGGCCAGTATGGGCGGCCGGGATTATTACACCCTATGATCCTAACCGACCCAGGGAACATGGTAGAAGATCGAGTTTAGTATGCCTGAACTCGGAATAATAAGGTACATCTTTTCGCAAGGTTTATTTTAATATTCCGGGTTTGCAAATGTCACTTTTAGAAAGGTGGCCTTTGCTTGCCTAACCATTTCAGCCGCCTCTGCGTGATGTGTATCTGATGTCTGGCTGGTGTGAGTGACAGGGCTGGGGGAACCCCGATGGGCAGGGCTAGGTAGCCTGGTATGAATAGGACGATCGACAGGTAGATGGGTGGGAGGAGTGCTCCTAGGCTCTGAATAGGACAGTGCTCCGTTACCTCGATGCCGGCTCCACCCCCTGTGGAGCGTCTGATGACTCTGCCCTGCACTCTGAAAGAAGAAGCCTGCATCACGAAAACAAAGTGCTCAGAAACCGGACTGAACTAGGCAAGGGCCCCCCTGGCCTGGGAGAACAAAAGATTTGTGGTATAAATGGAGGAGCCCTGCTCCTAAGAAACTAGATCCGCTTTTGACCAAGAAGAATCTCTGCCTGAGGAGGAGGCACCGGGAAAGCTGTAGGAGGAAGACTGTCCCTATCCTGGGGGATTGGCCTGCAGTGGTGACCTTGCTGCCAAAGGGGAGAAGAGAAACTGTTGCTGAAGACTTTGCTTTATTTTTACTTTCAAGACTTGTGCTTTTCCAAAACGATCTCCAAGGGCTTGGAACTGAGCTTGCCCCCTGAACTGAGCCCCAGGACCATTGGGCTCTACCTGATCTTCACTCGCCTGCTGCTAGACCGTGGTGTCCTTTCCCTCGCCGGAGCTGTGACCCTCGTGCCGCAGTCCCTCCCTGAGCCGTGACCAGGACTGCTTAGCCGCCCCCGCCTTGGGAAGAGCCTCGCTTGATCGGAGCCGCTCCCCCTACGCTGTGCTGGGCTGCCCCTGTCACCTCGCTCGCTGGAGGCTCGCTGTGCACCTTCACCCTCCCGCCGGAATCGGCGTTTGTGAGCATCTCCAAGCCTCGGACGGCCCGGACGTATCTGCGTGCCCGGCTGCCCCGCTTTGTTCACCCGCCACCTGCAACACCCCGCTCTGGTCGTGAGCCTGAAGATCAGACCCCCATCGTGAAGTGTGGGAGCCTCGGACGCCGCCTCGCTCTTCTGCCGAAGAGCCGCTGAAATCCCGCACCCACCTTTGCGTCAAGAGACAAGGTACTGTACTTACAACTCCGACCACGAACTCACATCGGATCCAGGGTCCGCAACGTTCTGATTTCCCTGTCATCTGCCGTGTGCTTCCCGGTCGCCGCTTCAGCCGGAGTGTGCTGAGGCCTACAGTCACCTTGTGCCCGCCTAACGAACTTTTCGTACAAAGAGAACTTTACCGTATTCCTAAGAATTGTGGCCCCATCAAGTTCAACGTTACTGGGCCTTGTATTTAACTCTGCTGAAACTACATAAAAGCTTATTTTTATATACTACCGGATTGGTGTCCATTTGTGGTGCATGCAGGGGGTTTACTGTATGTGTAATTGCATTTGCTTAACCGTGTACGCCTGAGACTTAGCCTAGACTGCTCGCGCCACGCACCTAGAGGGTGAGCAGGGGTTATTCTGGGGAGTCATCCTTCGCCCTGACAAGAAGTAAAGGGTCCCTGCTTGTTGTGGGTTCACACCTGCGTCAACCAGAGCCCCCTCATTTCTAACATTGGTGGCAGCGGTGGGATTTACGGATTTGCATTTGTGGTTTGCGTATAGTGAATCACTGATCACCACGTAGTGAGAGCAGACCAGTAACACAGCCACAAGGCTAGCATTTCTTTTTGTTTTGCCAAGAATCTCCGTTGTTGGAGCCATGCCTGGTTCACACTCTGCCGGAAGGGCGGCTTCCATAATCTCTGGATTTGAAGACGTAGATTGGGAGGAAGACGCACTTCAGAATCGTACCAATGAAGAATTGAAAGGTTTGTGCTCCAAGTTCAGGATTGCCCAAACTGGATTAAAAAACAAGGCCCAATTCGTGAAGGCGCTGAGGGCCTGGTATGAGTCAAAGGCACCAGAGAATCAGGTGGAAGTGATTCCCCCAGAAAGTGTCCATGAGTTCGGCAGAGGCCTGTCGCCAGAAGAGTTGGCGGACAGGGCAGCAACCCGGGCACACGAGGTGGAAATGGCAAAACTCCATGGGCAGATGGATATGGAAAAACAAAGATTAGCCATGGAAGAAAAGAAACTACAATTAGAGCATGACATGAAGCTGAGGGAGCTGGAGCTGAAAGCAAAAAGTTTGGAGCTTAATCCCTCTGGTGGCAGCACACCGCCAGGATCGGCGGAACCACGAGTTTATATTCCTAAGGATGTAGTGAAGGAGTTCTTCCGGAATGACGACATCGGGCAGTGGTTCAGAGCCTACGAGGTAGCCATGTCTTCCCACCGGGTCCCTGAGAAAGATTGGGGAGCGGGGTTGTGGGGAAGGTTCCTGAGTGAGGGGCGGGACACACTGTTAGATTTGCCTGTTGATGTTCGTAATTCCTATCCCCATATGAAGGAAGCATTGATGGCTAGGTATGGGTTGACCCCTGAGTTATATAGACAGAGGTTCAGGGGTTGCACTAAGATTCCCAATAGTACGTATGTGGAGTATGTGACTTTCTTTTGCAGAGCGCTGGATGGTTGGGTAAAGGGTAGTAAGGTGAATGATTATCAAGGGCTTCTTGATCTAATGGCATGGGAGCACTTGTCCAGTAATTGTTTTCCTGAGCTGCGCCAGCACCTGATCGATAGTAAGCTGACTAACCCGAGGAAGCTTGCTGAGGAGGCGGACCGCTGGGTCAGTACCAGGGTCCACAAGGGTACCGTGGGAGATTCCGCCAAAGGTGGGCAGGGTCCCCAGCAGAAGAGTGGGGGGGACAGGGGTAAACAGAAGCAGTTCCAAAAAGGGCCCCAAAATAATCCCCAAGGGAACCAAGGGAAGGGTTCTCAGCCTCCCCCACCCCAGAAACCGACCGGGGCCCCGACAGGTCCTCCTGTTCAGAAGGGGCCCGTAAGATGTTACAGGTGTAACAATTTGGGGCATTTTGCCTCTGATGTGAAGTGTCCGATGTTTGGTAAACCAGCACCCACTGGTGCTCCACCCCGGCAGGTGACTAGTGTAGCCTTGGGGGAGGAGAGGGATGTCCAAGGTGGGTGGGGTCCCGCAGAGATGTCCCTGGTCTCGCTAGGAGACCGTGAAGTGGTCCCTCCAACCCAGCTGCCTGAGAACACTAAGAAGTACAGGCAGTGGGTGACCATAAATGGCCATAGGGTGGAAGCTCTTAGAGATACAGGAGCCAGTGTGACAGCTGTCAGGTGTCACCTGGTGTCTCAGGAGCAGGTGGTCCCCAATGCATTCTATCCCGTTGTTGCCGCTGACAACACAGAGAGGCACTGCAAGGTGGCTCAGGTTCCCTTCGAGTGGGGGGGGGTCTCTGGTACTCTTCAGGTAGCTGTGAGGCCCGCCATGCCTGTAGACTGTTTGTTAGGGAACGATTTGGAGAGCTCACCTTGGGCTCAGGTGGAGCGGAGTGCTCACCTGGAGATGTTGGGTATGCCGGATTGGGCGTGTGTCACCACACGGTCCATGGCAGCCAGTAAAGGTACTCGAGAGGTCCTGGAGCCTGAGAGGGAGGCCCAGGAACCGGCCTCAGAGAGAAGGAGCAAGGGGCGCGGGAAGCCGGCCCCTGAAGTTCCCACGGTCCAGGAGGAAGCAGACCTTGAGGGGGATGCCCTGGAGCCTACAGGGGAACAGATAGCTGAACTGGGAGACCTACCGGAGCTGACCCATTGGCAGCAGGAAGGGGGTCCCACCAGGGAGGACTTTTGTAAGGCACAGAAGGAGTGCCCTTCTCTCGTGGGTATGCGGCAGCAGGCTGCAGCCCAGGCCGCAGGTGATCAGTCAGGATCGCATTTCATTTACTGGGAGAACGACCTCCTGTATACAGAGCCTAAGGTTGCTGAGCCTGGGTCAGCCCGTGCGCTGGTGGTACCCCAGGACTTCAGAGCCTTCCTACTGGGGCTGGCTCACGATGTGCCATTGGCAGGGCATTTGGGGCAGGACAAGACCTTTGAAAGGCTTGTCACCCACTTTTATTGGCCTCAAATGCGCAGGAGTTCGGATACTCACTGCAGGACATGCCAGACTTGCCAGGCAAGTGGAAAGAGTGGGAGGAAGCAGAAGGCTCCACTCCAGCCATTCCCTGTGGTCGGTACCCCGTTCCAGCGAGTGGGGATTGACATTGTAGGGCCACTGGACCCCAAGACAGCGATGGGCAATAGGTTCATCCTGGTCCTGGTGGACCATGCCACCCGGTACCCGGAAGCCATTCCTCTGAGGACAGTGACGGCCCCCGTGGTGGGACGTGCACTGATGGGAATTTTCTCCCGAGTGGGATTCCCTCTAGAGGTGGTGTCTGACCGAGGTACCAATTTCATGTCCAAGTACATGAAATCTCTTTGGCAAGAGTGTGGTGTAACCTACAAGTTCACCACACCTTACCACCCCCAAGGAAACGGGTTGGTTGAGAGATTCAACCGAACCCTCAAAGGCATGATAATGGGCCTAGAAGGACCCATGAGGCGCAAGTGGGACGTCCTCTTACCATGCCTTCTCTTCGCTTACCGTGAGGTGCCACAGAAGTCTCTGGGGTTCAGTCCCTTTGAGCTTCTGTATGGTCACCCCGTCAGAGGACCTCTAAGTCTGGTCAAGGAAGGCTGGGAGCAATCTCCCAGGAAACCTCCCCAGAATGTATATAGCTACATGCTGGCCTTCAGGAATCAGACTAGGCGTTTCAGGCAACTTGCTGAGGCAAATCTGGAAGCCAGCCAGGAGGAGATGAAGCGGTGGTACGACCAGAATGCCACTCTGGTAGAGCTTCAGCCTGGGCAGAAAGTATGGGTCTTGGCCCCCGTGGAGCCATGTGCGCTCCAGGATAAGTGGACCGGTCCCTTTGAGGTGGTGGAGCGAAAGAGTCCTGTTACCTACGTGGTGGACCTGAAGACTCCCAGGAACCCCTTACGGGTCCTACATGTCAACCGCCTCAAGCCCCACTTGGAGAGGTCCCAAGTGGGCATGCTCTTGGCAACAGATGCGGGGATGGAAGAGGAGACAGAACCTCTTCCGGACCTCCTGTCAGCCAAGGAGCAAGATGGGTCAGTGGATGGTGTCATCCTCTCTTCCACCCTGACCACTGAGCAACAGAATGATTGTCGCCAGTTGCTGGGACAATTTTCTGGTCTGTTTTCCCTGGTCCCTGGTGTCACTGATTGGTGCGTCCATGATGTGGATACTGGGGATAGCCCTCCTGTACGGCACAAGGCCTACAGGGTGACTGACAGGGTGAGGACATGCATCAAGGAGGAGGTCTCCAAGATGTTTGCACTCGGGGTCATTGAGTCTTCTAGCAGTCCTTGGGCCAGCCCCGTGGTCTTGGTCCCAAAGGCTGCAGCGCCGGGAGCCACACCCGAACTCCGGTTCTGTGTGGACTACAGAGGACTCAATTCAGTCACTAGGACTGACGCACACCCCATCCCCAGAGCTGATGAGCTCATCGATCGGCTAGGGGCTGCCAACTACCTCAGCACGTTTGATCTAACGTCTGGGTATTGGCAGATCGCCTTGACCGAGGGGGCCAAAGAGAGGTCAGCATTTTCCACCCCAGATGGGCACTACCAGTTCCGGGTTATGCCATTTGGGATGAAGAATGCCCCTGCCACCTTCCAGAGATTGGTCAACCAGGTGTTGGCTGGGCTGGATTCGTTCAGTGCAGCCTACCTGGATGACATCGCCGTGTTCAGCTCCACGTGGGAGGAACACTTGCGTCACCTCTGGGAAGTGTTGATGGCGCTGCGGAAGGCAGGCCTCACGATCAAGGCGAGTAAGTGCCAGATCGGGCAGGGTTCCGTGGTGTACTTGGGACACCAAGTTGGGAGTGGCCAGGTGGCACCCCTTCAGCCCAAGATAGAAACCATCCTGAATTGGGAGGCGCCCAAAACCCAGACAGAGGTGAGAGCCTTCCTAGGTCTCACCGGGTACTACAGGAGGTTTGTCAAGGGGTATGGCAACATGGTTGCCCCCTTGACAGCGCTGACTTCGAAGAAGCAGCCCAGGAAGGTGATCTGGACTGACACCTGTCAGAGAGCTTTTGAGGCCTTGAAAACTGCTATGTGCACGGCGCCCGTGCTCTTGGCTCCCAACTTCTCCAAAGAGTTTATCGTTCAGACAGACGCTTCAGAGCATGGTGTGGGGGCTGCTCTTTCACAGATTAATGAGGAGGGCCTAGATCAACCCGTAGCCTTTATTAGCAGGAGGTTACTTCCACGGGAACAGAGATGGAGTGCTATTGAGCGTGAGGCATTTGCTGTGGTCTGGGCGCTGAAGAAGCTAAGACCCTACTTGTTTGGGTCTCACTTCCGGGTTCAGACGGACCACAGGCCCCTCAGATGGTTGATGCATATGAGGGGTGAGAATCCAAAGCTGTTGAGGTGGTCCATTTCCCTACAGGGGATGGATTTCACGGTGGAACATCGCCCTGGTACAGATCACGCCAATGCTGACGGTCTGTCCAGATTTTTCCGCCTTAGTGGTGAGGAACTCCCTGGGGTAGGGTAGTTCTCCCCACCTTTCAGCTGGAGGGGACACGTGTTAGACCTGGCACCTTGGCGTGAGTCTCCCTCCCTCTTTTTGTCGCTGTGCCTCATGTGATTTTATGGTGTTGGCCGCTCAGCGCGCTGTGCCACTGCCAACCAGTGTCGCGGTGCGAGTGCTCCCTTTGTAAATTGTATATGTTGGTTGGATTCCATGATTGGATTGTTTGGTTTACTATCAGACCCCAGTAAAGTGCGCCAGGAGCGCCAGGGCATGTAAATGCAAACACCGCTGGTGGGCTTGCAGCACGGGTTGTGCCACCCACAGAAGCGGCCGGTAAAAGATGTCTAAGGTCTGCCACTGCAGAACCTGCGTGCAGTCTGGTACTGACGCGCCGACCGACAAGTGCCCACACTTGCCGGTCCCCGAAACCTTCCCTTAGCTGCATGTTAGTCACCCCTCTGGTAGGCCCACGGGCAGGGTGCATTGTGAGCCTGAGGTAGGACAAGCCTAGATACGTGGCATGTCCTGGTAGTGAATGACCGCCATTTTGTTGTTCACTACTGTAAGGCTACCCTGTTCTCATAGGCCAGTATGGGCGGCCGGGATTATTACACCCTATGATCCTAACCGACCCAGGGAACATGGTAGAAGATTGAGTTTAGTATGCCTGAACTCGGAATAATAAGGTACATCTTTTCGCAAGGTTTATTTTAATATTCCGGGTTTGCAAATGTCACTTTTAGAAAGTTGGCCTTTGCTTGCCTAACCATTTCAGCCGCCTCTGCGTGATGTGTATCTGATGTCTGGCTGGTGTGAGTGACAGGGCTGGGGGAACCCCGATGGGCAGGGCTAGGTAGCCTGGTATGAATAGGACGATCGACAGGTAGATGGGTGGGAGGAGTGCTCCTAGGCTCTGAATAGGACAGTGCTCCGTTACCTCGATGCCGGCTCCACCCCCTGTGGAGCGTCTGATGACTCTGCCCTGCACTCTGAAAGAAGAAGCCTGCATCACGAAAACAAAGTGCTCAGAAACCGGACTGAACTAGGCAAGGGCCCCCCTGGCCTGGGAGAACAAAAGATTTGTGGTATAAATGGAGGAGCCCTGCTCCTAAGAAACTAGATCCGCTTTTGACCAAGAAGAATCTCTGCCTGAGGAGGAGGCACCGGGAAAGCTGTAGGAGGAAGACTGTCCCTATCCTGGGGGATTGGCCTGCAGTGGTGACCTTGCTGCCAAAGGGGAGAAGAGAAACTGTTGCTGAAGACTTTGCTTTATTTTTACTTTCAAGACTTGTGCTTTTCCAAAACGATCTCCAAGGGCTTGGAACTGAGCTTGCCCCCTGAACTGAGCCCCAGGACCATTGGGCTCTACCTGATCTTCACTCGCCTGCTGCTAGACCGTGGTGTCCTTTCCCTCGCCGGAGCTGTGACCCTCGTGCCGCAGTCCCTCCCTGAGCCGTGACCAGGACTGCTTAGCCGCCCCCGCCTTGGGAAGAGCCTCGCTTGATCGGAGCCGCTCCCCCTACGCTGTGCTGGGCTGCCCCTGTCACCTCGCTCGCTGGAGGCTCGCTGTGCACCTTCACCCTCCCGCCGGAATCGGCGTTTGTGAGCATCTCCAAGCCTCGGACGGCCCGGACGTATCTGCGTGCCCGGCTGCCCCGCTTTGTTCACCCGCCACCTGCAACACCCCGCTCTGGTCGTGAGCCTGAAGATCAGACCCCCATCGTGAAGTGTGGGAGCCTCGGACGCCGCCTCGCTCTTCTGCCGAAGAGCCGCTGAAATCCCGCACCCACCTTTGCGTCAAGAGACAAGGTACTGTACTTACAACTCCGACCACGAACTCACATCGGATCCAGGGTCCGCAACGTTCTGATTTCCCTGTCATCTGCCGTGTGCTTCCCGGTCGCCGCTTCAGCCGGAGTGTGCTGAGGCCTACAGTCACCTTGTGCCCGCCTAACGAACTTTTCGTACAAAGAGAACTTTACCGTATTCCTAAGAATTGTGGCCCCATCAAGTTCAACGTTACTGGGCCTTGTATTTAACTCTGCTGAAACTACATAAAAGCTTATTTTTATATACTACCGGATTGGTGTCCATTTGTGGTGCATGCAGGGGGTTTACTGTATGTGTAATTGCATTTGCTTAACCGTGTACGCCTGAGACTTAGCCTAGACTGCTCGCGCCACGCACCTAGAGGGTGAGCAGGGGTTATTCTGGGGAGTCATCCTTCGCCCTGACAAGAAGTAAAGGGTCCCTGCTTGTTGTGGGTTCACTCCTGCGTCAACCAGAGCCCCCTCATTTCTAACAGAGAGGTTTACATTTACATTGACAGTGTTTCAGTGAAGCCTAGCTAGTGTTAACAATGACATTTTTGCTGTTGAGATATCATACTTCTCTGACGTGATTCATTATGAACGATTGCTAAACTCTGTTCTTTATGCTTTTTTACCAGGGTTCTTGGCCATGTGATCTATAGAATGGACTGCAGAGTTGTGACCCCACCAGACATATGATGCTGTGACAGACACCGACATGGAAATTTTGATGAACTCCCTGGAACGCACTTCCTCCAGACATGATAGTCTGGTGTTTTTGTTATTAGTGCATTACACTACTTTGTGACATAATCATAGTTTTTGTTCCCACACCATGTTGGATTTTGCCAATAAAAATGTGTTCCACATTGAGGTGTGCCTTGTCTGATATCACTCATCTAATCAAGTTCAAATCAAGCTTTGACCATGATGAACTAGATGGATAACAATGATTGTTGACAGGGCTGGCAAATATTGATAGATGTGTAAACAACTGTCTTCCTGTGAATATGTACCGTGTACTACAGTCTGTCTGATAACCTGGTTGTGTATATCTATCATGCTTTGCAAAAGTTCATTTACTCACTGGAATTTAGTTAACTACTTAAAAAGTAATTGATTACCTATGTTGTTGACACTTTCATCATTATGATAACAGGGTGATAACAATGTTTGAAGTCAAAGTCACAACATAAGCCAGCATTGCTGTGTAAAGTGGTTTATTTATGAAAACATGTGCTCATTAAAAATAAAGTGCAGATTAGAGTGTTTGCTGATGAAATCCAACAGAGACAAAACACAGTTATTCAAGTCCAAAGTCCAACTTTGACCCTCCATCAGATGTGGGACAGTTATTATGGACAGTCAACAAAGTGAACGCTTGGCCCACACTGGATGATATCAAGGGCACCTTTTTCAATTTGTGGGGGGGATACTTTGCCATTTGACTTTCACTGATTTTTCCTCGGACGCCCCTTCCTTCATCTGGGTGGGGGACCCACAGCTTCAGGCTCCTGGGTAACTGGGGACTCTCCACCTGAATCAAAGTCCCTCCCTGTGGCTTGTACAGATGTAGTAGCAACATATGTAGTAGGCAAACAGGGAGGGGTACTTAGGTGAGTAGCTATCTCGCGTAGGCTGGTACCAATATCCCGCATTACCCCAGTGAGGTTGTCCATTTGGTCAATGAACCGGCCCATACGTTGGTTTTGTGGGACTTGCAGCTGTTCGATGTTTCTTAGGATTTGGACAGGCTAGCTAATTTCTCCATGGTACCCCTCATAAGCATTGAGTACCAGGGAGAGGTTTTGGTTGTCATCAGCACCACCAGCTGCTCGACGTCTTGGTCTTCACAACGTCTTCCACCACCTCGACCCCCGCAAGCATGCACAATTGGCGGTGGCACAGTCAACCTTGAGCCTCCTTCCTCATTGACTGTAGTGTTGTCGTCAGTCAACTTCATAGTGTTGCTATGCCATTGTCAATTGCCGTGGCTGCCGTGTCTGTCAAGGTAGGGGTCAGCTGGGTGTCGGTAGCTAAGGCAGGAGTTGTCGCAGTGGATCCTGCTGTAGCTGCTGGTGCTGTCTGCCGACCCAAACCTGATGGGCCTGGTTGCTCCTCCTCGTCCGAGGATGAGTGAGAGTCCTCAATGCCGGTGAGCTTGTTGTCAGCTGGAGTCTGGGCCTGGCTGTCATCAGTGGGCACAGCAGTGTTCCCAGCTTGCCCTGTGGGTACAGAAATGACACAATCATTTATGTTAATGTTAAATTGTACCCATTATGTAAATGACTAGACCAATAAAGCAGTTTATGATGATAGATTGGTCTCCTCTATCCATGATGATCGCCTATGTTTGGGATGAAGAATGCAACTTTGACAAGATGTGGATTGGTAATCAGCTCCACAAATGTGCATAATGACCTTGTTCTGTTTAATTCTTATGACATGTCCACTGACATTGACTTGTACCTCACACTCTACAGATGATACTGGTGGATTAGTGTGCTCCACATCTTTAGAATGACAATGACATACATACTCTTTAGACCCTAATGTTAAAAGTTTGTGTGGCCTGTGTACTGGACTTAGTCCATGTATCAGCAGTCACATAGGTGTGGCTACCTACTCACTCACAGTCTGTTTCTTTCCCAGTAATTTTTTCATCATGGTGTAAGTGAAGTGATAATTGTTCTCATCTCATGATCCTCGATTGAATGCCTCTAAGGAGGCAAACGTGTGCCTACTTACCTTTGTGCATACACAGCTCATGGATTTTAATTTTGACTCCATACTTAGATGGGATCTAAAACTGTTTATTTGTTGCTACTTTATAACTAACTAATTTCAAAAGCTGGGGTTCCAGTGCTGATGGGCTATTTGGGAAACTTAAACCCCTCCTCCGCCTAGCCCAACCAGGCCACGAGGAAGAGTGTTGTCCAGACAATAATGGGAAGTGTACTTGCAAGATGGCTGCCACTGGTGCCTGTTTTTTGGAGAACAAGGCCCTGTTAATAGTTGTGATAAAATAAAACACCAGTCACCAGCGTCAACCATTTTGCCAGTACCTTTCCACTCACTGTCAGGAAAGTAGAGTTCCAGGTGGGTTGGTTGAGCTGGGTGGCAAGGTGTGTGTAAGACACGGCCTGATGGGAGATGTAATGATATCAAACGCTTTTCCTCTCACACAGCCCAACCAGGGCTTTGTGCTTCAAACACTTATCCCCAGTGTCAGTCATCTTGCTAGTCCATTTCCACTCATTGTCAGGTAGCCATAGGCCCAGATGAACTGGTTGTGCTGGGTGGGGGGAGAGTGGTTGCTATTACTCCAACTCCTATCAGGCTCTGCCATACACACACTCTTCCTGTACATCCCAAACAGCCCACCAGGAACTCTGGTTTCCTGAAAGTGAGTGCAAATATACTATTAAGATGGCTGTCTTTGGTGCCTGGTGTCTGACTTGACCACGACTCCCACCAAGGCCTTCTGCTCCAGACACCATTCCCCACTGCCATTACTAGTCCGTTACGCAGCATCATGTTCTTTGCCGCACAATATTTTGAACCTCCTTCTCACGTCGTACCACCTGTTTTTGATATCATCCATTGTGCGCAGGACAGTGCTTCAGCGTTCACCTTGTTGACTATCCTGTCCCACATATAATTTTTCTGGCTGATGGGTGTCTGTTGGACTAGGGTCCCATATAAAAGTGGCTCTACTTTGAGGATTTCATCGACAAGCACTATCAACTTCTGATCTTTAAAACATGGCTGCTTCTTCTTGGGCATGTTGAGGGTGAGGGTGAAGGTGAATGTGAATTAGAGGGTGTGGCTAAGAAAAGAAATCCACTCAAAAGTGATATGTGCAAATATTGGTGTGAATTAAATGTGTGAGTGTGTGCAGGGCTAACAGCTGTGACTGGAAAAACGTTCTCCGTAGGTCTTGCATCGGTATTGTGTGAGCAAAGGGTAATGGTCATTTTTTGGACTTTATATAGGTAGATTGGTTGGTGTGTCTACTATTTAATTTTATATTTGTGGCGCTGCCTATGCTTGTTGTTGTTAGGCTTGAATTTTTCTTTTTTACACTTGCCATGTGGCCCACAAACCGACATGATTCCGAAAACCGCTTCTGATGCATCCTAATTTGCTTGACGGGACAACCAATGCTTGATCATAAGCGGAATCCCTATTGGACAGCCTTTCTGACGGACTTGGTTGGTTTGGACTTGTTTCCGTTAAACGCGGTCGGGTCCGAATCGTCTCCGACCAACGTAGTTGAAGTTTTCACTGCTATAAATTCTAATACAAATAGAACAAAAGAGGGTGCCGGTGCTGCACTGAACTTTCAAAGAAATTTTAACAAATGAACTGATTTAAACAAATCCATTGTATCCTTTTATTTGGTTGATTTTAATCAAAGATATTTTTATGCAATTTTTCTTATTATTTTGCACGGTTATATTTAGAATGATTCAACCATATACAACAAAATTAATAATCAAAAAGGACAAACACAAAGATGCATATCAAATATTTACATTACATAAACACATAAGAATACCCACACAGCTAGCGTACCTCAGACATACAGACAATAGACATCATTCAATTAACAATTTACAATTATATGTACAAAGAACAGGCCATCAGTGAATAACACTTGCACTATTTCAAAAACGTCTATTTTTAAATTTGTTTAGTTGTACGAACGCCCTTGGAGTCGACGTGAACCGTGCACAAAGACGTCTTTTTGCACGGTTCACGTCGACTCCAAGGGCGTTCGTACAACGAGTTTAATAAGATTCCGGCTGGTTAACTACTTGACTCGCTGCTCCTGACTAGAACCTTTCGGCACCGCCCAGGATGAATAAGGGGTCACAGACGTATACATAAGACACTGCATACACCTGCCAATCCTTCTATTTGACGTTCTTCCACCATCCAATTAATGCTTTGGGTGCGTTACTTCAAATTTTAGAGAGCTTTGGTCCTGATGAGAATCCCCGGTGAAGGGATTCGAAACGCGTTGACCTACCTTGACTTGTCTTCGCCTTCGGCCAAATAACTGCTAAACAAATTTAAAAATAGACGTTTTTGAAATAGTAGATACAATGGATTTGTTTAAATCAGTTCATTTGTTAACATTTCTTTGAAAGTTCAGCGCAGCACCGGCACCCTCTTTTGTTCTATTTGATTATTTTGACTTGGCCCTGCTGCCTACGAGTCAAAACCCAAGCTTGTCTTGCTTGCTATAAATTCTAATACGGCGGAAGGAGACATTGCAAACTAGTCGGTCAGAATGTTTCCGAGAACAAATCGGTTATACGGTCTTTCCAACCGACATCGTAATAAGGCCCTTAATATTGACTATTTTTACCTACATATATCAACAAACTAAGGTGCACATGCATCAACAAATTCAATAGCGATTCCTTAATAGCGATAAATAAGGAATCTTCATTAAGGAATCGCATTTCAGAATGCATCAACAGATTCGGTAAAAAATAGCGATTCCTTAAAAATCGCTATTATTTACCGATTATACATTAGCGAGTTTGGCAAACACCGATTGGCAAAAAGCGAAATCGGTATTACCGAATTAGCTAATAGCGATTTCGGTATTAGCGAAATCGGTATTAGCGAAATCGGTATTAGCGAAATCGGTAATAGCGAAATCGGAAAAAAACGGGTAGCTCCGGGAACGGTCTTATGACATCACTACCAGGAAATACAGCAGCCCCACCCTCATTCACTCGCCAGAGGAGCTAACAGGAGCAGGAACTGGAGACAGCCTGAGCCCAGTGAAGCAACAGTGACAGAACCACCACCCTACACAACCAGGATGGAGAAAGAAGCAGCAGCCAGCGCTGAATCTGCAAGAAAGAGAAAGCGCAAGTTCTCCGACAGGGAGCTGGAGCACCTCATCGAGGGGGTGAGCAGCAAACACGATCGGCTGTTTGGGAAGCTGTCCCTAAAGGTGCCAGAGGCAGAGAAGCGTCGCATTTGGCTGCGCATTCGAGAGAGGGTCAATGCAGTGGGAGTGACGCCCCACAGCATAGATGATTTAAAAAAGAGGTGGTACGACCTCAGGAAGCAGGCAAAGGAGAGGATAGCTGAAAGTCTCCGGGAGGCATCTAGAACAGGAGGCGGACCATCAACAGTGCAAGCAAACACTGCCCTGGAGGAGCTGGTAGAAGGGACCATCGAGCGTGAGGCCGTCGTGGGAGTCACACAGATGGACACCTCCGGCGCAGCCACAAGTGCCCAAGGTAAGATGCATGGCTGTGCCCATACCCAGCATTGCGTACAACCATTCCCAACCCCCCAGCATGATCACAGTGTGCATGCAGATTTTCCCCACACATCTTCACTCATAACAGTAGTGCATCATGGGAGTTGTAGTCATGTCAGCCCGGTGTGCATGTACAGGAAGAAATAACATGAAATTTCACAACATCAGTATAAGCTAGAAATAGAGTTTTAATTTAGTGAATCATAGAAGGACATGTATGTTGTAAAATGCAACTTAGTTGTAACGATCCCACTAACCATGCACTGTTTCACACACAGATGCATCTCCTGGCGATTCCGACGACAGCGGCCGGCTAATCATATCTGAGACACCAGCCGAATCTGACGCCGATACTCCGGCAGAGCCGCAATCACCACCTACACCAGCAACTACACCACCACCACCACCACCACCTGCTGCCGCAACAACTGCAACAATACAGCGGAGACGCAGGTCACAAGTCCCACCCATGCAGGTGATGGATGCATGTCAGACACCTGCAACACCATCGGGCCAAAGTCAATCAATCGTCCCTCCGCCTGCAGCACCACCAGCATGTGTCCGACTCCCACTGCGCCGCAGGTCTCTGCGCAGTACACCAACTGTAGGCGACGATGCAAGCTCCCCAAATGGTGGCATTGAGGAACAGATGCTGCGT
The DNA here is from genome assembly GCF_964204655.1 of Triturus cristatus. Lineage (NCBI taxonomy): Eukaryota > Metazoa > Chordata > Amphibia > Caudata > Salamandridae > Triturus > Triturus cristatus. Next base: position 739,769,715 of record NC_140583.1, on the reverse strand, counting down.
GTTCTGCGCCTGCAGGGGAGACACATGGCTTCCATCAGCAGTCACATAGGGCGCCTAGCACAGGAAATGCGTAGCCTGACTATGGCAGTGAGGGACATGACCACTGTGGTGGCAGAGGGTAATGGGAACCTGAGGGAGGACATACAGGAACTCACCCGTGCCATGAGAGCAGGGCATGACAGCGAGAGAAGGAGGCACCGGCAGAACTTGCTCCGGTCCGCAGCCTCTACGAAGGCCATCACTAGGCTGTGCAACAGCACTGCTGTTTTGTCACGCCGCTCGGTGTCACTGCAGGTGGACCTGGGTCATTATTGCAGTGATGTTGCCAAGGCCCTAGGCCAAGTGACCGCTGCAGTGGAACACCTGCAGAGTGGTACTTTCAGTGCTAGCGCATTGGGAGGGGAGGACGGCAGTGAGGCTGCCTCAAGTGTGAGCAGTGTTTCGGTGGTGGAGGCCAGCACCAGGAGGCGCAGATCGCGCTGCTCCACAGCCACAGGGACAGGCCGTGGTGAGGCTGAGGACACACCTGAAAGGAGGCTGGGCGTTCGTGGCAAGCGCCACTAGACAAACTTAAAGCCATCCATGACCATGGTGGGGTAACCAGGGTCATCCCCTATTTGACAGTCGCACACCCGTGACTACAACGAGCATGTTTTGTTACACTTGTATTGGGGAGATATTATTTTTTTTATGTGTGGCTGCACATACCTCTGTGCTCCTGTGCATTAAACAGTGGCACCACTAATGAAATCGTCATGGTTCATTCTTACCTGGATCAGAAATGATATTGCGTGATGTATGTCCGCCTCCTATGGCCCTCAGCTGTGTTCGGGACGTGTGCCTGTCGGTGTTGTGCGGGTGGTTGGTCATCCCGGTAGTCGTCATTCCTGTCCACCTCTATGGGTATCCCCCTTCTGGTTGCGATGTTGTGCAGCATGGCACATACAGCTACAATCCACCAGTCTTATGTAGGATTCTAAAGCGACTCTTCAGAATCCCAAAGGTCCTCTCTATTACATTCCTTTTGCTTATGTGGGCCGCGTTGTATCGTTGCTCCTGTGGTGTTGCTGGATTGATGTAGGGGGTGAGTATATATTCCCGCAGGGCGTATGCACTGTCACCTACAAGATAGAAGCAAAGGCTTAGCAACGGTGATGTATATACATGTGTGGTGCTCATGTGTGGAAGAGGTATGTGTACGTACCAAGCAGGAGTCCCTCTCCAAATTCTCCGTTGAGTAGGCGCCTGTGGATGCCACTGTGCCTGAATATGTAGGAGTCGTGTGTGCTCCCCGGAAATTGTGCCACTAGGTCCATGATGATGTGCTTGGCATCGCACACAACCTGCACGTTGATTGAGTGGTAGGACTTGCGGTTACGGAATATGTACTCATTGGCAGAGGGTGGACAGATGGGGACATGTGTGCAGTCGATGCATCCAATGACATGGGGGAATTGGGCCACCTGGTAGAATGCCTGTTTGTTGCGGTCCAACTGCTGTGGGGTTGTGGGGAAGCTGATGTGGGTGTGTATCATTGTCAGCATGGCATCAATGAATTTGTGGAAGAAGCGTGAGAGTGCGCTTTGCGATACGCCTCCGGCGATGACCCCCTGGAAACTTCCTGAGGCCAGTAGATGCAGGCTGCATAGGAACTGGACGTGCGCAGGAATTGCATTGGTCCTATGTATCTGGTGCTGCAGTAGTGGTTCCAGGTCTGCAATTAGGCGCATGATCATGGTACGATTCAGTCGATACTTGTCGTACACCTCATCCTCATTCTGTCCTAGCAAGGTGATGCGCACTCTGAATACTCTCTCCTGGACCCTTCTCCTGCGCTGTCCTGCTGCATTGATTCGCATCCTCCTTGCAAGCACGTAGAGGGCTGCCATTTTGTGCAAGCCAACAGGGTCTCCTGGGCAAAATTTAAGGGCTTACTGATTGGTACCATCTGTGGCACATGTATCTTTTTTCATGTTTTTTTATTTTTTTGGTAACTTTGCCTCCAGGTTCTGATTCCCCTTAATCTGCTCATGCTAAATAGCGATTTTTGGGATTTTCGGTATTTGCGATTTTTGATGCATTGAGTAGCGATTCGTTATTAGCCATTGGCACTTGCCGGGAGCTAATAGTGATTTCGGTGATTGCGAGTTCGGTATTTTGCGATTATTTATTTTTGCGGGTTGGTTATTAGTGATTCGTTATTTTTCCGGTAAATTATTTAGCGATTCTTTATTTTTTCCCGATTAGTGTTGATGCATTGGGATTCGGTTTTTGACACTCGCTAACGGCTGATTTTACCGATTCGGTATTTTACCGACTGGATTTTTGCTTGATGCATGTGCCAGTATATTTTTGTAAATACTTTTTCGATCTTAGTGTAAACTGATATTTTTTCGATATTTCTGTACTTATCTTTATATGTATATTTTATTATTGTGATTGTTATTTTTGACACAATATTTGTGGTTCTGATATGTCAGTGGACCTCATTAATCAGTCTTAAGGATAATGGCAGAGACTTCCAGAGTTTAGATGCCAGGTAGGCAAAAGAGCGACCTCCCGCGTCTGGCTTTCTTGATTCTAGGTACCGAAAAAAGCACCTCGTCTGTGGAGGGTAATGATCATTGGGGGTTTAGGGGGTTAGCAAAGTCTGGTTTAGGGGGGAGTTTTGTTGTACATCGTTCTATGGGGCAACAGATTTTCGTTTGACTCATTTTCATATTGATCGCCACTGAAGACTTGCAAGTGAGGAGGAGATCGGTGCTGCTTTGGAATCTTTAATACGATGAGCACTGCAGCATTCTGGATTATTTGTAGTCTATTGACTTGACCACATATTGAGGGCTTCTCAGGCAAGCAGAACTGCCATAGTCAAGAAGAGACATGACAAGACATTGGACGGAGACTCTTTAAGTGGCAGGGGAAGTCAGATCAGAATCCTCTCAGTGTCTGGAGTAGGCAGAAACAGGAGGTCTTGAGTTTATTTGGTTGAGCCTCCATTGTGAGATGGCTATCAATCCAAAAGCCCAAACCTCTTATTTCAGTTTTAAGAGGGGGAAGTTTGCCTATATAGTCATGGCACTGACGTTTCGGACAGAGGTTGGGGTTGTTTCCAACTACCAGGACCCCTGTTTTGCCTCCATTGAGATTAAGATTGCATCTGTATATCCAGTATGTGATGTCTCTTAGACAGAAATTAAGTCGTGTGGAAATTGCTTCTGTGTCTGATGTCAGAGAGTTCATAATTTGAGTATCATCAACATATGATACAGTTGAGAATCCATGACCCATTATAATGTCTGCAAAAGGCTGCACATAGACATTAAACAAAGTGGGGGTTAAAGAGGGCCCTTGGGGTACCCCATATTCCAGGGATATTTATCTAAACAGAACAAATCCTCATAACATTTGGCAGGTCTGTATGAATAAGAGAGGTCAACCACAATGATGAATACAGGCCCCAGCTAGGCCCGCAGGACACAAGGGTTCGCTCTCCTGTAATGGAATCTATAAGGAAGTTGGCACGGAAACTGCAAAGTACAAAAACAGCATTTATTAACCCTTAAGGGTGGTCCTACAATCCACACAACACTCTTCAGTATTGCATAGAGTAGCACAAAGAACTTGCGTGCATGGTCCCCTTTTATACACAATAAAGGGGCTCATAAGTGGGTGGATACAACATGAGATCGGAGAACATTACCATTTATGGTCATTTTCGATACTGAATCAATACATGGGCGGAGCCAACACACTCCTTGAGCCCGCGAAAACATGGTCAAGCAAGGCTAACTGATAACAGATGTGGTCAAGTCTGGGCATGCGCCAGATGGACAAAAGAGCTATTTATAGACTGTTACTGGGCAGATTACAAGAGCAACTAACACAGAGGGTGGACTCTTCTCGTGGTGAACACGTGGCAGCATTACAATACAAAATGGAGTCCAAACTTCGGTCAACATAACGGAGAAAACATGATCTAAAGGGAAGGGAATAATGTCTTTAGTAAATGCTTAATCACATCGCTGTTTCAATTTACAACAGACGACCCTTTCAGCATTTACTGAAGACATCCGGTTTAACGGGATAATCATCATATATGTCAATTGTCATCATTCCTTCGACTTCTTTAGCTAAACGCTTCTGGTGAGCAACATCGGCAATAGCTTTCTTATCTGGGATGCAGAATGAGACGCATACGGAACAGAGCAATGGACCACATTGAACACACATACAGAAAAGGAACAGAATTGCTATAATGACACAGAGACCAGTTAAGACCTTCCACCCCCAGGCAGTAACCAATGCCCAAAACCACCCAGAAAAGGACCAAGTGCCGTTTTCTGTATGGATTTCAGCTGCAATTTTGTGCAGCTTGTTAATAGCGTTATAAACTGATGGCGTATGATCAGGGATAAACACACAGCAGCTACTTCCAATAATTTTACAAGCTCCACCTCGATCAGCTAACATTACGTCTAATACCATACGATTCTGCAATGCAACAATCCTAGTGATTTGTAACTCTTCCGTAAGATTCCCAAGAGCAGCAGCAGTTTGATTTGTCACAGCTTCTACCACTCTTGTTAATCTTCGGATCTTCCTACTGTTCAAAGCGGCTCCAACAAAGAAAAACAGTCCTAAGTTAAAATCAATATACTGCTGCAGGCTGGTATCAGTCTGATCCACATCATCAATCGATAGAGTACGTTTATACCTATTTACAGTCACATTATTCAACAATTTCAAATCTTTATGATAAGATGCGGGCGCTAGGAATACAGGAGGTAATAGAAATGATACATAGCATACCCCAGACCACCCAGCTGGCAGACGGTAATAACCTTTATTTCCACACACAAAGTAAGTATTATGGGACGCTAGGAAGGTACTATTATTCAACCCATCAATGTTCAAGACAGTGATGCAATCACTGACACCAACAGGAATAAAACCCACACTCTGGACACACAGGTCCGCTTGAGCTTGTGCCACTTGGATCACGAATTTGTCCTTCCCCACAGTGTCTCTGGTGTTCGTGAAGATATAGGGAATGGATTCATTGTCTGGTCGGTACTCTTCCCATTCCCAAATTGTCCCATTCGCTTGCGGATATCCATTTTTATCCTGATGACATTCTTTATTGAGTCTGAAAAGCAATCGTCCCACTGTCGGTTTCCGAGTGGCAAACAACAAAGTGTACCATGCTCTACAAGAGCCATTATGAGAGAAAGGAAGTGGTATGAAGGGCGTACCTCCTTTCTTCTGATGGGCTGGCATCATCCCACATATCCAACAGTTCGTAGCGTTTGTAGCAACGTGGGTATGATGCAGCATCTGGATGAAAGTGTTATTCAAATAAGACTGTCGATGCTTCAACTCTTGATACGGTAATGTATAAAAGTAGTGCTCCGCAGGCACCGGAGTCGTCAACACAAGTGTTTTCCGAGCAGGAGTTACCTCCTCCACAAACCATGTGGTTATCCCAACAATAGCTACTGTCAGCATGAACCCCAATGCGCAAAGGATTTTCTTCTTCTCCATGTCAGAAAAACCAATACCCTAATATCTTCCTGAAACTAAAAGGTCTGTCAGAACTCTTCCCCTTGGGCAGCGGTCGATTTCTTCACCAGCGGGCCAAGACGGGTGTCACTACACTAATGCAGGGCTGATCCACCCCCTTGCCTCATCGGCTCTCCGTTTCACTAACCCAAGGGCCGTTCTGACAGTATGTCCCGGTACTGGAAAACTCACTTCCTTGGTCGAAGATGATATCGCCTTCCTCCAGGAGTCGCGTGGTCCGGAAAGAGCTCCTCTGTGGCGCTTGGCTCTGTAGCACGGCCTGTCTCTGCAGCCAGGATCTCTCGTTGATCGGTCAGCACGGCAGGCTCCACCAATCCGGGTGGTACCTTCCGACAGTGCAGAGAATGGATCCAATTCTTTCTGTTGGAAACTCGCACAGCCGTTCTCGTTGCGAGGAGGACTTGCTCAGGGCCCACCCATCTCGGCTCCAAACTGTTCGTTCTGTCGAATACTTTCACCATGACATGGTCACCAGGCCGGAGACCATGTCCTTCACCGGTAGACCGATCAGGGAGCGCCTCTCAGACCTGTTGATGAATAGAAACCAAGTTATCCGTTAACTGTGCCAGATAATCGTTCATAATTACACAAGGTACATCATACACAGCCTTAGGTTTTGGTGGACCCCAAATATTCATTGGGCGTCCAAAAACAACCTCATACGGTGTAAGGCCAGTCCGAGACTGTGGTACCGATCTAATTGACAATAACGCCAGCGGTAGAGCATCTGGCCAAGTCAAAGACGTCGAAGCTTGAATTTTAGCGATCTTAAGCTTCAGGGTACCATTATACTTCTCGACTAGTCCTGCGGACTGAGGGTGAAACACGGCGTGGAACTTCTGAGTGATGCCTAGGCCCTTCAAGACATACTTTATAACATCCGCTACAAAGTGAGGCCCATTATCACTCCACAGAAGTCTACAGACGCCATATCGAGGAAAGAACTCTTTCAGCAGCAGCTTCGCTGTAGTCATTGCAGTATTGTCCTTCGTAGGGTACGCCTCAACCAGTGCTTAATTTGTAAAATATTAAGTGCAGGTGCTAAATTTTATTTAGGAGACCACACCCACTTCCTATAATGGCCCCACCCACTTCCCCGACTGGCCCCACCCACTGAGCCTAACAAAACACACAGACAGCCTCAACTAAAGCAAAATGGAGATCACCCAAAAATGTGAGTGAGCTGGAATCTGCTCCAAGAGATCCACCCAACGCCATCATTTGGCAGCTGTGTTTACTGTTTAAGCAGCCACCTTGCACTTTGATTGGATCTGGCATATTCCCTGTGCCTAGAGCCCACATTCTCATCACCTTACAGAATTTGGGGAAGCAGGAAATGTTTTTCACCTTCTGTACAACGAAGGAAAGGTGCATACAAAGCTAGGCTGTAGTACCTGAAAATAAACCCCTTCAGAATATGGCCCAAAGCAGGTGATCCCCAGATATCCCTGAATACATCTTCATGTCTACCAAGCAGCAGACACAAAACCGGGCCTCCCTGAAGCCGCTGCCTCTAGAGGAGATGTGACCCAGAGCACATGGACCTAAGTTGGATATCCCTGGCTTACAGACCTGCAGAATGACTAGCCCCTTTCCTCTTCTAGATGCTGTAATGACCCCAGCATGGACCCAGGGCACATAGACCTAAGTTGGACACCCTTGGCTTACAGACCTGCAGAATGACTAGCCCAATTCTTCTCCTTGCTGCTGTCATAGGCCTAGCATGGAGACAGTGCACATGGACCTAAGTTGGACACCCTTGGATTACAGGCCCGCAGACTGACTAGTCCCTTACATCTACATGCTGTTACCATAGGCACTTGGAACAAGCTGTCCTGCAATGGTACACCAAAAACAAGGGTGGTTTTGAGAAACAGATTTCGCACACGCCAGTCCCTTTGAACACCCGGTCTCTAGGGCTATAAAATGAGATGTAATTGTCCAAAACGGCATGGCCAGGCTCCTGAAGGCATACCTCCTCATTACCATATGACTGAACACCTTCAGTCTCTTCACTGTTTCCCTCAGTGCATAGAGCTCTCTGTATGAGTCACCAGTCCCTTTTAGGGAAAGGACCTGCAGACATCAGGTCTCACTTCATTCCTGACAGTCCGGCACGGAAAAAGATTATGACTTGGTTATTCTAGTTTGTCTCTCCCTTCTTACCTTTACGGTATAGAGCGACAGGACGCCCTTTCAGGGTAGCTGTGGCACTATACAGGTGCATGGTGATCATTCTTGGGGGCTTCGTTTGGGTTTCATGGCGCTTTCTCTCCCATGTTTGGGAGTCTCTCTACCCTCTGTATTTTAAGTGATGGAAAAAAAAGGGTTAACAAAAGGTGGGGGTCGCTTGCTGTTGCCATTTCTCCTGTGCACAGAAGTATCTAAAAAACTAAGGATCAGTTTAATACTAAAACAATGCATCTACCACTGCACTGCCAACTACTGCCTTTATAAAAACAATGCATCTACCACTGCACTGCCAACTACTGCCCTTTATAAAAACAATGCATCTACCACTGCACTGCCAACTACCCCCTTTATAAAAACAATGCATCTACCACTGCACTGCCAACTACTGCCCTTTATAAAAACAATGCATCTACCACTGCACTGCCAACTACTGCCTTTATAAAAACAATGCATCTACCACTGTACTGCCAACTACTGCCCTTTATAAAAACAATGCATCTACCACTGCACTGCCAACTACTGCCTTTATAAAAACAATGCATCTACCACTGCACTGCCAACTACTGCCCTTTATAAAAACAATGCATCTACCACTGCACTGCCAACTACTGCCTTTATAAAAACAATGCATCTACCACTGCACTGCCAGCTACTGCCCTTTATAAAAACAATGCATCTACCACTGCACTGCCAACTACTGCCTTTATAAAAACAATGCATCTACCACTGCACTGCCAACTACTGCCTTTATAAAAACAATGCATCTACCACTGCACTGCCAACTACTGCCCTTTATAAAAAACAATGCATCTACCACTGCACTGCCAACTACTGCCTTTATAAAAACAATGCATCTACCACTGCACTGCCAACTACTGCCTTTATAAAAACAATGCATCTACCACTGCACTGCCAACTACTGCCTTTATAAAAACAATGCATCTACCACTGCACTGCCAACTACTGCCTTTATAAAAACAATGCATCTACCACTGCACTGCCAACTACTGCCTTTATAAAAACAATGCATCTACCACTGCACTGCCAACTACTGCCCTTTATAAAAACAATGCATCTACCACTGCACTGCCAACTACTGCCTTTATAAAAACAATGCATCTACCACTGCACTGCCAACTACTGCCCTTTATAAAAACAATGCATCTACCACTGCACTGCCAACTACTGCCCTTTATAAAAACAATGCATCTACCACTGCACTGCCAACTACTGCCCTTTATAAAAACAATGCATCTACCACTGCACTGCCAACTACTGCCCTTTATAAAAACAATGCATCTACCACTGCACTGCCAACTACTGCCTTTATAAAAACAATGCATCTACCACTGCACTGCCAACTACTGCCTTTATAAAAACAATGCATCTACCACTGCACTGCCAACTACTGCCTTTATAAAAACAATGCATCTACAACTGCACTGCCAACTACTGCCTTTATAAAAACAATGCATCTACCACTGCACTGCCAACTACTGCCCTTTATAAAAACAATGCATCTACCACTGCACTGCCAACTACTGCCTTTATAAAAACAATGCATCTACCACTGCACTGCCAACTACTGCCCTTTATAAAAAACAATGGTCAATGCAGTTTTACATCTTTTACACTCTTACGGTTCTAGAAGCAATTGAACAGGAATGTTGAATGGACCATATGCCCTCCCCTAACTCTCTTCAACGAGACTGTGAGAATGGCTGATTTGCAAGCAAGTGACCCCGTCATTCATATCATTTTAGACAACTCTTTTCAAAGAGTGCTGCAGCCAGGTTATAAAACTGTACAAATTTGAGTGCATTTGGAAATCGAAGGGTGTCTTTTCTAAACTGCGGCTGCCCTCACCTTGTCATTAAAGCATATTTGAGATGAAAAGCAGGAGGCGCCTGTTGCGAGCTCTTGGAGAAAGCGGAGCTAGGTTTTTTATTTGACAGTTGGCATCTTTTCTGGGAGTACATGATGGGCTAAAAAGAACTAACTGCTGATTTTACTAACGGAGGCTGCGATCAGCTGGGCAAAGGTGCCAGTATGCACGTTTTCTGGGAAAGTCAGCGAAGCAAGGCTTGGATATACAGGAAAAGTGTACGAGTACAGACATTCGTTTTGGCGCGCTCGTGTTTATGAATCTTCATGCTCTCACCTCACCAGTTCTTGCATGTTCGTCCGACTTCCATAATCATTTGCATTAAAACTTTAGTTTTTGGGAACTGCATCAAACTCACCTTTTGTGCCTGCAGCTGCTTGAATTCTATTCCTGGATAGGGAATTATTAATCCCCTGGCATTGTTTTTGCTGCTTTCGCTGTTAAAAGGCTCTGACTGCAGCAAAGCATTACATTCCTCCTCAGTGCGACCCTGCTATCTGCTAACAGGTTACAAGCGCCCCGGAGAGTTCATTGAAAAACTGAAAACGCGGTTTGTTCCGTGCAGCCTCAGCTGGGCCTCTGGACAGTTGCATGGCCAAAAGTAATCTAACAAGCCTCAGCGGTACGTCCTGAACTTTCTCAGCTTGCCTTGCCCCCACATCACTATCAGCCCGCCCTCAGCTACAATCGTCCAAACGGAAGGAGCATGACGACGCTCGGTGGTGAAAGGCATGCGTGACTGCTGACATCACTAACGTGATGCAGTCATCATGCCTGGACCTGGGTGGCCCGTTCTCTGCTGACATACCAGGCCTGCATCCAAACGGAATTGGAAACAGGACAGGTACGTACATTTTTTAAAAATAATTACTGGGCCCAGGGGAGAAAAATTCAATAGACCCGGCCCTGAAATATAAGTGCCGGTGCTAAGCACCGGAAAGCACCGGCACAAATTAAGCACTGGCCTCAACCCATTTACTGAAGGCGCAAACCACTACTAGAACATACTTTAAATTGTTACAGCGCTCAAGCTGGATGTAATCCATCTGCAAAACCTCGAAGGGTGCAGTGGGTGTCACAAATCCTCCTGCTGGAGTTCGAGTACCCTTTCCTGGGTTATACCTCAGGCAGATCATACAGGTCTGCACCACCCTCTTTGCCGTGCTAGCAATCTCTGGATGCTCCCAGACTTGGGTAAGCAATTTTACAATTGCGGAAGCTCCAACATGTGCTAGCCCATGTGCCATCTGAACCATAGGTTGTACAAAAGCCGTAGGTAATTTCCATCTATCCATCTGCTTATTTCTCCAGCAGCCTTCATCATCCAGTTCTCCCTCGCTAGCCCATTGCTCCCGCTCTTTATCAGAAGCGGTCCTTTGCATTTCTCGCACTTCCTCCCTCGCATCGTGCCATCTTTCCACTTGTGACTTTACTACATACATAGCTGTAGCCCCAGGCTGCATCGCAGTCTCCCGTGCTACTCGGTCTGCTAACGCGTTCCCTTCTCCAACTTTATCAACTACTTTCCTATGGGCGCTACACTTAACGATGGCAATTTTCTTTGGGTATGTCAATGCAGTTAAAAGATTGTGAACTAACTCTCCATGCATTATCTGTACTCCATGTGACGTTAAAAACCCTCTCTCCTTCCAGAGTAGGCCGAAGTCGTGCGCTACTCCGAAGGCATAGCGGCTATCTGTATAAACATTCACACACAATCCTGTACTGAGCTCACACGCTCGTGTTAATGCTATCAGTTCCGCTGCTTGAGCTGATTTCTGTGGTATGCGTGCTGTCTCCACTATTGTTTGCAGTGTGGTAATTGCATACGCTGCTGAAGTCGTACCATCTGGTAGCTTCAGGCATGATCCGTCTACCCACAGTTCTCCATCTACATCTGGAAAGGGCGTATCCTGGAGATCAATACGACCCTTTGTTTGTTCCTCGGTCACAAGAATGCAATCATGCGCTTTCCGCGCCTCGGGCTGGGTCTCGGGGTATGGCAGCAATGTGGCCGGGTTTAACGTTACGCACCTTTTCAACGTAATATGAGGAGCCAAGAGCGTCAACTCATATCCCGTTAAACGGGCACTGGTCAAATGCTGCGTCTTTGTTTGATTAAGCAGGGCATCAACAGCATGGGGAACTAATACCAACAGCTTATGAGATAACACAATTCCCTCACTTTGGCGTATTGACACAGCTGTCGCCGCAACCGAGCGAAAACACCCTGGTAATGCTCGGGCGACAGGGTCAAGTACAGCCGAAAAGTATGCACAAGGGCGCTGCTTATCACCGTGCATCTGCACTAAAACTGACAATGCACATCCATCTTTCTCATGCACATACAACGAAAAGGGTTTAGCATAATCAGGGGTCCCTAACACTGGTGCTGAACAAAGGGCCTGTCGTAGTTGCTGAAAAGCAGCGTCGCACTCATCTGACCAGGGGATCGGGGCGGGCGTGTCCTTTGTCAAGAGAGCTAACAATGGCTTAGCTATGTGTGAAAACCCCAATATCCACTGTCTACAAAAAGAAACGAGACCCAAAAATGCACGCACATCCTTCTGCGTGGACGGTCTCGGTGTGTCCAAAATTACGTGGATACGATCTGGTGTGAGTGCACGCCCCTCCTTAGACAAAAGGTGACCCAAATAAGTCACCTTTGGTCTACAGAATTGCAATTTCTTCCTAGATACCTTATGATTGTGAGATGCTAAAAAGGAAAGTAAGGATAACGTGCTTTTCTCACACAACTCCAGGGTGTCAGCCGCCAGCAAGATGTCATCGACATATTGAATGAGGGCGACCCCCTCGAGCAGAACAAAAGAATCCAACTGTCGTTTCAAAGCCTGACTGTAAATGCTAGGGCTTTCTGTGTAGCCCTGGGGGATCCTACAAAAACGGTAAGATCTATTATTTAAAGTAAACCCAAAAAGATATCGACTATCGGGGTGAATGGGAATGGAAAAGAAGGCATTTTTCAAATCAATCACTGAGAACATGGTCGCCGTAGGCGGGACCAAGGTAAGCAATGTCGTGATATCGGAAACCACTGGGTACTGAGGTATCACGATCTTGTTCACTTCTCGTAAATCAATTATGAACCGATAAACCTTAGCATCCGTGTCTTTTTTCAGAATGGGGAGAATCGGACTGTTACAGATATTATAGGGAACTTCCTCCACTACACCTACTGCAATCAAATCTTGCACAATCTGTATGAGAGCTTCCTCGCCCTCCTGGGAAATGCGGTACTGCGGGAGGCGTGGTAACACCGCCCCCTCCTGGACACTAATGTGGACCGGTGGAATCACCATCTGTCCCACATCTGTGTCCGAAGTAGCCCACAAAGCACGAGGGAGGGTAGCTAACAACGCATCCTCTGATATCGCACACATCCGCTCAGACCGGGGGTAGTTGTCATTTAATATCACCCTCACACCATCAGGGGAGCAGCGGATCGTAGCCCTAAAATGCTTTAACATATCAAGGCCCATAATGTTATCCGGTGTGTACGGGGCAAGCAGAAACGGACAGGGTGCAGAAAAAGAATCAACCTTAAATGTGAGGGGCTGTGAAAGAGGGCTTCGGGAGAGTGTACCGTCAAACCCTACCGATGTAACCATTAAGCCGGATGGGGGAGCCCCCGGAACCAATTGCCTAGACAATGCACTACGGGTCGCCCCTGTATCCACCAGGAACTGGTCAGTAGAGCCCAAAACCTCAGCCGATACATAAGGACCCGTCTGATCGACCGGCACCTCAACTGATTCTAACCCCCATCCAACGCTGTCCTATGCATGCTGAGAATCATGGTACCCCGATCGGTCAATCTCCGACACGTGATACTGATGCTGGCGATCGAAAACATTTGGTCGATCTCGGTGCTGTCCAGCAGAGTCAGAACGAGTCTGTTCATTAGAGTTCCCCCTAAAGTTCGAGAAACCCCCTCTACCTCTCGGGCCCCCTGAAATATGTCCCTGACGCGAAGCACGCAACACCGGGCAATCCCTGGCCCAATGGCCCGATTGCTTACAATACGCACACTGGTTCCTATTCAGATCAGATCGGCCCGAGGGGGGACCATAAGATCCTCCCCTTCCTCTATTATTGCCCCGTCGGGGCGGGCCATATACTTGCGCCAACATCACCTTCGTTTTTAGATCTTTCGATTTCTTCTCCTCCTGGCCCTTCGCTTCGTGCTCCTGACGCTCATAATACTGAGCGATAGTCAGGAGGGCCGTCGGGGTCGCGGAGGACCAAGAACTCTCACTCGCTTTTAGACGGGCCGCAACTGCCGGTAGCAGATTGGCCACATATTTATCCGCGAAAAGGTGGCGGCCCGTTTCGTCAGTAAGCGACTGGCCACTAAAGTCATGAAACGTTTCTTCAAAGCGCGTGAAGAAATCTGCAACTGACTCGTCAGCTGTCTGTTTACATGCAGTTAACATATTCCAGTCAATCTTTTTAGGGGGAATAATTGTTTTCAACTTAGCTACAATAGCAGCAGGGAGATCTAAAATACTCTGGGGTGGTTTCTGTGCGGGCTTCCGTTCCCTATCCTCATCCTCAAGCTCAGACCACCGGGCCTTGAAGGCAACTGTATCATCTACCTTTCGGACAGATCGCCACGTATCCGGTGGTAGAATAAGGCCAAAGAACAGGTCTATATCCGCTAAGGTCATGATGCAAGAATTCAAGGCCCCCTCGACTTCTTCGTAGAAGGCCGCTGGATTCTTGCGGGTGTCAGGCAATGCATTCTTTAATGCCATAACATCAGCTCTATGCCACGGAGTATAAACCCAATTATACACAAAATATCCCTTAGCATCGGCGGAGTTAATGTCCGAGCTAGTCCCCGCTCCTTTAGGAGGAACATACAAAGGCGCCGCCTCTCGCATTGGCTTAACATGCACTACGACATCCTTATCTGACTGGGAGGTGGATGGGTGGCCTTCTGCGGTACACGGATCCGACTGCTTCTCCTCCCCTGCTCGGTGGCGCGCATTTTCTTTAAGGGCCAGCACCTCGTCCCGCAAGGCGAACAGCCGCCGAGCCGTATCAGGAGCCTTAGGGGGAGAAAAAACACCATCATGCAATGCTTTAGCATCCGATGTCACATCGTCAGGCTCAAAGACACTAGAATATTTTCGAAAAGCAGCAATCACTTCCTCAGCGAAATGATTCAGAAAATACACCCTCTCTCTATCCCGCCACGATCCCCAAGTATGGAGCAAGTTCTCCATGGACATCTTGCCCTTAAGTGCACGGAAGGAAAGATTCCGAAGTTCAGCCATTTGCTCGGTCGACAGCATGGACCGTGTATCTACCTTACCCGGACCCGGGACAGAATCTTGCGGCCTCGTAGCAGATGCGCCGACATAAGGGGGCGGAGAGCGATCTAATAAATAAAAATCATCATCAATATTATTAAGGACAGGATAAAGTGGCTGTCGAACAACATATTGACCCGAAACTTGTAGCCTACGCTCTTTCTCTTGTCTGTCCGTCTGCTCTCTGTCCTCCCGACGCTTCGCTTCCTGTGCTCGCACATGATCATTCTTCCGCTGTTCTTTATCAAACAGCGCTTTCTCATGCTTCTCTCGCTCACGCACTTCCTTCACCCATAACCGCACACACTCAAACATATCCTGACGAGCACGTCGCTTACACATACACTGTTCCACATACTCAATCTTACGTATATCAAACGATCCATACAAAGGCCATCGCAACTCAGGATCTTTCCTCGTATATTTCCTCCATACTGTGCTGTACATTATGGAAGAAAGACCATGCTTCACATACATATCCCTATTAGGAGTCCCCTCTGGGGGAGCTGGAGCAGATTCCTCGAGGTTCAACCGGTTCCCAAAGCAGCAACACCACTTACGGAGTGCGCTAAAAGCAGGCATGCTCAGAAATAATGCAGGATATGCAATATTATCGAGAAAATGGCACTTAATCGTTGCGCCGTTCAAAGTTACACCGCTCCGGAGAAATCTCTCCACATTACCTGCCTATATGTGTTGCAACGCATATATTCTCACAAAGACAAATACAAAATATGACTAGTCATCACAAATCAAACTCAAATAGCCAAACCAGGCTTCAAAGACTCGGAGCAAGTACCGTACGACGGTTCTTACCAATCAAGAGTCCAGATTCCAACTGCCAAGCTCCAAAATCGCCCAAACGGCTCTCACGGCAGGACCGACAGAAGAGGTCTCAGTCGATGACCGGCGCCACCCAGACGGTCAGCTCGGAAGGGAAGGAAGAAAAACCTCGGGATGCCAGGGCTAAGACGCCGCTGGCAGTGATCACGTTCCCGGCCAAACTCCTCACCTTCGTCGCGACCAGTCCTTCGAGCATCCGAGTCGCCGATGAGCCCCACGTGACGGGCGCCAATTGATGAATACAGGCCCCAGCTAGGCCCGCAGGACACAAGGGTTCGCTCTCCTGTAATGGAATCTATAAGGAAGTTGGCACGGAAACTGCAAAGTACAAAAACAGCATTTATTAACCCTTAAGGGTGGTCCTACAATCCACACAACACTCTTCAGTATTGCATAGAGTAGCACAAAGAACTTGCGTGCATGGTCCCCTTTTATACACAATAAAGGGGCTCATAAGTGGGTGGATACAACATGAGATCGGAGAACATTACCATTTATGGTCATTTTCGATACTGAATCAATACATGGGCGGAGCCAACACACTCCTTGAGCCCGCGAAAACATGGTCAAGCAAGGCTAACTGATAACAGATGTGGTCAAGTCTGGGCATGCGCCAGATGGACAAAAGAGCTATTTATAGACTGTTACTGGGCAGATTACAAGAGCAACTAACACAGAGGGTGGACTCTTCTCGTGGTGAACACGTGGCAGCATTACAATACAAAATGGAGTCCAAACTTCGGTCAACATAACGGAGAAAACATGATCTAAAGGGAAGGGAATAATGTCTTTAGTAAATGCTTAATCACATCGCTGTTTCAATTTACAACAACAATGAAAAGTATAAACTTTCACAATATGTTTTTCCATTTTGTTAGGAAAATGTAGTTCAGCAACACCCCCCCATCTTTCCTTATCCAACCAAGACATTCATAATAAACCACTGCAGAGAAGGTAAGCCTCAGTTATGACTTTAGTTTTGAAGCGTATTAAATTAATTCTTCTTCTTTACTTTCTGAATCACTGGTTAAAGCTGAGGCGAAACCTTGCAGTTGACGAGTCACCAACAGGTCCAGTTCCAGTAGAGCGATGGAGTTTATTAGTAATTCTGCGTTATATGAGAAACACTGAATTACTAAATTTCTCAATATTTTCCAGCGGAATAAAAAATTCTGCCCACCCCTAGTTAGGACTTCCCTTTCCCAACTGAGAAAAAGAAGGGATGTAAGTCTTCAGGAAAGGCACCCCTTCAAGTGCTATGAGTGCTAACAGGAATGGCACTTTTTTCTTTAAGGGGTATGGCAAGTGTTTCAAGCGGGCACAGCCCCCCAACGATGGGCTGGGTGTGGGGTTGACTAGTGTGTCGCTTGGTGAGGAAATTGTCTCAGCTAGTGTGGGGACAGAGTTGAGGTTATCCTAGTGTCCCTGGGTGATGGAGAGATGGTACAGAGAACTCACATGCTTAGTAATACTAGGAAATACAGGCAGTGCGTCACCACCAATGGGTAGAAGGTGGACGCTGAGAGACAGTGGAGCCAGTATTACAACTGTCAGATGTTATCTAGTGACCTCAGAACAGGTAGCTCCTAATGTACTCAACCAATTTGTTGCAGCTGACAACAATGACAGTTACTATCTAGTGGCTCTGGTTCCCTTTGAGTGGGGGGGTCTCAGGTTCCCTGTGAGTGCATCAATGCCTGTGGACTGTCTGTGTGGCAATGACCTGAAGCCTACCACTTAGAAGGAGGTGGAACTCTGGTCCGACTTGGAGATGTTAGGTTTTCCTGAGTGGGTGTGCCTGACCTCATGGTCCATGGCTGCCTGAGAGGGAAGTCAGGATGACCTAGAGCATGGAAGAATGGCCCAGGTGCCCTGCCAAGAAGAGGAAGGGGAAGGGGCATGGGAAAGCCCTGCCTGAAACTCTCATGGTTCAAGAGGATGCTGTCCCTGAATGGGAGACTTGGAGCCTAGAGGGGAGAATGTTGCCAAGCTGGGGAACCTACATGAGATGCCCAAATGGTAGAAAGAAGTGGGTCCCACCAAGGAGGAGTTCTGCAAGACACAAAGGGAATTGTCTACTCTTGTGGGTCCACAGCAGTAGGCCAAGGTCCAGGCAGCTGGTGACACCTCTGTTGATCAGCTGTTTTACTGGGAGAATTGTCTCCTGTACAGTGTCCCTAAGGTTCCTAAGCCTGCTGCCACCTGTGTGTTGGTGGTCCCAAAGTGCTACAGGACCTTTGCAAGCCTGCCTCCCACTTTACTGGCTTCAAATGAGGAAGGCCTCAGATGCGTTCTGCATGTTCTTTCCTACCTGCCAGGCCAGTGGCAAGTTAGGAGGGAAGCGCAAGGCTCACATGTAACCTTTTCCTGTCATTGGCAACCCCATTGAAAGGGTGTGTATCTACATTATTGGGCCTCTGGACCTCCAGACATTCATGTGCAATGTTAGAACTGGGGGTCTCTAGTTGGCAGAGGTAGGTACCTTTGACCAAATAGCGACCCTTGCTTCTAGTCAGTGTAAGGGGGATACACACTTTAGATAACCCCTGCTCACCTCGTTGGTAACCTGGCACGAGCAGACAGGCTTATCACAAAGGCAATGGGAAAAGTATTTGGTGAAATCCGTGGTTTCCTGAGCCTTTACAGGCCCTGCAACATGCTTCTCCGGTGATGCGATGGCACCCTTGGTGGCAGTAGCATGCTTCTCTGGTGATGCAATGGCAATCAGCGGCAACGGTAGCACGCTTCCTCAGTGATGTGACAGGCCCTGCGACACGCTTCTCCGGTGATGCGGCAGCGAGCAGCGGCGACACGCTTCCTCGGCAATGCGACAGCGGCTGCTGCGGCAGCAACACGCTTCTCCCTCATTGCATCGCGCTTCCAGCTCCCAACAGCAAAGGCCTCACACACAGTTACAGGCACCTTCTGGCAGGTCAGAGCTCCCAGCAAAGAAGTTCAGGGAATCTGGGGGTGAAGCCCTTTTGTCCCTGGGACTTCAAAATAGGAGGACAGCCCTTCTCAGGCCCTTGGAGACTTTTCTTCAGATGGACACAGCACACAGCAAAGTCCTTCTTCAAGCAGGGGAAACAGCAAACTGCAGGCCAGCCCCAGACACACAGCAATAACAGTACTCCTCCTCAGTCTCTTCAGCTGTCCTCTTTGGCAACAGGTCCCTCTTGATCATGAAGTAGTCCAAAATCCAGGGGTTTTAGCTCTTATATTTAAGCACCAAAAGTCTTTGTTCTCCATGTGTGAGGGGTCCCAGACACAGTCCAAACCAGTTCTGGGTGCACAACTTCTTCCTTTGTTAGTGTGGGCCAGTGTCATCAGACACACCGGAGGAGGTGGAGCCAAAATTGTGGAAGGCAGGCACAGCCCTATTCAGGCCCAGGTGCTTCTCCTCCCACCACTCCAAATGCAGATCGACCTATTCAACCTAGTGCAGACTCCTGGAGCCACCCCAGCCCCTGTCACTCTCAAACCAGACAGTCAATCCACAAACAGGCAGAGGCATACAGAAAGGTTGAACAAGAAAATAGCCACTTTATAAAAGTGCTATTTTCAAACACAGAATTTAAAAACCATCCTTCCTAAAAGATGTGTTATCAGATTCTGAGTTCAGGGATTCCAGACTTCAATTTTCTATCTCACTCCTAAGGGAAGATATGCAGGTAAACATGTTACACAGCATTCCCCAGGCTGTCCTACAAGCAAGATAGCCTTTCAATAGTGAAAAACGAAATTGGCAGTATTTCACTATCAGGACATGTTACACACACTAGTACATGTCCTACCTTTCACATACACTGTACCCTGCCCAGGGGTTACCTTGGGCTTACCATAGGGGTGTCCTAGGTGTAAGAAAAGGGAAGGGTAAGGCCTGGCAAGTGGGTACACTGGCCAGGTCGACATGGCAGTTAACAAACTGCTCACAGGCACTGCAGTGGCAAGCCTGAGACCTCTTTTCAGGGCTACTTATGTGGGTGCCACATTCAGTGCTGCAAGCGCACTAGTAGCATTTGAATTACCAGCACAGGCACACTCAGTGTACTTTTACTATGGACCTACTGGTAAAACAAATATGCCAATCATGGATAACCAATCACAATAACAATTTACACAAGGAGCACTTGAAGTTTGGCACTGATCAGCAGTGGCAAAGTGCCCAAAGCATCTAAACCAGCAAAAACGAAATCCAGCACAGTGTCAAAAATACAGGAGGTAGAGGCAAAAAGTCAGTGGTAACTACTCCGAGGATGCCAGGTCTAACAGGCAACAGGTTCATTCTGCTCTTGGTGGACCATCCTATCTGGTACTCAGAGGTTATCCTGCTAAGAACAGTGGCCTGGGCATTAATGGGGATCTTTACCCATGTGAGCTTCCCCAAGGAGGTGGTATCAGGCTATGGTACCGACTCTATGTTAGGTTACATGAGGGTAATAAGTATGTTGTAATCTGCAGGTTCTCCACTCTTTACAATGCCCAAACCAATGATCTTGTTGAAAAGTTCAATAGAACTCTAAATGGCATGATAACTGGCCTCCCTGATCCCATGAGGTGGAAGTGTGACGTCCTCCTGCCATGTAATTTATTTGCGAAAGGTAGGTACAGCAGAAGGGAGTTAGATTCAGCCCCTTTAAACTTCTGTACAAGCACCCTATGAGAGGACCTATCAGTCTGGGGAAGGAGAGCTGGGAGTAAGCACCCAAGAAGGCTCCCCAGGATTGGTGGCGGGTGATATATCTGCTCCCCCTGCGGAACTGGCAGAATTTTGGCCACTCTGCATGTAATGTTGAGTTCCAGTCAAATTCCGCCAACTTCCACTTGTCAGAATTATTTCTTGTGTACTGCTCAAAAACTGTAAGTTGACAAGTGTGAGCAAGATTTGGTGTCTCCTAGGGAGAATTTTGGTCATAAGGAGGTTACCCAGCGAGATTTCTCCAATGAGGGCAGCCTTGGGTGGTCACAACCTTTTTTGGTCAGACCACTTGAGTAGAAAATCCACTCAAACTGCTGCAAAATCAACTCAAGGAGGTCCACCCTTTGGCGCTCTGAGTAGTGCTGTTTGTGCTGATTTTTCAGTGCAGAACACAAGCTCCAGGCACTAAATCACAGCATGAGCAGTGTAAAATGCCTTTTTCTACTGGTTCCCAGAATTCTGCAGAATCTCATTGAGTTTTTTCTAACTCTGCAGAATTCCATGGAGTAAAACTCTGTGAGTTCCACCCAAACCTACCCAGGATGTGGTCAGCTACATCCTGGCACTCTGCAACCAACCTGACAAAATGCTTCTGGAAGCAAGCAAAGGAAAAAAAGTTTTGTGCGTGAATCACCACAAACCCCACTTTGAGAGGTCTGAGGTAACCATGCTCCTGTTCACAGAAGATGGGTTGGAGGAGAAGAGTGAACCTCTGCCTGAACTCCTTTTGCCCAAGTAGGAGGATGCATCAGTGGAGGATGCCAGCCTCTTCCGCACACTGACTCTAGAACAACAGAGAGACTGCAGCCAGTTGCTGGGACAGTTTGCCTTTTTATTTTCCCTTACCCCAGGACTCACTGCATGGTGTATTTATGATGTTGATACTGGTGACAGCATGCCTGGAAGAGTAAAATTTGCAGGTTGTCCGATAAGATGAGAGCCAGCATCAAGGTCTAAAAGATGTTAGAGTTAGTGTTCTTGAGCCCTCCAACAGCCCTTGGTCCAGCCCATTGGTGTTGGTCCCAAAGGCTCCCCCTCCAGGTGTCATTCCAGAACTTAGGCTCTGAGTGACCTACCCTGGGTTCAATGCAGTCACCAAGAATGACTCACACCCTATCTCCAGAGCTGATGCGCTCATTGGCTAGGAGCTGCCAAGTACCTTAGCACATTTGCCTTAACATCTGGGTACTAGCAGATTGCTTTGACCAAGGGGGCCTACCCCAGAAGAGCACTTCCAGTTGTAGGTAATGCCCTTTGGTTTAAAGAATGCCCCTGCCACGTTCCAGAAGTTGGTCAACCAAGTCCTGGCTGGTTTGGAGAAATTCAATGCTGCCTATTTGGACGACATTTAGGTCTTCAGGTCAAATCAAATCAATTCAAATATTTATTGTTTCATTTAGTTAAAACCTTTACAGTTTGTTCCCTGTATAATCAAAGTCAAAAATAAAAACTTTGTAAAATTGCTTAGAATCATAAAAAGCCTTTTGTTATCACTTATTAATATTCAAGTATGTACAAGGGTGTGTAATAAACTATTAATGAGTCAATTAATAATAATTAAGTATGTACAAAATTATACAGTAAACAATGAATAGATCAAAGAAATAATTAGTCTTTGTTCTGCTGAGACGTTAAAAGGATTTTTTCCAGCCATGATTTTTGCTAGGCGGGTAGCCTCTCTCTTAATCCAACCCTCCCGGTACAGATTACTGGGCAGTAACTGGAGATTCAGTTTTTAATACTTGCTCATGTGAGGTGAGGAACTTTATCAGTTGACAGTTCATTAAGGTATCAGTTGGATCCAACCAGTTATGATAGCTGATCTGCACGTCCTTATTCTTCTGGAGATCATTGCATTTTTTTAAAAAGTGACATGTGCTTTTGAAAGTTTGGGATATATACAGACTAGACAGATGAAGTACTCTTTGCTGCTGCCACACAGTCTGCACTCTTTTGGCCCTTTGTGGACCCATTCTGGCTAATTCGCGATGGACGGTAATTTGCCTAATCGCAGGGCCATCAGTTGAAACTTGCGATGGACCAAGAATGTAATATTCAGGTATTGGCTTGGGGTAAGGGTCTTGTAATTAATGATTACCATCCAGATGTGCTTTCTCTTGCTGAAGATATCTTTATCTACTAGTAGAGAGTGGAGTTTTTCAGATTTATTTATGGCTTGTTTCAAGGACGAATCCAACAGGTTGGTGTTTCAAAGCTCTCCTGTACAGGTTGCTAGAAAAGCTTTTTGTAGATATTGATTATAGGGAGATTGGTTTTCCTTCTCTAATTCCTCCCACAAAGCTTTATTCAATTCTGATTCTGCTGTATTTTGCTTCAGTTTGGACTATTGCTTATTGGTTGCTAACATCCTCCCCAATATTTCGTTGTTTATGCCAAATTCTAATCTCACCTGAGCTGGAGATGCGGACTGGTGGATTTGAAACCCTTTTATACCCTTTTATATATTGAAACTTGCAGTTTGTTTAGCTGGTCAGCGTCTTTCCCGTGTTGGTAGCATTTTGGCTGATATTACTGGTAGTAGGGGTTTAAATGATGGGCCCTCTAGTTTTTTTGCCAGGGTCCTAAAGGCAAACGATACGGCGTTTGTTCTCTGTGTTATATATGCTTTTTGCTCTCGATGGTTCTGCCTATTGTCGATGTAGAAACCCAGGTATTTATAATTAGAGACTTCCTCTAGCTTTTTGCCCTTAAGTTGAAAATTCTGTTTAGCCGTCGGGTATCCACAAACTATCATTGTCTTGTTTTTCGATGTATTTATCTCTATCTTATTATCGGCTATATATTCCAGCATATCTGTGAGTGACCTGCGAAGGCCAATCTTGGTTAGGCTCATCAGGACTACATCGTCTGCATATGATAGGTGGGATAACGACACGGTGCCCGGTTGGAGGGGGTGGGAGATAATCTTGTTGAGCTTATGAGCCAGGCCCGCCATAAAAAGATTAAAGAGGTGCGGTGCCAGCCCACACCCTTGTTTGAGTCCTTTTGTGGTGGTGACCATCCTTGATAATCTTGAACGGTCTCCCACTTTAACTCTCATCCATGTGTTGTAATACAGGAGCAATAGTCCTCTAAATATATTTTCAGAGATTTTCCAGGCTCGCAGCTTTTCCCATAGAATTTGATGATCTACACCGTCAAAAGCTGCCTTTAAATCAACAAAACAGAGGTGCTTGTGTTGTTACTTCCATTTATATTTGTCGGCGATCAGCGACAGTGATAAGATGTTTGTGATTGTGCCGTTTCTATCAGTTTTAGCTTGTCTGAC
Source organism: Triturus cristatus (assembly GCF_964204655.1). Taxonomy (NCBI): domain Eukaryota; kingdom Metazoa; phylum Chordata; class Amphibia; order Caudata; family Salamandridae; genus Triturus; species Triturus cristatus. The sequence goes on along the minus strand of NC_140583.1, from coordinate 739,745,887 downwards.
CAGGTGATCAAATCTGCCATTATCAGAGATGCCTAGTACTTTGCATCTACATCCAGTAGAGCAATTAATCTGGAAGTGAACGGGGCCGATTTATCCCCAGAAATCTGGTGCAAGTTTAAATATTAGCAGGGGGATTCCATTTGGACAGGGCCTCGGTTACTCGTTCCTTCAAGATTATTCTTTTTATCTCCTCTAGTTGATAGGCTCAGCTTTCAGGTGAGGTCCTTGAGCTGCTGGCATTCGTAATGGCTCAATTCCTTTGCACTTCTTCTGCTTTTGGCGCATAGGTAGGGTATCGGGCGTAGCGCTGTTTGTTTTATGTTTAGAGGACATGTCATTATTCTTTTATTGACGGACCGATTCAGATTGTTAATTGTTTCCCAGAATGTGCTTGAGTTGTTTTTTTTTGCATCATGTAATAGTGTAGCCCAGAAGTTGTCTTCACATCTTTTTTTATGTTCCCATATCTTCTTTTTGTATTCTTCCTTTAAGTTACGTATGGCTTTCCATCCTGTAGCATTTAACTCAGTTCTATTTTGTTCCTATAGAGTTTTTTTTAGTTCCCATTTCGGTCTGAGAGCGTCAGTCGGTCTTGGCGTGTTGTTTTTAAGTTTCGGGCCTATTTTGGTCTGCTAATCATGATTGTTATGAATTTATCCGTGAAACTCACTCACTCTTGTATCTTGTTTAGATCACTTCTTTCACTTTCCATTTTGAACCTCTATACTTTAGCTTGAAGTTCATCGATGTTCTTCGTTGTCCATTTCAGCCGTTTCAAGTCAATTGAGAGTATGCTTTCTACAGCTGTCGTGCTAATCTGAAGCTTTAGTGGATTTAAACTAAAGTAAATGTGTTGGTATGCGTGGTCGGTTTTGGTTGTATGTTCAATGGGAAACCGGGTAAGAAAGGGCATTAAAGGAAGTGATGTTGCTGTGTAATCAAGCCTTGATTGCGATTTCCCTCTGAAGTAGGTATACATTGGAGGGTAGTCTTCACAGGTTCTGCCATTTATTATTCTCAAGCCCAGGTATTCAAGTGTTTTCACCAGTTGCTGCCCCACTAGGTCGTAACAAGCGGACTTGAACTGATATTGAGGTTGTACATTCCAGGACTTATTGTCTGCTGCAAGTTTCTTCTGCTCTTCTGGTGTAAAGATTTTGTTTGAATTGAAATCGCCTGTTATAATGATATCCCAGAATGGGTTGATGTTTTGTATGTCAGTGATTTTGGTTGTTAATAAGACAATATGGGCATTTTTTTGTTTCGCCAATGGATGAGCATAGGTGTTGATTAACAATACCACTCTAGGTTCCTTTTTCACAGAACCATTAGGGGGAAAAAAATACCCAGGAGGAAAATGCCGGTCAGAGCCTGGTAATAAAGAAACAGGCATACTCAGACCTCCAGCAAGCAAAAGGAAAAAGGCCAATGTTAACAAGACATAATGAGATCGTTGTAGGAAAAAAGGCATTTAGAGAGCCCGACATCGATCACTGGAGTTGGCTCCCGGGAATCCTGAACAAAGAGAAAGGCAGTGGCGGCGCCTCGGAGTGCTGCGGTCTCATTACATCTTGGGCTTTTTCCTTTTGCTTGCTGGAGGTCTGAGTATGCCTGTTTGTTTATTACCAGGCTCTGCCTGGCATTTTCCTCCCGAGTGTTTTTTTCCCCTAATGGTTCTGGGCATCGTGGTTTTATGGGTTTAGACAGCCTTATGCCCCATGTGTCAAATTCATGGTATTGACTCTTAATCAGTTTGGCAATCCCCGCTGTTTGCCAAGTTGTGAGTGCTTGTTCATTGGTGTTTCCATTTCCCTGCTGGCAAAATTCCACTGTCAGTAAGTGGGTTGAGTTTAGATGTTTTAGCCCAGGGATAGTTGCTAACAGTTTTAAAATATTTCCCTGTTTAGGATGTCTTGTCGCCCCTGGGACTCGTACTCTGGTGACAATAATATTTGCTGTAATAGTTGTCCATACTGTTGAGATTTGGTGCTATTGTCAACATCTTGATCTTTTCTCACCTCAATAGATATTTGTATTATAAGTTTTCCTTCGTCAGTCTTAGTACTCTTTTTGACTTCTTGTGCTGAAGTAACTAGTGATGACATGTTACTCCGGTTGTTCTCGATATCTCTTGGCCGACTCCCATGATTCCTTTCCGCGAGGGGTTACATTCTCCTTGTTGTGAATGTTAAATCTGAGATTTTCATATAACTGGGTGCCACTTGTTGTAGGTCTGGGAGATGAAGTCTGATAATACTGGATTGAAGTGATCTTATAGTCCTTTTCTTGGGGAGGGATATTTCTGCGTCTTCTTCTTTTTGCTTTGGGTTTCACGCGTCCAACCTAGCTGGGTTCCATCCTCAGTACTTATGTCCTTGCTCTGTTATGGATTAAATTCCTCTTTCGTTTTGGTTAGTCCTTTTGTCCAGTCCTTCTGCTTCTGGTGTGTGATGCTGTTTGTGAACAATTGTGGTATCAAGTTCACGGCTTGCCCTTCCTTTTTCCCTTGTTGCTTCTTCTCATGGGTCACGGTCTCCTCGGTGTGGTCACATCTTTGTTGCTTTCCCATGTAGCCTTTCCTTGGGCTTGAGTAAAAATGCCTCTTAATTGGGTCACTGCTCTGTGACCCTATTGTTTGCACTTTTCATGCTCAGGGGTCTATGCCTCCCTGGTATGTATTGCTGTTTTGTTCCCTTTGTCTGTGCTCCGCTATACTGCTTGTGTTATTATCTCTTTGTTCCCTTGGCTCGTCTTCCTCCCTAGCTGCTGTATCCGTGGACCACTCCTTATGGTTCGCAATTGAGGGGTCGGTTGTTCCCTCAGAGGACCTTGTGGCATTGAGTATGTTGTTTGTTCCCCTGGATGCACTGAATATATATTTTAATTTTGCTCAGTGTTTCTTACTGGTTGTTTATTTCTTGCCTTCCTTTCCCGTTTTTTTTGTCTTCTCGTTTGTTTGGTTGAAGTACACTCTTCCAATAGTATTGGAGTAGCTTTTGTCTCCGCTGGTATTTTTATCACTTTGCCTTCTTCCTTCTTATCCTCCAGTTTAGAAGCGGCTAATTGTATTTTGTTGTCAGCTTTTGCAGGCTCGAGGCATTGCGTGTTTTGCGGTCTAAGAGCTATTATTTGTTCAAGGAGAGCAGCTGGAAGGACACTCAATTTATCGATGATTGGGCCACAGGTGCAGGAAGTTTGCTCTAGCGTGTATTTCAATTGCGCGGATGTTATTAGTTTATTAAGTTGATCCAGTTTGGTGTTTATCCCTGCTATATGTTGCGCTGTAACATTCATTAGGTCTATTTGGATATCCAGCTTGTCTGATTGTAAATTCAGTGCCTTTACAGAAGACTGAAGTGTGTCTAATAACAACCTAAAGAGCTTCGAGTGATTACTTATATCACTAGATAATTTTCCTTGTGTAGATGTCTTTCTGATTGTTTATTTCTTGCCTCCTTTTCCCGTTTTTTTTGTCTTTTCCTTTGTTTGGTTGAAGTACACTCTTCCAACTTTGTAATAGGAGTAGCTTCTGTCTCCGCTAGTATTTTTATCGCTTTGCCTTCTGCTTCCTTATCCGCCTGTTTAGAAGCGGCTGATTGTATTTTGTTGTCAGCTTTTGCGGCTCGAGGCATGGGGTGTTTTGCTGTCTAAGAGCTATTATTTGTTCAAGAAGAGCTGGAAGGAGACTCAATTTATTGATGATTAGACCACAGGTGCAGGAAGTTTGCTCTAGCGTGTATTTCAATTGCGCGGATGTTATTAATTTATTAGGTTGATTCAGTTTGGTGTTTATCCCTGCTTTATGTTTGGCTGTAATATTCATTAGATCTATTTGGACATTCAGCTTGTCTGATTGCAAATTCAGTGCCTTTACAGAACACTGAAGTGTGTCTAATAACGACGTAAAGAACTTCAAGTGATTACTTTTATCACTAGATAATTTTCCTTGTGTAGATGTCTGCTTACTACTTGAGTATGGGTCTGCGTTTAACAAATGATTGCTGGCTGATGTTTGGCTATTATTCTTCTGTATCTGAACAGATAAAGTCGCAATTTCTTTTTTTATTCCAATCCACGTATTCCCCCTCTGTTTTTCATAGGGGCTGTGTGGTCCTCTCTATCCAGTCCCTCTATTGAGGTAAAATCTTGTGACGACTCCTTGTTCGATGTTAGGCTTAGGAGTCTCAGCCAAGAGTTTTCTAGTTCACTTCTTCCAAAGCGTTTACTATGTGTTAATCTTGTGTAGTTTTACAGGTACTATGGAGACCGTGCGGCGCAGGTGAGTGTGACCTGACCTCAGGACACCCCCACGCTGCACGGCCCTCCAGCTGTAGGCGAGTCTGTGCCCCAGCACCTCAGGTCCGCCCTTGACCTCGGTGCCCCCTCGCTGCTGCTCGTTCTTCCTTCCGTTTTGCCCTCCTGTGACTCTGTTTTGCTTCGTTTTTGTATTGCACTGTAACTCTGTATTTTTTTTCACTAGGTTAGCGATTTTGCCGCTTGTTCCCCTGGTGTGACCCCCCTCCGCTCCCCGCTTCCCGCCGCTGTTCCATCGCGGCCCCGCCCCCTTTCTTTCTGTGTCTTCCCCGCTCCCGCCTCCCAGTTGCTCCTCCCTCCCACTTGGCCTTAAATGGAGACCGCGCAGCGCAGGTGAGTGTGACCTGACCTCAGGACACCCCCACGCCGCACGGCCCTCCAGCTGTAGGCGAGTCTGTGCCCCAGCACCTCAGGTCCGCCCTTGACCTCGGTGCCCCCTCGCTGCTGCTCGTTCTTCCTTCCATTTTGCCCTCCTGTGCCTCTGTTTTGCTTCGTTTTTGTATTGCACTGTAACTCTGTATTTTTTTTCACTAGGTTAGCGATTTTGCTGTTTGTTCCCCTGGTGTGAACCCCCCTCCGCTCCCCGCTTCCAACTGCTGTTACATCGCGGCCCCGCCCCCTTTCTTTCTGTGTCCTCCCCGCTCCCCCCTCCCAGCTGCTCCTCCCTCCCACTTTGCCTTAAATGGAGACCGCACGTACGCGCAGCGGGTGCACCGATTGTGCGCCAAAGGCGCGCCATAGGCAAGCCCGTCTACGACCGTCCGCGCCTGGACCACGCCCAATGCCAGAACCCCTGGTCCTCGTCGATGCCAGCGCACCCGACAAACCTACAATGCCGCTTCCCTCCTCGCACTCGACGCCGGCCGGAACCCCGCCTGCTACCGAGCCACCCCGAAACACACCCACGGACCCTTCACCTGCCAAATCTGCAAAGTCACCTGCCTCTGAACCCGCACCGCACCCGCCAAGCCGAGCTCCAGCAACAACCACCTCAAGTGCATCCTGCTCAACACCCGCTCCATCCACAGGCACGCCGTCGAACTCTAGAACCTCCTCGACTCAACATCTCCAGACGTCGCCTTCCTCACTGAAACATGGATGAACGCCTCCTCAGCACCCGACATCGCCATAGCCATGCCGGAGGGCTACAAGATCATTTAGAGGGACCGCATCAACCAAACTGGAGGAGGCATCGCCATCGTCCATAAGAACACCATCCGCATCACGACCAACTCCGACGACACCCTCACTGCCGCCGAGCACCTACACTTCCAGATACACACTGACCCCAACACAACCCTCAGAGGCACTCTCATCTACAGACCCCTGGGACATCGCACACAATTCAGCGAAGCCACCGCCGACTTCATCAGTCAGCACGCCCTCACCTCCACAGACTTCATCCTCCTAGGGGATCTCAACTTCCACCTGGAGAACAACAAGGACTGCAACACCGCCACCCTACTGGAGAACCTCGCCAACCTTGGACTCAAGCAACTGGTGAACACCCCCACCCACTACGCCGGCCACACGCTCGACCCCATCTTATCCTCCAGCAAGCACATCTCCTTCAGCCACTCAACCGGACTACACTGGACAGACCACAGCTGCGTCCACTTCAGCTTCAGGAGAACCACGACCCACCACCATCCGCAACAGGTTCCCCGCAGAAGTTGGAGCAAGATCACCACCGACCAGCTCACCACCGCCCTCAGCCAGAACCCGCCCACCAACACGACGGACCCCAACGAAGCAGCCCGCAACCTCACACAGTGGCTCATCAACTGCGCCGACGAACTCGCACCACCGAAGAACCCTCCAAGCAGACCCGGCAGCAGAAAAGCCTCGTGGTTTGCCAACGAACTCAAGAACTCCAAGAAAACCTGCCGCACCCTCGAGAAAGCCTGGCGCCACGACCAGACAGCAGAACACATGACCGCCCTCAAGAAAGCCACCCGGAAACACCACCAGCTGATCCGCACCACCAAGAAGGCATCATTCAAAGAACGTCTGGACAACAACACCCACAACAGCAAGGAACTCTTCAGCATCGTCAAAGAGCTCTCCAACCCCAGCGCCTGCAACAACGACATCACACCCTCACAAGACCTCTGTAACTCACTCGCCTCATTCTTCCACTACAAGATCGCCGATTTTTCTCAACAGCTTCGGCACGCAAACCACGGACCCAACCACCAAACCAACGTTCCCCACCAACACCATCTGCACCTGGACCCCGATCAACACTGAAGACACCACCCGCCTGATGAACACCATCCACTCCGGCTCCCCTACCAACCCTTGCCCACACCACATCTTCAACAAAGCCGACTCCATCATCGCACCCCATCTCCGGAACATCATCAACAGCTCCTTCGCATCCGCCACTTTCCCGAAGAGCTGGAAACATGCCGAGCTGAGCACCCTCCTGAAGAAACCCACCGCGGACCCCACGGACCTCAAGAACTTCCACCCCATCTCGCTCCTCCCCTTTCCAGCCACAGTCATCGAGAAGACCGTCAACAGACAACTCTCTGCCTTCCTCGAGACCAACGGATCCCTCGACCCCTCACAGTCCGGCTTCCGAGCAAACCACAGCACCGAGACCGCCCTCATCGCAGCCACCGACGACATCAGGTCCCTGCTCGACAACGGGGAAACTGCCGCCCTCATCCTCCTGGACCTCTCAGCAGCCTTCGATACCGTATGCCACCGCACCCTGATACAGCGCCTCAGCAACACCAGACTCCAAGGAGCGGCCCTAGAGTGGATCATCTCGTTCCTCGACGGAAGAACGCAGAGAGTCCGCCTCTCCCCGTTCTGCTCCTCGGACACCGAAGTCATCTGCGGCATTCCGCAAGGATCCTCACCCAGTTCCACCCTGTTCAACATCTACATGAGCCCTCTCGCAGCCATCGCACGCCAACACAACCTCAACATCATCTCCTATGCCGATGACACCCAGCTGATCCTCTCCCTCACCAACGACCCCGCCTCCGCCAAAGCCACCCTCCAGGAAGGAATGAAAGACATCGTGGAATGGATGAAGATCAGCCGGCTTAAACTGAACTCAGACAAGAAGGAAGTCCTCATCCTCGGACCATCTCCCACCGCCTGGGATGACTCCTGGTGGACCCCGCCCTGGAAACCGCACCCAAGCCAATGGACCATGCTCGCAACCTAGGCTTCATCCTGGACTCCTCCCTCACGATGACCAAGTAAGTCAACGCCGTCTCCTCATCCTGCTTCAACACCCTGCGCATGCTCTGAAAGATCTTCCGATGGATCCCCACCGATACCAGGAAGACCATCACCCAGGCCCTCGTCACCAGCCGTCTGGACTACGGGAACACCCTCTACGCTGGAACCACAGCCAAACTACAGAAAAGACTCCAGCGCATTCAGAACACCTCAGCACGACTCATCCTGGACGTCCCCCGCCACAGCCACATCTCTGCCCACCTGAAAGACCTGTACTGGCTCCCCGTCAGCAAGAGGATCATGTTCAGACTCCTCACCCACGCACACAAGGCTCTCCACAACACGGGCCCGAAGTACCTCAATGGCCGACTTACATTCTACACACCCACCCGCCAACTTCGCTCCGCCAGCCTCGCCCTCGCCTCCGTCCCACGAATCCGCAAATCCACCGTCGGAGGTAGATTCTTCTCCTACCTGGCGGCCAAGACATGCAACTCCCTCCCCACCCACCTACGGCTGACCCTGGACCATCTCTCCTTCAGGAAACAACTCAAGACCTGGCTGTTCGAGCAGTAGCGTTCCCCCCCCCCCCCCTCAGCGCCTTGAGACACTAACGGGTGAGTAGCGCGCTATACAAAATTTTGTTGATTGATTGATTGATTGATAGGAGTTGTGGAGTTTGTGTTAGAGCACGATCAATATTCGGGCTTGTACATGGGTCTAGTAGGCTGGTTTTTGCAGTATGCATCCTTCGATTTTCGCTCTGCTCTATTCTGTTGCCAGGCTCAAGCTTGTCTGCGGCCTTGGAATAACTCCCAATGGTGCTGTTTTTTGTTTTGACCTCCGAGAGTATCTCAAGGTGGTGGTCATCAGGCATAGATGTTACCTATCTTGCCTCGCATTTCGTGTTAGTGCCTTCCTTCTGACTGCCCTTTTCCTTGGCTTCCTGACCCAAGTTTTTATTAGACGTTTGGTTGCTTGGGTCCTTTCGTTCCAATGTGTAAGCTGTGGATATTGAGGCACGTGGCTTCTCTTCTTTTCCAATATTATATGCCACTCTTTGTGGGGTAAGTGGTGCTGGAAGAACCAGTAGGCCCCTAGGTGTTGAGAAAATTACAGCCTTGGGGTTTTTAACAAAGGAAAAGCCTGAACTTTTTTCTATTGCGCCTCTAATTTTCCGGTTCCTGAACAATTTCAAGATTGGTGAAATTAAGGGGCTTTTCAGTTTAGCTTTTGTTCCTTTTACTGGCTGTTTTGTGTTTTGTTCTTTTTCCCCTTGAAGAGTACCAGTGGTTTTTAGGGACTTCTGGGTTTTTTGAGGCTTCTTTTGGAGTCTGCCTCACTTTGCCTGATCTCATCCTGCTGTCGCTCTTAATCTCATGCTGTTATTGTAGTTATTGTAGTTATTGCTGTTTTATAGATGTTTAATACAGTTAGAGTGCAGTTATAAATTGTTTTGTATTGTATTTATGCTTCTATTTCTTCCTTTTTTCCTTTTTTGCTGTGAATTAGTGGTGCGCCAGAGGGATACTATAGGAGGCTATTGAAGGCTTTATGAGTCCCTTTGCAGGTGCTCCCGGGTTACCCTTTGAATGTGCGTGTTCTTGAATGTTCTTGGATGTGAGGTCCTTGACCAGAGCCCCTCTGTGCTGTAGCCCTGCTGCGTTAGAGTAGACGTTAACCACCCTGGGTCGCCGAAGCCAGTGCTGGTGCTAGTGTATAGTGGTATATACTGGTGGCCCCCCCACTCAAGATCCTGCTTCCCAGTTACTTTCACCTGCTTTCACCCGCTTTCACCCAGCTTACCGTCCTGATCTGAACTTGGTGATCTCTCTTCGGTGGGGGAAGTTGGAAGTTGGAGATTCCCCCCCACGCTGACCTGCCGGTCTGCTGCTCTGTGCCCCCTCACCAGAGACTTCTGATCACCTAATCACCTGCCACCTGTCACCAGCAAAAAAAAAACGAATCGGCGCCTTCTGAGCCTCCTGTGCCTGGCCTAAATGCCTTGATGACTGGTCCTGGGCTTTCTACTTTCTGTTGTGTTGTCGCTCCTGTGTCGCTCCTGTGCAGCCTCCGCTTTGCGAATTGAACACTGCACGCGTCTCATGCTTCTCACCATGCTCAGTGTTCCTCACTCCTCTCTCCACAAGCTGCACCCAGTCCAAAAACACTGGGCAGCTTCCGTGGGGAGGGAGGGGCGGGGCTCGATCAAGCGGCTGGCATCATGAGCAAATCAGCAGCTCGACCCGTTCCTCGGTGCGTCGGTCCTGTGCGGATGCAGGTCGGCCCGCTCTTTAAGTTGTCCCAAGCCCTGGTCTCCGACGCTGGGCACTGACGCTGGGCTCTGACGCTGCCTCACTGCTCGTTAGTTTTGCGACGATGCAATGATGCGATGCACTGCAGCGTGAACCGGAACCGGAACTCAAGCAATCCACCTCCAACTAAGCTTAGGCTAAGTCTTCAGGTCTAGCTGGGACAGTCACCTGTGCCACCTCAGAAAAGGGCTTCTGGCACTGCAGAGTGCAGGCCTGACTATCAAGCACTGGTGGAATATAGGGCAGGGGGCAGTGGTCTATTTGGGTCACTAAGTGAAAGGAGGCAAGCTGCATCCTCTTGTGACCAAGATTTAAACCATTCTGGCTTTGTAACCTCCTCAAGACCAAAACAGAGGTGAGACCCTTCTTAGGCCTCACCGGCAACTACAGATTTGCCAAGGGGTGTGGCACCATTGTTGCACCCTTGACAGAGCTGGCTTCCAAGAAGAGGCACATTAGATGTTTGGACAGAGGAGGGCCAGAAAGCTTTTGACACCATGGAGGAGGCTATGTTCACAGAACCCATTCTCAAGTCCCCTAACTTCTCTCAAGAATTCATAGTACAGACAGATGCCTCAGAGCATGACATTGGGGCTGTGCTCTCACAGCTAAATGAAGAGGGCCTGGATCAAACTGTAGCCTTGATCAGTAGAAGGTTCTTCCCCGGGAACGCAGGTAGACTATAATAGAGAGGAAGGCTTTGCCGTGGTCTGGGCACTGAAGAAGCTGAGATTATATCTGTTTGGTGCTTGGTTTGGAGGTTCAGACAGACTACAGACCCCTTAGATGGTAATGCAGTTGTGGGGTGAGAATATAAAACTGTTGATGTGGCCCATTTCCCTACAAAGGATGGATTGTATGGTGGAACACCATCCTAGAACAGACCACACCAATTCTGATGGTCTCTCCAGGTTCTTCCATCACAGTGAAGAGAACTGCAGAGGAGCTGGGTAGTTCTCCACGCTTTCAACTGGGGCAAAATGTGTGAGATTAGGCATCCTTGGTGTGGTTCCTCCTAACTTTTTACTTTCAAACCTCCTATTTTTGCTGACTTTGTTTTTGCTGGCTTTATGGCTCTATGCACTTTACTACTGCTAACCAGTGCTAACATGATTGTGTTTCATCATAGTGGGGATGAGGCCCAGGGAGTTTTTATATACCTGAAACAGGACCCTTTCCAATTGATTCAAGCTAGGGCAGCCTGTCAGGTGGGTATGCTCCTAAATTCCACCAAGCAAATCACGAAATTTGAGAACGACAGGCTGTTACTGACAATTATTTTCTAGAAAAAATGTCCAATTCCTCTATAGTATTCCAAAGTATATATTGGCATCATTAGGATTAAGCCTGATGTGAGAGATACAGCCGACACATGTTTTGCCTCTGTGGCCACACACCTAGGACTGTCTCAAGGCAATAATGAAAGTAAATGGTCCAACAGTCTGTATAAAGACAACGTATTCCTGCCAGGTAGTCATGACACTCCATGCAGTCTCTGCAGTCGTCAGTCTGGACCATTTACTTTGTTTTTTGCCTTGAGAAATCCCTGGGCGTATGGCCATATGGGCAAAATATGTGCCGGCTGCATCTCTCACATCAGGCTTAAATTGTGATGATCACAATAAACGGTTTGGAATACTAAGAAGGATTTGGACATTTATTCCAGAAAATAATTATTCGTTTTGGGTACAGCCTGTCGTTCTACAGAGATTGTCCTTTCTCCCTAAAACAAGGCAACATTGTTGTTATACTCAATTTGCATATTTAAATTACTTATAAGTCCTTAGACGAGTGCACTACATGTGCCCAGGGCATGTAAATTAAATGCTACTATTGGGCCTGCAGCACTGATTGTGCCACTCACTCAAGAAACCGGCCACCACAGAGCCTATGTGCAGTTTTAACCTGCCATTTCAACCTACAAAAATAAACCTTCTGCCAGACCTAAACCTTCCTTTTTAAAACATCCGTAAGGTAGGCAATGTAAAGCCCAGATGACAGGGTGCATTACATTTAAAAAGCAGGAGATACTTTTAAGTTTCACTTGTCCTGGTAGAGAAAAACTCTCACATTTGTTTTTTACTACTACAAAGCCCATATATCCCATAAAATAACATTGGGATTACTATATTACATTTAAGAAATGCAATTGCCACCGCCCTCGCCTCCCTGCCCGTCTAGCCCGCCTCCCTCCCTCCTTCCTTCCCTTCGCTCTCTCTTTCGTTTCTCTCAGTTTCACGCAGAAACTTTCTAGAAATCCTTCCCGTCGGCCCTTGCGATTCCAACATGGAGGAACTAACTGTGGAAGTGCGCGGCTCAAACGGAGCCTACTACAAGGGGTTCAACAAAGACGTACATGAGGATTCACTCACAGTAGTTTTTGAAAACAACTGGCAACCAGAACGACAGGTTCCATTTAATGAAGTCAGATTACCGCCACCTCCTGATATTAAAAAATAAATTATTGAAGGAGAGGAAGTAGAGGTATACTCCAGAGCAAATGACCAGGAGCCATGTGGATGGTGGCTGGCTAAAGTTCGAATGATGAAAGGAGAGTTCTACGTCATTGAGTATGCTGCTTGTGATGCAACTTACAATGAAATAGTTACGTTTGAACGACTTCGACCTGTCAATCAAAATAAGCCTGTTTCACAGAATTCTTTTTTTAAATGTACGGTGGATGTCCCTGAAGATTTAAGAGAAGCATGCTTGAATGAAAGTGCTCACAAAGACTTCAAAAAAGCTGTGGGAGCATGTCGAATTTATTTCCATGCGGAATCAAATCAGTTAGTTATACTGTCTGGCAGTGAAGCAACAGTGAAGAGAGTGAACATACTAAGTGATATGCACTTACGGAGTATTCGCACAAAAATCATGCTTATGTCAAGAAATGAGGAAGCAACCAAGCATTTAGAGTGCACCAAACAACTTGCAGCAGCATTTCATGAGGAGTTCACAGTCCGAGAAGATTGAATGGGCCTGGCAATAGGGACACATGGTATCACGATTCAGCAAGCTAGAAAAGTTCCAGGAGTGACTGCAATCGAACTGGAGGAAGACACTGGTACATTTAGCATCTATGGTGAGAGTGCAGAAGCAGTAAAAAAAGCCAGAAGCTATTTGGAATTTGTGGAGGATTTCATTCAGGTCCCTCGAAACCTTGTGGACAAAGTGATTGGGAAGAACGGAAAAGTGATTCAAGAAATTGTGGACAAATCTGGAGTCGTTAGGGTGAGAATTGAAGGAGACAATGAAAACAAACAACCCAGAGAAGATGGGATGGTTCCCTTTGTATTTGTCGGCACTAAGGAAAGCATTGGAAATGTGCAGGTTCTTCTAGAATACCACATTTCTTACTTAAAGGAAGTGGAGCAATTAAGGATGGAAAGGTTACAGATCGATGAACAGTTGCGCCAGATTGGTATGGCTTTCAGACCACCTTCTAGCCGAGGAACTGAAAAAGAGAAAGGTTATACGACTGATGAAAGTACTGTTTCCTCAGTTCGTGGCGGCAGGTCATATAGCGGAAGAGGAAGAGGTCGAAGGGGCCCCAACTATACATCTGATTATGGTACAAATTCGGAGCTGTCTAATCCTTCTGAAACTGAATCAGAAAGAAAAGATGAACTCAGTGATTGGTCACTCGCAGGATATGATGAGCGAGAAAGTAGATACCCACAAGATAGCAGAAGACGTCCAGGACCAAGAGGGAGAAGTGGCTCTGGGGTTCAAGGGCGTGGTGGGTCCCGAGGTGTGCTGAAGGACCCTGACAGCAACCCTTACAGCCTTCTTGATAACACTGAGTCAGACCAGACGGCCGACACAGATGCAAGCGAATCTCACCTTCCCACTACCCGTCGTAGACGGTCGCGAAGGAGGAGAACTGATGAAGATGCTGCTATCATTGATGGAATGACAGAATCTGATACAGCGTCTGTTAATGAGAATGGGCTAGTTACTGTGGCAGACTATATATCAAGAGCTGAATCTCAAAGTAGGGAGAGCAACCTGCCTAAAGAGTCACTAGCAAAAAGCAAGAGGGACATGGCGAATGTGATAGAAGAACATGTTCCATCTGACATGCCATTAAATGGCCCATTGGTTGCGTCTGTTGATACTTCAAAACCACAGTCGATTCCACAAGAAAGAAATCTGTCAACTCCTCTTCAAGAAGATGAAGGCAATCAAGAAGCCATAGTTAATGGTGTTTCATAAACTGAAGTTCTAGTTTACAGTTCTTTTGCATTACATTTTACAATAGTGCTTGTACGAGCTTGCCAAAGATAGAATAAGGATCGCCAGATTTACACCGCACTTTCAGTTCCTCCATTTTGGAATACAGAAAGGAGAGGGATCCTGAAAAAATCCTATGTTAAACATAAGTTGACACCTACTGTGTTTTAAATACATCATCAGATGTGCCTTCAGAAAGTATATGTAACTTGAAAAATGCTGGCTATATAGGAATTGTTATTTTGTTTTCAGGATATGGCAAATGGGTGGGAGGGGTTGGGGTGTCCCTACATCATAATCTTTATGAAAGCATTAGCTGCTTTTCTTACATTTGTAATAATATGCAACCACTTCGCCATGGAGGAAAACAAGAAAGAAATGCAGTCTAAAATATTTTGCACTGAAATGTAATTTCTCCATTAGTTAAGTCTGGAAACTGGTCTGTTTTAATAAATGTTTTTTAAATGCTGTATGTAGAGGAAAGCAACTGCAGACCACTGGAACAAATTTGTCAATTTTTCATCTGCAGGGATATTGGAAGATGTTGGCATTGACTGTTCTATAACAAGGATTTGTTTGGTTTATTTATTAAACTGTACAGTATTTAAAATCAAACAGAGCTTTAGTTTAAACACTAAACTGAACATAGTCATGTCACTAAAGACATTATCCAAACTACTGAATGATAAATTTCCAGAAGGTTTATTCTGTATAAACTAAATGTTAGTCCTTAGAAAAGAACATTTTTGTTTTGGTTGTTTGATGTGCAATATGTTTTTGTATGTAGGTAGTAAATAATAAACTTTGATCTTACAAAAAAAAAAAAATAAGAAATGCAATTGCCAAATGGGAAGATATAACTGGTTCAATTTTGGTGATCCTGGAATCCTAATTTAAATTCCTCCTAGACTGCTTATGCACAATGGGAGCTTAGGTGTGACTAGATGGGCCATCACTAATAGCCTGGGTGAGGGAAGCTGGGCTCAGCTTCAGTTACACTTGAATAGGCTGTAATCTATCTACACACAAAGAGCTGCATACCACCTGTAGTTAGCCTGGAGCCAGGACAGGAAGGCAGGGCATCTGTGCACTTCAAAGGCATGCCTCTAGAAGGTTCTCCTGACTTGTAAGGCACACCTGTGTATACAAAAAGGACCTCAGACACCACTTCTAGACCTGTGGATACTATGTCAGGAAGGACTGTTGTGCTATTGAAGGACTGCCACTCTGCTGATCTGCTACTCTTCTGGACTCCTGCTTCACTGACCTGCTGCCTGCTGCCCTCTTGCCTGGGTGAGAAGGGCTGGACCTGTATCTGTTGAACCCAGAACCCAGATTGACTCCAAGGGCTAGCTTACTGGCCTCCTAATCTGAAGCCTCAGGGACATTAAGGACTTCAAACAACCTTGCACCAGCACCTGGACTCTGCCGTGAGTCTACCCTTGCAAGTGGTCCCAAGTTGATTGCCAGCAGAACTGATGCATCTTATCTTCTGAATAGCGCATTCTCAAGTAGAACTGATGCACCACTGCTGTTGCGTGTATTGGACCCATCACAAAGCCCCGCATTGCTCCCCTAGCCTTTGGAATTACGCATCTCCGTTGGCATGGCACATCTCCAGCCCAGGTCCTCTTCTCTCTTTGTCAAGGGCAGCCTTGACTACGCTAGACTCCACATCGCAGCATCTCAGCTTCTCGGAACCTAAGCCTCACCAGCTGAATGCCGCATCCCCAATGTCAGGACAAGGCAGAACCCATTGACGGGATCCTTGGCGATAACGCAACAGGACCTCATCACTTTTCGAAACCCCTGCATCACTTTGGCCTTATGTCACATCTTCAATGGAGATCCACACAATGCTACGCAACCAGAATTTAAGGTATTTTGTTCAGCAGGCCTAAATGGATCCCTGTAGCTGGCCCGTGCCCTATCGCAATCCATCTGAACTTATGACTTTGTTCTGGTCTGGTGAGACCAGATGTTCCAAGTTGGGGCTTTGTGCTTTTTGGTGCTTTTTTTTACCTAAAACTTAAAAATGTATTATCTCCGGTTTTACTGATCAGATATTTTTTGTAGTTTTGGTCTTGTTTTATTTATTAAATAT
This sequence comes from Triturus cristatus, assembly GCF_964204655.1. Lineage (NCBI taxonomy): Eukaryota > Metazoa > Chordata > Amphibia > Caudata > Salamandridae > Triturus > Triturus cristatus. The sequence continues at coordinate 739,729,720 of NC_140583.1, read as the reverse complement.
TACTCTATTTTTCTAAACCTAGTGTGGGATCCTTTTGTGTGGTGTTCTCATTGTTTTACTGTGTGTTGCACAAATACTTTACATATTGGGCCTTATAACGAGTTTGGCTGTGCTGGAGGGGGACCGCCCCATTCCAACAAGTCCAAACCTGTGGTTGAACTGCTCGACAAATTTGGAGTTTTCTCCTGTCTGGCGGGCAGTTCTTTGCCATTCCCACTGCAGGGCCTATGGAAAAATAGGCACTGCATTGGGAACATTAAAATCAGTACCCGCACAGCATGGACTGCTGAAGTCCATGCAGTGTAGTTACTGAGGTGCATGTGCCCCCCTATATACGCCCCCCATGGCGCAGAGGCACCAGGAGGCCCTGTAGGGCCCCCTTTGTTTCCTCACTGCCACACTTATTATGGCTGTCGCACCACCATGAGAAGTGTTACTGTGAGGAAACTCGTAATATGCTTGGTGGGACCACAACATTCTCACCAAGCATATTGAGACCTCAAGACAGCTGCAACACCACCAGAGATCTCTGATCTCTGGCGACTGCGGTGGTCCCAGGGTGGCCCAACTGCACTGGTGGTAATAGGGCAGTTGGTAGTCCACCACCGCTGGGCTCCCCTCCCCCCAGTCAGGCAGTCTGTGGACCGCCAGACTCGTAATGAGGCCCATTGCCTTTAAATTAAGACTGACTGTTCTGTGCCAAACTACCAGGAGATTGAGCACAGGTTAATTTGGGGTTTGCTTGCACCTTACTCTGACTAGGATTTTGATTTCTGCCTGACCAGGGCTCGAACCCTAGTAAACCAGTAATCCAATTTCTAATACTAATGAACGGGTTATATGTGTCCATGGAAAGGCAACCGGGCATTTAGAAGCACTTTTACACTTAATATTAACATCAAATATTGCTTCCCTGGAATAATCTGTGGCAAATCAACCTCATGTTGATTAAATATGGAAAGGGTTTATGAAAAATGTTTGTAAATAAGTGCAACACAATTTACATTTGTACAAAGGGTTCCTGTCCCTCTTCCATCTCTATAAAGTTTCCACTATTGTTGCATAAGTACTATGACTGCGATTTCTTTACTTTGTGTGCCTTTGTGGGTGTTGCAGGTAACAGGTAATTCGTTTGCTGGAAAGGTAACAGAGAGATGTTGGTGATTGACTGACTGTGAAATATTGGACTGTTTGCCCCTTTCTTTTGTGAGAAAGTGGGGTGTGTGATGTTGTCAAGAGTTCCTGTCATACGAGGGGAGGAAAACGGTAACCAGCGAAAACGGACTACATCTCCCAGGATGCTTAGCGGTTGAGAGGTTATGTAAACAGGAGAGCTGTTACATAACTCAAGGGAAACACGCCCTTATGTAAACAGGAGAGCTGTTACATAACTCAAGGGAAACACGCCCTTATGTAAACAGGAGAGCTGTTACATAACTCAAGGGAAACACGCCCTTATGTAAACAGGAGAGCTGTTACATAACTCAAGGAAAACACGCCCTTATGTAAACAGGAGAGCTGTTACATAACTCAAGGAAAACACTCCCTATAAAGGGAGGAACCGGGAGGTACAAGGCTGTCGGATATTGTGTTTACACCGACGTACCTGCTTCGTGAAGAGCAGTGTTCCGGAGTGGTGCTCCAGTAAGGCAAGAACGGAGGTAGGTCGAGTCGTTACTCCCTGGGCCGTGTCTTGCCCCATCGTCACCTGTGAAGGACCCGGAAGCTCTACCGGTCAACCATTGAGCTTCGCTTTTTGACTCGGCTGAGTCCAAGCGCAGTGGCGCTTTTGCTGGTTGGAGTCGTAACTCCCAGCCCGACCAGAGACACAGGGACTGCCAGCTGTAACGCACACCAGGAGGTGTTTGCCGCGTTACAGACTCGGAAGTCCACAGGATCGATCGAGCGGCTGCTCTCGGTTCAGTCTTCTTGCTTGTGATTGGGGTATCGGTGACACATCACCAGGAGGTGACTCCGCGTCCCGGTGCAGTCTGAGGAAGAGGTTGAGCGGCTGCTCCCTTCAGGTAGAGACCCCGGCTGGGTGTTTCCCTGACTCCTCGATTCTCCCCAACACTCTTCGTGCCCCTCACAGCCTACCGATTGGCATTGTCGGCCATTTCATTTCTGCCCTCTGTTGGCATACGCCGGGATCGGCGTATATGCAGAGGACGGTTAGGACCATCCGTGCTGTGGGCTGGTAACGTACTTAGCCTGGAGGATTCCAGTGACTATAACTTTTGTTTGTTCTTTGTATTTTATTTGCCTTCATTAAAAGAACTAACCCTTCACAAGTGGTTGCGTCCTCATTGTCGTGTCTGGTAAACGATCCTGAGACGTTCAGGGCGTTACAAAATATCCGACCTTAATAACACTAACTGTCTCCCGGTCGATAACAGACATGGCAACACTTGATGATGTGCTGGCTGCTTTAGCGGCCATGCAAGTTGAAGTGGCTGCCTCTAGGCAAGAATCAGCCGATGTAAAAGCCAGACTGGATGCTATCCAATTGGACCCGCTCACGCCCAGCACCTCCCTCACGAACCAGACCCCTGCGGTAGTAGTGGAAATGCCGGTAGCCATCCCCTTGGCAACACCAGAGAGGTACAGTGGGGATCCTAACACAGTGCAGGTATTCCTCACACAAGTGGCGCTACATTTATCGTGCAAACCAAAGGCGTTCCCCACGAGTCAGGCTCGTGTGGCTTTCCTTATATCCTATTTGGCTGGAAACGCGGCACAATGGGCCGTACCTCTGGTGAGCAGGGACGACCCCCTCTTATGTGATTGGGGTGCTTTTCGCGAGGAATTCCTGAAGGTATTCGACAGAAGGGCTGACTCGTACACGGCGGACCGTGAAATGCTTGAGTTGAGACAGGGATCCAACGACCTGGTGCAGTATCTCAACGCGTTCCGAAGGCTGGTTGCGGAAACCAAGTGGCCTGTTGCTAAACAGACGGCGCTCTTCCATCAAGGGCTGTGCGATGAGCTCAAGGACGCCGTGGCTCATATTGACCCTCAACCCAAGACATGTGAGGGCCTTATCAACCTGGTATTACGGCTGGAACATAGGCTAAGTGAAAGAAAGGGGGATCATGGGAGAAAAGGAAAATCCCTTCCATCCTATGTGACGGTGGGAAGTCCTGAAACTTCCACCGCATCCAAGGGAGAACCCATGGACATCAGCGCAATACGAGCGAGCCTCACAGCCACGGAGAAAGAGTCACGCCGTAAACAAGGATTGTGCCTATATTGTGGCAAAAAAGGCCACTACGTACGTGAATGCCCTGCCAAACCGAAGACGTCACGTTATCGGGCCAACCGGTCGGTAACAGCCGTGGTGGACATACCGGCGGAAAACTAGAGGACTCCAAGACCAGAGAAGGGGCATCTCGGAGTCACTCATCCATCCCTCCACTTTCCAACTCGGTCACTAAGGGACAACGACACCTGTTTATCACGGTGCACGTGGGAGTGCATGACCAGTGGATACCCGTTGTGGCCATGGTGGATTCAGGGGCCACTGGCATGTTTATGGACCACAACGAGGCATGCAGGCTAGGGCTAGTGCTTCTTCCCAAAGCAGTACCCGAAGACGTCTATGCGGTAGACGGAAGGCGATTGGTGACGGGGCCCATCGGACAGCACACGGGGGTCCTTCCGATGAGATATGGGAGGAACCATTTGGAACAAATCGATTTTAACATCATCCGAGCGCCCCAATATGGCGTCATATTGGGATTGCCGTGGCTACAGAAACACAACCCCTTTGTGGATTGGCCAACACATCGCATCGAAATGACGTCACCGTATTGCATCCTGCATTGTGGAATAAGAACGGAATCCCTTGACGCAGATGAGAGCGGGAGTCAGACGGTGGCTACAGCGGCAGAAAAAGATGTGGCTCTCCCCCAGGCTTATCACAGTTTTGAGGATGTATTTGATGAGGTGAAGGCGGAAGTGCTACCACCACATAGACAGTTTGACTGCCAGATCGACCTGGTGCCAGGGGCCAGCGTTCCCAGCGGCAGGCTGTATGCTCTGACGGAGCCTGAAAACGTGCATCTCCGGGGGTACCTGGATAAACTCCTCAAGCTAGGATTCATCCGCCCGTCCAAGTCTCCGGCCGCCTCGCCACTCTTCTTCATCCCGAAGGCTAATGGGGAGCTGAGAGCCTGTGTGGACTTTAGGGCATTGAATGCGATAACCATAAAAAATCGGTACCCCTTGCCTCTCATCAGTGTACTTCTGGAACAGGTCAAGAAAGCTCGTATCTACACCAAGTTGGATTTGAAAGGGGCATACCATCTGGTGCGCATGAGGGACGGAGACGAGTGGAAGACCGCCTTTAAGACCAGGTTCGGCCTTTTTGAGTACCTCGTCATGCCGTTCGGTCTGTGCAACGCCCCGGCAGCCTTTCAGTACTTTTTGAATGAGGTATTCAGAGAGGAGTTGGATATCTACGTGGTCGTATATATCGACGACATCCTCATCTATTCGTCCAGTGTGGAGGAGCACGTACACCACGTCAAAGCTGTGCTCCAAAAGCTGAGGGAAAACATGCTGTTTTGTAAACTCAGCAAGTGTGACTTCCACGTCACATCCGTGGAATTCCTCGGAGTGATGCTGAGTCCAGAGGGACAGGAGATGGCAGAACGAAAGATCAAGGCGGTGAAAGAATGGCCGGTGCCCCAAAGCGTGAAGGACGTCCAAAGTTTCATTGGCTTCGCCAACTTTTACAGGCGGTTTATAGATGGATTTTCAGGAGTGGTGGCCCCAATCACACAGCTACTGAGGAAGTCCAAGGAGTTTGTCTGGTCCCCTGAAGCGAACAAAGCCTTTGAGGCCCTGAAAAGCGCCTTTGGTAAGGCGCCGGTGTTGGCTCACCCCGATCCGGATCTCCCCTACGTGGTGGAAGCGGACGCGTCGGATGTGGCGCTGGGGGCTATCTTGTCCCAACGCAACCACGACACAGGGGTGCTTCATCCCGTTGCGTACATGTCCCGCAAACTCAACGACGCCGAACGCAACTACCATATTGCGGAGAAGGAGCTTCTCGCAATCAAGGACGCCTTCACCGAATGGAGGCATTGGTTGATGGGGGCAAGACATGTGGTATCGGTGTACACGGACCATCGGAACCTACAGTTCATGACGGCCACTAGACACCTTTCTCCCAGACAGCTGCGGTGGATGATCTTCTTTGCGGGGTTCAACTTCCGCATCACATATCGGCCGGGGACGGAAAACCGGAAGGCGGACGCCCTGTCCCGTCAATCTGCAGTTAAGGAACCATTGCCTGCAACCGAGCGTTCCATCATTTCCCCGAGGATGGTATTGGGGGTTATCCAACCGGATACTTTCCTGAGGGGAATAAAGAGAGGGATCAGGTCATTCGCATGGCGGAGGTGGCTCCTCAGTCACAGAGAATGGCAGCTGAAGGACGGGATACCCCTGAAGGGCAGGTGCCTATTGATACCCACGCCTAGGCTAAGGAAACAAGCATTCATCTGGTGCCATGACTCTCCATGCGCAGGTCATTTGGGCTTTGAAAAAACGGTGGCTAGCATGGGACGGCATTTCTGGTGGCCAACCATGAGAGTGGATGTCAGGAGGTGGGGACAGGAGTGTCCTACGTGTGCTACCATGAAGGCCGACCATGGCCGAACCCAAGGGCTCTTACATCCACTTCCGACCCCGGATAGACCATGGGATAGCATATCACTGGACTTCGTGGTGGGCCTACCGGTAGACCAGGGGATGACGGCAATACTGGTGGTGGTGGATTACTTGACGAAAATGGGGCACTTCATCCCCTGCAAGAGAGTTCCTACGGCCGGGGAATTGGCGTCACTACTCCTAAAGAATGTGGTACGACTGCATGGATTACCTGGGGTGATCGTGTCGGACCGGGGGTCGCAGTTTACTGCGCAATTCTGGAAGACTTGGTGCACTGCGCTGCATGTTAAGACCGCCCTGTCCACCAGCTACCACCCTCAAACGGACGGCCAAACCGAGCGCCTGAACCAAACGCTCAAACAGTATCTGCGATGTTTTGTGGACCAGGGCAGGGAAGAATGGGTCGACTTGCTATGGGTTGCAGAGATAGCCTATAACAACGCCACTCACAGCTCCACACAGTCATCTCCGTTCTATAGCAACTATGGCCAACATCCCAGGTTCTTGCCATTTCTACATCCGTTCAGAGAGGACAGGATTCCCGCCACAGCGGACAGGGTGGCACACATAAAAGACACGTTGATGCGCTCAAGGGCTGTCCTAATAGAGGCCAAGAGAAGATACAAGGCTGCGGCAGATAGGAAGAGAAGGCCCGGGCCACTGTACCGCACTGGAGACTACGTCTGGATATCCACAAGAAACATGAGGTTTCGAAAGAACAGTGTGTTCCATCCCAAGTACATGGGCCCCTATCGAATTACCAAGTGTATGGGTCCCGTGAACGTGAAGGTGTGCTTGCCCCAGTCATTGCGGATACACCCTGTCTTTCATGTATCATTGCTCAAACCAGCACCCTCCAAGCCGTCTGGGACACCTAGGCCGGTATGCGTGGAGTCGGAGGTGGAGTATGAAGTGTCGGGCATACGGGCGTCCAAATGGCGCAGGGGGAAGCTGTGGTACCTGGTTGCATGGAAAGGCTATGGCCCGGAGGAGCATTCATGGGAACCGGCTGAAGGGGTTCATGCTCCGCGCTTGGTCTCCTTGTTCCATCGGCGTTTTCCTGCCAGCGCTGGACCCGTGGGGAGCCGCTGAGAGGGAGGATGTACTGTCAAGAGTTCCTGTCATACGAGGGGAGGAAAACGGTAACCAGCGAAAACGGACTACATCTCCCAGGATGCTTAGCGGTTGAGAGGTTATGTAAACAGGAGAGCTGTTACATAACTCAAGGGAAACACGCCCTTATGTAAATAGGAGAGCTGTTACATAACTCAAGGGAAACACGCCCTTATGTAAACAGGAGAGCTGTTACATAACTCAAGGGAAACACGCCCTTATGTAAACAGGAGAGCTGTTACATAACTCAAGGAAAACACGCCCTTATGTAAACAGGAGAGCTGTTACATAACTCAAGGAAAACACTCCCTATAAAGGGAGGAACCGGGAGGTACAAGGCTGTCGGATATTGTGTTTACACCGACGTACCTGCTTCGTGAAGAGCAGTGTTCCGGAGTGGTGCTCCAGTAAGGCAAGAACGGAGGTAGGTCGAGTCGTTACTCCCTGGGCCGTGTCTTGCCCCATCGTCACCTGTGAAGGACCCGGAAGCTCTACCGGTCAACCATTGAGCTTCGCTTTTTGACTCGGCTGAGTCCAAGCGCAGTGGCGCTTTTGCTGGTTGGAGTCGTAACTCCCAGCCCGACCAGAGACACAGGGACTGCCAGCTGTAACGCACACCAGGAGGTGTTTGCCGCGTTACAGACTCGGAAGTCCACAGGATCGATCGAGCGGCTGCTCTCGGTTCAGTCTTCTTGCTTGTGATTGGGGTATCGGTGACACATCACCAGGAGGTGACTCCGCGTCCCGGTGCAGTCTGAGGAAGAGGTTGAGCGGCTGCTCCCTTCAGGTAGAGACCCCGGCTGGGTGTTTCCCTGACTCCTCGATTCTCCCCAACACTCTTCGTGCCCCTCACAGCCTACCGATTGGCATTGTCGGCCATTTCATTTCTGCCCTCTGTTGGCATACGCCGGGATCGGCGTATATGCAGAGGACGGTTAGGACCATCCGTGCTGTGGGCTGGTAACGTACTTAGCCTGGAGGATTCCAGTGACTATAACTTTTGTTTGTTCTTTGTATTTTATTTGCCTTCATTAAAAGAACTAACCCTTCACAAGTGGTTGCGTCCTCATTGTCGTGTCTGGTAAACGATCCTGAGACGTTCAGGGCGTTACAGATGTACTGTGGATGCATGTATCTATGATCTGGTTTCAGGGCTGATTAGAGTGAGTGACGATGTAATAGAAGGTTGGTGGTGGTGTGTCGAGTGAAATCCTATGGTTGGTCACAATCGGAAGGAGGATGAAGCCCTAACTAGCCCCCACAAATGGCACTGTACTTGAGGGCGTAAGATGGAAATTAAAAGATTCCATGTTCTACCCGATGCCTCCTGTCCCATCTGTGAAAAACCTCTTTACTGGCTGAACATGATGACAACTACTGTATATTAATATCGAAATCATTCACACATGGCAGCATTCGTTTTCTAGCATAATCAACACAGCCAACTCCAGTTCATCCTTAATATCGCCAAAGAAGGCCTAAAGATACGGAGGTCTGTTAACAGCAGTCACTGTGATGGGCTGGGAGCTACTGGTGTGTGCAGATGTGGTAGTTCAGTTCTGGATATAAAGGACCATAACAAAAGCAGGCAATGTACGAGAGAGGAAGATGTTTGAGAAAAGAGACGTCTGTCCAGATGGCCCTGGTGGGAATCCACCCGGCATTAACTTGGGGGTTGACTCTGCAACAAAAGATCTAACCGTATGATGTCTAAGAAGAAACATGTTATGGCGTGCTGGGAAGCACACTGAAGAACACATGCGACAATGGTGAACATTTGACACGTGAACAGCTGCAGAACATATATAAAATGTGAATGATCCATTAGATCCCATAACATTGCATGGACAGAAGACTGGCAAGAAATATCTTGACACTCAAGTTTATTGCTTTGCTACATTTTATGTGACAAGTAAATTGCATCAAATGATTAACCATTCCCTTTCACCGATTATATTTCCACCATATTCAATAGCAAATAATATAATGTCTGGAATAAACAGCATTTGTTCCACATAGGCTTTAATACAACAACACAGTATCTATGTCAGTTGCGCTGTTTCAGGGGGCGGTAAAATTTGACATTCCAAGTCCGGTGCATAACTTTTTTTTACTTGCAATTACATTACATAACAGAATTGTCACTTTTTGAAGAAATTAGATTGAAACATATTGGGAGTGATGGTAAACATTTCAACGTTACAATTGGCCTTCTCAATTTATGCATGATTTCTCAACTAGCAGTCAATGCAGTTGTAACCAAAAAACAGCCACGCCGAGACTAGCCCTTGAGGGAATATTACGATTTTTCAAAGACTTGGTGGAACGTAAAGGCTGAATGGCCAGGAGTAGAGTCAGTCACCCCATTACAACAGCACCTGATTTCTCTTTATGCTAGTATTATTCTGGCACAAGCCCAAAGTTGCTGAAAGTAATACATACAGAGTTGCATTTTGACAAAGATCTGAGAAATTTGAGACAAGTTTAACTGATTGCATATCATTTCCCGTTTACTGCCCCCCTATATCTCTGCAGGGGATGTATGACGTTACAACGCATACTTTTACAACGCATGCACTTACAACGCAATTTTTACAACGCAACATCCACTACAACGCATTCCATTACATCGCATGACACTACAACGCATTTTTAAAAACTACCTTTACAACGCATTTCATTACATCGCATACTACCTTTACAACGCATACAATTACAACGCATAATATTACATTGCATTTAAGGTAAGTATTGGATAGTATAGGGGTAAAAATTACTATTCTAACTCCATGGGGTGCAACAGTAGGGTAAGTGTTGGATAGTATAGGGGTATAAATTACTATTCTATCTCCAGGGGGTGCAACAGTAGGGTAAGTGTTGGATAGTATAGGGGTAAAAATTACTATTCTTACTCCAGGGGGTGCAACAGTAGGGTAAGTGTTGGATAGTATAGGGGTAAAAATTACTATTCTAACTCCAGGGGGTGCAATAGTAGGGTAAGTGTTGGATAGTATAGGGGTAAAAATTACTATTCTAACTCCAGGGGGTGCAATAGTAGGGTTAGTGTTGGATAGTATAGGGGTAAAAATTACTATTCTAACTCCAGGGGGTGCAACAGTAGGGTAAGTGTTGGATAGTATAGGGGTAAAAATTACTATTCTAACTCCAGGGGGTGCAACAGTAGGGTAAGTGTTGGATAGTATAGGGGTAAAAATTACTATTCTTACTCCAGGGGGTGCAACAGTAGGGTAAGTGTTGGATAGTATAGGGGTAAAAATTACTATTCTAACTCTAGGGGGTTGCAACAGTAGGGTAAGTGTTGGATAGTGTAGTGTAATATTATGCGTTGTAATGGTATGCGTTGTAAAGGTAGTATGCGATGTAATGGAATGCGTTGTAAAGGTAGTTTTTAAAAATGCGTTGTAGTGTCATGCGATGTAATGGAATGCGTTGTAGTGGATGTTGCGTTGTAAAAATTGCGTTGTAAGTGTAGTGCGTTGTAAAAGTTGCGTTGTAAAGGTCGTTCCCCCTCTGCAGGGTTCCCACGGGTCCTTCTCGTCTTCTATGCTGCAATGTCTGGCTCTGGGACTGCAGCGGCTTCTGTGACTACCGCGGATTCCAGTGAAGGCAGTGCAGACATTTGGAAAGTAGGAGCACTACATTTGGCGCTTACACAGTCGCATGAAGCAATGGTGTAGTACCTATACACACGGAGTAAATTTCCTGGGCACTTCAGTTTCACCGCCTTCGGCGCGAGTGTTGTTTCCGTGCAGCAAGTACAGTCGCGTGTCACTTTCAATAATGTATCAGCCGAGTACCTGTCAAGTAAAAACACAACATATTTCAATATTATCAGTAGAAAATAATATTATAATGAAAATTCAAAGATAGCTCTTTTAGGTACAGCCTAAAGCTGAAACTTCACAATGGTGGAAGATTTTTTGATGATAGCTAACAGTGGTACATTTCTCTCTTTTCTAAATCAAACACACAAAAGGTGATGGAAGGACCGCTAGCAAATAATCGAAACCTCTGGTGGCTGTTCTCAATTGCATTCATAACCATGGCTTTTTACTCACTGACACTGTGCCTCTACACACAGAGGCCCTCCTTATGCAAATCAGTGCTGACCCTGCTCCTTGTGCAAACAGCCCATTATTTAGAAGCTGCCAGGGGAGGTTTCCTTCAGAAGAGAATACACATTTCCAGAATCCATACTCGGCCTTGCTTAACACTTGGGCCGCTCAGAACCCACCTGAACTAATGGCCATTTCCAAAGGAAAACTTTGGAGTACTTGAAACTCTTACATCTGGGATTGGTGACCAAAGAAGATCAAAGGAAGTAGCACTGACCTATTACTCGTTGAGGGCGATTCTGTGAACCACCAGCTAGTTAGGGAGGGCTGCACTGTGTCCAACAATCCTTTGAGGAGTTGGAGAAGGTGGTCAGGGACAGGGAGCGACACTTCCAGGCATAGCAGACATGAAACATTCATTCTGTCTTCTGCACGCCCACTCAGATAACTACTTCTTGCTGGGCTCTGCAGCTGATGGACAGTATTACTTTAACGAGGTTTGTCCCTGGGCTGTGCACTTTCATGCTCAGACTCTGGGCAGTTTAGTCCTTTTCTTAAAAGGCGCTGTATGACTGAGTCTGGCTTCCAGGGCATAGCACATTGTTTTCTTGGTTGTGTTGCTGTGGGCAAGAAATCATCACAGCTCTGTTAAGGAGACATCGGGGTTGCTCATGGAGGAGGCGCTGGCACCTGCTAGGTGTTGCTGTTATTTAAATAGGTCGCTGTCACATGGAGCACAGAAACATCGGGTAATGCCAGGGTGCTATCCAGGAATTCTTTAATTTGCTCTGGACTTTCTCGATTAGTAAGCATAGAGTGTGTATCACACTGATTCAGCTGTGGAACTGGAAGTCTTTGTTCAAGATTCGGTTCTTTAAGGCTGTATCCTCATAGAGTGCTAGATCATTGTGGCGACGAAAAAGAGGACATCTCACCCTTGGATCCTTCCAGGCTGCTTCTCCCTCCACCCTCACACCAACCAGCTAATAAAGCCACCCTTCTTCTACAGTAACAACTGCCTGTGGAAACAAAAGAGGGACTTTCACCCTTGAGTCCTTTCAGACCGCTTCTCTCACTGAGGCTTCCCCTTTTCTTCTCTTCCTACCAGACCTCACCTCCAGCACCCAACCTTCAAACCGTATCTCCCTACTGACCACACCACCCTCTGCCTGCCTACCACACTTACCTCCCACCTACCTACACACAATGTCTACCTACAATACTCATCATCCCAAATTTACCTTGCCTCATCCACCATGTGTTAAAGACCATAACTTACTTACAATAACTACCTAGATACCACACATACCATATCTACTACACCTATCTTAGATGCATACCATACTTACCTGTACCACCTGTCATCTCTATCTAACCGATCTAGCCTTCTATATCTACTGATTATCCATACCTAATCTGCCGTATTGGACCTACCTAGGTCTCCGCCTCTGAAATGCATTTATCTTACACATGTCTTGGACAGAGGTGGGTTGTAAAAAAGTGCAGGGCGGAGGATTTAAGAGACATGAGGTGGAATCCAAATTATTGATACCTGATATTTTGCAACCCAATAATTCGACAGTGCATATGTCGAACTCCTAAAGAAAACCTTTGAAAACCTGCACTAATTTATACATACTTGAAATTAACTTTATTCCTAAACTAGGGCAAGTCAGAATAGTGTTCTGCAGCTCCACTCCCCATTACATTTCTCTCTGCCACTCTCTCTCCACATATCACTGTGTCACATTGGTATTGTTCCCCTCGGGGTCACATGTAGAGCCTCCCCATATTTTTCAAATCTGCCATTGCGTTAATCTTACAACAGAAGAAAGGCTTGCACTCAACCCTTAATAGCAAGGCTTAGTTGGCCTGAACTCGTGGTGTAAACTCTTAGCCAGCTGCTACTGGATTCTGCAGCGGATACACTTTTGTTCAGGGGTGGCTTGTCCGCTAAGGCTGAAATGCGTCGCCCCACTGCTATTTCAGCTGTGCAAAAATGAAAAATAAAATGATAATAACTGAAGGTTATTATCATTTGATTTTTCTATGTGGGTGTCGGGCGGCTCTGGGCTCTGTGAAGCCAGAGCAGGAGAGTAGTGGTTTGTACTCCTCTAAGTGCACATGACTATTTGGCCAGCCCACTAGGGCCGGTAAAACCGTCATGCGCACTTGGCATGCTCTCCATTGGGCTTTTTTACACATCCCCGTGGAGAACATGACCATGCTCCCAGGCACTTCCTGAGCATCCCAACAGGACACTGAGACCAATCACGATGCTGCTCCTGCAGCATCTTGATTTTCTGGGAGAGTGCGGAAGCCTGGGTGCTTCGAACAGACTAAGGACAGAGGAGAGGCGTGCAGCAGCACGGCTGAGGCGGTAAGTTTATTTATTTATTTTAATTTTTATTTGTAATCCATACTCCAACGCCTACAACCCCCATTCCGAGGCAACCGCCACTGCTTTTGTTAACTATAGTAAGCAGTGGCGGAGTAAAAATGGGCCAAAATCTCAGCCTAGCATTCCACTGCACCAAATGCGGCGTCTGGACTGAGAGGGTGATGATTTGCTAAATCATTTAAAGAGGCTTGCTTTACTAAATGAAATATCAGCCGTGAGGGCACATGACGCGGAGTTAATATTATCCCAGTAACCCAAAATTAAATGGATAGTGCACCCCACGTTTATTCATTGAATTAGTATCCCAGGATGGTTACCACACCTTCATGTGGTTAACCATGGCTAAATGTCTACCACAGTGAAAAGGCTCATGCTTCAAGGTAACCATGCAAACTGGCAACCCTGCAAACTGGGCTGCATTGAAATGCAAGATCGAGGCTCTAAAAAGAATGGCTCACAAGTTGAAGAGTGTGCCCCTCTTCATCACGATGATCTCTTCTTCAGTGCTGTTGGCTCTTAATGACCCAAACCTCAGCCTATCCTCAGCAGTAATGGGGATACCAGATTGGCATCCTATAAACTAAATTCTTCTAACTAGAACCAAGTTATAACATTGCCTCTGTGCAGTGTCTAGAAAATAAAATAAACCCTTCTAATTTCCCTGCAACTTCGACAATTCTGGCTACTAGAAAGGCAACGCATAACTCCATTTGCACTTGTGATCTCAACTTTGCTCTACAAAGATATCACTCAGCTATTTACACATCAGTCCCTTTGTCAACAATCGCCATGAAATGGCCTACCACTGTAGGTCAAAAGACGTGATCTGGCTGCTACATCCGTGGGACCCACCCATCCTTCACCCCTATCCATCAACCTTTTACTAGCAAGGTACATATTTGAACCACAAGACGAGTCATCCAGCATTCATACAAAATAAAACTCTTTATCTCAATGCCACATCCGCTGTGAAAAATTAATTCCAAGTGTATAACGTTTTTAATTAGCTCTCTTAAAGATCATATTCACAAAGTATTGAAGCTACCACCTACCAAACAGAACATTAAAGCCTGACACATACGCCTTGTGACTCTTGGACTCTTGGAAATTGTTAGACCCATTGTCCTTATGGTAGTCTTACAACAACTTTTGCCTGCCTATCTCCACTTTTTGCTATATCTTTTTGTTATAGGACTCTGATCACTTTACCACTTCGGACCACTGCTAAAGTGCATGTGCTTCTTCACTCACATGGTGGCATTAGTGTATAGCTGATTGGCTTAATTTAGTTTACATGTAAATCTCTTGTAAAGTAGTATACCATATACCTAGGGCAGTATTCAGTCACAATATCGAATTTTTAATAGCGATATTGCAAAATATCGAGTTTTAAATATCGAGTGGACATATCGACTTACAAAAATATAGTGGTGCAGAATATCGAAATGCAGGTAAGAAATATTGTTTTTTATAATATCGAAGTTAGTAATATCGACAGTCATAATATAGTTGTTAAAAATATCATTTTTTTGTGTGATTTAAGTGTTAGTATATGTGTTAAAAGTATGTATTATTTTTGTAATGCATGTTTGAATTCTTTAAAAGTAATGAATTCTATGTTAATTAATTTTGCGTAATTTAATTCAGTAGCGGGTGGGGGGTTTATAGGGGAGTAGGGTGGGAAGTAATTTATTTGAAATTAATTAATTAATTATTTTATTATTTAATAATTTAGTATTTAATAAGCTATTTTGTTAATTAAGTTAATTAATTAATTAAAAATTGATTAATTATAATGAATTAT
The DNA here is from genome assembly GCF_964204655.1 of Triturus cristatus. NCBI lineage: Eukaryota > Metazoa > Chordata > Amphibia > Caudata > Salamandridae > Triturus > Triturus cristatus. The sequence goes on along the minus strand of NC_140583.1, from coordinate 739,714,650 downwards.
TTGGTAATTATGTTAATTGGGTCGATTGTTTTATTAATTAGCAAATAATTAGATATTAATTATTAATAATTAATTTGTAAATATGTTGATTGTGTACTTTTTTTAGGAGTGGATTGAGGGTTGATAGGGGAGTATAGTAGGAAGTAAGTAAGTTATTTTATAATGTTAATTATATTGTAGGTGATGTTTATAGGGGAAAATGGTGGGAAGTAACTTAATTTTGAAAAAATTATTACTTGTTAATTAATGTTAATTATATTGCAGGAGTGGGTATACTAAATTTTTCCCCTACGCTATGCAACACTTTCCCTACTGTTACACTTGGTGGAGTGGGAATATTAAATTATTCCCACCCGCTATCCAACACTTTCCTACTGTTGCATTTGCTGGAGTGGGAATAGTAATTTATACACTCCCGCTATCCAACACTTTCTCTACTGTTCCACTCGCTGGAGTGGGAATAGTAATTTTTATCCACCTGCTATCCAACACTTTCCCTACTGGACCACACGTTGGAGTGGAAATACTTATTTTATCCCCTACGCTATGCAACGTTTTCAGTATTGTTATATTTAATGTAGTGTAAAATATATATTTTTTTAATAATATTTATTTCAATGTTTTAACTTATTATAAATAAGTTGTATATTTATATTATAGGCTTATATATACATATGTATATATACATATATATATATATATATATATATATATATATATATATATATATATAACATTATATTTCAAATTATGTTTTTAACATTTTATAATTAAAAATATTAATTATTTTTTAATATTATTAAGTTAACATATAATAAAAAATACAAATGCATGATTTTTTACATTACATATATTATGTATTAATTTTAATGTTTTTTAATTATTTTTAAGTGTTTTACTTAATTATATTGATCATTTAATTAATTTTATATTACTTTTAAGACATTTAAAAAAGTCGATATTTTAGCAAACTATATTATTGACAAAGGTATTTAGGATTCAATATTTTTGTACTTATCTGTTTGCAGATAGGAAGTACCACCCCCTTTTGCACCGCTTTGTTCGCCATAAGTTGGCAGGGTATGCTCAGACGTGAGTCCCTTGCACACTTTGCCACAGGATTCAAGCAAACCTGGCTGAAGACGGCTGAAATGCCAGAAACCGGTCTTAGGAAGCTTGTTTCCGGTCCAGGGAAGGCATGGCTTGGCAGTTCGGGCTGGACTGTTCCCATGAGGCACAGGGTCAGACTGATTTGCATATGGCCATGTCTGAACTGGGGTGGCAGAGTGGGCTAAAGAACGGTGATGGATCAAACCCAGATCTGTTGACTGGTTATGAGTGTTTGATTGGTTCTGATGCTCCGTCCATCACCACCCCCTTTTGCACCGCTTTGTTCGCCATAAGTTGGCAGGGTATGCTCAGACGTGAGTCCCTTGCACACTTTGCCACAGGATTCAAGCAAACCTGGCTGAAGACGGCTGAAATGCCAGAAACCGGTCCTAGGAAGCTTGTTTCCGGTCCAGTGAAGGCATGGCTTGGCAGTTCGGGCTGGATTGTTCCCATGAGGCACAGGGTCAGACTGATTTGCATATGGCCATGTCTGAACTGGGGTGGCAGAGTGGGCTAAAGAACGGTGATGGATCAAACCCAGATCTGTTGACTGGGTGTGAGTGTTTGATTGGTTCTGATGCTCCGTCCATAACCACCCCCTTTTGTACCGTTTTGCTGGTGCTAAGCAGGACGACTAGCCACAGCATGGAAGGGAGCCCAGCCAAGAGCCACACCTGAAGACCCACAGATGCCATGTAGGCAAGGATCATGCAGCTCCGATACCCATGAGGATCACAACACCCACCGCCACCACCCCCAGCCGCCCCATGCCATAGTTTTTTTAATTACCTGCCAACCCCTCAGCATTCCCCCGTGAATGCATTTCCATCTATCACTTGTAGGTGCTGGCTGGCAGGGTCTTTCAATAGAGCAGGGGTACAGAGGTCGGGGAAAGGGCCTCTGTTGACACAGCAGTCTTTCAGGCTGCATGCCAAAAGTTAAAAGAACCAGACAATGTCTCCTGCATTTGTTATTCACTTGACATCCTGACCCTCACATCCTAATATTTGTAGGTCCATGTTCGCAATGCGATATGGCCTGGGTTGAGAAAGGTGAGTTATCCGGCGGTGATATGCCGATCCACAGGAATAACTATCGCCATTGCGATGTTGTTGTCGCCTGTTTTCTCTGCCGTTCACTGTAATTATTGCCATGTAGCGCGGGCTTGTGAATTCCACGCTGTCACGGCAAAAAAAATTGGGGTTAGGCAGTGCTAACTTTTCTGGCGATAATTTACTTTGGCGAAAGTTATAGCACGTTCTTGTGAATATGCCCCCAGAGTGTTTAACACATGAGGTCTTAGTGGTGTCTGGGGTCAATGTTACCCTCAGCCGCTGTGTTGTGGGTGGACACATGTAATCGGAGGATGGGTTACAAAGGATGCAGCTGGAGCCACCGCTGATGTGGAGGCCTCTTGAGTGGTGAAGAGGCAGGCCTAAGGCCTCCTTTTTGGATGGGCCTGTTCCTACAACACCAAAAATGCTTCTTCTTCAAGGTCAGACAGAGCCCCATTCTTAGATTGCTCCTGGCTTGCGGTTTCCAGCTCCACCACCCCCACAGTACTTTCCACAACCTCCATCGGAGTCACTTAGATTGGGATTGTGCTGTGCTCTGATTGTTCTCCTGTCAGGCCTTTCAGCTGAAGCCCTTGTTTGTCTTTACACCTGTGGTTCTGTTGTTCCCTACGTCTAACTTGTATTTCCGATTAAAAATAAGGTAAGAAAAAAAGACTCATGAATATATACTACTTCATGTGCATAAAGTTTCGTATTTCATTAATTCGATAGCCACTGTGACAAAGGCTCACATCCGGAACCACGTGATTATCTGCGCCGGGAGCATCAAACTTCAGGAAGAAATGCACTTTTCATTAACGGTAGGTTACCCGCTAGACTTCGGTTCTCTTCCTTGATGTGGCAGGTTCTATGATTTGTGACACCTTTTTAGTTAGTATGCAGGAACCATTTTTCACCAGATTCACTTAATACCGGCATCCGTCGGCATGTTCACTGTGTTCTTATTGTATTTGGCTTATTCGGTGACCACCGGTCGTTTATCATCTTTTTGCCATTTTCACTGTTGTTTCTTAATGCACCTGAGTTTGGTGTATTGGTGTTTGGCTGTGGCGATACTATTGGGCTCATTCGTGTGACTATGACATTAATTTTATTAACAAACTTTTGGCTTTCTCCCGGTTTTTACACCCTTCACCTTCAAAAACGGCGGCCACTTGGTGCTTATCTTTAAGAATGACTGTTTTCTTGGATCTATAAATCTTTGAACTTTGGTTGTTCATTATGTTGCAGGATTGTATCCCCTCATGAAGGGCTTGTCCTGAAATGCATTGGGATTTATTTGGAATATAAAGCTCAGCGTGTGATGATTTAACACGATGGACATTAATCCTTTAAAAACACGATTAAATGAAATAAATGTAAACTTGCATAACTAATTTGTATGACTATATGAACATTTGTTTAGAGTAAAAACAGTGCTTAATTTGTGCAGGTGCTTTCCGGTGCTCAGCACCCGCACTTAATTGCCAGCACCGGAGTTTATGACTCTCTGTCATATGGTAGTGGTGTCTGCCAATTTAGGTACGAGCACAACAAACTTCTGTTTATTATTTCCATTTCAATTTCCAATTATTATTATTTGCCTCCAAAACCATTCTTATAGCTTTGGGGGCCTGTAATAAGATGAATTGTCACACTTTTAAGAGTGTGATTATTAGTAGTGTGTTGGTGCTGTCATTGGCAGTGCTGCCAGGGGCAACGGATGGTGCAAGCTCTAGTGTCCTCCTGTCAAGATCTCCAGCACTATGTTTTTTTACAATTTAAGCACTGAGTAAAAAAATCGTCCAGTTTATGTTTTAGCGGGAGTGCACAGTGGGGACGTTGATCGGACTAAAAGAAACGTGTTCTGAGTGAAAGACTCACATTCTCACATACCTCAATCCCCTTTTCCCAGGCAAGCTCAATATTCCCATGTGCCACCTTTAACAGTGAGTGACTATAGCCAGCAAAAATACAGCAGTAGCACATAGTAGTCCCCCTGGAACATAAGCCTTTGTGTGTGACCTACAAACTGAAACGTCACCTTAGCTTATGGCATTCCTTGACTTCCTCTAACAATATTCACCCTCGCATTCCCTCATGATGACAGGCGAGAATAAATACATGATTCTGAATTTAACAGGTGCTGACTGATGGTTATAACATGAATAGCTATTAGATGCGCATGCGAGACTGTGCGTTGCATTTATATGATAATAACCATTTTGTGCATGTTACTATGTCAGTTTATATGGGACTTATCCTTCACAATATCTATTATCAGTCTGACATAATAGTATTAGACATGGATACCGTTGTTACATGTATTGATCACTATAAAGTCAATCTGCATGTACCTTCTTCATAAAGCTACACACGATTTACAATGACCAAGTTTCTGTGTGCTAATATATAACATAAACCTATTTAATTAATTTACTTAAGAAGAGTTAAACAAAAAATGTTACACCGATGACATGCTCTCAAGTATGACGCTTAAAAGACAGCATGTAATAAAAGTAAGACGGACATAATAAGACACATTACACATGAGACATAAAACTACAAGTTCACAGATGAAAGAATACATGTTTATATTGTATAAAGTACCACCTTGCTGCTCATCAGCACCTAGTGGGAGGGGAGTGATGCTTGCATGTTGCAAGGACCGTCCTGCGCAGTGGGAAGAGCCTGGGGTACCCTGAAGGGGGCAGGGATGACCCCCCTAGTATATCCTGTGTCTTCAGTCATGTCCAACACTTAAGTTCTTCTTGGCACTTGTGCCACTCCTTGGCTCTAAGGGTGGGAATACCTGCTGCACTGTAGTGCCAAACACTGTGCCAAATTTTCTTTGGTGCTGTATTGCTCAGCTGGATGTCTGAGACCCATACAGTTGAGGAAATACTTGAAGCACAGACCTCCCTGATGACCTCTAACTCCTCATAGGAGAAACGTGGCCCTCTCTTCTTAATACTCAGCCATATTGAGGGTTTTCTGATGAAAAGGAGAAGCTGGATCAAGGAGTATTCTGTTGTGGTCCTTAGATGGCTCAGTATGTACCTAATTCCTGCTCATGTAACTTCCTGTTTTTCAAACTTGGTGGAAAACTCCACTTCTGCTATGTTGTTCTATACCTTCGCTACATAGTTCTCCAACTTGTTAGCGGAGGAGGAGATACGGCACTTAGGCGTACTAACCATTGGAAGAGCCAGAGTGAAGGGAACATCCTACCTCGGGTTCTGAACGACGTCCTAGTGTTACTAGACAACATTTTGTAAATTGATATATGTGCATGCACTCTAACATGTTATATGTGCTAGTCTCCACATACTACATGTGGGATACTGTTAGAAATGGGGGTCTCTAGTTGGCAAGGGCTTGCACCTTTTTCCAAGTAGGCACCCTTCTTCCTAGTCAGGATAAGGGAGTTACACTCATAAAATAACCCCTGCTCACCCCCTTGGTAGCTTGGCACGAGCAGTCAGGCTTATCTTAGAGGCAGTGTAAAAGGCATTTGCACATAACCGACAGTAATACAGTGTAAGCACTACAAAAGGACACCACACCAGTTTAGAAAAATAGGCAACATTTTTATATACAAGATCAAAAACGAGAAAAATCCACACTACAGTACTTACAAATCTACAGTTATCAAAAAACAGTTCCTTGGTGTCGATAGCTTGGTCTGGGGCTATCACAGCGTCATGAGCAAACAAATCCAAACAGTTCAGGCTGGTTGTGGTGTCGCGGACCAGCTACAGTGTCGGGAAGACCCGCAAACACTACCTGTTAGAGATGCAGGGCACCGAGGCCCTTGAAGTCACTCGTGTTGCAGGTCGAGCTCCTTTCTGTTGGAATCAGGAGCACTGGCGTTGGATGCTGTAGTGCGAAGTGCAGCGGTGCGGTGCCCTCAGGTCATGGTGCAAGCAGCGGCTCAGTGGCATCGTCAGATGGCGTCGTCATTGAGACCAGGGTCGCGGTGCGAGGTGAAGGCGGTGCTCGTCACAGTGCTAGTAGGTCACGGTGCAAGCAGCGCCGTCGTCGGCTCACGAACGGGAGTCAATGGTTCCGGCATCGGTAGGCCAAGGCTGCAGTGCAGGATGAGGGTGTAACTTTACGAGTGGTACTCTCGAACCACGGTGCAAGCAGCGGCTTCAATTTCAGCATGGAGCATCGTCGCTGTGAAGCGAGGCAGTGCGGTGCCCACAGGTCGCGGTGCGAGCAACTGCTTGGTGGCGGCATCAGCAGGCATCGTCGGTGAGACCAGGGTTGCGGTGCGGCATAGTGGCTGTGCTCTCTGCGGTGCCCAGGCTTCGGCGTACAGCGAGGCGGTGCGGAGTGCAGTGCCCACAGGTCGTGGTGCGAGCAGCGCCTCGGTGGCGGCGTCAGCAGGTGTCGTCGGTGAGACCAGGGTCGCAGTGCGGCATTGCGGCGGTGCCCTCTGCGGTGCCTTCAGGACATGGAGCCGGCAGCGGCGTCGTAGACATAGCCGAGTTGCTTTTCTTCTGTTGCAGCACAAAACACACAGTCCCCAGTGCTGAGGGCAGAAGAGCTTGAAGTCTTTGCTGTTCCTGAGACTTCTTGAACAGGGGGCAGCTCTACCTCAAGCCCTTGGAGAAACTCACAAAAGTAGATTACAGAAAGTTCAGTCCAGTCCTTTCACGGCCCAAGACAGAAGCAGCCACTGTAGGCCAACACAGCAAAGCACACAGCAAAGCACACAGCAAAGTGGTAGTCCCTCCTCACAGCTTCTCCAGCTCTTCTTCTTGGCAGTCTTCTTGATCCAAAAGAGTTCTAAAGTTCTTGACCCCAGTATTTGTATCCAAAAATCCTTTGATCCTCTAGGCAGAGGGTGTCTGTGCCCAGCCAGAACCAGTTCTGCCTTCTCTGGTGCGATTTCACAGCAGGGCGTGGAGATGGCATTGTCAGAGGCAGACCCTTTGAGGTGCAAGGAAATCTCCTCCCTCTTCCCCCATCGCAGCCCAGGTCTATTCAGCCCTTTCCTGACCTACCTAGACTATCAGGAGCCACCCTTGCTTCCTAGCCATCTGTCGTCCAAAACCCAGACAGGCAATCCTCATTCCAACAGAGGCACACAGAATGGCTGAGCAAGAAAATACCTATGTCCTAAAAGTGGTATTTGCAAACACAAAATGTAAAAATCACCTTTACTAAAAGATGCATCGTTAGGTTCTGAGTTCAGACATACTAAATTTTCTTTTCCCACCTAGATCCCAGGGCCAGTTATGTTTATAAGATGTTATAAACAAACTTCCCATTCTGTCCTATGGGGAACAGGTAGCCTTGCAATAGTGAAAAAACAAAATGGGCTGTCAGAACATGCTACACACACCAGGTCATGTCCTACCTTTCACATACACTGCACCCTGCCCACAGGGGTACTTTGGGCCTACCTTAGGGGTGCCTGACATGTAAGAAAAGGGAAGGTTAAGGACTGGTCAGTGTGTGCACAGGCCAAGTCGACATGACAGTTACAAACTGCGCTCAGACTCTGCAAAGGCAGGTCTGAGGTACCTTTTCCGGGCTACTCACGTGGGTGGCACAATCCGTGCTGCAGGCCCATACGTAACATTTGGTTCCCAGGCCCCGGCACACTCAGTGCACTTTACTAGGGGCTAACAAGAAAACCAAACTGCCAATCATGGAAACACAAATCCATAACATACTTTACCACAGGAGCACTTGCACTTTACCACTGATCAGCAGTGTGAAAAGTGAGCAGAAACACTACGCCAGCAAAAACAGAGTCAAAACTGGGAGGGCACAAAGCAAAAACTCAGGGGAAACACGCCAAAAGATGCCAAGTTTAACAGGTACCCTGATCTGAGATGAGATTTCAATTGTGTGTGAATGATGTATATGAAATGTATGACTGATTATGTTGCTGCATAAGTGAGGTATGTTGAGTGACACTGGAATTCTATCGAAATAAACGACCAAATTATGTTGCAAGGTAGATTCAATTATGCATCAAGAAAAGGCAAATTATGTGGAAAAATAAAGCACATTTCTTTCACTTTGCTGCAAGAAGTGTAACTGCTTTTTTAGACATTTTTGAAACACTTTAGCTAGAAACACATTTTTTGCATTAAAGTCTAGAGATTATGCATCAGATGATGGATTAGGTCGCAAATGCACCAAATTCTTAATTATGTAGAAAATTATTAGGCTGCAAAATCACATACTTCCAGGAGGTCCAGTGGCCCTTGTTATGTGTACTTGAAAACATATTACATTTAGAATAGCAGGCAAGGATGTGGTATCATGGTGCTAAAGCACTGGTGTCTCAGGATGGTGTATGTAGTCCGTGTCATTTCACGCACTTCTGCATGGTCTTTAGTCAGGGTCCCAATCCCGGACAGGGCCAGACTGGGAACCGAAACCAGCCCTGGCAAACAGCTCGGCCGGCCCCCCTGGAGGGAGGAGGGTGCAGCCAAGCTGTTTGCAAGGGCCGGTTTCAACCGATTTTGTTACAGGGGGCCGATATTGCCAACCCCTGGTAACAAAAACAGCCCCCAGGGGCCCAAAACCAGCCCCCACACTGACAGCCCACTGGGGAAATGCCCCGTGCCCGCTACAGCCAGTACTTGGATGGGGCCATAGTTCATGGGTGGGTATGTATGTATGTATTTATATATATATTCACTGAAAAAACCATAGGTTTCACACATGTTATAGTTAGCTGGACATTTCACTCGTAAAAAACCATTGAAATTCCCCCGTTATAGTTAGTTCAGGTAACTATAACTTGCGCGACCGCAATCCACTGCTGATGACGTCACATATTACATCACTGTATTCACTAAGATACTGTTAATAAGTCAGTTATACAATTAATTTTACTACAAAAAACATCCATTTAGACACTTATTTACCCGTTTATTCTTCCATTAACCTTTAGATATACATATATAAAACATATTTATTTTACAGAAAGCCACATATTCACTGGATGATGTCATCAGTGATGTAATATGTGACGTCATCAGCAGTGGATTGCGGTCGCGCGAGTTATAGATACCTGAACTAACTATAACGGGGGAATTTCAATGGTTTTTGACGAGTGAAATGTCCAGCGAACTATAACATGCGTGAAACCTATGTTTTTTTCAGTGAATTTGCAAGGTTTTTCAAAAGCTAATTTCTAACTATAACGTGTGTGAAACCTATGTTTTTTTTTGTGAATTTGTAAGGTTTTTTAAATGCTAATATATGTATGTATTATTATATTTTTTATATATTTATTTTACAATAAACTACCTATGTATATAGTTATAGATTGACTGTATCCTGTAATATGGAATGGCTCAGCTTTTTTTTTTGAATTTGGATAAAGTTGAACAGCATAGTTAATATCTTCTATAAACTTATAAACAGTTTAAAATGTTTTTTTTTTTAAAAGGTTTTTCACCATGCGCGCACCGCACGCGCACGGTGCGCGCACCCCGCGATTTTTTTAAAAGAAATAAAATGTTTTTTTCACTCTTCGGGGTCCTTCAGGGACCCCCTGACAAAGGCTAGGGGGTCAGGAACTCTCTACCCTGCCCCCTTTTCACGTTCTACACCTTTCTTTTTCACTGCCACACACAAAATGGCGTCCGACACTTCCTGATTTTGACCGATTCGAATGTTGACTGACATCTAACCACCAATCAGAATTACGCTCGCGCACGGCACCATGCGCGCACGGTGCGCGCATATAGATATTTATGTACTTTTAACTGCAATTTTCTCAGGAGCTACTGAACAGATTGACACCATATATGCAAAAGGCACATGCCTGACCTGAGGACTACCTCTTTGCCAAATTTCAAGAAATTCTGTTCAGCCGTTCGGGCTGTACCTTCGACTAAAGGTCCTATGGGAAAATGCATGGGGAAAACACGTTTTGGGACCCCCCTTTTTCCTCAGCCCCCGCTTGACGAATCACCCCGAGACTTTCAGGGTAGGAGCTGAGCGGAGCGCCCCATTAGTTTAGAAAATTTCGCGAGGATTCGTCAACCGCCGCCAAAGTTATTCAAAATAGAATTTCCAGATTTCCTATGGGAACCCGGTCCTAACTATAACTATCTACTGGCGACCGCCAGTAGATAATATATATATTTATTAAAGTCGGCAATCATTAGGAGAGATGTCTGTGTTGTGGATGGTTAATACATTGTGATGTAGTGTTCTTTAAAGAGATGAGTCTTCAACTCTTTCTTAAATTGGAGCAGCATTGGGGCAGGCTTGATAGATACTGTGATGTTGTTCTAGAGCCTGTATGCATGCATGGAAAAGAACCATTGTCTTAAAATCTCTACATCTAAGGCCCTTTTACATGGTGATGCTGTGGAACACACAACAGATTACAATGATCTTGCACAATACCGCTGGGGAGTACTGGGGCACAGCCACCTGTATGATCAAAACATTTACAGCAATGATGACTCACATATGTGTGTGTGCTCTGTTATATGCCAGCTCAGCCCTGGAAGTCTGTCATTAAATAAAGTGAAGGGATGGGTAAAGATAGTATTTATTATAATATGGTTACCTTGAAAATATTGCAAACTTTCCATACCGACATTCAGTCAATATTAGTGTCAAGTTTTGTATTGGGATGGGGTACAGTTATAACTGACTGCATTTGTGGTGCCATTTCCCAGGTGCACAAGCAGTTCCAGCATGAGTTAGATACATTTACCTAATAGTAGCATGTCACTGAAATCCCCAGAAACAACCTGACATGCAAGCGCAGACTGTCAGAACATATAGCTGACAGGTTTACACCCAGGAAAGGCACCATTCATGTTACGGAAGCAACCCATTACATTGCAGAATTTTGTCTATTGACAGAGTGCCAGAAGTATCTGTAGGAGAAATTATATTTTCTTTGACTGGATGGTTGACGTGCCATGTGACTGCACTTGATGGCATCTAATAATTGACCTTACACTGACAGGGAACATCCATATTCCTATTCACTTAGCTTTTTAGTCCTAACCACTCGAGACACCTATTAAAATAATTTTGATCTTCTGTGAGTTAGTTTTAATACACTTTTTTCACTTTATTTGCACTCTGCTCCCCACTCCCTACTTCCATTGGATGATTCACAAACAAAACACCTCACGCTCCTCTTCTCATAGGGAGAGTCGTAGCCCACACCGCGAACATTGCGGTCTCAGTGTGCAAGAGGGAACCCAATAATGAAGCATGTCACCTTTGGGTGAGTGAGCGTTCTCGTCTTTAAAAGACTAATGTCCTACCCCTTACCACGCACAAACATCAAGGTCAGTTACTGACACAATAGATAACATCCCGATATCTTTTGTGAGTATCTAATAATTGACAGAAGTGATCAACTGAACAGAATTCCCTTTCCACTCATTGCCTTTTTGACCAGTTGCTAGTGCATGGTGATAAACCGGTGCGTTTTGATGTTGATGCATCTCAGTACCTGGTGCAGGGACTAGGATTGTCTTGCCTCTGAGATATTCACCATTCCCCCAGTGACCCTCTGGAGGGATCCGCTAGTCAGAAAGTGGATTGCAGTCAGTAATTTGACATGGGCAGGACTGGCCTGGGAGTGTGATATAGGTCAATGAGCTTGTAATCCCAGTCTGCACCCTTGTCAAGGATCACGTCTGAAGAGAAGCAGTGTCACGTCATTACTAATTCCCTGGACATGTCAAAAAGTGTTATCATCTCCTTTTATATCCTGTCTCTCCTCCTCAAGTAGTTGTTCCTCAAAATGAGAGGCAAGGGAACAGAGACATTGCCATCAGAGAGGACAAATTAGTTTGTCTGTGGCTTTCGTTCATAGGCAGGCAGGCAGTGCGACTTGTTGATGGCGCACTGAGTTTCACCTGTTGATAGATGTGGTGGAATCTTGACTGTTGAATTTCTCATCCTCTTGCTTTAGCAGGCGAGTTAAATCTGAATGATGTCTCGTTCCTATATATGTTCTCTACTAGTTATAGTTATGTTTAGTGTTATGTGCCTGTGTTTTTAATTTAAAATAAAAAAATATATATCTTTTTAAACTTAAAAAGTAGGAATACAATGCATATTTCTTCCATGTTTGCTCTATTTTTCCCAGTGATCAATGCCTCAACTGATTTCCATGAGGCTGCCTTGCAGTACTTGTGAGTGGCCATGTGTGGTGGGTGGCCAACTCCATGGAGAGTATAGAAATGATTTGAACCTGTTTGGTGTCTAGTACTACTAAGGTGTATCTCGGCTACTAATTGTAACGTTGTTAATTTTTTGCAGGTGTGGTTTTGTATTTGCCAGTATTTCTAATGCCCCTCCTTTAATTTACCTATATTCCATCTATTGTTTAGTAGATATTCCCCACTTAATTGCCATCCCCCTGTGCCTCGCCCACATTCACACTAGCAACATGTACCTCTGTATGTGGAGTGCTCTATAGCTGTGCTAATAACTTCACTCACAGGAGAAAGGAGAGGTGTTGGTGTATCTCTTCCAAGATCTCAGTGAATAGCATGTGTGGGTATGTAAAGCACTATTCAAAAATGCATTAGTAAATAGGCCCCAATATGAGCAATCAATGCATCACTTGGTCTCCTCTGACCACGAGGGACTCTATTTTGTATGCTATAGCAGTTCTAAAATTAGAGAAGTTCTGAACTAAAATAAATCCTTTTCTTTTACTTATGACTATGCCTTTTTCTAATTTTCAGATCAGGATAACTGAGTGGGATGCCTTGAATATGAATCCTTTTCTTCCCTTTCCCATTTGCGAAGCATGCCCTAGCACTGTATCTGATACCCGAACAATAATGCATATTTCTGTTTGATGTACTTCCCTTTATTATCAGAAGTACACACAAGGTCAAATAAATGTTATGTGGTAATGGTGTCTCTGCTGTGCCCATGTCTGCCTGATCATTTTCCAGCTGGGCATGTATCTTGTTTATTTCATGCAGGTGCTAGCTTGTAGTGCTGGAATATTTACCTACATGGACATGTTCTCTATGTATACCGTGTGTACCGTATGACAAAGCGTGAAGTTTTATCAAGGCTTTGTCAACATTTTACATTCCATTGTTAAATCGGCATGTATGCTCAATTAATATAGATCCAATGCATGCTGCTAACCTTTGATACTACATATTATCATTTCAATTGGACTATGATGCACCAGTTTGGTAAAATGGGTAATATCGAGCTTGGCATTCTTTATATTTTGATTTGTAATAATGGATTTTGAGGCTTGAGAAATAGCGCCAAAATAAGATAGCATCAATTATTTGCATTTGGTGTGCTCTTTTGAAGTTAGTCCGTTTCTTTTCTCTGCTCTTCGCCCACATAGATAATATTAGTTCCATGAAAAGAGCCAAGGAGTGTTTTGATTTCTCATTAGACTTTCCTCTATACTTTAATGCATATGCATACATTACTGCAGATATACATTTCACTAAATCTGACAGATTAATCGGCGTGCAGGACTGTAGCAGGACCCGCAGGGTAGTTGGTGCGGGGGCAACGTGAAGAGTGACAGTGCGGTATGGATTGGGAAACGGTATGATGGGGGCGGAGTGTGGTGACTGGCAGGGGTAGGCTGACGTCCCGACGGAAACAAACAGATGGGGAAGGATGGCCGGACAGGACAGTGTGCGTGCGAAGGGTGGGTGGGGGGGTGGGGGGAGGGGCTGTGAGTGGAGTGCATGGGATAGTGACTGGGTTCGCCAGTTCGGGCTGCCAGTCCCTGATTTCCCTGAGATTTCTACAGGCTTTTACATAGGCTGGTGGCGACGGGGCTGCACACAGCGGCCTGTCACTGAAGGACGTATAGCTCCCAAGTCGAGCAACCGAGACGCCGCCGGTCCTCCGGGATGTCGGCTGAATGGCTGTGTTAAGTATTGGTGGGGCGACTCACCCGTGTGGGCAGAGCCCAGTTATTGTCATGTGAACTGTGGGCAGCTGGCCCTGTGTATCTCCTACTGGTAAATAAAGGTTTTGGAAACTTTAAAAAAAAAAAAAAAAAAAAAATCTGACAGATTAATCTAATTTGCCCTTTGTTGACTTGTAGATTCTGCCTTATGCCTGCCGTAGAAAAGCATTGCCTGTAGCACTTCCTGCTCATATCTGCCGAAGAATGCCAAGGACGTGCCTTCGGATGGATAGAATTCTTGGTGCAATTAGGGCAGCTGGGACTGTGTAAAAGGGCTGAGCGTTTTTTACACCCATCAGTACTTGATAAGTAGGAAGGACCCACTTTTTAAAACATTCTGAATTGGGAAACCGTAGCAATTAATTATTATTATTTTTAATTATTAAAAACTACAAAAACAACAAAAAATGCACAAATTTGATCTCAACTCGACTTTACCATGTATGCATTGCTAATAATCCTTCATTGTGGTAATACATTGTGATATATGTGTTATCCCTGCAGGTGTTTGAGCAAAGGAAAGATTCTAAATAAAAGGTGTATTATGTGTTGCCTAGCCATTTGCATATTTTATCCCAACACCAATTCACCTCCGGTACACAACAAACATAAGATCACTTACGAGACACTGCTTGAGCAGCATCCAGAACAGTATCCCATGGTAACATATCCGGAGCAAGAGCCTTGTGTGACCAAGACAGATTTCTTCCGAAGGACACAAGAGGGACCTAACGAAAAAACACAAAGGTATAACAAATAAGTCCCCACGCCAAAACAGACATAAGCCTTGATTGAAAAGGTAAAGTAGCAACTTTGAAATCACCAAGTTCTGTGTATCTATCTGGTACAGAGCCATCAGACGTCAAAGTCACCTTGTGAGGCTGCTATTTTGAGTAACATGTCTTGAATCATAGTAACAGCTATTATTTATTTTGAGCCGTGTAACGTTACATTTATGCACAGTAAAATATAGGGGTACGTAATGTGCCGCACAGACTGCTCTCAACCCAGTCAAATTACGTCCAGCCTCAACGGTCAGCATTTGAGTAGGTTTATGAGTCACATTCAAGAACGTGTTCGAACTGTCCCAAAGCTCAGCAGTTCGTAAGAGAACTTGTGACTTTATGAGTCTGCCTTAGCTCTGAAGGAGAGTGACTTTTTTGTTAGGTTTTGCCTGCACATCGCTTGAACTGTGCCTGAGAAATCTATTGATTTTAAATATACAGTTAAAAGGGACTTACATCCAGCCTCCTCTCTTTCCTGGATTCTCATTGGTTCCTGTGCTTGCCATTTACCTTTCCTCCATTTCTATTGGCTGTAGCATATTTTCCTGTATTTAACAATGCTTGTTCATTGTCTCCTTCTCTTATCAGTTTCCCGCTGCTGAAATACTGTTAACATACCCTTTGGCGGAATTTATATTTTCATACAGTTTTGCCTTTTATTCTTGCAGCATATTTATATATCAATGTATCACCCGAGTGATTAGGTGATTTGCATAGGATCACAGGATGCTGTGCCCGGCGCCGCTGAGACTCAAACAGGATCCCAGCTCTGGAGTCAGCAGCTCTGGCCGCTGTGCCACATCGTGCTATATGTCAGGGAGCTCTTTCCTTCTCCTGGAAGATGATTGATGAAAACATCTCTTTATTCATTACATAGGCGAACCCGTTGCATTTACCAATGGTTGTTTGAAAAGGTACCGCTCAGTCACGCTCTGAAGCACATATATACGGCAGCAATGTAAAGGGTTGGTCAGTATTTTCCAGTCAGTGTTCCTTATCCTGATTAGTTGGGTCGTCTGTAGGATAGTTAATTGTACCTATTTTTCAAAATAGGGCTATCACACTATTCGGATTTCAATGAAGACTAAGGGCTTCATTCGATAGTTCGGTCCGGAGTGTGTTTCAAAAAACCGTCAACTTCGCAGTTTTCCTCAACTCATTTAGAGGAGAGGGCACTGCAGGATTTCTGATGGCAGAGCCTCTGCGAGAGCCACCATCTGCAAATCTAGACCTGCTGGCTCCCTGACCACTGGGCTGCCAGGTCTCATAGACAGTTGGCCACCCTATGTAATGTGAAGCAGCGCTCACTCAGTTTTTCACGGATTCTGGGCAATGAAAAACGTACAATGCCCCCTCATAAGCAGACTGAAAACTCCCTGGTGT
Organism: Triturus cristatus; assembly: GCF_964204655.1. Classification (NCBI taxonomy): domain Eukaryota; kingdom Metazoa; phylum Chordata; class Amphibia; order Caudata; family Salamandridae; genus Triturus; species Triturus cristatus. The sequence continues at coordinate 739,698,394 of NC_140583.1, read as the reverse complement.
CAGGGGGGCAGATTTACAAGCCCCTTGAACCACTTTTGCGCCGCCGCTGCGTCACTTTTATGACGCAGCAGCGGCATAAACAATGCGGCCAACTTACAACTTGACGTATCTAGGGAGATGCATCATGTTGTAAAGCTCTGCATCACATTATATATGCGTTGGGTATTATGTATGCAGGGTGGGCGTTCCCACGCAGGAAAGCCTTGTAGAAGTGACGCAGTGAAATGTACAAGACTTACTGCGCCACTTCTAGGACGCCACTGTGTCAAAGCCGTATGCCTGCTTGAAACAGGCATAAGGAGTGACATAGTACAATAAGTATATGCCTCAACATGCATTGTTGGAGTTGCTTGTGATACGAATCCAGCAATGCATGACATTTGGGCCATCAGATGTGACAGAATTAGATGCGTCAGAATTTGTGGCGCATCTTTCAATCCTTGCACCATGGTGCGCCGTATTGTAAATATGGCGCATCCATGGTGGCCCAAGGGTATCGCAGGTCAGCGCAGGGAAACTGATGCATCTCTACAGATGTGTCAGTTTCTTGTAGATCTGCCCCAGGGTATTTAAGTTTCCATTTACACAAGGTGACTCATGCTTTGGGATTTTGGTTGTGTAAAACAAAAATGAATGCCTAGTAGGTGAAACAACACAAAGCCCACTTTGCATTCAGCCCTGCCTTAAATGCATCCCTCAAACTAGCAGATTCACTGGGCAAATCCTCTCTGGGTATGTAAAGATCTCTAATTACGGCGGGGAGTCACTCCTCTGACGTGCAGCCGCCTTGGCCTAGACGGCACTGGCATTATTTACAACTGTTCCCTTAAAAGCAAACTCAAGTAACCCCTCATCTCCTCTCTGTAGGAATCGCCCGCTAATGTTACACCTTTCACTCTCACAAATGCATAGGATAAAGAGCCTTAAGTGAAAACGAAAGTCTTGTGAACTTACATCCTAGTGGTTTGATTGGTAGGACCAATTCTGGCAAGGCTGGCTTGGCTGGCACATCGATTTGACTTTTGGCATATGCCACGAACAAGAGGACCGTCAGCACAGCAGCCTTCATCTCGTCTCTTTCGCTTGGGTATTGGTGTCGAGGCAAAGACGTCTTGATGGATGTCTGACCCTCAAAGCAGGCCTCCATTTATAGCCAGGATTCCGAATGGTCTGAGACCACGCCCACAATAAGGGCGGAGCAGAAGCGGATCATATTCTGTTGCTCTCACTATTGTTCCTTCACTATAATAACTTAATAACTTTGCATAAAAGGAAATGTTGCGCAGTATGTACAATTATCTGTGTTTGGGAAATTCCCACTTCTAGCCCTGGGCTGAAACAGGATCGGCTGAGAAACCTGCCCAGTAGTTGAAGTGCCTTTCAAACAGAAAAGGACTCAATCATTTTTTGCGTGAATAGTTGAAGGGCCTTCTCTTCCTGCTCCTCCTAGTAATGTAATGTTAGTACTTGAGACATATGAGCAGCTCAACTCATATTTTAATTGCACCGAATAACAGCTGGTTGAAGCTTCCATTCTTGTTCGGCCAGCACGTGCTTCGTCCAGTGAGTGGCGCGCGGGCCTGGGGCTGTCGCGAGGCCCTTCAGACTGATGAACCCCTTATGACACAGGCGTAAAGAGGTCAAGGTGGTAACAGGAATATTAGTGGACAAAGGGTCCCAGAAGTCACATTAGAGTTTGAGTTTGTCACTCCATTAACTTATGGCCCCTGTTATGATAGGGGGCGGGAGTCTTCTTAGTCACGTAGGTCCCGGGAGTGATATGGTCCAAAGACGGACCGAGCAGAAAACGCATCACGTCGGGGAGGAAATTATTTACACATCTTTTGGGCAAAGTCTACGCCTCGTGCAGTCTGGCCAGAAGAACCCCCTGCAGTGGCATTGGCTCCCAGCTGGTCGATACGTAAAAACGGGATTAATGCCTGCTGCCCGAGACGAGTCTTACTACAGTATCCACTTTCACATGATGATGAATTATCAACCTAGCAGCTGCCAGTGAAGATGAAGGGGTTCTAAGAAGGCACTAGAGTGTTCAGCTAGGTCACAAAATGTGCCGGCACTGTGAGACCTGCTTATGGATGAGACAGTCAACAGAATCATTCACTTGACTGAGCGGAAGCCTGGATATGTACGCACCATTGGATCTTATCTCTGCTGCTATAGGTTCTAGAACTGAGTCTCCCAAAACATTCCTTCCCATGCGATTGTATGTGAAATATGACGTGGTTCCACCCAGAAAAATCTGTGTAAATCATGACAGATTTCACTTTTCTTTTAAAATAGTTTCCTCTTTGTTCTGCAGAATTACAATGTTACCTATCTACAATATGTTTTAATTAATTTCCTTTGTTTTTAGTTGTTTAAAAAGCACACACAGACATTTTTGTGACAACAACTGGGGAACATGTTTACAAGGTCTGGCGCTTACCCTGCAAATCAGCAGGGATGCGACAGAATAGACGCGCCACGCAATTCTCACCTTGCGCCACCACAGATGCGTCCAATTTACAATGCGGCGCACTGTGGCGCAAGGATAGGCAGATACGTGTCGCATCCTGTGGTGTAAGGGCGACGCAGCTCCAGTAAAGCACAGGGGCCGCCCATTCTTAACGTGGTGCGTCACTCTGTGCGCCTGCTTCAAGCAGACGTAAAGGTTTTACACAGCAGTGTCGTAAAACTGCCTCAGTGAAATCTACAAGATTACACTGAGTCAGTTTTAAGAGGCTTTCCTGCAACGAAACGCCCATGTTGCGACGGACCGCCCACATGAAACCATGTAGCGCAGTGCATTACAACACGATGCATCTGCCTAGATGCGTCACGTTGTAAATAAGTCAAAACGTGGCACATGGTTTACGCCGCCTCTGCGTCAAAGAAGTGACGCAACGGCGGCACAAATGTGTTGCAAGGGACTTGTAAATCTGCCCATGTATATTCTTTTGTACCATTCTTTTTATTGACTTTTGCCTAAGAACGCAAACAAAACATACTGATATTAGCCTGGGTACCCTTGTATCCCAATACTCGACATGGATTCATCAGTTACACCCCCAGCCCTCCTCCGTGGTCACCTGTAGACTGAAGAGTATATCACCTCTACTGCGAGTCATTTACTACGAGGGCAGAGAGGCTAATAAGTGGGCTCCGCAGACAACTCTAAACACAGCTCATGACCAAATGTTGGGAGCCAATATACCATGCACAAGGAGTTGGTAAAACGAGATGTGTTTCTAAATATAAAGGTGTCCACAGAACAGCATCCTTCTCACAGGCAAGTACAATCAACTGCCAAGGAGAGCCGTTTGACTGGAACGTCATACGAAGGAATGTTCCAGAATGCTGATCACAGCAAAACACAGCTGATGCAAATAGGTACGCAACAGAGAAGGAATACATATTTATCATTCGAATCAAAATGTGTACACTCCAATGTAAGCCTAATACTAACTGTACATACTACTAAAACGAACGTATATGTATTTTACCATGCATTTTTATTTTACCTCAAGACCATTTAAATTGCATGCATTTACAAATTAATACGTGTTTCCGCTGTAACTGTATACGGCATACATTAGGCGCACACAGTAGGTGGCAGTGTTGACTTTAAAAACGTTCGCACCATCCTGCTCTCACTGACCGAGACAGAGTGCTCGGTGCCTAAGATTCTGGCGGTGTTAGGCGATCTCTGATTTCAAGGTGAACCATGATACATCCGAAATGCCAAACAGAGGCCTACCCCAGGAAATAGCGACTGCCACCCGATGGGCCACTCAGGGCCCCACTGGGCCGGTGGCGGCATCTGGACTGCACCCACACAGCCCATATCTACCACCACGCTGGCCAAAAAAGTGTCCCATGGCTGGATCTCGGATACCGGCCCATTGCCCGAGTGCCCGCCTTACCAATCCGACCCTACACATAACGATGCATTCTTACCCCAGCAGCTGCCAGTGAAGATGAAGGAGTTCTAATAAGGCACTAGAGTGTTCAGCTAGGTCACAAAACGAGCCTGCACTGTGAGACCTGCTTATGGATGAGACAGTCAATAGAATCATTCACTTGACTGAGCAGAAGCCTGGATATGTACGCACCATTGGTTCTCATCTCTTGCGTTTATAGGTTCCAGCAACGAGACTCCCAAAATATCCCTTCCCATGCGATTGTATTTGATATATAATGTGATCAGACCCCGTAAAAAATGTATAATTCATGATAGATTTCACTTTTCTTTTAAAATAGTTTCCTCTTTGTTCTGCAGTATTACAATGTTACATATTTACAATATAACAATTTACAATGCATTTTGTTTACCCTTAAGACCATTTACATCGCATGCATTTACAATACGTTTGCGTTATAAGTGTATACGATATACATTAGGCGCACAGAAGGTGGCTGTGTTGACAGATCTCTGGTTTCAAGGTGAACGATGATAAATCCGAAATGCTCAACAGAGGCCCACCCCATGAAGTAGTGACTCGCCTTACAGAAACGGCATCCTTTCATTGGGCCGCCATCAATCTTAAATACCCGGGAATGTCTATCAGTCCAAAACTGCAACAGTTACACGAGGCAAATGACCCCAGACTCCATAGTGGTCTCTCCCAGAAACTGCCTCTGTCTGTCATGGTTGGGCAGAGTTTGTCATGGTTGGGCAGAGTTGAGGTGGTCAGGCAGAATATTCTGCCCAGATGACCTGTCATATTCCAAGGAATTCCAATAAGACTGCTCAACAATGACAAGCGAGCCTTGCAAACAGCCATTGATACATCCAAATCGGCGGGCAGGGGAACACGCATATCAGGGACACTCCTCATCACCTGAGGGGTTGAGTCTTTCAGACAACAGAAAATACTTCCAAGCTGCAGGGTTCAGAATATTCTTTGAGCGGTCCCTTTACGAGACCGAAAGCCACTGGGTTTACATGGAGGTGGCAGCGATGGACAGGGCTCCTGGGGCTATTTCATGGCTACCCAAATGCGCCAGACCACAACTATGTCACCACTCAGATTTAAGAACACAGGGATTCGGCTACAAAGGGAACCAGTCTGACCAGCTTCCCTTCTCCATTTAAACACCTCATGGGTAACTTATCATTCATGCCAGACCTGGCGACCAGTTATTTCTGAAAGTGGACGGAGGGAGCGTGCAGGATGGTGGGTGACCTATTTCAAGGGAAGGGAATTGACGGGCATATTTATCAATATGTAACACAGCGCAGCACAGCAAGCCACCTTGCTGCACTGCGTGACAGGGAAAGGGAAGGAATACGCCGCATTTAACATAGTGCGGCACGTCCTGCCTTTCTCCAGTGCTGGCACACAATTTGCTGCCTAGCGCCAATGCAGGCACTCTTGCACCATGGTGCAAGGGTGCCTGTGTTGTGAGCAGGACTGTTTTGTGCAGGAAGGGGCACTTTTCTGCACAAGAACAATTGCTTGAGGCATTTTTCTCTTTCTACCTGTGGTGCAGAATGCTGCACACAGAAAGAGGAAACAAAGCAGAGAAATAAAATATTTTTGTCCTAGTTGTGCCTCCCCTACGGATGTCTAGCAGTATTGACACATCTCCAGGTCTAACACTTATCGTAAATCTTGCAAGGTGCCAAAATCCATGGGAGTTGCATGGGAACACCCACGTATCAGCCATGAAACGCCTCCCTGGGGCCGAGTGATGCAACTCAGCGGTTTGCACTGCATTTTGGTACTCCAGATTTATCAAGCCACTCAGGGCCATGCAAGGGGTCCCTGCATGGCTTGGTTAATCGCAGTTAGTAGGTGTGTCACATATGCACCCCGTTGCCTGGAGCAAGTGAGACGCAACTACTTGATAAATATGGTCCCAAATCTGTTTAGCAGTGCAAGCAACATTATGGACTGAATGAGTGAGAATTATCACTTACACTATTTCTGACTCCTGCATTATGTTCTACACTCTGATAATAAAGAAGCTGCCATTAGACCCCTAATGAAGTGGGAGACATTATTTAGTATCTATACTAGTCCTAAAGGCCTCATCTCTAACATTAACTCTGAACATCCAGTGTCGCTTCCAGAAACGGATTGGACAATCACAAGATATTGGCACCTTTTGTAAGGTAAAGAATATCCCCTGCCCCAATGACAAAAGTTGTTGTGAAATAGCTGCTCAATCTATAAAAGTGTGCAGAATAGCGATTGGATGCACACAATATTGATGGTGTGTCATATTACTTCGAAGAAGCTAAAACAAATATTGGGACTGGTGATGGTCCTTGTTAGAGGGGCTGCTTGCAGGAGGGGGATATATTGCGTATGTGTTGGACATGCCACTAGTTGAAGATGTTCTGCAAGCTCTTAGTCATATTAAAGGGTGACTATTAAAGGGTCTATCCCTTTCAATGAGAACTGGCAACTATGGTACTAGGCCTAGGACCTTCTAAATGCAGAGAACTTCCCAACACCATCTGCAGACTGATGCATAAAATGCTTCTAGCTGCAAACAATTGTTGGCACTAAAATGTAAATTTCAAACCGTCCCATCGATGCAGGTATGGTATAGTAAACTGTGAATGCTGCTGGCTATGGAAATCTAACCTGGATTGTTAACAATACAGTCTACATATATGATAGCGAGTAGCAACCTTTAGCGGACCACCTTACGACAAATGTTTTGAATGTGACTGCCCCTAGGTTCTGCGATCTCTCAACTTTACCATTTAACCGATGTCACTTAAAGTGAGATACCTCAGATTGTGAGGCGTCAATGATAGATATATCGCAGCACTGAGGGAGGGTCCCCTCAGATCCAGTGCCCATGGTTTACCTTTTAGTCAAACGCACCCTGTTGGAGACCTGTATGCCCAGTTTACTCACCTGGGAGAGAGAGGGTGGTGGGAGGGATGTGCGGAATACGAGTAATGTTGTATCACGGGCGTTTAAACATTAATGTGCAGCTCATATATTACTCATTCTCACTCTCGTTATGTTGAACGTGAAGAAAATCAATAAAATGTCAGGGGAACCAAAAAACAAGCATTGAAAATGCAATAGGTCTCGCCTTTGATTAAGTTAAAGCCATTTGCTTTGCTAATGGTATTGTATAGCAAAGCAAATGGCTTTACCTTCATGAAAGACGAGACCTATTGCATTTTTAATGTCACCTAGGAGTGATCATTGTCTTGTGTAACATTTCCAATACCTTGACTTGCACACTTATAAGTTATTAGCTTTGCATAATAAGTGTGATGTAAAGCGCTCTATACCCTGCAATGGGATGAGTATCGCTATAAAATAAATTAAATAGATGTGAGAGAGGGTCTGTAGAGAGCTGATCGGCATGGGTGGTAGCAAGAGAATCCGTGGAGAAAGAAGACTTTGGTGGTGTAAAATCTACAGCCAGCAAATACTGTTGCAATAAAGCAGGCCCTGTTCCTACTTCTGTGTCAGTGGCAAGTCCTGTTTTTTATGCTTCCAAATCTGCCCATCCTACCAGCAATGATGCTGATGTGAGAGGATGTGGCCCAACGGCCAGAGCTGCCGACTTCATTACATTATGACCTAGTCATAGTTCTAAGAATGCTTGCGTGCAAATCCAGAGGTAGAGAGCCCGCCCGAGGCGCATTTTCCAAAAAGCTGTCAGCATTGTGAAAAGAAAAAGTGCGTGTTGACTAATGAAGGAGACTGTGTCACACCACCCGTAAAAGATTCAGTCCATGTGGGTGGGGAAAAAAGTTGACAGGGTGGTAACCAGGATGGACTAAAAAGCCTCCGGGACAATCATAGCACCCCGTTTTGCATAATTGGTGACGCAAAATGACGCTCACCAATGGAAAACATGGGCAGAGCACAAAGCGAACTTCTGGAACCGTATTGATTCCAAGAAGCCCTCGCATGGCGAGAGCAGCACAAAAAACGCTTCACCTGGGGTCTGAAGACGAGGTAAAGAGCCCGCCTGAGGCGCATTTTCCAAAAAGCTGTCGGCATTGTGAAAGGAAATAGTGCGTGTTGACTAATGAAGGAGACTGTGCCACGCCAGCCATAAAAGATCCAGTCCACGTGAGCGGGGAAAAAAGTGGACAGGGTGGTAACCAGGAGGGACTAAAAAGCCTCTGGAACAATCATAACACCCTGTTTTTCATTATTGGTGACTCAAAATGATGCGCACCAATGGAAAACATGGGCAGAGCACAAAGCGAACTTCTGGAACCATATTGATTCCAAGAAGCACTCGCATGGCTAGGGCAGCGCATGCATGCTGCTAACGTCAGGCGAGACCTAAAAAGCCCGCGCACAGCTAAGCCTGGTGTTTCCGAAACCAACAACAAACCTGTAAAGGTAAATTAGGATAACACATTCTATAACTAGTTTTAAGCATAGGATAATATTACTATTTTAGCATCTAAAAAAGATTGTTATAAATATTTTAAAAAAGATAACAGGTATTTTTACATCATAAAATGTCATTTTGAAATGGGTAAAATCATATATGCCTAATAAAAGAATGACATTTTCCATTTAAAATTATTTATTTTTTTAAAACAGAGTTATGCTAAATATTTAAAAAAAACATAACTTTTGTTTTTCGAAATTGAAACACTATTTTAGATTGGGGAAATTTCGTTTAATCGTACTCCAAAAATGTTTAATCAAATTAAACATCTTTTCAACAAAAAAATCTTGAATAGTATATAAAAGCGTGTGATTTTGGAAAAAATATGAGTTTAAAAAATATTCAGATAGTATCTATTACTGTTTTGGATACAGTAGACGGCAGTGTGGAATTAAAGTAAAAACTGTACGATGCCCAGCTTGCTTTTTCTGCTTCGAGTGTCCATATAGAATGTTCACAGTGACGATGACATGGCTCGTGTGCTTCTGTTTTAAAACATAACTAATAATGGGTGCCGCTCGCTGAACCTGCCACGGACTGAGGAATACCATGGAGCCGGTCTGTGTCCTGTTGCTGGTCTGGAGGGGAAGTCGCGCTGCCTGCGGAGAGGCCGCTGCGGAGCTTGAGAGGCCGGGACTGCGAGGACCAGGGTGCTCTCTGACAACCTTACTCGGCACACCTGGTGACTCTTCCCGGCCCCGCCCCTATTGCCTACATCACTCCTCGCGGCCCCCGCTTCGCGGGAGCCGCTCGCTGAACCTGCCACGGACTGAGGAATACCTTGGAGCCGGTCTGTGTCCTGTTGCTGGTCTGGAGGGGAAGTCGCGCTGCCTGCGGAGAGGCCGCTGCGGAGCTTGAGAGGCCGGGACTGCGAGGACCAGGGTGCTCTCTGACAACCTTACTCGGCACACCTGGTGACTCTTCCCGGCCCCGCCCCTATTGCCTACATCACTCCTCGCGGCCCCCGCTTCGCGGGTGCCGCTCGCTGAACCTGCCACGGACTGAGGAATACCTTGGAGCCGGTCTGTGTCCTGTTGCTGGTCTGGAGGGGAAGTCGCGCTGCCTGCGGAGAGGCCGCTGCGGAGCTTGAGAGGCCGGGACTGCGAGGACCAGGGTGCTCTCTGACAACCTTACTCGGCACACCTGGTGACTCTTCCCGGCCCCGCCCCTATTGCCTACATCACTCCTCGCGGCCCCCGCTTCGCGGGAGCCGCTCGCTGAACCTGCCACGGACTGAGGAATACCTTGGAGCCGGTCTGTGTCCTGTTGCTGGTCTGGAGGGGATGTCGCGCTGCCTGCGGAGAGGCCGCTGCGGAGCTTGAGAGGCCGGGACTGCGAGGACCAGGGTGCTCTCTGACAACCTTACTCGGCACACCTGGTGACTCTTCCCGGCCCCGCCCCTATTGCCTACATCACTCCTCGCGGCCCCCGCTTCGCGGGTGCCGCTCGCTGAACCTGCCACGGACTGAGGAATACCTTGGAGCCGGTCTGTGTCCTGTTGCTGGTCTGGAGGGGAAGTCGCGCTGCCTGCGGAGAGGCCGCTGCGGAGCTTGAGAGGCCGGGACTGCGAGGACCAGGGTGCTCTCTGACAACCTTACTCGGCACACCTGGTGACTCTTCCCGGCCCCGCCCCTATTGCCTACATCACTCCTCGCGGCCCCCGCTTCGCGGGAGCCGCTCGCTGAACCTGCCACGGACTGAGGAATACCTTGGAGCCGGTCTGTGTCCTGTTGCTGGTCTGGAGGGGAAGTCGCGCTGCCTGCGGAGAGGCCGCTGCGGAGCTTGAGAGGCCGGGACTGCGAGGACCAGGGTGCTCTCTGACAACCTTACTCGGCACACCTGGTGACTCTTCCCGGCCCCGCCCCTATTGCCTACATCACTCCTCGCGGCCCCCGCTTCGCGGGTGCCGCTCGCTGAACCTGCCACGGACTGAGGAATACCTTGGAGCCGGTCTGTGTCCTGTTGCTGGTCTGGAGGGGAAGTCGCGCTGCCTGCGGAGAGGCCGCTGCGGAGCTTGAGAGGCCGGGACTGCGAGGACCAGGGTGCTCTCTGACAACCTTACTCGGCACACCTGGTGACTCTTCCCGGCCCCGCCCCTATTGCCTACATCACTCCTCGCGGCCCCCGCTTCGCGGGTGCCGCTCGCTGAACCTGCCACGGACTGAGGAATACCTTGGAGCCGGTCTGTGTCCTGTTGCTGGTCTGGAGGGGAAGTCGCGCTGCCTGCGGAGAGGCCGCTGCGGAGCTTGAGAGGCCGGGACTGCGAGGACCAGGGTGCTCTCTGACAACCTTACTCGGCACACCTGGTGACTCTTCCCGGCCCCGCCCCTATTGCCTACATCACTCCTCGCGGCCACCGCTTCGCGGGTGCCGCTCGCTGAACCTGCTACGGACTGAGGAATACCTTGGAGCCGGTCTGTGTCCTGTTGCTGGTCTGGAGGGGAAGTCGCGCTGCCTGCGGAGAGGCCGCTGCGGAGCTTGAGAGGCCGGGACTGCGAGGACCAGGGTGCTCTCTGACAACCTTACTCGGCACACCTGGTGACTCTTCCCGGCCCCGCCCCTTCATTGACCCCTCCCCCTAGTATAAGCCTATCGCCCGAACGCGCCAGCGGGACGCGCCCGGAGCGAAGACCGGGCAAAGAGCGGGCCGTTTGAGGCCGTTCGAGTACGGGCGAGGGAGGGCGTGGGGCACCTCAGCCTGTCTGCAATCCACCGCATACCAGGTGCTGTCGCTGACACTATGACCACGAGAGAAACCAGGAGCAAGAGTGCTATGGCGACGGGAAGGCCAACAGGTACATTGGATACGTACTTTGCTAAAGCTGGGTCCCTTCTCGTGGATGAGATTTCCATTCTTGAAAGACGCATCTCCCAAGAAATAGACTGGGTGAGGAGATCCTCCCTGGGACCCATCGCACATGTTGCCACCCCCGCCAAGCCACCAAATCCCATAACACCTCCGGCAGGGGGGGTAGTTGGGCTGTCTGCTCTTCCAGACCTATCTGTTACTAACTGCTCCATTACCTCCTCTATTGATTGTGATAATTCTGAGCATGCAGAGCTTAGTATCCTACCTCTTCCAAACTGTAAGGGCCCCACAGTACACACCACTGTTGAGGTAGCTGTCACTGAGCAGACCACAAGCAATACCAAGGCCCTGACCCAGCCCACACAGCGGGAGAAGGAGGGAGCAATCCCGAAAATGGATAAAAGGGCCTACAAAACCAGGGGGGGAAATTCTAAAGCTACTAAAGCCAACTCTAGAGCTAGGGGAACTAAACAGGACATAGCTAGCAAAGGGCCGGTCTCATCCCGTAAACACGAAGCCCTGCACCAACACACCCCGGCAAAAAATCCTCCTAGCCAACAAAATGCTGCCGGGATGTATGATAGTATGTTCTCTGATTTACGCACTCTATTGAGGGAATTGCTTAATCCCCTAGAAGACCGTCTGGCCAACATTGAAATCTGCCTAATAGATTTGCGTAGGGGATTACTAGGTATAGTCACAGACCAAAGAGCAGGTATGCACGCAGTAGGTGGGCACTCCATAGGGACGCCTAATTTACCTAATTCACTTTCAAATTCCATCATCTCGGCCCCTGTACCCCCGACAGTCACCCCATTGGAAAATGTGCAGCCAGCTTCTTTGTCAAAATCCGCCCCCGCACTACCCTGCAACCACCAACCCGTCACAGGATTTACCAGTAGGCTGAATTCATCTGGTACGGCCTCTGGTCCTAATCAGGTAAAATTATCAAATGACGCAAGGAACCCTACAGACAGGCAAGATAGCCAACAAGATTGGCGCAAAGTGGTAAATTTGCCTCCCGAGGCTGCTGCCTATTCTGTTGTCTTGAAGGGAGTACCCCCGTTCGAGGGAACCGTGGTGGAACCTTATGATTCTTTACATAACAAGGTCACTAGCTGGCTTAACACTCACAGGCCACTACCACCTAATACTAAGGGAGAAATTCTCATGGTTAGAAGAGTCCCATGGATCGGCCACACCGATAAGAAATGTGTTGGTGACTGCATAATTGTAAATTTTAGGAACCCCAAAATTGTGTCCTATATTTGCAATTGGACCGGGAACAAAGGGTCTACATCTATTGAAGTGGTCCACCTGTCACATTTTTATCCCAATACCTTTAAGCCAATTTTGAACAATGACAATGGTTGGACCCGGGTTGGACCTGCTGCTGATGGCCGCAGAGTCAGGCCCACCCGTAATGTCCCAAGCACAAACTTTGGTATCCCTTTCCATCCCAACAGTTACAGCTGTCTTGAACAGATAGATTGACTTTCTAAGGGTCAGGGGCATGGCGTATGCGAAATAGCCATCGCCACTCAAGAATATGGTGCCCCCCGAGGGGAGAACTTGTCATCTATTAACCCCCACGGTGAAGAAACTGAATCATCTAAAACCAAAACCATCTTGGGCGGTATTAATAACAAGCTAAAATTGTCAGTCCCAACACATCATAAAGCAGACCCGATGGAACCATCTACTGTTGAAATACTCCGGCCCAGTCTTACGATTGCACCATTGGATGCTGCCCCGCCTAAAAGTGGTGGAAGTGACCCTGACCCGCTTGACGTCTCCTTAAAGGTTCTTTCTTGGAATGTCGCTGGCATTGCCAATAAACTTGACACGAGCGACTGGGACTCCCTGATAGCTAACAGCGACATCTGCCTCTTTCAAGAGACATGGGCAAGGGAACCATTATCTAGAGTGGGGTATGCTGTGTTCGAAATAAACGCGATCTGGTCAGGCAGAGGGAGGCCCTCCGGAGGATTGGCGATCTGGGTAGCTAGCCACATTGGGTGTAATGCGGAGAGTTTACCGACGCATTCGCAGGACATCCAGTGTGTTCTGCTCAGGTGGCCTAATGCTTCGAGTTCAGCAATAATCAATGTATACTCCCGTCCCACTAAGCTGGCCATGGAATCTCCCACACTTGACGATCTTACCTGCTTTCTGGCCAGCCTCCCTAATGACTTTAAGATAGTCTTGGGAGGCGACCTGAATTGCCACTTTGAGCCCTTAGAAGGCCTCAAGGAAGGAGCCCTCGTTGTGGAAGATGACCTCTGGGGCGTACCGCGTTGCCAATCCCCATATGTTAAAATCTGGACTCCCTTAGTAGTACAAATTCTGTCCTTAACGCTAAATTTTTCTCTAAGGGCATGCAATGGCCGCAGTACCTCAGATACTCCCTCTGCATGTACTTTTAACAGGGTGAACCAAGAATCTAGGTTAGATTATATTTTTGTAGACATTAGTCTCTGGCCTATGGTTCAGGACTTCAGAGTAATATCAAGAACGGACAGTGATCATAATGCACTTGTAATGTTTATGGCGCACCCTAAAGGTGCTGATCGATCACTTGCCGCTGAGCCCAGTAAAGATCCCGGGAACTTGACAATTAGTTCCAATAGACGTAGGATCAAATGGGGGAAACTGGCGAGCTCTGAAGAGTCCCTAAGTAAAATTTTTCGGTTAGCACTCCCGAAGCTAATAGAAACGGACAATCTAATTTCACAGCCAAGAAACTTGGAATTCAATAGGAAACTAGCCCACATACATGAAGAATTGGTGGCCCTTCTAGGTGAGGTCTTTTACCCAGTGTTACCCCCAAGGAAAAATACAACTCGAACTCCAACCTGGTATAATGCATCTTGTAAAAAGGCTAAGTCCGAACTCCTGAAGTGTGTTAAAAAAGGATCGGACAAGAGCAAACTTGTTGAGCTTAGACGAACCTACAAGAAAACCATGGCAGTGGCTCGAGCCGACTGGGATTGGAATAAATGGCAGGATTTAACATCAGCACTGGAAGCGAAAGATCTGAGGAAATTTTGGTCCCTGGTGAATACCGGTATGCCAGACCCCAAAGCTGCATTAGAGCCAAATATTGCAGCATCCGTTTGGGAGGCCCATTTTGGCCAATTATACCAGGAACCACCTCAAATTGATGGTGGGAGGGACATGGTTTCTACTGTTGCTCCTGCCACAGCACCAGCCCTGGAATTTACTCTCCCCGAGGTGGTCAATGTTATTCTAGCCCTTTCGATGGGGAAAGCCCCTGGTCTTGACTAGGCCTGGGCGGTAAATTCCGTTCCGTTCGCGGAATTTGCGAAATTTGGGTAATTTCGCGTTCCGTGGAGAACGCGAAATTGCCCAAAAATCTGCGTTCCGCAACTTCGCGAAATTTTTTGCTTGTTCGCGTTCTCAATATGCGTGTTCGCGAGATATTTCACCCCGAGCACGCAAACAGCGATCGCGAACAGGAAAAAAGTATCGCGAACAAGCAATTCCGCGTGTTCGCGGAATTTCTGCGTGTTCGCGGAGATTTTTTACCGTTTCGCGGAGATTTGCGTAACGCGATTACGCAAATTCCGCCCACCCCTAGTCTTGACAGGTTGCCTGGCGATCTTTTTCGTTCATATGCAGACATATGGGGTCCCTATCTTCTTACACTCTTTAACGCTATTCTGGGTGGGATGGAGATTCCTTGTACTTGGCTGGGGGCTGAGATAGTGCCCATTTTTAAAAAGGGTTCTCCTCTACTCCCAGTCAACTACAGGCCAATAAGTCTCATAGATGTCCCCCAGAAAATTTACTCGCGCCTACTCCTAAACCATCTTATGGAGTGGATGGAGGAAAATAAAATTCTCAGCCCCTTACAAGCTGGCTTCCGGAAAAACACGTCCACCATGGACCAGATCTTCCGCCTCGTACTCCTATATTGGAAAACTGTGATCATTGAGAGGGGAAGGCTGTACATGGTGTTCGTGGACTTGAGGTCAGCTTTCGACCTGGTCCCCAGGAAGAAACTATGGGAGACACTAACGGGGCTGGGAGTTCCACCCCATCTATTAAATGCTATTATTAGGCTCCATGAAAACAATTTTGCACAGGTCAGGTATGGAAGGACGGGTGCGCTGACATCTAAATTCCCAGTTCATAGAGGGGTCAGACAGGGTTGTGTCCTTGCCCCGACCCTGTTCTGCCTCTATGTTAACACTGTAATTGCATATCTTGACAATGTTCATGATAATGACGCCCCGTCTCTGGCCGGCAGGAGGGTACCGGCCATTATGTTCGCGGATGATACCCTCCTGCTGTCCAAATCCCCGATGGGGATTCAACGGATTTTAGATGGTTTTGGCCTTTTCTGTAGCCAACATGGCCTGGAAATAAACACAGGGAAGACCAAATTTATGATATTCAACCCCTCAGCCAAAACTAGACCAAACCCATCCCTGAGTTCAGTTACACTTGAGAGAGTAAAAACCTTTCAGTACCTAGGGGTAACGCTGCATGAGAACCTATCATGGGAACCTCATGTAGCAATCAGTCGCATGAAACTTGCACAACTGTCCGGGGGAATTCTGAAGGTAGCAAATTCCTCCACCTACAAACCAACTAGCCCGGCAGTTGTAATGTACAAGTCGCAAGCCAAAGCAGCCGCATCCTACGGTGGAGAACTCTGGGGATACACGGCGGGCACAGGAATCATTAATGTAGAAAACAATTTTTTAAGGCGTCTCCTGGCCCTCCCCCGAGGCACACCCCTTCTTCCCCTAAGAATGGATATGGGTCTACCCTCTATAAAAGAGGACCTGGAACTTATGCCATTAAGGTTCTGGCATAGGCTCTGGTCTACTGCTGAGCTTGTACACTATAGGCAAGAGCTTGTACATGTTATGAATCTGAACTCCTGCGATAAAATTACCTGGCTAGCCTTGATAAAGAAAGAACTCTATCGGCTGGGACTCCCCGAATTATGGGAATCGCCCGAGCAAGGCTGCCTTGGGGTCTCCCGCAAACGCCTTGTGGGTATTTATAGGGAGCAACGTTATGCCTCCCTGGTCTCTGCATCTAACAAAGGGTCCTTGACTGATCGATTTTTGACTTTCAAGGACCACTACCAGTTTGAGGGATTTATGGATATTATTTTTCCCATCCTATCCAGAAAATTGTTCATACAATGGAGGCTAGGGACTGATAAATTTGTCCAGGCTGCTGCAATCATGACGAGGAAGAAACCCACATTGTGTTCTTTTGCCCAGCTTACAATAGACCAAGAAGATACTGGCTAGTCCCGCTATGCAGAAATCTAGGCATTAGGAGTCATCTGCAGGTGTACAGAATACTGAAAACGAACACTGATCCGCACATAGTCTTTGCAGTTGCAAAATTTTTAACGGCTATGTGGCATATAAGGTCTAATATAAACAAGAACTGTGCTGTCTAATGAATTCCACTGTATAGATGTCCGTAATATTTGTATATTGATTTTATTGGTTTTATTATGCTTGTATTTTTACTGATTGTTTTAAATGTATTGTGTGATTCTATCTTTTATGGCCTAATCGGCCGAAATAAAGAAAATTTGGATTGGATTGGATAATGAAAAAGCCTTATAACAGTATACTTCGCAAATGCAGCTTTAATTTGTTTCCTTTAACATTTGTTTCAAATGAGTGCGTTGTAAACAAGGCGAAGTAAATGAATGCGTTGTAAATGAATGCGTTGCTTACGTTTTCTGATATTCCCATTGAAGTAGTTCATCCATGGTCCCCAGATTTTCATATGCTTTTGAGGACACCCTCTGCTCACATATACTACTTTGTCAGCCGTAGCACATCTGTCCATTCCCTTCAGCCACTCAGTTATATGACGTACAGCGAGAGATATCCAGTGATGGTCAATGTTGTGTTTTGTGATTAAAAATCCCAGTCCCACCAGTGTCATGGAGCCCATGGACCCCCTTCTGATCCATCAATCCAAGAAGTGTGAATTTGGGTCCCATACTTACTGTCCCAAATCTGCCTAGTACCTTGTAGTCCTGGGCCTCAAAGTTCTTTATCATTAGGCATTCCAAATTCATGTGCTTATGCATGCCTATCTCCATTCTACATCTGGAGGCCAATTCATATAAATATGTGTGCCTAGCTCCATTCCCCGGCCACCCTGCATTGTGCCCACCCTATATGGGGTGTAATACACTCAGGGCCTCATTTATGAAAACTGATGCATCGCTGCGGTAAGACAGAGATGTGTCGGAACACCTGTGCTGCTGTGCAACATTTTCTAACGCCTTGGACGAGTCATATTTACGGTACAGCGCACTATGGCATAAGGATCTATGATGCATCAAAAATAAATTAAGCTTCCGTGGGACGGGTGCAGCAGAGAAAACTGACGCATGTGCAGCAAAAGTGATGCTACTCTGCTTTGTGGCACACAGAGCAGCACAAATCACCCTAGCGTCACATTGGACTGCCTAACGTGTCAAAAATTGCATGAAAATTGAGGCATTTGTGTTAAACAACATTTTCCCAAGCCTCAATACAGAAAAATGGAGCAGGCAGCAGCAGCCATGGCAACAACTCCAACAACCCCAACCCCTGCCAGGATGTCCAGGTAGACTTCCAGGGGAAGAGGAAGAGTAATTTTAGAGAGGAGGAGATTTAAATGTTGGTAACAGAGGTGACAAAGTATGAACATCAACTCTTTGTCAGCTCAAAATTGCCATTAAGGAAGAAAGAGGCTATTTGGCTGTTATAGTGGACAATTTTAACAGTGTTGGGCAAGCTTAAAGGACAGTTCCAGAGTGCAAGAAGTGGTGGCATGATTATAAGTACAGGATCAAGAAGAAACTGGTAAACAACCTGAGGCCAGCCATTTATACCAGAGTTAGAGGACCTGAGGACCAGGAGGAGCTGACCCCCTTGGAGGAGCAGGTGGCAGCAGTCATTATAGCAGAGTTGGTGGCAAGAATAGAAGAACAGGACAGTGTTGGCTTCGGGGACTAGCAAGACCTTCAGGATAAGTAGCAACAAGGAGCAATATGGGCAATAAGGCCATGCTGTGCAGGGCAGCAAGCCATGTCCCTGCAATGCACTGCGCTGTGGGCAAGGTAGAGGATACGATTCTTTCTCATGTACAGTCATACATCATATAAATGTAAGTCATACTGCCCAGTTGCATGTAGTACAGCTCAGTCCAGCTCCGTCAAGTTTGTCCATTCCATGTGTGATGTACAGCACAAGTCCAGGGTCACCAATATATACTGGGACTTGTAGTGGCATGTATAACATAAGTCAGCATAACTACAAGTCCCACAATACATAGCAAAAAACATGGACAGGAAGAACACATCATGCATGGATACTTGAACCCTACCCAACCAGATGCTGATAAAGCAGGACCCCATGCATCATGAGGCTAGTGTGTCTTAATTGTGCCCATGTGGCCAAATCAAAACTGTAAAGCAATGGAATGGAATGGGGTAGTCAGAGTATAAGCTCCTCGCATGAGAGGGAGGGTCAGGTGCAGCCACGGCCCGTGGAGGGAGTTCCGTGGGGCAGTAAGGCGGGTCGGGGGAGGGGCAGGGTGGGGGGTTCTAAAAACCGGAATATGGATAATTACAGGTAAGTAAACAATTAAATAAATAAAACGAATTTCGTAGCACACGCTGCATCGCAAAATGGTCAGGTGTGGCCCATGTGATGTAGCACCACATAAGAATGAGTGAAGAGCCATGTGTATAGTCACTAGCATGAAACTACATTGCACAAAGCTGTTCCGATTTGATGACTGAGAGCACACAGGTGTTGCCTACCATGGTAGAGACCACCCTAACTCCTGTCATGTACAAATCCATACTGGAGGTGGGAATTAATGCAATTTAAACACACCAGAGGACCATGGCCTTCATTTATGTAATTTTAGCATATGCCAATGCTGCAAATTACCGTGCTGTGCTGCCCTACACCACAGTGAAAGGGCTGGAATGCACTCTTATTTATGCAATATGTTGCATACCTGTGCTTTCTCCCTGCACTGGTGTAGTTTCGGCTCTCTACTGTCACTGTAGGCATCCTTTCACCGTGGTGCAAGGGTGACTCCTTCGCATGCAGGATTGTTTTTGTGCAGGAAAGGGCACCTTCCTGCACAGAAACCTTCCCAAAAGGTGTTTTCCTTTTTCTATGTGTGCTTCAGAATTCAACCCAGATAGAAAGAGGAAAAAACAAGGAGAAATTAAGACATTTATCCTCGTTATGCCTCACCTCAGGAGGTGTAAGGATTTTGCGCATCTCCAGTTTAATAGAATTATGTTAATTTGGGGCAGCTGTTAATGCAGAGTAAGGCAATGAAGCGATTTGCGCTGCACTGCCCTACTCAAGATTTACAAGGCAACTCAAAGCCACACAGGGTGGCTTTGTGTGGCTTCATAAATCTGAATCTGAGCCCTGCACCATGCATAAACCACTTTATAAGGTGCAAAAGTGATGCAAGGCTCTCATAAATAAGCCCCCATGTGTGTTTGTGGAAAGAATAGATGGTGTGTGAGCCCAGTGGGCCCATGGTAGTGCAATGCAAAGTAGGTGTTTCTGAGCAAATTGAACTGGCACTGTATATGAAAGGGGAGGCATTGCATAGCAAGGAGGTGAGAAGTGATGTGTGTACTGAAAGGTAGCGTGAGCAATACACATGCACTGATGTGCCGAAAAGTGTCACTTGTGTGGCAGATGGGAAGGGATGACAAAGAAGTGGGCATTGGAGTGCTACATGTGATGTGGACCTGGGTGAATATCTAGCAGGTGTCAGGAGGGAGCAGGAAAAATAAATGTCTTACCATGCCACATATGTCTAAGGAGGAGCATGTGAAACAGGGAATTGTGAAGTTATAGGATGACCAAGGTGCCACAACTATGGGCAGGATTCAGGAATGGTTGGAGGGTTAAATGTATGGGCCTAGTTGTGTGGCAATCATTGGTAGGTACATGTCAAATATTATCATCACTACTAGCATGTGGGGTACAGCTTGCCCCATAGCCCTCAAGTACAGACAAGCATGTTGGTCAATATGGTGATTCACATTGTTGGTGTTGGGATTACATGAGAGTCAATGTATGATCTGGGTGCCATAAATGTGTGTTTCCGGGCCTAAATGATGAGGGTTGCCAGAGGAGTCATGTACTGGTACAAGTGAGTGGGGCTGAGTCAAATTATGTGTGATACTCTGCAGATAACCAACTCTGGCGATGAGGAGATATGGTGAGCGCCAGTGGTAGCAATCTACCTAGTTTAATTGGGCCTATGCCCTCAGAGTTGGTACCTTGTGGCCACTGTTCTGAACTATGGAGCCAACTGTGTGGGTTTTGAAATTACATGAGTGTACACAAATAAGAAAACCATACTACGTACATGCCCTTACACTTCCCTGCAATGTAGCAAAGTTGCTATCTGTATAGAGTAGTGTGCATGTGTGTGAAATATGAGCCCTTGGCCACATTAATGCACAATGTGCATACAAGACAGCACAACAAGGCAGACTGCCATGGTGTACTGCATGAAAGGCAGATTGCAGGATCAAATCAAATACATGACCAAACCCACAAAATGTTTCCTGGAGCTGTTGACTGCGTAGTGGCCAGAGGGAATACAGGCAACCTGATGATTTCTTACAATGTGCACAGTAGTGTTGTCAATATGTGATACCACATTTAGAAAAGCCATAATGAAAAAAGGGCTAATCACCAAGGCAGATGTTGACTATACATCAACTTACCCACACAGGGTAGGCAGGTCAGCAAGCTGGGTCACTGTGTTGCAATTTGTGGTATGAAATGAAAAGTCACCCTTGTCACACAGTGGGTGGGTGAATTAAGCAGAGATACTGCCATCAGAAAGGCAATTACAGTGCAACTTTGCCACAATTCCTGCATGTCACCAATCTCCTAAGAATCAATGTTGAACTCAAAATTAATTAAAATAAAGCCTGTATGTCAGCCATATTACTCATGTCAACATCTAGCATAGATCACCATTAACATATCTCTATTTCACTGCAGAGGGAGAAACAACACCTCCTGAACCGCTGCCTGTCCTGGATGACCAACCTGCTGATGATGACGTCCTGCCCCCCATGGACGATGACATCTTTCTGCAACTCCTTGACCCCATGGGAATACCTTCTCCTGTCGCAGGAGGGGATGACAGCATCAAAGATTCTTCAGAAGGAACGTCGTACCATGGGACATACCTCAGCTGCCTGTCCAAGCACAGTCCAGGACTCCAAGTACCCCAAAGTTATCTTCCAATAGCAGGCAGTAGGAGTCGAGCGGCAGAGGAGGGTCAGGCAGGGATGGAGAACTTCACGGCCACCCTAGAGGGAGTTCTTAGTTGCCTCATTTCCAATAAGGATACCTCTGAGGCAATGAGAGGCACCTACCCTCTGCTGTATAGATTGAAACAGTCCATGGCTGATATTGCTGGTGTCATGATGACGAGGCAAGAACAACAGCCCTGCTGATGTGACACCAGTGAGGTTGCCACCCAGCTGTGGGCTCTCTGCACAGTCCTTAAATCTATGGAGCGGAAGCAGGACTCCTATCTTGCAACAATGGGTGCCTTCCACCGCAAATCTGCTGCTGTGCTGCCAAGCCAGCAGGTCCTCTTCTGTGCTGTGCTGCCTTCCTTGTTGGCGCAGGGAAATGCGGCTGGGTACAGGGGAGCCACATATTCTTCCCCTGATATGTGTGTGGCTCAGATGCCTCCTGCACCAACACCACCACCCTCAGGGGAGGCAACACACACATCAGAGGATGAAGATGTGGACTACAACATTCTCCAGTGGACAAATCCCCACTAACATTTGTCTATGCCACTTGACCAGTGTCTCACAGGACTTGTTTTTATGATCATACCCCTGCCCTTGTCACCTGGTACTGTCCTCTTTTTGCACATCCACCTGTTGACCTGAACCATATGTGGACTGGTGATGTGGCCTACCTTCCCTAATGGCAATGTGGACCTCCTTCTCACAGGAATACTCCTTTACTCAACATATCACATGGCATGTATCAACCATGGACTCTGTCTGGACAATCTTTGGCTCTCAAAGAATGTTGGGTTTGTTGCTGCAATAACTGCTACTGTGAATTAGCCTATGAACACACCGCTAAATAAATGCACTACCTTGAGCCTGTGTTGTACGTTTGTTGCAAATAGGACTACCTAGCCCATGGTGGATGTGCAAACCCAAATGGCACCATCTCAAGGAAATTGAGCTACAGTCTCTATCACGTTCTCTTGTTGGATAAGGTCAAGCATCATGGACCACCTCTGCCATGGCAATATGTTGCTAATCCATTTGAACTATTGAAAAGGATGGTGTGACAATAAGCATCAGTCCCTTGAGTGCCACACAATGAAATAGGCCAAACTAATCACACAGTTGCAGTACTGTATACATTGGGTCCAGTGACACAGGTGAGCCACTAATACATGCTCACACATCCACAGATATCAAGCTCAGTTATCATGGCTATGCCATCATGCACATATGTCAGCCCCAATGCTTTAACTGGAGATCTCCTATGAGTACTATCATAATGCATGCACTGACAATAAGCAGATATTAGAACATTGGAATGTGGAGCACTCCATTCAATACAATGAAGTGCTCTGTGCTTCTACGGGCCGGTAAAAGCCCGCAGAGAAACATTCCTCGTACCAAGTACAGTATAATAATACTTTGGAACAACAAGGATGTAATACATAAAAAACTGTTTCAAGACAACCTAAGCCAACTGTTTTCTTCAAATACAAAATACTCCAGAACCACAAAGGGAGTCTCCAAAGACATCTTAATACCCGCAATATTCAAGGAGGAGTACATGCTCAATCCTTCGCCGCAACATTCCACATAGCGTTTGTTCACAGCTGACCTCTCGGAGCCCAAGGGGATTTAAACCTCCTCGGGCTCTGAGAGGCTGTTGTTTTAGTTTTTTAGAACATTCTGCCCTCCAGTGGCAGAATTTTCTAAAAGCCTTATTGCCCTTCGTAGCTGGCCTATACGGGCCATTAAGTCCCGCTCCCTTGTTAAAGGCCATCGCCTTCGGCCAGGGCCTTTAACCCTGGAGCGTGCCTTTAATGGCTGTTATAGCCTGCTACGGCAGGCTATAAGGCTATATTAGAGCACTGGAATGTTGAAAGCTCCACTGAAGACAATGCAGCTCCAGAGATCTGTATTCACTGGTAAAGGCCCTCTCAACTGAGTGTTCTAAACTCCAGAAGCTGCCAAGAGCAATCCATTCTATTGTTTAACCCCTTCGCTGCTGCGGACATTCCGCTGCAGCGCTGGGGGGGGCAGGGGGGCAGCGCGGTGGGCCTGTGCTCATGACGGAGCCGTTCCGTCATGAGCCACAGTTGAGCTGTGCTCATGACGGAACGGTTCCGTCATGACTCCGCCCATTTGCGTTGTCCCCTCGGACAGGCGGGGAAACAGCGCCGCGTAGGCGGAGCGGCCGCCAACGGGAGTGTCATGACGGAACCGTTCCGTCATGAGCACACGGCAACCGTGGCTCATGACGGAACGGTTCCGTCATGAGCGGGGAAGGGGTTAAAATCACAGTTAGCTCAACAGTCATACTAAGGTGAAGAGCTGAGTAATGGTAAATCCTCCATGATATGTACAGTATTGTGAAAAGCCTCAACAAATGTCTTTCAATTTAATTGGACACATTTTCATTGATGAATGGGTAAATACATCTGCTGGAGTACAAAGGAAGATGCCTGGAAAACATCACCAAAACTTTGCTGCACATGAACTGGATATACTTGAAGAACAGAGGGCTGAAACCAACACTAGAACAGCAACAAATTGGGCTACTTAAATATTCAGAGGCAGGTTGGTAGAAAATGGGCATGTACCAGACTTTGAGATGAAGCCACTGCCTGAACTCTGTAGCCTTCTGAGACATTTGTATGCAGAGGTAAGAAATGCTAAGGGGAATGTTATAGTAATCAAAGCCTTATATCAGCAAGGGCTGAACTAAGTAGACAAATTAATAATCTTCCTTTTTAGCAGAGCTGTTAATATCATGCCTGATGCTGTTTTTGCACCCGCTAACAATGTGTAGGAGCAAATAAAAAAAAAACATTGTAGAGAAGGTAAAGATATCAGAGTAAGAGAAGAGTTTAAATCAGCACAGGGCATGTCATTGATAAAAAACTGTGGTGTCTTGAACTTTTTGATACCCAACTACACCTTGCGAGATGTGGCAGGGAAGGATTACGGGAGTTGCCTAAAAATGCTTTCACCTTCCAAGTAGATGAAAACAACCAAGAGTATGCAACCTTAACGTATAATGAACAGACAAAAAAACACAAAGAAGTACATGAGAAACTAAGACCCCAAAACAGAGGTTGCTTCTATGTCCAGCCAGGCAATGATATGAGTCCTGTAAAAACCTTGACATTTTATATTCCCAAATTGCCCAGAGTTTGCACATGCTTCTATGTTCAACTAATGAAACTGACTGTAGAGGATGCTGCAAGTGCCTGTGTTTGGAATTTCAAGAAGCCTCTCGGGAAAAACACAATTGGAGGACTAATGAAAGACATCAGCAGAAAAGCAGGATTAAGTCACATTTACACAAACCATTGCCTGCACACAACAGCTGTGCAATTGCTTTCAGATAATGGTCTTGAAGCTCGACAGATTATGGCAGTCACTGTCCTCAAAAGCGTGTACAGAGTTATTGGGAAGCATCTTCTGAAGATCGAAATATATGGTCCGCTGTACTAGCAAATGCAGGTGACAGTCCCAAGAAAAATACATCTAAGAAATACATACATGGACCAGAAATCTGTGTATACATAGAAGGCAATCCTTTGTTGAAGATACCAGGGAGCAGCACAGATCACAATATGAATGAAGTTATTTCCGATGTTTTCTCACACTGAAACATCTAATTTAATGGCAATTTACAATTTTTAATGAAACAAAAGCTTATAAATAAAAGCTTACTGTAACAAATTATTTTTGATGGTTCTCATGCTTTGCAATGTTCCTTCTTTCCCAAACGTATTAGTGTGCATGTTTAACTCTTAAATTTGTAATTTGTTATTCCATGATTTAGTACTGTAATTGTAGCACATGGTTATGTTAATAGTGTAATAAATAATATTTTTTCTCAAACATAACTGTGTGTTGTTTTTTATTCTCCCTGTCTGTATACAGTTTCATACTACTGTTCAAGTCTGTAATAATCAAGTACGGTTTTGAACTGTCTGTTTTTTTTTCCTGTCATGACCTGTTTTTTTAAAAAGTGTGGTTAAAGTACCGCGCTGGAAGGTGTTCCTATCAATCTAATTTTCTTACATTCTCTGTCTCATCTTCTACCAGTGCTAAATGTGAAAAATGTAATCTTGAGCCTTTCACCTTTATTACATTGGTGGCAGCTTAAGATACAGTGAACAAAGCAGTCCTACAAAGTACCAATAGTTGTAAGGGGCATTTAAAGTCAGGCTTTTAACAGATGCCGGAATAAATCTGATTATTTTGGGTCTATGAGCCGGGCACCTACAAAAATGAAAGTGAAAGGTTGGAAGTGTTGTTTGTTTTAAATGCACATACAAAGTATGTGATGCAGAAAGCACTATGCCTCATACAGGCCAGTTTGTGAGCATTATTGACCCAATATCAGAATAGCCATTGGGTTGGATGGGAAAACTAACCCATAAACCCAGTGCTGTCAGTTTGTGGCAAAAGTGAACATAATTTCCAGGCTGATGGAGCTAAAACATCATGCTGGCAACTAGCAGCACATTTGGCCTGAGGTGTAAGTGGGATGAAAAAACTGGGGGGTCTCTTAAAGGGGCGTGGTTGATGTAATTAAGGGCATGGCTTAAAAACACACAAGCTAAAGATCTGTGCTTAGCTTAGTGTCAACATGAATAGGAAGAGGCACTTCTTTTAAGTACCCCACCCGACCGCACAGCTAAGATTGCGCCGCTTTGGCTGGCCGTTCAAAATGTCATCCATATCTAGTCCAATATTTAATCGCATTAACCATTCACTGCACGTTTTTCTTTTGGTTCCACATTTATTGATCCACACTCGGGATGTTGTGCTATTTTCAAAGTTTCTGATGTATAAGCTGTGCCCATCCGGGCCTCTTGCTTAAAACACGACAAATGCAAAAGGTTCATCCGAAGCAGCGTTTATTATAAAAGACCAATGCATTTCGGGCCCCAAGGGCCCTTCATCAGGGTGCGCTAAAAATGACAATAAAACAAACAATCATTACCATCATAGCAATGCTCAACATTTGATCATATCACCATGTTACAATACAAAATATGTCATATATTACATCTACCTCGTACTCATCTTTCTATGAACCCCCTGCGGGAATCAGTTACGATGTTACCCCTATATTCATAACAAACTGTTCTTGATCACTTCTGGATATGGCGTTAATCTCTTCTATTCTGTACAAAAAGCATTCATCCCCCTTCTGGATATTATGTGTGTTTAGATAATTCACATTACCCATTTCCTACTGAATGTAATTAATGTATTAACGGATGTGTATTAAAAAAACATTCATCCCCATCATGTTCCGTGTTCTCTCCTCACGAGACCTCACGCTACCTCATGCTGATAATCACGCTTCTGACATCTTCACTCACCTACTCACATTCATACTTGCCGTGGTTGTATCAATATCGTCACTCACCATTCTTTCATGGTTGCTACTACCCAGCCCTCTCTTTCAAAAAGTAGACATCGCTGTAATTCACAACGCTCAAACTAACCCATACACCCTCACAAACATCTTCCACACACTCGTCGTTCAGTGTTGCTGAATGCAACATACTATTCCCATGCATCAACCCAATTATCAATCCAATACATTCACGTACCTGCTTCAAACGTACACGCTAATCCGTCACCATCTTGTTTTCAATGCGTTTTTTTAGCTTAGTGTGCCACCCGACTGGCATTTTGCTGCTTCTGTCATTGCATCCACATATATAATACAACAAGTAACATTACACCTACAACAAACCAGGACTATTGGTTCTGGCAATTCTTGTTAGTTGCATAAGATAAATAAGCAGCAACTATGCCTTCATTGTATATAATATTGAAAATGCTTCAGTTGTGACATGATGAGACTGTCAAAGAAACATAACGAGTATCTTCGAAGTTACATCAATGTCAGTTAAGTGTGGTACTGCTGCAGAATTAGGATTTTTTTTCACGCTGATGGTGAGGGCAAAAACAGAGAAGCCCAAAAGAGACCCGTCTCGGCACCTGCTTTTCAGAAGGACCCGGCCCACACAAAGCCCTGCATTTAGCATTTAATTTTTCTCCAGAGTTTTATATAGCGCCAACTTGACCCAAAGGTATCAGAGCTCTTTACATTAGCACCAGTTGCATTACAGACGGACACATTCATTTTTGTTAGGCACTGGAGGGATACAGGGGCATATCAGCAAGGCGAGGCGACAAAATTATCGCCGCTTTTGCGGCCGTTTTCGGCCGAAAAGCGGCGATAATTTTATTGCCTAATTAGCAAGCTCACGCTGACGCGTGAAAACTTGCGTTAGCGTAGGAATTCCTAACGCCCAGCTTTGCATCTCTAATGAGATGCAAAGTGGGCATTCCTGACCTGACCTGACATGACAGGAGAAATGTCGCTAAGCGACATTTCTCTTATCATCAAGCCCCACGCTATGAAGCATAGCGGCAAGAAAAGTAGCGATAACCCTTGTTATCGCTTCTTTCCTTACGCCTGCTTCAGGACTGACTGAGCCATGATATCCTATGGAAGGTGGATATCATGGCTAAGTTTGTGAGTCCCTATCATCAAGCTAACGCCACATTGCGTGAGAGTATCGCTGAGTTTCCAGCGATAATCTCACATTAGGCAGTCAGCGTGAGGATTTTTATCGCTTTTGAGATAAGCGTTGATAATAGCACGCTATCTCAGTGATAAAAATCCACACTAGCCAGCGATAATTATCCTAGCGCTAAGTGCGCTTAGCGATAATTATCGCCGGTTGTTGCTGATATGCTCCTAAGTGATTTGCCCAGAATCACAGAATGTTGAGCGTCCCTGCCTAGACTCAAACCCATTTCCCCAACGTCGAGGTCGACCGGTCTAGCCTTAAGGCCACATCCTCTCCCCAATTAAGTAATCACTGATGCTTAACCATTCCTAAATTGAGCTAGATGTGAAAGACCAAATTAGCAGCCTTTTACAGGAAGTATTTTATTTTGAAAGCAGATTGAAAATAAAACAAATTATGTTATTTACTATAATCTCACAAAGTAGTAATGGTTCCACACCTCAGCTGCACTGCCAGAAATACACAGTGAACCCTGTGAAAATAATACAATGAACTTAAGAAACACAAAATAATCAACTTAAACAGACATTAATAGCACTCAGAATACCTCATTGATTCCTACTTCATGCTGAGCATACAGGCTTATATTTTCCATTTCGCTTCTATTTCCAAGCGTTGGCTAAATGTAAAATGTTTTCAAAAGACAATGTTTTTTTTACAGGGACACAGTGGCAAATAGCAGATCAACGCAACAGATTGGGGGGTCAATGACCCCAGGAACTTGGCCTTTTTAAGCAGTTACGTATTACGTTTAGTAAAATACATGTTATATTTAACAGAGAGGTAAGTTTGGTGGAGAACTGCTATTGACTTAATTGCTCTGTTGAAAGTACATTCTGTCCTCGATAAACACAATTTTTATGGATTACAACAAACTCGGTGAGAGGGGAAGAAAGACCTGAGTGCAGGCCACTGAGCAGGTGAATTTTAATGAACTGAATGACTAATTTAGCAAGACTGTACATGTACGGGCCCATGTACAACAACATAAAATTCTGTTTTCAAAGTGAGGCAGACACTTTAACGAGCCTTCTTATCACTTACCACATCGGTGCGCTTTCTAGCCTGCCGAGTTAAGCAACATGGGTTGAGCTCTTCGTTATTTACAAAATGTCCACTTCACACCAAACGCATGCGCAGAAAAAAAACACCTATATCTGTCTCTAAAAACGGAAAACACCTTGGGGAAGATTTACAAGCCCTGTACGCCACATTTATGCCGCCGTTGCGTCACTTTTGTGACACAGCAGCGGCACAAAGCAAGCGCCATGCTGCGGGGTATTTACAACATGACGCTTATAGGGAGATGCGTCACGTTGTAAAGCCCTGCGCCTCATGTGGGCGTTCCGGTGCAGGTGGGGGGGCGTTTCGGCGCAGGAACGCCTCCTAAAAATGGCTGAGTGAAATCTACAAGATTTCACTCAGTTACTTTTACGGCCATGCTGCGTCAAAACCCTGTGCTTGCTTGAAGCAGGCGTAGGGATTGACTCAGCATGTTAGGCATAGGGGCACTCCGAGCCTTGCTGGAGCTGCGTCTCGCTTGCGACTCCAGCAATGCGTTACTTTTACGGCAGCAGATGCGTCACGCATCTGTCTATTCTTGCCCCATGGTGCGCCGCATTGTAAATGTGGCGCATCCATGGTGGCGCAAGAGGTGTCTGCCGTGACGCAAGATAACTGGCGCATCCCTGCTGATATGCAGGGATGCACCAGTTATTGTAAATCTGCCCCCTTTCCTTTGCCTGGCATTCTTGATGTTCATCGTCATCCCGATTAGGTCCAGTGAATCCAAACCTTTTTCAAAGGCTATCATGATGTCCTCAAGAGGAATACAAGCCTGTAAGCACGGTGCTCTATCTAGCTCCTCTTTTACCAGAAAAAAACCTTTTTGACACTCCTTGTTACAAATTAGTACTACTTTCTTAATGAAAAATCTTCATATATTGGCTGTTATGCCGGCATAATCTTTAATGAACTTTCCATAGTGCTCAAGAAGAGACAAGAACTCTATTTTATTGGTTGGTTGTTTCGGAGATTCGGTAACTTTTACATATTTTTCTTGGGGCTCTCCGCATCTTGTGTGATCAAATATCACAAATAATTTGACTCTTGTACTCCAAACATATTTTTTTGCCTTCAACACTAACCCAGATGCAACAATCTTCCAACCACCATACAAACTCACTCATTATTCACTTTTTAATTTATACCAATTATTAAAAGATTCTCTATTTAACACGACTCTGAAGATACTGTTTGAGATCAACATCGTAGCTCCCTAAAAAACAGAAGTCAGTGGTATAATTCCAAAAAAGCATTGTTTTGAATTTGAAAGCATCTATTGGAGTTATAAAACGTCAATTTCTGCAAATTGTCTTCAATAGTAATTGGTGGAAAACTGAGATTAGAATGAAGGTTCTAAAGTATTGTGCCACAGCTAACGTGAAAATATTTCCTTTTTTTAATTGCATTTGGCGAGCTAAAACCTCTCCAAATAAAGCAGCTATACTTCTGGTAAATCTGCACTTATGCCCAAAAATGAACACTCAAAAGAAAATATAATTAATATCAGTAAAAATAAATATATATATAAATGCAAATCGCCGCCTGCAGCTGCCTCGCTTGGACAGAAAATGACGAATAGCGGACCCAGAAGATGGTGACAATCAAAGTGCTTTATTCAATTGCCCAGCCAGACCGCCATTACGCGTTTCGACCCCCACTCGGGTCTTGATCACATGACGCGTTGCTACAGGAAAAGGCGGCATTTAAGGTATTGTGGCAGGAAATGACATTGTCATAATTGCAACATTGAGCATAGAAAGCAGCAAGTTACTACTAGCTGCTTGAAAAAGAGTACTTTGCAAATCATCATGCGTAATAATTTAAGCATCATTCAATAAATACATAAATATGTAAATATAAATATAAACATGAATAAATATACATGCCTATACCAGTCTGGATACAGTGACATACATAACTATACACCTGTAGGATTTCTAAACAGAATTTCCTCTATTCAGCACATTCATTTATGTTGAAGGTACTGGTTCATATGTCAACTGTTCCAACAATGCGCACAGTAATCACATTTCCGCATTCTGAGGGCTTGTCTGGACCATTGGATTGTAGGTCCGTGACGGGACCAACTGGACCTCATTTATATTGGGCATGATTGTTTATACATGGACTTCCAATACCATGCCTATTTAGGCTTTGATTGCTTTGGGGAAGTACTTGGGCCAGGATGCACTGTGTTTCCATTGGGAACATCATTGGAGGACTATAAATCATACTCACCTGTGACTGTCCAAGTAGCCATGTTTGCCGCTGGAACCTGTGAACAAGGCAATACATTGAAACGCGTTGGAGAGACATGTATGTCCTTGTTGCAATTTCATATTAAAGATGATTGTTCCCAGTTGGAGTGTACCGCCTTTAGCTTCCCGGGGCCAGGTGGGGAGCCATTCCTTAATCTATATATATATATATATATATACAAATTCACTGAAAAAAACATAGGTTTCACACATGTTATAGTTAGCTGGACATTTCACTCATAAAAAACCATTGAAATTCCCCCGTTATAGTTAGTTCAGCTAACTATAACTCGCGCGACCGCCACTCTATCACAAGGATGATGTCATCAGTGATGTCATCAGTGATGTCATTTGAGATGTCATAAGTGATGTCATGAGTGATGTCACTGACCATGTCATGAGTGATGTAATATGTGACGTCATCAGCAGTGGATGATGTCATCAGTGATGTCATCAGTGATGTCGTTTGAGATGTCATCAGTGATGTCATGAGTGATGTCACTGACCATGTAATGAGTGATGTAATATGTGACTGAACTAACTATAACGGGGGAATTTCAATGGTTTTTTACGAGTGAAATGTCCAGCTAACTATAACATGTGTGAAACCTATGATTTTTTCAGTGAATTTGCAAGGTTTTTTAAATGCTAATTCCTAACTATAATGTGTGTGAAACCTATGTTTTTTTGAGTGAATTTGTAAGGTTTTTTAAATGCTAATTTATGTATGTATTATTATATTTTTAATATATTTATTTTATAATAAACTACCTATGTATATAGTTATAGATTGACTGTATCTTGTAATATGGAATGGCTCAGCTCTTTTGTTTTTAATTTGGATAAAGTTGAACAGCATAGTTAATATCTTCTATAAACTGATAACCAGTTTAAAATGTTTTTTTTAGTTTTTAAGGGTTTTTCACAGTGCCCGGATCGTGAGCGCACCGCGCAATATTTATAATTTTTTTTTCTTTTTTGGGACCTTAGGGGTCTTTCATGGCCCCCCTGAGAAGGCCTAGGGCATGGGTACTCACAAACTTTCTCTCGGGGGCCAAATTTACAGTGTGGTTTCTGGCTGAGGGCCGCACCGGTGGGGGCGGGGCCAGTGGGGGAGGGGGCGCGGCTAGAGCAAAAAAAAACTATGACCATGAGGTTGAACACAGGCGCCTGCAGCAAACGCCTTCATCCACTGAGCCACCAGACCCGGTATGCACACATATCTATCTATCTATCTATCTATCTATCTATCTATCTATCTATCTATCTATCTATCTATCTATCTATCTATCTATCTATCTATCTATCTATCTATCTATCTATCTATCTATCTATCTATCTATCTATCTATCTATCTATCTATCTATCTATCTATCTATCTATCTATCTATCTATCTCTCTTTCTCTGTTTCCCTCCCTCTCTCTCTCCCTCTCTCTATTACTCTCCCTCTCTTTCGCTCCGTCTCCCTCCCTCTCTCTCCCTCCATCACTCTGTTTGTCTCCCTTTCTCTCTGTCTCCCTCCCTCTCTGTCTCACTCACTCTGTCTCACTCATTCTGTGTCTCCCTCTCGCTCCCTTTGTCTCACTCACTGTTCGTCTCCCTTTCTCTCTGTCTCCCTCACTCTCTGTCTCCCTCTCACTCCGTCTCCCTCCCTCTCTCCCTCCCTCTCGCTCCCTCTGTCTCACTCACTGTTTGTATCCCTTTCGCTCTGTCCCCTCCCTCTCTGTCTCCCTCTCACTCCGTCTCCGTCCCTCTCTCTCTCCCTCTCGCTCCCTGTCTCACTCACTGTTTGTCTCCCCTTCGCTCTGTCCCCTCCCTCTCTCTCTCCGTCTCCCTCCCTCTCCCTCTCTCCCTCTGTCTCCCTCCCTCCCTATCCCTCCCTCTGTCTCCGTCTCCCTCCCTCTCTCTATCTCTCTCTCCCTCCATCACTCTGTTTGTCTCCCTTTCTCTCTGTCTCCCTCCCTCTCTGTCTCACTCACTCTGTCTCACTCATTCTGTGTCTCCCTCTCGCTCCCTTTGTCTCACTCACTGTTCGTCTCCCTTTCTCTCTGTCTCCCTCCCTCTCTGTCTCCCTCTCACTCCGTCTCCCTACCTCTCTCTCTCCCTCTCGCTCCCTCTGTCTCACTCACTGTTTGTCTCCCTTTCGCTCTGTCCCCTCCCTCTCTCTCTCCATCTCCCTCCCTCTCCCTCTCTCCCTCTGTCTCCCTCCCTCCCTATCCCTCCCTCCGTCTCCGTCTCCCTCCCTCTGTCTCCGTCTCCCTCCCTCTGTCTCCCTCCCTCTGTCTCCATCCCTCCCTCTGTCTCCCTCCCTCCCTTTGTCCTCCCTTCCTCCCTCTGTCTCCCTGCCTCTCTCTCCCTCCCTCTCTCTGTCTCCCTCTCTCCCTCCCTTCCTCTCCGTCTCCCTCCCTCTCTCTCCCTCCCTCTGTCTCACTCACTGTTTGTCTCCCTTTCTTTCTGTCCCCCTCCCTCTCTCTCTCCCTCTCCCTCCCTCTCTCCGTCTCCCTCCCTCTCTCTATTGCTCTCTTTCTCCCTCCCTCTCCCTCCCTCTGTCTCCCTCTCTCTCTCTCTCTCTCCCTCTCTCTGTCTTCCCCCCTTTCCCTGTCTTCCTCCTCTCCCTGTCTTCCTCCTCTCTCTGTCTTCCTCCTCTCCCTCCCTCTTCCTCCCTCTGTCGCACTCTGTCTTCCTCCCGCTGTCACCTCACCCCCTGCTCTCACTCCCTGCTGCCCTCCATCACCTCACCCTGCTGTCCTCTGTCACCTCACCCCGCGCTGAGACTGCTTCCAGGGAACGCACACGGCCGCCGCACCCAAGTACTTCACAGGTCTTTTAAAGACCATTCACTTGTTAATGAGACTTTGTTGTATTTCATCTCTTCTTAGCGCCCCTGCATCGCCACTCAATCAGAGGGGGGATGCAGGGGCGCTAAGAAGAGTTGAAATACAACAAAGCCTCATTAACAAGTAAATGGCCTTTAAAAGAATCGCCCGGCCTCACAGCTCCGTGATGCTGTAACCGGCGGTGTTCGCTGACAAGCACAGGGCACAGGCACTCTATCTGCAAGGTCCGCTGGCCGCCAGGGAAGGCTTGCCGGGCCACTGGCGGCCCGCGGGCCGTACTATGAGTACCCGTGGCCTAGGGGGTCAGGGACTCTCTACCCTGCCCCCTTTTCACGTTCTCCACTTGTGTTTTTAGCTCTCTTCTGCCTCTAAAACTCAAAATGGCGGTTGGGGGGTGCGCGCACCGTGCGTGCACCCCGCGATTTTTTGAAAAAAAATAAAATGTTTTTTTCACCCTTCGGGGTCCTTCAGGGACCCTCTGACAAAGGCTAGGGGGTCAGGAACTCTCTACTCTGCCCCCTTTTCACGTTCTCCACCTTTCTTTTCCACTGTCACACACAAAATGGCGTCCGACACTTCCTGATTTCGACCGATTCGAATGTTGACTGACATGTAACCACCAATCAGAATTACACTCGCGCACGTTATGGTGCGCGCACCGTGCGCGCTTATAGATATTTATGTACTTTTAACTGCAATTTTCTCAGGAACTACTGAACAGATTGACACCATATATGCAAAAGGCACATGCCTGACCTGATGACTACCTCTTTGCCAAATTACAAGTAATTCTGTTCAGCCGTTCGGGCTGTACCTTCGACTAAAGGTCCTATGGGAAAATGCATGGGGAAAACGTGTTTTGGGACCCCCCTTTTTTCTCAGCCCCCGCTTGACGAATCACCCCGAGACTTTCAGGGTAGGAGCTGAGCGGAGCGCCCCATCAGTTTTGAAAATTTCGCTAGGATTCGTCAACCGGCGCCAAAGTTATTCAAAATAGAATTTTCAGATTTCCTATGGGAACTCGGTCCTAACTGTAAATATCTACTGGCGACCGCCAGTAGATAACATATATATATATATATATATATATATATATATATATACGTAAACATTTTAAACGAGCCATTCCATATTACAGGATACAGTCAATCTATAACTATATACATAGGTAGTTTATTGTAAAATAAATATATAAAAAATATAATAATACATACATAAATTAGCATTTAAAAAACCTTACAAATTCACTTAAAAAACCATAGGTTTCACACACGTTATAGTTAGGAATTAGCATTTAAAAAAACCTTGCAAATTCACTTAAAAAAACATAGGTTTCACACATGTTATAGTTAGCTGGACATTTCACTCGTAAAAAACCATTGAAATTCCCCCGTTATAGTTAGTTCAGATAACTATAACTCGCGCGACCGCCACTCTATCACAAGGATGATGTCATCAGTGATGTCATGAGTGATGCCACTGACCATGTCATGAGTGATGTAATATGTGACGTCATCAGCAGTAGATTGCGGGCGCGCGAGTTATAGTTAGCTGAACTAACTCTAACGGGGGAATTTCAATGTTTTTTACGAGTGAAAGGTCCAGCTAACTATAACATGTGTGAAACCTATGGTTTTTTAAGTGAATTTGCAAGGTTTTTTAAATGCTAATTCCTAACTATAACGTGTGTGAAACCTATGGTTTTTTAAGTGAATATATATATATATCACTTAAAAAACCATAGGTTTCACACATGTTATAGTTAGGTGGATATTTCACTCGTAAAAAACCAATGAAATTCCCCCGCTATAGTTAGTTCAGATAAATATAACTCGCGCGCCCGCAATCCACTGCTCATGACGTCACATATTACATCACTCATGACATGGTCAGTGGCATCACTCATGACATCACTGATGACATCATCCTTGTGATAGAGTGGCGGTCGCGCGAGTTATAGTTATCTGAACTAACTATAACGGGGGAATTTCATTGGTTTTTTACGAGTGAAATATCCACCTAACTATAACATGTGTGAAACCTATGTAATAATGTAATATTTTCTTTTTTTTTAAAT
This sequence comes from Triturus cristatus, assembly GCF_964204655.1. Classification (NCBI taxonomy): domain Eukaryota; kingdom Metazoa; phylum Chordata; class Amphibia; order Caudata; family Salamandridae; genus Triturus; species Triturus cristatus. Next base: position 739,662,042 of record NC_140583.1, on the reverse strand, counting down.
ATAAATATACATTTTATTTATTTTTTAATAAAACAGTGGATTTGTGAACCGATCGTGTACCTATCTCGATGGGTGTGCGGATCCAAGCCACCATATTGGTAAAGTCATGTAGGATGCACGCTCGTTAAGCGACGGCTACGTGAATTTCAACCCCGTGCAACGTTACGTACATAGTACTGGAGGACGCGACGGGTGTGCAAATCCATCACACATTTTTAAGTTTTAAAAGTATATTTGTATGCGTTTAATATGTATTATAGCTAAGGGTGGGCGTAGTGGGCGTAGTGGGGCTACATGAAGCAGCGCGTAGTGTGCCCAAATCTATGCACACTACGTGCTCTGCGTAGCCCCACTACGCGCCACCGGCCTCCCGCCCGCCCTCCTTGTAAAGCATGCCCTAATTGCAAATTAAATAAAAGTAAAGACACTTACCTGAAGAGCGGTGTCTCCGGGGCTCCCTCTTCCTGGTTTCCAACTTCTTCTGACAAATGCGCATGCACGGATGCCCGCGCATGCGCATTTCTTGCGAGAAATGCACATGCGCGGGCGTCCGCGCAATCGCATTTGTCAGAAGAGGTTGGAAACCAGGAAGAGGGAGCCCTGGAGACGCCGCGCTTCAGGTAAGTGTCTTTACTTTTATTTAATTTACAATTAGGGTATGTTTTAAAAGGAGGGCGGGTGGGAGGTGGGTGGTGGGTGGCAGCCAGCTATGCTTCGCCCTGGCGTGTGCGTAGCACTGCCTGCTTTGCCTACTTCGAAAACTGGGAAGCAGGTAGCGCTACGTACACTACGTGGGCGAAGCATAGTGTCACGCCCAGGGTTAATTATAGCAAGAGATTATTTAATTTATATATAAAAATCATATATTTGTAAGTGGTATAAAGATAAGTTATAGTTAAATATATTTTTACGGCTTCGCGTCGAGTGCACCCTGGTTGTGTGCCCGGTGGGCGAATCCATGTGACTTTAAAAGAAATAATTTCATTTGTTAAGAACCTTTACAATCTAGAAGTTACAGAACCCCACCCAAATTTCTCATTCCTTCAAGAACATTGCCAGGAGACACACCTTTGGTGTTTACTGCTCTTGCTCTATGTTTTTGGTGTTTTTCTTTTGAAAAACAACAAAAATGACATCCTCTAATGCACTGTTGACACCTGTTGCCATCCATGGTGAAGAAGATGAGTTGGAGGAACCAACAAGAAGGAAGGAGAGTGTTGTGTGGGCCTTCTTCACTTTTCCAGAAGGAGAAAAGAGGGGCAATGCAAGGAAGATGACCTGCAGCATCTGCAAACATAAATTATCTCGGGGGTCCAAGAAAAAAATACTTGTGTGGTACTTCCTCTATGCTAAAGCACCTTCAGACAATACATCCTCGTCAGCTAGCAAGGGAGCAACGAAGACGAGAGCTAGAAGGACAAGCCCAGCAAGATGACCAACAACCAGGACCAACTACTTCAACTGGTTCGACAACTTCAACCAGAGGACCTGATATTAGGCCAGAATTTGCTGGTCTGGAGCAAATATGCGTGAAATGCAAGAAAGTTCTCTTTTTTTGGTGAAGAGTCCATCAACGTCATTGTTTTTGCTGCACAAAGCCACCACTGTTTTTTGCAATTATTTTTGAATTGCAAAAGTTTAGACAACAGTTTTGTCAGTTTATTCTGTTGTTTGTACTTTTTTTTAAACACCAAAAAAATTCAAAAAAGAGTTCGAAATGAAAAAAATATAAAACAAAAAAAGAAGAAAAACAATGGTTCTTGTTGGAACCGCCTATTTGGTTAAAAGAAGACACATTTGTATTTGTTGTATGAAGAAGTGCATGGATAATAACATGGGTGCATTGGTAGTGCCTGGATAAATTGAGGACTTCAAGGACAGTTCCTGAGTGATTAGAAGAGTGCATGGGTAGTGCCTGGGTTATTGCATGAGTGGATGAGTAGTGCATGTGTGATTGGAAGAGTGCAAGGATACTGTGTGATGCTTTTATAAGTGCATGGGTAGTGACTGGGTGATTGGAGGAGTGCATGGCTACTGGCTGGATAATTGAAGGAGTGAATGAGTAGTGTCTGGGTGATTAGAGGAGTGCATGGGTAGTGCATGGGTGATTGAATGAGTAAATGGGTAGTGCTTGGGTTATTGCATGAGTGGATGAGTAGGGCCTGGTTGATTGGAGGAGTGCATGGGTAGTGCCTGGGTGATTTTGTAAGTGCTTGGTGAATGCCTAGGTGATTGCATGACTGCAGAGGTAATGTGTGGGTGATTGGAAGAGTGCATGAGTAATGCCTAACTGATTGCATTAGTTTATGGGTAATGCCTGGATGATTGCATGAGTGCATGGGTAGTGCCTGGGTGATTGGAAGAGTGCAAGTGTAGTATGTGGTGATTTTATAAGTGCTTGGGTATTGGCGGAGCGATTGGATAAGTGCTTGGGTACTGGCTGGGTGATTGGAGGAGTGCATGGGCAGTGGCGGCTCGCCAAGGGAGTGTTGTGAGGCGGTGCGGCAAGGCGGGGGAGGTGCAGGGTTGGGGGTAGTAAACTCTGGCATACGGCGGAACGGAGTAAAGTAAATAAATGAATAAAGGAATTTACATTTCGTGCGCTGCAAAGCCAACTCAGCGATGCAGCGCGCACAATGTAAATTGTTTTATTTATTTACTTAACTCTGTTCCACCGTATGCCGGAGTTTACTACCCCCCACCCTGCCCCTCCCCTGCCCCACCCTGTCGCACCACCCTGCAGCACTCCATCGGCGAGTCGACACTGTGCATGGCTAGTGCACGGTTGATTGGAGCAGTGCATGGGTAGTGCCTAGGTTATTGCATCAGTGGATGAGTAGTGCCTGGATGATTGGAGGAGTGTATTTGTAATGCTTGGGTGATTTTGTAAGTGCATGGCTAATGCCTGGGTGGATGCATGAGTTTATGTGTAATGCCTGGATGATTGCAAGAATGCATTGGTAGTGCCTGGATGATTGCATGAGTGCATGTGTAGTGCCTGGGTAATTGGAGGGGTGCAAGGATGGCACTTGGTGATTTTATAAGTGCATGGGTAGTGACTGGGTGATTGCAGGAGTGCATGGCTACTGGCTGGGTAATCGACGGAGTGAATGAGTAGTATCTCGGGAATTGGAGGAATGCGTGGGTAGTACATGGGTGATAGGAGCAGTGCATGGGAAGTGCCTGGGTATTGCATGAGTGGATGAGTAGTGCCTGGGTGATTGGAGGAGTGCATTGGTAGTGCCTGGGTGATTGTGTGAGTGCATGGGTATTGCTGGGTGATTTTGTAAGTGCATGGGTAATGCCTGGGTGATTGCATGAGTTTATGGGTAATGCCTGGATGATTTCATGAGTGCATGGTTAGTGCCTGGGTGATTGCATGAGTGCATGGGTAGTGCATTGGGTGATTGAAGGAGTGCAAGGATAGTGCATGGTGATTTTATAAGTGCATGGGTAGTTACTGGGTGATTGGAGGACTGCATGGCTACTGGCTGGGTAATTGAAGGAGTAAATGAGTAGTGTTAGGGTGATTAGAGGAGAGCATGGGTAGTGCATGGGTGATTAGAGCAGTGCATGGCTAGTCGCTGGATTATTGCTTGAGTAAATGAGCAGTGCCTGGGCGATTGTAAGAGTGCATGGGTAGTGCCTGGGTGATTTTATAAGTGCATGGGTATTGCTTGGGTGATTTTGTAAGTGCATGGGTATTGCCTGGGTGATTGCATGAGTTTATGGGTAATGCCTGAATGATTGCATAAGTGCATGGTTAGTGCCTGGGTGGTTGCTTGAGTGCATGGGTAGTGCCTGGGTGATTGGAGGAGTGCAAGGGTAGTGCATGGTGATTTCATAAGTGCATGGATAGTGGTTGGAGGAGTGCATGGCCACTGGCTGGGTAATTGAAGGAGTGAATGAGTAGTGTCTGGGTGATTAGAGGAGTGCATGGGTAGTGCATGGGTGATTGGGTGAGTGCATGGGTAGTGCCTGGTTTAATACATGAGTGGATGAGTAGTGCCTGGATGATTGGAGGAGTGCATTGGAAATGCCTGGGTGATTTTGTAAGTGCATATTTATTGAATGGGTGATTTTGTAAGTGCATAGGTAATGCCTGGAAAATTGCATGAGTGCATGGGTTGTGCCTGGGTGATTGCAGGAGTGCAAGGGTAGTGCATGGTGATTTTACAAGTGCATGGATAGTGCCTGAGTGATTGGAGGTGTGCATGGCTACTGGCTGGGTAAATGAAGGAGTGAATGAGTAATTTCTGGGTGATTAGAGGAGTGCATGGGTAGTGCATGGGTGATTGGATGAGTGCATGGGTAGTGCCTGGGTTATTACATGAGTGGACGAGTAGTGCCTGGGTGATTGGAGGAGTGCATTGGAAATGCCTGGGTGAAATTGTAAGTGAATAGGTATTGTTTGGGTGATTTTGTAGGTGCATGGGTAATATGTGGGTGATTGCATGAGTGCATGGTTACTGTTTGGGTGATTCCATAAGTGGAGGAGTAATATCTGGATGATTGAAGGAGTGCATAGGTAATACTTGGGTGATGGCAAGACTATAGAAGTAATGTCTGGGTGATTGCAGGAGTGTATGGGTACTGCCAGTGTGATTAAAGGTGTGGATTGGTAATGCCTGGGTGATTTTGTAAGTACATAGGTTATGCTTCAGTGATTGAAGGAGTGCATGGGTAGTGCTGAGGTGATTGGAGGAGTGAGTTGGTTGAGTTTGAAAAAATGAATGACTGCAATAAAAGTGACTGTAAACATTACCTCATGTTATTATGTTTATTACATAATTTCATCTTACCTTCTTCCTTGAAGTAGATATCAAACTGATTGAAACAATTTTACATTTGTTTCATTGTAAACTAAATTTAGAATATTTTCAAACTTTAGTATTACTTTCTATAAAAGAGAAGAAAAATACTGTTATTGCATATAATATTATAGTTTTAAGAACACAACATAATTTTAGAATTATTAAATTCATGACCGGCCTAGGTCTCTGTACTAATTTAAAAAAATCATTTTAACGGCCTGTGGCCCTAAACAGCACTTTATTAACACAATTTCCATAGGCTTCGAATACCAACCCCTACTTGGGGTTGGTATTCGCAGCCAATGGATCCTGGGCAGATCATGTGGCACATAGTAGGAGCAAGTTTTTAAAAGCCACTAACTCAATTCTGTACCTCCCGCAACCAAAAAAGACTGAGGTGGTTTTATATATTATTAAAATGTTCAAATCATAGTGCATCCCCACTGCAACATTCAGTGCTGAAGTTTGGAGTTTTACAAATTGCAGTAGTATCCAGGGCGAGGAAAACAGATTTTGTCGGAAACTTCTGGGGGCCCAATTTCCTCCTCACAGTATGTCTGCCACAAGGATTTGAAATTGCCTTATATCGAAGATTATATTAGGGCTCGTCCAGCCATATTCTGGCTTAAAATTTGGCAAAATCCGTCAGCGACCCTTACCAGAAATAATAGCTGACTGCCTTAAATGTGACAAGGGCAGGAACATACCTTGGCTTGCTGCTGTAAGGGAGAGCCTGAACAACGTGAGCCTTAAACATATCTTTTTAAATCCAAGTGATATGGACGGCTTAAACAAAAAATCTATTCAGGAGGTTCTATATGAACAGTACAGTAATGCAAGATATGAAAAAGAGTTTTTGAAATCCTCTGCTGCAAGGTATATGTCCCTAGCAGACGCATCTTGTTCTTCATCATACCTGCCATCTATCTATCTTTTATAGAACATAGGTCGCTGGGAAAGAGGTCTGCTTTTTGCCTAAGGGCCGGCACTTTGAGATTTCTGCTTTGCTTTCCCTTGGGGTTCAATGTCAACCTTGACCAAATGCCCTGCACTTGTGACAATCGCAGCAACCAATCAATGCTACATTTATTATTCTTTTGTAATTTTTATCAAAAATATACAAAACAATTTTTGATTCCTTTTTTCAAGGTAACTGCCATCACTGATTATAAAGCAGCCTACATGGAAATTCTTAAACAGGAGGAGGATGACTTTTTTTTCTTGTGGTATCTTTTTTTAAAGTGGCAGTTCACTCACGTGCCTCAATGAGCACCCTCTCAATTGCTGCTTTCCACTGTTTTCAACCTACCAACTTTTGATGGTCAGTAAAATAGTTAGATTGTTGTGTGTACTTATTTATCAAGTTTTGTATTTGCCCTGATAGCTTCTATGCTCATCTTATATGTGTTTCTTTTTTGACTATTTCAGATTGTTGCATTGTTATTTACCTGACTGCACTTTATAGATTATTTTATTACTATGCTGCTTTTCGATTTGTGCTACAAGTCCCTATTTGGATACTGCTTTTATGATGTTGCTGCTTTTTATATTTGTGTATTTTTCTAATAGTTTTGTGTAATTTATTGCTGGTATTTGATCTGTTCTTTTATGGATATATTCATATCTGAATAAAGATTAATTGAATGATTGATTGAGAATTACATAATATATTCAGTTTCTCTTTTTTGCTGTTTTCAGATTCTATTGAATTTCACCATACACAGTGATTTCAATGTTGATCATCATATAACAGCGGGCAAAAAAATGCAATCAGTAAGACTTTAAAAAAAAACAAATCTATGTTGAAAATATTCATAACAAGTTCAACTATCTGTTTCCATTTTCAAAAATATACACTCTCATTTACATTGTGTATAATACAAAGATCAAATATATAAACTACTTCTTTCAAACAAAATTTTCCAAATGCATTATCAATTAGCACAAATATTAATCGAAACACTAATTGTTCTTATCTTCCAAATAGACCGAATGATGTTTCGGAATCCATTTGCATTGAAAATATCCAAAATAAACTAGTTAATTCATGTTCACATCTTCCCAATAGGCCGAATGATGTGTTCAAAACGTTGGCATCAAAAACATCGGATTTGAATTTGGTAATTCGTTAGGCAACCGACATTTGAATTCCAAATGGGCATCATTACAATGTGTCCATCCTTTATTGCGCTTTAAATATACAGTATTAGTGTCCAGATGTTGTAGTAGGTCCATCATGGAAAATAATAGCCACTGCTTTAAAAGTTGTTCCTGAAATTGATACTTGACTTGCCACAAAAATTTTAATTTTAGTTTGCAATTTTCTTCCATCTGCTCTACAACGTTGTATCATTAAAATGACATATTGTCCAAATCTTTCTATAAATAATGTTGACAACATTTCTGATTTACAATGAGAACATTTCATATCTTGATTAACTGTTTTTACTAATTTCTTAAAAGACACTGATTTGCAATCTGGTATTGTCAAATGTATGAATCGTTCAGTGTCTATTTCAGTGGTAGAAGAAAATGAGCACTCTTCACATTTATGATCCCATCTCTAACTTAGTCCAAACAAATGTTTAATTTCAATCCCTTCATTTTACAGTACTGCAAGCAAAAGCATAAGAAACTCTTGTGCATCTTGTTGTATATTAAGTGTAAAGTGCCAAGAACCAGTACATATATCCAAAAGATGCCGAATGCCAGAAGCAGTATGGATTTTAGTTCTATCAGTTACTAACTTTTGAAAAATATGAGATAATGAAGAACAGAATCTTTTTTCTCGATTTCCCATAAAATGATGATAAAGATCTTCTAGATAAAAGACAACATTTAGAATCACATTAGCATAGCAGTTGATACCTGTACTATTTCCTAACAGGTATCCTACAATATCATCAACAGTGTCCATTTTCATTTTCTTTGCAGGCTCATCATTTTCTTGAATTGTTTTCTTTTTTTCAACCTCACTAGAATGTTCGTCAGATTTTTGTTTTGAACATACTACACGTTTTTCATATAAGGGATATTCACCTAAGTTAGGAGCATACATTTTTCTTAACCGATTATACTCTCTTACACAATTTGCATCTGCACTAACCTTTTTCTCATCAAAATCAATACAATACAATCCAGAAAATGTTCTTACTCGAGACAATGCAACATATGCCATACCTTCTTTAAAGACTGTACTTCCAATACTTACCAAAGCACTGTCTACTCTTAAACCTTGAGATTTATGAATGGTCACTGCATATGCTAAAGAAAGAGGAAACAGTTTTCTATGAACATACAAATCTTCTACAAACAAAAAATGAACAGCACAACACCCAATCTGTTTTACCTCTTCAATCTGATCAAATTTAATCTTCAAAAATCCAATTCCATCTCTGTTCTGAAAGTTTACATAATCAACACCTTCTCCGATTGCTCCATTGACTAAACCTTTTTCAACATCTAAATTAAGCCGCAATAATACCCGACAGTTTACACATACATATAAAGTCTTCTCCAAACCAGCAGTCTTGGATTACAGACTTTTCCAAAGATTCCAATTTTGACTGTATTTCTCTGAGAGAAGAATAGTAACTCCCTTGTGTTCCATTTTATCAATGGCTTCCATTTTCACTATTGGTTTTTTCTCCAGTTTCAAAAGTTCTTGATTGAATGTAGAGCACTCTTGCAGTGTTGGCATTAGACAAAGTATAGACTTCTTTTCTCCAATTTTTTTGTACATTATTTCAGGTGCAATATTTTAATTTGGAAACAAGTTTGTTAGTAGTCGACTTTGTTAAGCTTCTTTACCATCTTTTGTGAAAACAGCAATTCTAATATCATGAAGAATGTTTCCATAATGTTCATCACTTGCTTGTCGCATATTCTTAATAAGTAGGCCTGGATAGTGAACTTCGCTCCGTTCACGGACTTTGCGGTGTTTTACGCACTCTGCACTCCACGGAGCTCGCAGAGTGCAGAAAACTCCACTTCGCGATGTGCAGTGGAGTTTTTTCCCTGCTCGCGATTGCAAATGGTAAATACGCAATTGCAAACGGTAAGTTTGGGAGCGTACCGCTCGGGTAGAATTTCTACCCGAGCGGCAGGAATACCAGCACAAACTGCAGTATTTTGTATCTTTGCGGAGTTCCGCACAGCAAAACTCCGTGAACTATGCTCAGGCCTATTAATATGTTCTTTATATTAAAAAAGAGAACAAATGTTCACATTTCCAATACTCCCCAAAGATGTCTTAGTGTCTTCATGGACAAGTGTCTTAAAAACAGGTTGCCCTTTCACAGAAGTAAGTTGTAATAGATTGCTAAACAGGTTACATGTTTTCCTTCAAATAAAACATCATAATCTGTTTTTAAAATCTGTTGCATTCTTAAATGTAAAAAGGCAAGCATTAAGTTTGCGACAATGCTCACCTCATCAATGATCAGAAGTCTCATTTTCTTTAGTACTTTTTAAACTTCATAACAAGCTTCTCCTGATAGCTTCTGATATTCCAACTTATTTTCATGTTCAAGTGGTAGCATGGGTAATCGATGTAATGTAATCCCTTTAATGTTATGTGCTGCTAACCCAGTTGGAGCAGTTATAACACAAGATAAATGTGATTCAGTGGTTTTGTGTAGATAACTGGTCAAAACTTTAAGAAAATGTTTCCTGTTCCAGCTTGCCCACTGATATACATTCGAATAGGTTTAAATGATGAGCATTGGCATTCTTTTTTTTCATGCAGTAAACCATGCTCTATCTGTTGTGTAACTTGCTGATATATTTCTTTTTGTTCAATATTTAGTTGTTCTTCCAAGTTTCCCAACTCCCTAATATCTTGTTGTGCCTGTTGCATTGCTGTTTCTACTTCATTAATAGTGATTGCTGCTTCATTTTCAAGAATTGGTTGTCCTAGTGGATCTTGACTCAGTGGAGCAGAACTTTGACTATCTTGAAAACTCTCTCTAGTGATTTCAGCTGCAATACTAGTTTCTTATACAATCTCTTCATTCAACTTTTGTAGATAATTTGGAAAAACTGTGCATTCAATGCTATCTTTACATGCATAATCTTCATAGAAGTCAAAATTTCCAAGTTATTCAATTTCTCTATGCCAAGGCTTGAACAGTTGTAGTGGTGCTAAATAGAGTGTTACAGCAAACAAATGATGGACGGAATGCTGACAATGCAAACATTCTCCCCCAGTCAAAAGATCTGGGTTAAATCCACTGTTCGAGGTGCTAAATAGAACAATTCCCTTTTATCTGGAGTATCACAACTGAGTTTCCTGTGATTAATAAGATTTCCTTTCGTATGTTTTACCAAACATCCATCACATCCAATTACTGCATATTTACATTTTCTGTAACATTTTTCTCAAAGCTGTAATATTGCAGTACTTCATAGAGACATACGTTTTACAGATGTGGACTTCTTTTAGGATAGTACGTATCCAACATATTTGTTTTAACAATATCTGTACTTTACGGGTCATTCAATGCTAATATTGAATTTCTTGTACAGATTTCACAACTCGATTTCGTGTTGCAGCAAGACCTAGACTTACCAAAATAATTCCTCTTAACTTTGAATATAAACTTGCAGACGTCAACCGATCCGAACATTCGTCCGATCCAATCTCTCGATGGGAAAGCATCTTCAAACTAAAGTTGTACAATTTGTTACAAAGAGTCTTCTATTGTGAAATTTCTTCACACATTTCTTTCAATTCTGTCTTTTCAGATTTTGTTATATGATGTAACATAGCGAGCAACAGCAATTGAATTATCTGCAACATACTGGATATCCATATTTGCATTCCACATTGTCAAAATCACTGGATTGTAGTCATTAATATACTTTGAATCTTCACTTCTTTTTATATTGCAAGTATTCTTCTGAGATTTCCGAGTTATAGTATGCCTCACTGCTGACATGAAACTGTTGACTCTTCCTTTGCAAATTACTGCATTTGGGAATCCAAAATAACATTTTGTATAAAATCTTTCCTTTGTCTTGTATTTCCCTCAACAACATTTCCCATATCGATGACTTTGAAACCGTAAAACTTGTTGTCTTAAGGTATTTTCTCCTCCTGTTTTTGGAATAGCACAGGTTACATAGTCTTCAATGAACGACAAAACAGTCTCCAAATTTATGTGCATCATTGATCCATAATAGCATGTGTATATGAGGAGCACCTCTGGCTTGGTACTCCTTTTTCCAGAAGAAATCAATAACTTCTCCAAGAGGTGGATTATTTTTTATTGCAGATAAAAGACATCATAGCTTGAAACCTATGAATAAAATATCTGCACGCATATATATATATATTATTTCTTTATTCGGTTTTACAAAATAGAAAAAACCATAAAAGCAACATATCAGTTAAAAACATATTCTCGGAATGTTACAGAGTTACTTTAATTTGTCGTCACTATCTGTACATAGAATTCACAAATAAAAGACTTTTCACAAATTTGTTCTATTTTTAAAAATACATTTAAAAAAATTAACGACATGATAGCAGATACATTCAGAATCTAGAAACTGGAGTCGTAACATAGCCGGGCGACAACGCCTAAGGCCCCAGAATTTCAACAGAGGTAATATCCAGAGTTTGCGATGGCCATGATAGAACTTACAGAACAGGACAGTGTGTATAGTCTTCTGTTCTGATATTTCATCGCAGGGGCAATGGCGAAAGAATTGGGTCCCAACTGTTTCTTACAGGAAAAGCGACTAATCGGTGGAAGAGATTTAACCTGAATCTCGTCAGAAGAAGTCTCTCAAAAATGTTAAGGTCAAGTGTCAGGTAGGGCTGAATTAGCAGAGTGGTCTGGACCGCAATTGCATGTTGGGCAGAAGCTTTCGTTGCTTCATTCGTGAGCCTTAAATTTTCTAAATGGCTCAGTGCCCTTGCTTTCAGATCTTTCCTTGAAATCTCACAGATTGTCTCAGGTAATGTATAGTAAGACTCTAACCCTAAGTCAGTTAAGAAGTTTCGCACATAGAGGAGCCAACTAATTTGCACTGAGTGATCTAATAACATACAATCTGTCATGATTTGTTTAGTTAATATGTTATTTTCAGAGATCCATATTCGTCGCCAAAGAAGGAGTGGTTGGATTTTTGCCAAATCCCCTAAATACGGGATCCCCAGTTCCGTGTGGCATGCTAATGTGGAAATAAGTTTGGGTTCCGCTAAAAGGCACCTTAAAAACGTGTTTTCTGCCACCTGCAGGGCACTTGTGTCAGCGTGCCCCCATACAGGGCTATTGCCTGGCATTTAGCACTATAGATTTTTAACAGTTCTACTGGGGACCTTTTACCCAGCCTTTGGGAGAAACTTATGAGTGCAGCAATGGCTCTCATGAAAGAATGTTTTTGTGCCTCAACTGCGGCTTTCCAATTCAACTTGTTGTCTATCATGATGCCTAAATATATCTGCACACATTTACAGGATCCAAGGAACACATTTCTCCAGCTGTCTTCAATTCAATGTTTTTAATATTTGAATTTGCTTATTGTAGAAATTCAAGTAAATCCTCCCATGCGTATTCAGCACAGCTAAGAGTAACAAACCACATAGGTGTTCCTAAGTTCCTCAACATACATTTTAAGTTCTCAGTGATGACGATACCAATACTCATTAGTACCATGTTGACACGCCATCCAAATAATTAACTGAGATTCTAAATGATTGTCTCTTTGTTGTACTTTGTCCATGAATTCCTTTGCAGAAACATGTGTAAGATGAACTCCTGTTTTTAATACGTGATTCACTGCATATGAAAGTCCTGACAAGTCACTTTCAAACAGAAGATGAAATATATCTGAAATACATTGTTGAAATCTTGGATCTTCTGAGTACAATCTTGTTGAATGATATTCTGAAGCTGGATGCATGGGTCATTCATCATATCATCCACCTTTTCCAGTGGGGAAGAGTTGTGGAAAACAATGGGCTTCTAAACTTCTTTCCCAAACACTCATAGGAGTTCCCTTCGCTTTCTTCATTTGGAATAATTCAATAGTATTTCCAATCACTTCTTTTGAATGTAAAGATGTATACTAAAATGTTCAGAAATTTCTTCACTCCTGGAGCTGTCCACTTTTTCGATTTGGCCAGTTTAAATTTCTCTATCATCTCCTAAAGATATTTCCTGTTCTTTCAGTAATATATTTTTATAATTAAAATTGTTTTCTATGAGATATATAGGAGCCATTTGATCTTTGGTGATATCTATTAACTCTTGCTATATTTTCCGGTTCTTTGTTGGTACACAATTAACTAGAATAACTACAGGTTCAGTTTTCTCTCTCTATATACCGATAGTTTCAATATTTTTCTTTAAATCTAAACATAAATACACAACTCTTCCTTTTTATCCTCTTTGTAAATCTGTGGGAGGCAACTTACCTGTTTTAGGCTCCATATGAACTATAGCCTGAAACCGGTGTACAGATTGAATAAGAATAGATTCATATGTATTTAAATCCACCAGTTCCAGATAATAGCTACCAACCCTATGTTATTATTAGGGCTCCCGGTTTTATGGTATTTATTTTTTTGACATTTCCATCTGTATTTATCCATATTTATTTTTGCTAATTTTATCTGTATTTATCCATATTTATTTTGTGTTTTGTGGAGAAATTAAGCTGAAATTAGTATATTTCCACATTTATTTAACCAATAAATATGCACTCATGCTTGAATGCCTGTCAGGTTTCAATGCTGTGAACATCCGCAGAAGATAAATCAATGCACTTATATGAAAATATGATCAATTTCAGTATCAACCTTGTGCATATCTACTGCTGTTAAATCCTCTTTACTAAAATTACTTTCTTTTAACCCCTTACCTATCAATCCATGCAGCTATTGGCCTGGAAATCATGGCAGACAGTATTAAGAATTACTCCAAAAGCAACCAAATTTCCATTTTTATCCACGTTTAAAAATACATACAGACAAGAAAATAAATGTTTTCTGTCTGTATTATATGTAAAAATCAGTAAAAGCGGAAAACAGGGAGCCTTAGTTATTATGTACAGCTCTAGCTGGCATTTTGTTCTCTTCTAATTTTCTGTAACAATATTTACAAATATGTTGATCACTACCCAACTCAAACCAACCTTGCACCAAATTGCTTCCACTTATCAATGTTTTCCTTTTCACTTTTTAAATACACATCAACATACCTAGTTTTACTTCCAAAGTGAGTACGTTGACAACAAATACAAACATAGTTTTTTCACAACAAATTATCTTAAACTTTGTAATTTCTTCTACAAACTCCTCAGTAGTACTATCTTCCACCTCTTCTTCAACACCTACACTTATCAAACTCTTACTTTCTCTACACTCTTCTTCAGTACTAAAGAAACGAAACTCTATATCATCACAAACTTTTTTTTACATCTGATAATGAACCATGCAAAAGAGCAGTGTTTATTTCACTTAAAAATAATGCAGGACTTTTTTCATAGCTCAATCTTCTTACTAACTTCCGCATTTGTGAGTGATGTACTGCTAACACTCTGAAATGATGAAAAGTACTTTGACACACTTTTCTAGAAAGACAAGTCAGAGAATGACCCTGCAAGCCAGTATTTTTTCTCACTTTATAAGGATCTAGTCCTTGCAACATCCTAATCTTTTGTTTAATACCTTTTTACTATACTGTCATAAGAAATTTCATAAAATATCAATAGATTCCTGTTGTGTACTACAAATACTACTACAATCCTACGTATATACTGGAGCTTGTGAACGTCTCCCTTGAACTTCTTCTGCTATTGCTTCTTCCACATTTCTAGCAACCATGTTTTCTTTTTCAATTCGACAACCATTTTTAACCTCAAAAGAATGACCATTGGTATCAACTGCAAGAACTAATGTATTTTGTTGAAAATAGCTTTCTTCATTAAAAAAAGTTTCTGAACTAGAAGTGTGATTCCATTCACCCAAATTATTTTTGCAAAAGTTTGTTCTATTAATCAGTCTTTTTCTTTTACTTTTCTCCTTCATGAACTGCATTGGTTTATTCAATGCCTTCATTCTCTTTAATACTAATATAAACAATCTTCTTTTCAATTCAAAAGCCGTTTTGACTACACTTTCAATCTGTTGTTTCTTCTTGTAAAATACTCGTCTTTTATATTTCTTGCAATCTTTCAATACATTTTGTAGTTCTTTTAAACATTATCTTCCTAATGTTTTTATTTTGTTTCATCCTTTTTTAACCATGAATTTCTTTCTTATAACCTGATTTTGCATTAATTTCTCCTTTATTCTTTTCCTTCAGATTGCTTGTAGTAGTTTTCTTTCTCTTTTCTGCATTTTGAAAATCTTTTAGATTTTTTAAAAGTCTTTAAACAAATTCTTTCGTTCTCTTAAAAGAAGACTTTTTCTTTAACGGAACATGTTGTACTTAATCTACTTTCTGCTTTTCTCTATCCTTTAAATAGTTCTCTTTTCTTTGTTGTCTTTTCTTTCGATATTTTCTCGTCATACTGAATATATAAAATGTTTATTATTTTTCAATATAATATTTAAAAATAGTAAAATTATTATATACAAATATTGTCATCTATAAATAAATAAATACATTGAGAAGTGCATAGGCAAATAGATAAATGCAACAGTAGAACATGGATGATTCAACAACTGCAAGGGTAGCACATAACTAGTGCCCGAGTGATTGTATGACTGAAGGAGTAATATCTGGAGGAATAAGGGAGTACATAGCAAATAAGTGGGTGATTTGTTAACTGCATAAGTACTGTTTGGGTGGTTACAGAAATACTAAGGTACTGCTTGACTGATTACAGGAGTGCGAAGGTAGTGCTTCGGTTATTTTGTAAGTGCATGAGTATTGCCTGAGTGATTACATAAGTACAAAAGTACTGCCTCCATGATTGAAAGTGTGCAAGGATAGTGCATGGGTGATTGAAGCACTGTATAGCTAATGCATTGGTGATTGCATGAGTACACAGGTAACATCTGGGGATTTAAGTAGTACATATGTAAGACCTAAGGGACTACAAGGGTAATATCTGGGGATTTACAAGACTACATAAGAAGTAACTGGGTGATTTTATAACTGCAGGGCTACATCTTCAATGATTGCAGGGCTACTGAGATAGTGCCTCAGTGAATAAATGAGTGCATATGTAGTGCCTGGGTGATTGCATAAGTGTATAGGTAGTGCCTGGATGTTTGCATGAGTGCAGGGGTAATGCCTGGATGATTGAATCAGTGCATATGTACTGCCTGGATCATTGGAACACAGTATGGGTAGTACTTGGGTGTTTTTATGAGTGCATAAGTGTTGGGCCAAGCCAAATATAAATTAGCAGACTATTAAAACAATAAACCAAAAGTCTCTCCATATTGCTAAAAGCATGCATACATATGTCTCTACCTTGTCAAATCATCATCATATCTAAAAGAAATATGTACATAATATTTCTGGAATGTAATAAAACCTACAACTCAAACATAAAACAGATCTGCCTGACTGATTGTATAACTTAATAAAAAGGGCTTAGGTGATTGAATGAGTTGAAGGGTAGTCACTGGATAATTCTAATAGAAAATGGATGGTGACTGGCTAATTACATGCGTGCACAGATAAACGTTGAGTGTATGGATAAGTATATCAATAACACCTAAACATATAGATAACCCATTGAGTAGTGTGTAGGTGAATAACTGCAACAGTAGGATCCGGGTCATTTTACGACTTCAAGGATAGAGCTTGGGTTAATACATGAGTGCATAGGTACAGCCTGCATGATTACATGACTGCAGGAGTAGTGCATAACTAATGCCTTAGTGATTGCATGACTGGAGGGGTATTATCTAGGGCATTATTGGAGTACATAGGAAGTGAATGGGTGATTTTATAAGTCCATACCTACTGCTTGAGCGATTACAGAAGTACTAAAGTACTCCCTTAGTTATTACAGGAGTGCAAAGGTAGTGCCTGTGTAGTTTTATGAGTGCATGAGTGCTGGCTGAGTGATTACATAAGTACAAGAGTAGTGCCTATGTGATTGAAAGAGTGCAAAGATAGTGCCTGGGTGATTGAAGCACTGTATAGCTAATGCATTGGTGATTGCATGAGTACAGGGGTAACGTCTGGGGGATTAAAGGAGTACATAGGTAATGCATGGGTGATTGCATGACTACAGGGGTAATAATCTGGTGATTTACATGACTACATAGAAAGTAACTAGGTGATTTTATAACTGCGTAGGTACTTTTTGGATTATTACAAGAGTACTAAAGGAGTGCCCGACTGAATAAACTAATGTATAGGTAGTGCCTGGATGATTGTATTAGTGCAGGACTAATGCCTTAGAGATTACAGCAGTTCATATTTAGTGGCTTAGTGCCTGGAGCATTGCAAAACTGCATGAGTAGTACTTGCATGTTTTTATAACTGCAAGACTGTTGGGCCTAGCCAAATATAAAGCAGCGGAATATTACATGACGGAACCATAAGTATCTCCATATTGTTAAATGCATGCATACATACATCTCTATCTTTTCAAATCATCATCATATCTAAAAGAAATATGTATACAATATTTCAGGAATATAGTGAAACCTGCAAATGAAACATGTAATAGATCTGCCTGAGTGATTTCATAACTTCATGAGCAGTGCTTGGATGATTCAATGAGTTGAAGGGTAGTCACTGGATAATTGTAAAAGAAGATGGATAGTGACTAGCTAATTGCATGAGTGCACACATAAACAATGAGTGTATGGATAAATGTATGAATACCACCTAAAGAGATACATAACTCATTGAGTAGTGTGTATGTGAATAGATGACTGCAACAGTAAGATCTGGGTGATTCTACGACTGCAAGAGTAGTGCCTGGGTTATTACATGAGTGCATAGGTAGAGACTGCATGGTTCTATAACTATAGGGGTAGTACATAACTAGTGCCTGGGTGATTGCATGATTGCAGGGGTAATATCTTGAGCATTACTGGAGTACATAGGAAGGGAGTGGGTGATTTTATAAGTTCATGAGAACTGCCTGGGTGATTACAGAAGTACTTAAGTACTGCCTGAGTGATAAGACAAGTGCAAACGTACTGCGTGAATTGTTATATAAGTGCATGAGTTCTGGCTGAGTGATTACATAAGTACGAGAGTAGTGCATGTTTGATTGAAAGAGTGCAAATATAGTGCCTGGATGATAGAAGCACTGTATAGATAATGGATTGGTGATTTCATAAGTGCAGAGGTAATGTCTAGACAATTAAAAGAGTACATACGTAACACCTGGGTGACTGCATGACTACAACAGTAATATCTGGGAATTTACATGACTACATAGAAAGTGACTGGGTGACTTTAGAAGAGCATGGATACTTCTTTGGTGATCACAGGACTACTGATGTGCCTGGGTAATTTAATAATACCATGACTACTGGCTAAGTGATTACATAAGTACTAGTTTAGTGCCTCTGTAATTGAAAGAGAACAACGATAGTGCCTGAGTGAATATGTAGGTGCATAAGTAGTACCTACATTAATCAAAGAGTGCATAGGAAATACCTTAGTGATTGCATGAGTGTATAGGTAGTACCTTAATGTTTGCATCAGTACAGGGGTAATACTTGAGTGATTGGATCATTGAAAGACTGCATGGGTAGTACTTGGATGTTTTTATAACTACATGAGTGTTGGGCCTAGCCAAATATAAAACAGCAAACTATTACATCAGTCAACCATAAGTCTCTCCGTATAGTTCAAAGCAAAGCATGCATACATATGTCTCTACCTTTTTAAAACATCATCATATCTAAAAGAAATATATATACAGTATTTCTGAAATATACTGAAATCTAGAAACTGAGGCATGTAACAGATCTGCTTGAGTGATTGCATAACTCCATGGGTAGTAATCGGGTGATTGTATGACTCCAAAGGTAGTCACAAAGTAATTGCAGGACTAGATGAATAGTGACTAGCTCATTAGATGAGTGCACACATGCAGGTTTAGTTCATGGATAAGTGTATAAATAGCACCTAAAGGCACAGATGATTCACTAAGACTTGCCTAGGTGAATAGATGAGTGCAACAGTACGGTCTAGATGATTGTATGACTGCAAAAATAGTGCTTGGGTTATTACATGAGTGCATAGGTAGAGACTGTATGATTCTATAACTGTAGGGGTAGTACATAACTAGTGCCTGGGTGATTGCATAACTGCAGGGGAAATATCTGGGGGATTACTGGAGTACATAGGAAGTGAGTGGGTTATTTTATAAGTGCATGGCTACAACTTGGGTGATTGCAAGACTACTGAGATACTGCCTGAGTGAATGCAGGAGTTCAAAGGTAGTGTCTGGGTGACTTTATAAGTACATGAGTAATGACTGAGTGACAACATAAGTACAAGAGTAGAGCGTGTATGATTGAAAAAGTGAAAGGTTAGTGCCTGTGTGACTGAAGCACTGTATAGCCTACATATTGGTGATTGCATGAGTACAGGGATAACGTCTGGGAAATTAAAGGAGTACATAGATAACACCTGGGTGATTGCATGACTACAGGGGTAATATCTGGGGATTTACATGACTACATAGAAAGTGACTGGGTGATTGTATATGTGCATGGGTACTGGTGGGTGATTGCAGCACTACTGAGGAAGTCCCTCAGTGAATAAAGGAGTCCAAAGGTAGTGCCTGGGTGATTATATAACATAATGACTACTAGCTGATTGATCAATATAAAGAAAAAGGTACCCGCCAAATTTAATTTTAGGTCCCGGTGAAGGCAGTAGATAACACACGACCGTTATGAAAATAGTATTGGTGAACTTACAGCGTTAGACATACACGGAGACCAGTGTTTAAAATATACTTTGAAGCTATGAGCAACAATATACCACATATATTGCACAAATGATCAAAAGCTTTTCACTTTGAACCACTGGGTCCCTTTGTGCACCCTCATTAGTTACGAATAGCCAAGAAGAAGACCATTACCATTTTGGTACAGCGGCACCAAAAAACTGTGGGGATCCATGTTTTTCTCTTGGCCATTTGCCCTGTCAGATACTCCTGCTCCAAAAATATATAACATTTTAATCATTATAACAGTATAAATTTAATCACCGGTCCTGAGGAAGGCGGGGGAAAGAAATGTTGTCCCGCCAAAACGTACGTCGACCACTGTTTGATGGAAAACATGACCAGTGACATATAATGAAAGAATACAGAGGCGGTGTCTACATCCAATTATGTTATAAACATGTGTAAATCAGTATTTGTGCAAAAAATTATATGATGTTTGTACAACAAATGAAAGAAGAGATTGTTTCTGTACACTGCAGTTTTCCACGTTAGTCATAATTTGTACTTTTTATTTTTAACTTTTCATGTTGTGTGCTTAGATGAATGAATGGTATGATGTGGAGTATGTGTGTTGGTTTAATAGTAGCATTTAGGGGTAGGGTATCTTTAAAATGAATTGATTTGTTTTTTGATTGATTTTTTGTGATTATAAGTCTTACTCATGTTGAAATATTCAAATGATATATCCAATTTTTTGTGATTCAATCATTCAGATATTTCATGAATGAATTTCACTTCTAAAAAAAGATAAAAAGATAAAAATAATAAATGTCTTTTTAATAGATTTTGTTTTTTTTAAATTGATTACTTTGTAAAATATCAGTGTTTTGAGATGGGGGAGATATAAGCTTCAGGCTATATATGAAAGCAATAGAGGTCAGCTAGAGGTTGTTTATTGTCTACTAGCTGAGTGATTACATAAGCACAAGTGTAGTGCCTCCGTGATAGAAGGAAAGCAATGTTAGCACTTGAGTGATTATATAAGTACATGAGAAGTGGCTACATGATTCAGTGTGCATTAGTAATACCTACTTGATGGCATGACTCTCCAGGTACTGTCTGGATGGTTGCATGAGTGCAAGAGTAATGCCTGTGTAGTGACTGGATCATTGGAACACTGAATGGGTAGCACTTGGATGTTTTTATAACTGCATGGGTGTTGAGCCTAGCCAAATATAAAGCAGCAGACTATTACATGACTCAACCACAAGTCTCTCCATATTGGTAAAAGCTTAAATACAAATGTCTCTACCTTTATAAAATCACCAATATATCTAAAAACAAATATGTATACAATATATCTGGAATATAGTGAAACCTAGAAACTGAGACATGTATTAGATCTGCTTAAATGAATGCATAACTCTATGCGCCGTGCTTGGGTGATTGGATGACTCCAAAAGTAGTCACTGGTTAATTACAGCAAAAGATGGACAGTGACCGGCTAATTCCTAGAGTGCACACATAAACATTGAGTGCATGAATAACTGTATAAATAACACCCGTAGGCATAGATGACTCATTGAATAGTACCTACGTGAATAGATGAGTTCAACAGGGGCGTCTCGGTGAGTCTATGACTGCAACGGTAATACCTGGTTTATTAAACCAGTGCATAGGTACAGCCTGCATGATTGCATGACTTCAGGAATAATACATAACTAGTGCCTGCATGATTCCATAACTACAAAGGAAATATCTGGGAAATTTATGGAGTACAGAGGAAGTGAGTGGGTGACTTTATAAGTACATGAGTACTGCCTGGGTGAATACAGAAGTACTAAGATACTACCTGAATGGTTACAGGAGTGCAAAAGTAGTGCCTCATTGATTTTATAAGTGCATGAGTACTGGTTGGGTGATTGCAGCACTACTGAGGTAGTGCCTCAGTGAATAAAGGAGTGCAAAGGTAGTGCCTGGGTGATTATATAACAGCATGACTCTAGCTGAATGATTACATAAGTACAAGCGTAGTGCCTCCGTGATAGTAGGAATGCAACGTTATCGCCTGAGTGATTATATAAGTACATGAGAAGTAGCTACATGTTTCAAACTATGCATTAGTAATACCTAGTTGATTGCATGACTGTACAGGTACTGTCTGGATGTTTGCATGAGAGCAAGAATAATGCCTCAGTGATTACACCAGTGCATATATACTGACTGGATCATTGGAAGATTGCATGGGTAGCACTTGGGTGTTTTTATATCTAACTTAGAGTTGGGCATAGCCAAATATAAAGCAGCAGACTATTACATGACTCAACCATAAGTCTCTCCATATTGTTAAAAGTATCCATACAAATGTCTCTACCTTTTCTAATCACCAATATATCTAAAAGAAATATAAATACAATCTATCTCGAATATAGTAAACCTAGAAACTGAGACATGCAATAGATCTGGTTAAGTGAATGCATAACTCCATGCATAGTGCTTGGGTGATTAGATGACTCCAAAGGTATTCACTGGGTAATTACAGGAGAAGATGGACAGTGACTGGCTAATTCCACGAGTGCACACATAAACATTGAGTGCATGGATAATTGTATAAATAGCAACTGTAGGCATAGAGGAGTCACTAAGTAGTACCTACTTAAACAGATGAGTACACCAGTAGCGTCTGGGTGATTCTATGAGTGCAAGGGTAATACCTGGTTTATTAAACGAGTGCATAGGTACAGCCTGCATGATTGCATGACTTCAGGAATAGTACATAACTAGTGCCTGCATGATTCCATAACTGCAAAGGAAATATCTGGTGAATTTATGGAGTACAGAGGAAGTGAGTGGGTGACTTTATAAGTCCATGAGTACTGCCTGGGTGAATATAGAACTACTAAAATACTATTTGAGTGATTACAGGAGTGCAAAAGTAGTGCCTCAGTGATTTTATTAGTGCATGAGTACTGGTTGGGTGATTGCAGCACTACTGAGGTAGTGCCTCAGTGAATAAAGGAGTGCAAAGGTAGTGCCTGGGTGATTACATAACAGCATGACTACTAGCTGAATGATTACATAAGTACAAACGTAGTGCCTCCATGATAGAAGGAATGCAACGTTAGCGCCTGAGTGGTTATATAAGTACATGAGAAGTGGCTACATGATTCAAACTGTGCATGAGTAATACCTAGTTGATTGCATGACTGTACAGGTACTGTCTGGATGTTTGCATGAGAGTAAGAGTAATGCTGAGTGATTACAGCAGTGCATATGTACTGACTAGATCATTGGAAGACTGCATGGGTAGCACTTGGTTGTTTTGATAGCTAACTTAGTGTTGGGCCTAGCCAAATATAAAGCAGCAGACTATTACATGACTCAACCATAAGTCTCTCCATATTGTTGAAAGCATCCATACAAATATCTCTACCTTTTCTAATCACCAATATATCTAAAAGAAATATAAATACAATCTATCTCGAGTAGAGTGAAACCTAGAAACTGAGACATGCAATAGATCTGGTTAAGTGAATGCATAACTCCATGCATAGTGGTTGGGTGATTGGATGACTTCAAAGGTAGTCACTGGGTAATTATAGGAGAAGATGGACAGTGAATGACTAATTCCACGAGTGCGCACATAAACATTGAGTGCATGGATAACTGTATAAAAAGCAACTGTAGGCAAAGATGAGTCACTGAGTAGTACCTACGTAAATATATGAGTACACCAGTCGCGTCTGGGTGATTCTATGAGTGCAAGAGTAATGCCTGTGGGCCCGATTCACAGAACTAACTTAAGACAAAACCCTAAACTTCCTACTTTTGGTATTCACAGAAGTTAGGATTTTGTCTTAAGTTTGTCTTAAGACAAACTTAAGACAGTCTTAAGACAGACTTAAGACAGACTTAAGACCAACTTAAGACAAACTTAAGACTGACTTAAGACAGACTTAAGACAAACTTAAGACAGACTTAAGACAGACTTAAGACAAACGTAAGACAAAATCCTAACTTCTGTGAATACCAAAAGTAGTAAGTTTAGGATTTTGTCTTAAGTTAGTTCTGTGAATCGGGCCCTGAGTGATTACAGCAGTGCATATGTAGTGACTGGATCATTGGAAGACTGAATGGGTAGCACTTGGGTGTTTTTATAACTCCATGTATGTTAGGCCGAGCCAAATATAAAGCAGCAGACTATTACACGAGTGAACCATAAGTGTCTCCATATTATTAAAAGCATGCATACATATGTCTCTACCTTTATAAAACATCATCATATCTAAAAGAAATATATATACCATATTTCTGAAATATAGTGAAACCTAGAAACTGAGCCATGTCGTAGATCTGCTTGAATGAATGCATATCTCCAAGCGTAGTGCTTGGGTGATAGTATGATTCTAAACATAGTCACTGGGTAATGGCAGGAGAAGATAAATAGTGACTGACTAATTGCATGACTGCACACATACAGGTTGAGTGCATGGATACGTGTATAAATACCACCTGAAGGCATAGATGACTTATGGAGTAGTGCCTAGCTGAATAGATGAGTGCAACAGTATGGGCTGCGTGATTTTATGACTGAAAGGCTAGTGCGTGCATTATTACATGAGTGCATAGGTTCAACCAGCATGATTCCAGGACTGCAAGAATAGTACATAGCTAGTGGCAGGGTTACTGCATGACTGCATGGGGGAATATTTAGGGGATTACTAGAGTACATACAAAGTGAATGGGTGACTTTATAGGTCCATGAGTACTGCCTGGGTGAGTACAGAAGTACTAAGGTAGTGTCTGAGTAATTACAAGAGTGCAAATGTAGTGCCTGAGTGATTTTATAAATGCATAAAAAGAAAAAAGTGCTGACAGTGGAACCTTCTAATTAACAGCACCTAACCTGTTTTTACACTCCTCACGCAATGTCCCTTCTATACTTAATGGGCTCTGTGTGCACACTGAATAGTACCAACCCTCACAGTACTTATTCCTACAGGAACTTAACAATTTTAAAACCAAAGCACAGGTGCACAACTCAAAGACAACTTTTTTCAGAAAAAGGACTATTTTTACGTCCAAGTCCAAAAAAGAAAGTTCTTGGATTTGTTCTTATTTTTCTTTCTCTTTTATTGTTTCATTTTCATTTCGCGTTCATGACACACAGCGTTCAACACACAGAATAGCTGATGCGTTTTGTCCCCTTGATGGACTTCTTCAGGGCAATAAAGATAGGTGGAGTCAAACTCTCTCCAAGAAATATTGTATTGATTCAGGGATTCCCCTAGGGAGAGTGCTTCCCCATCCAATAAAATATTATGACAAGTAGTAGCGTCGTCGAAGTCAAGAAAACGATCACTCGATAGATGGAAAATGCAAGTCCCACTTTGATAGTATCCCGCTCTATCACTATGTATACTATGCAGGTTCACTATAAGTCCTATCCAAAATATTCTATAATGAATCTAAGCCAAGCAGACGTCTAATTGCGAACACCATAAGCCATACAACCCAATAAGGCAGGAAAACGACAGCCACAATAAGGCTGTGACCGCTGGCATGAGTTGAATAGGACGTGTCAGCAAAACGAACCGGCAAGAAATGAAAATGAAACAATAAAAGAGAAAGAAAAATAAGAACAAATCCAAGAACTTTCTTTATTGGACTTGGACGTACACATTGTCCTTTTACTGACAAAAGTTGTCTTTGAGTGGTGCACCTGTGCTTTGGTTTTATGATTTTATAAATGCATGAGTACTGGCTGAGTGATTACATAACTACAACAATAGTGCACATGTGATTGAAAGACTGCAAGGATAATGCCTGGGTGGTTAAAGCACTGTATAGCTAATGCACTGGTGATTGCATGAGTACAGGAGTAACGTCTGGGGGATTAAATAAGTACATAGGTAACACCTGGGTAATTTCATGACTTCAGGCATAATATCTGCGGATTTAGATGACTACATAGAAAGTGACTGGGTGATTTTATAAGTGCATGGTTACTGGTTGGGTGATTGCAGCACTACTGAGGTAGTGCCTCAGTGAATAAAGGAGTGCAAAGGTAGTGCCTGGGTAATTATATAACAGAATGACTACTAGCTCAGTGATGACATAAGTACAAGTGTAGTGCCACCGTGATAGAAGGAATGCAACATTAGTGCCTGAGTGATTATGTAAATATGTTAATGTTAATGTTAATGGCATTTGTAGAGTGCAACTGCTACCCAAAGGTCTCCTGGCGCTGTGTAAAAGTCATACTGTAACCTAAAGACAAAGGGATAAGGCCTGAGTTATACAGTGAAAAGTCAAGTTTTCAAGGCCTTCCTTAAGGCCAGTAAGTTTGTCATACATCTTAAGTGGTAAAGACTGTTCCATGCCTTGGCCGCACAGACCACAGCTGGCTTTTTTAACAGAGGGCACTGTCACCAATTTTGCTTCTAAAGAGCAAAATGATCTTTTTCGTACATACCACTGGAATTTCTGATTTAGGTGGTCGGGACTAGTGCCTTGAAGGGCTTTGAAAACAATGCACAGAGATTTAAACTATACACACTTCCTAACAGGTAGCCTATGAAGCTTTCTGATTTCCGCTGAGACCGAGGCATACTTTGGTATGCCGGTCACAAATCTGGCAGCTGCATTCTGCAGAAGTTGAAGTCTGTACATAAACCTTTCCTGGATATTAATGTAAAGGCTATTACAGTAGTCCAGCCTGGACATGGCTAAAGCAGTAATAGCTGTTGCTGACTGTCTTTTGGCAAGAATATTTAAAGATCTAAGAATGAATAATGTGGTTGAGGCCACCGCTTTCACTTGATCTCCAAAATTGAGTTTGTTATCTATCCAGACTCCCAGATTTTTTACCTTCCTGATGGGATTGGGAAGAGGACCCAGCGTGTCCGGACACCAAGCAGGAGTCCAGAAGTTGGGGTCATTCCTAAACAGCGCAACCTCTGTCTTACCGGAGTTGAGTTTGAGACAATTTTGGGCCATCCAGTTTCCCACCACTGTCATGCAATAATGGAGTCGAGTAGCTGTTCCCAGTTCCCTCCCCGGCAGTAATGACACCACAATTTGGGTGTCGTCCGAGTATGATGTCAGACTAAAGCCAAATGATTCAATCAGGGGAGCCAATGATGACACATAAATATTAAAAAGAGTCGGGCTTATAGACGACTCCTGGGGGACACCACAAGGCAGTGAAAATGGCTTGGCAGAGAAATCGCCTAGAGAGACAGTTTGTATTCTATCTGACATAAAGTATTTAAGTAGTTGCCAGGAGCTGCCCTGTACTCCACTCTCTCACAGGCGGTGCATCAACAGGTCATGATGGACTGTGTCAAAGGCCGCAGAAAGATCTAACATAATCATTGAGGCTCTACCTCCCCGGTCTAAGATTGCCCTGATCTCTTTTGTGGATTTAAGAAGCGCAGACTCCGTGCTGTGCCCCTCTCTAAAACCATATTGGGTGGGGTCCAGCACCTGGGCTTCCTGCAAAAACACACTAAGTTGTACATTCATATTTTTCTCTGCAATGTTCGCTGGAAGAGGGAGTCTTGCAATAGGTCTAAAGTTATTTGTATCTTTAGGATCTAGACTCGGCTTATTTAGCAGGGGCAATATAGATGCACTTTTCCAGGCTTTGGAAAAATAGTCTTCGGCAAACATAGCACTCATGATAGAAGTCAGTGCTAGTGTGACAGGCTCTGGGCACAGATCGTAAGAAGAGCCAGATTTAGACTTCATAAGGAGATTGAGTGTATCCGTGGCAGTCACTGGGGCAAATTTGTTAAAAGTCAGTGAAGGGCTTTTTCCTGACTTGAGACCTACTGTATGATACATTGTAATACTGGTCATTGAGTTAGTGAAAGTGGAAAAGATAGCCTCAACTTTATTGAAGAAGAAATTGGCTATTTTATCACAAAGATTCTGGCTAGCCGGAATCGTAGAAGAGCATGGGTGTGCCAGGGTAGCTACAGTTTTGAACAGCTCTTTAGTTGAGTTGTTAGCAAAGTACATTTTTTTGGCAAAAAACTTTTGTTTTGTTTTTAAAGGAAGCTGTTTATACTGCACTAAACTTTGCTTATACTCATTCTTTTCCGTATCATTATACTCCTTTCTCAAGTTTCTTTCTAGGCGCTTACAGATCAATTTTTGATCTCTAAGTTCTTGGGAATACCAAGGGGAGGAAGGTAGTGCCCTATTGGGATGGAGGATTTTCCTTGGAGCTAGCTTGTTGCTGGCTGCCTCCAGCCAATTGACATAGCACTTGGTAGCCTCATCAAGGTCTGTAGGTAGACTGTATGATGTAGAGGTTAACAGCTCCTGTAGTTCCTCAGCTTCTACCTTGTTCCATGCTCACCAGCTGTTTTTTAACTGGTTTCCTGGCCTGTCGATCAGTCATGGTAAGCTCAAATAGAACTGCCTTGTGATCCAAAAAGACTAAAGGAAGAAAGGAAGAAGGCCCGTAACCAGTAGCTGTGATTTGTTAGAGAAAATGCCATCCAATGTATGTCCTGCCCGGTGAGTGGCACTAATGACGTTGCTTTAGATCAGCATGACTCATCAGATCTATCAGATTTAATGTATCTGGATGGCAATGTGCTTCCAAATGGGAGTTAAAATCTCCCAATATCGTATATGAGCTAGCGCAAAGCCCATTTTCCAGCATGCCACCTGCTAGAGTTAGACACAGACTTCTAGGGCCCGGTGGCCTGTAAATGAGGGTACCTCTAAAGGTATGATGATGTGAAAAATAAAGGCAAAAATCCAGAGGTTTGCATTCCGCATTAGACGATGTATTAAAAGATACCGTTATTGAGTTGTGTTATATAACCGCTAAGCCCCCTCCTTTCCTGTCTAACCTGTTTAGCGTGTAGCATGAGTAATCTGGGGGTGTGGCTCTAACCAAACCTGGGCGGATGCATCACCAGTCCATGATTCAGTAATGAATGCAACACTTATTTTTTCGTCTTCAATTAGGGAGGCACATTCCGTACTGTGCTTCACCAAAGACCTTGCTTTAAGCAGAACACACTTCAATTCTTCTAGTGGCTGGATTAGTAGTGTTTAAACAATGCAGAGTACTGCCAGAATATTGTATTAAAATGGGCTTACCTGCTCAAAAACGAGCAGGGGTGCTGGCACTGTGCGCGGCCGTGCGCGGATATGCACAGACGGGCTTTCGGGGTACCCACGGCACACCCGCTGCACGCTCACGCCAGCCTAACCTTAAATGGAGTCAGGGGCGAAAAGACTAGCCCGCTGACCCGACTCTCCCAAAATGGCGGTCCCGCGATTCCAAATGCGGACCACAGGGGTCAAAAGGGCTGCCTACAACTAATTAGTTTTTTAAAAGCAGTGCTCAAGCAATCTAAAAATATGTGCAATACAATCAAGGTACAGTTTTAATCGCCGTCACTTCTGGCTCAAGCCTCAGGAGGACTTTACTTTACATGAGAAGTGGCTACATGATTCAAACAGTGTATTAGTAATGCCTAGTTGATTGCATGACTGTACAGGTACTGTCTGGATGTTTGCATGAGTGCAAGAGTAATTCCTGAGTGATTACAGCAGTGCATATGTAATGACTGGATTATTGGAAGACTGCATGGGTAGCACTTGGGTGTTTTTATAACTCCATGAATGTTAGGCCTAGCCAAATTTAAAGCAGCAGACTATTACATGAGAACTGCCTGGGTGATTTTCTAAGTGCATCAGTACTGCCTGCGTGAGTAGAGTACTACTGTGGTAGTGCCACAGTGATTGCAAAAGTGTAAAGGTAGTGCCTGGGTGATTTTAAAAGTGAATACGCACTGGCTAAGTGATTGCAGGAATGCATAGATCCTGACAGGGTGATTACAAGAGTGCAAATGTAGTTCCTGAGTGATTTTATAAGTGCATGAGTACTGGCTGAGTGATTACATAACTACAACAGTAGTGCATATGTTATTGAAAGGCAGCAAGGATAGTGCCTGGGTGGTTAAAGCACTGTATAGCCAAGGCATTGGTGATTGCATGAGTACAGGAGTAACATCTGGGGGATTAAATGAGTACATAGGTAACGCCTGGGGCATTGCATGACTACAGGGGTAATATCTGCAGATTTACATTACTTTAAAAAATATATATTTTATTTTAGGTCATACATCGGAAGTAACAACATGCCAAGCGTCCGCAGGATAGGCCATAGAGAGAAACAATAATGGAGTATATATTCTTGGAGCATTTACATGAGTCTATATAGTAACATAGTGATACAGACCATTTTTTTGTCGAAATCTAAGGAAATAAAATAAAAAACAAAAACAACAGCAAGAGCCACAGAGAAGTCACTCTGCAAACATAGCAGACATAATTTCACCTTTCTCATTATACATTACAGTTGTAAAGTTTATCTACACAGGTTGGTTACGTTCAGCGATGTCCCGTTGCTACTACGATTAGCACTCTCCCCCGGTTCGCCCTCCTCATTGGAGTGTGAATCTGTAAGCGGTTGGGCCTTCCCAGCAAGATACGTTTGGTACAGTCCCCAGAAGTTCTTAGGGCAGCTACGAGGGGGAAGTAGCTCACTATAGAGTTCCGTCTGCGTGTTGCAGTACAACATATCCCTTGACCACTCCTGTATGGTGGGTGGAGGCCCACGCGACCAACGCATCTCTAATTTGCTCTTTGCCAATAACGCACCCATTACAATTAAATGTCTAATTCCCTTGTTTAGCTTCTTAGTATAACCCAGCAGTGCAACTAATGGATCAGGGAGCATTGGAACCTCAGTGATATCTTTTCCCAGAACTTGGTAATTAGTGGACATAGCCAGGCTACATGTATAAAGTTAGCCGGGCTCAACTTGTACCTTTCACATTCAGCGGACTCACGCAGCCCATAACGATACAGCCTCTCCGGAGTGTAGTAAATTCTTTGCGAATATTTAAAATGGATTAGTCGGTGCCGGACATTTAATGACACTTGATGGGTCGCCTCGCAACAATATCTCCAAGTATCGTCGTCTATGTTCATGCCTAGGTCCTTTTGCCACTCCTGTCTAGATTTTGTGTAGTGGTTCTTGCGATAGGCCTGAACGCTGCTATAAATACTGGACACCAGTTTGACAGGGGATGCTGCTTTCAGTATAAGCGTAAGAGGAGTCACCTCTGTAGGTTCTGCCATATCTTCACCTAGTATCTCATGCATGTAAAATTGAAACTGCACTATCGGGGTGACCGCAGTGCCCTCAGATATAGCCTCATTCCACGTGCGTATCATCCAGAAAGAGGTCGCCCACTACTGTTACATTCAATGTCTGCAGTGCCTTCAGCGCTGCACGATCTCTGCTCTTAGGGAGCCAAGTACACCATTCCAATGGAAGAGTGGGGAATATAGTATGTTACAGTCTTGTAATTTAATCAAGTTATGCCATGCATGCACTGTAGAATTTATAGAATCCAGGATCTCCGTACGCCTATCTGGGGGATGGAACAGACTAGTGGAGATCTCAAATAGGGTGACTGTCATGCTCTCAATGTGTAAGTACGGCAAGCCCAGTGCCTGGTGTAGCCAATAAAAAGCATGGGAACACTGCGCTACTCTGTAGTACAAGTCGAAGTCCAGGGCTCCCAACCCTCCTAGATAGTAAGGTAGGGTAAGGACCTTCCATTGTGCTCTTGGTTGCTTACCCGCCCACGCCAGTTTAGTCAGTATGGAGGTGATATTTTTTTTTTAATTGAGCCGGGAGGACCATAGGGATATTTAAAAACAAGTATAGGAAAACCACCATTTTCATCAGCGAAATCCGCCCTAAGAGCGAGATAGGCAAGCGAAGCCATCTTTCAACATCTTCTTCTATTTTAGTGACCGCTCTTCCATAATTCTCCTTAAAAACTCTCTCTGGTTTGGTGTGAATTTGTATGACTAGATAGCGAACCGGTTCTGTGGTCCAGGCTAAAGGGAATTCAAGTTCGAAAGGAGTGGTGGATGGCATCAGTGGGAAGATTATGGACTTTGTCCAATTGATTCTTAGGCCTGAGATTTCACCAAATCTAACTACTTCCCTGAGTACAGGGGAAAGGTTAGTCTCCAGATTCTGAATGTATTGCAGCGTGTCATCTACGTATGACAACACTATTAGGTTATATTTCAGAAACCGGATCCCACGGAACCCATGATATTCCCTGAGAGCACATACCAGCGGTTCTGCTACTATGGCATCCAACAGAGGAGACAGCGGGCATCCCTGTCTAGTACCCCTAGAGATTTTTACCGGGGCAGTTACCATATCCCCAATTCATATTCTAGCAGTAGGCGAATTACACAATGCTGCGACTAAGCTCAGGAACACACCACCCACCCCATTCTTACCAGCACTGCACGTAAAAATGGCCATTCCACCAAATCGAATGCTTTTTCTGCATCGAAAAATACAGCTGTTGCCTTTACTTCTGGGTTAATATGCTGTAGAGCGCCGAAAAAGGTGTGCAGATTGTATGTGAGGTTGCGACCTGGGACAAACCCTGCCTGTTTTGTGCTGGTTAAGCTCGGGACGAGAGGAGCAAGTCAGTTGGCGAGTATTTTAGCATATATTTTAGTATCTACGTTTAGCAATGATAATCAGTGAAAGGAGGAACCCTCCTCCAGGGGCTTGACTGGTTTAAGTATAGTGACAATTATGGCTTCAAACATTGTTGGAGGCAGTTCCCTCGATTTGTAAAGCTCTTCAAAAAGCGTGACCAGGTGTAGAGTAAGGAGATCTGCAAATTCTTTATAGAAGGCCACCGTCAAGCCCAATTATCCCGGGGCACTACCAGATCGCATATGGCGTAATGCCTCGTGTATTTGCCAGTCCTCTAGTGGTCTCATCAGGTACTCTCATTGCGCATTAGTGAGCAAGGGCAATTTCATGTGCACTAAGTAGTCCCAAATCGTGATGTCCTCTGCATGGGGACGAGAGCAATAAAGGGATTCGTAGTACTGCTTAAATTGATTGGCTATGTCTTCTGGGTCTACCAACATTGCATCTTCCTCCGACCGTATTGCTGTGATCGTTGATGCCTCTCTTCTATTTCTCAATACCGCCCCAAGTGTGGCTCCCGGACGCTCTCCCTCCACATAACTTCTGGCTACTGCGCATTTTCCCATATGTTGGACTTCACTGTCTGTTGCTTCCTGATATTCCGTGAGCGTTTTTTGCAATTCGTCATTTTCCTCCACCACCCCATCACAACACAATGCTGTCTCCAGCTCAATCAGGCGTTTCTCCAGCTGTTACAGCCTGCCCTGAATTTCCCGAAGCGCCCCAGAGTGTTTAGATATAGCTACACCTCTTATATACACCTTTAACATTTTCCATACAGTGGAAAACTGCAACACAGATCCTATGTTATGTACAAAAAAGTCTTCTATCACCTCAGTCATTTCAGCTTTGAATACCATGTCTAGCAGCGAATATGGAGGAAACCTCCAAGTAAACGGGGTGGGCAATCTCTGTGGGCTACACAACACCAGAAGTACAGTAGCGTGATCAGACAAAGTACGTGGGTGGACCCTAAAGTCTCTGACTTCCGAACACATTTCGCATGACAATAACCAATAATCTATTCTCGTGTGAAGGCCGTGGGGAGCGGAGTAGTGTGTGTATCCCCTCTGCCCCTGGAATTGTGCCCTCCAGAAGTCCACCATGTCTAATAGTTTTGTTGTGTCAGTAATAATTTTTGCTGAGGCCCAAGTACGACGTTCAGGACCCCACGAGCGGTCTAGCGATGGATCCAAGACGCAGTTAAAGTCGCCCCCCACAATTACCGGAAGCACTGCCTCGAGGGACAGGGATGTGAAAAGGGAGTTGTAAAAGTGAGGGTTATCATAGTTGGGTCCATAAACATTGATGACCCACATGTCAAAGCCCTTCCCCCTACACCTGGAGATAGTGTATCTACCCTCTGAGTCAGCCACTTCCGGGTCTATTTTAAGTTTGGATTGAGGGTTTAACCTTGTGAGTACCCCTCTGGCATGGGAAGTGAACCCTGAAGTGTGGAACGAGTCCTGCAGCAGTTTCTGTGATAGAATCGTACTATCTACAGACAGGTGAGTTTCTTGGAGTAATGCTATGTCAATAGAGTGTCGCTTAAGATTAGCTATTACATTTCGCACCTTGCAATGGTTATTGAAGCCCCATACGTTCCATGTCAGAAACCTGATTGTTTGGCCTTCCTTATGAATCATTGTATAGGTATACAGAGAGATATATGTAACAAAGTCAGTACCGCTATGTCCTGCCCATTCAACTGTTTAATGTAATTGTAATAAATCTCATGTTCGCTTCTTTGCTGTGGCTCAACAAGAACAAAAAAATTCCCTGCAGACACCACCACTCCTACGTTGCATTGACCACCAACTTGATGCAATCGATCATACCCCCCCCACATAACGCAAACAAAATTGGCAAAAAGCCAGCAAGTGTAGCACACATAGGGGCAGATGTTGCCTCTCCGCCACTGTACGCCTGGTGACCGCCAAGAGTAGCTATTAGCCATTCCAATACAATTATGGCAGGTAGCTTTTCTCAGGGCCGCGTCTCTGTCTCTGTAGTTTAAGAACTTGGCAATGATCAGACGCCGGGGAGCACCTTGAGGAGGACGCGTGCCCAATGAGTGATGCGCTCGCTCAATTACGTCAATAGTGGAGAAAGTGTCACAACCCAATAGTGAAAACAGTAGATTTTCAATGAAAAGATCCATATTTCCGGTGGATGTAGTCTTGGGAAGTCCCGTAAGGGGTATATATCACTCCTCCTTTTTAAAAAAAAATATTTTTATTTTACCATATAAAAAAAGGCACATTAATAGAATAGCACAGTTAGACATATTTACATTCAGTTGGTTTGCAGGTCAATAGGTTAGGATTTCTTTCATAACATTACATTAATGCTCATGCAGCACTTCAATGTGGGCTTAACACAATACAGCATCATTAACAATCTCTTTACTATTCTTCTGGATTTTGGAGTGTTGTTGGTAAGGTACACAGTCCTCCTCTATATGTGTTCCATCCCTCCCAAAGTCATATCCATTTTTTCGGGCACCCCCGACATACATACACAGTCTTTTCTGCCACCATGGCCATGTCCATATCTTTACACCACTCCGTGAGAGTGGGGGCGGCAGAAGCTCCCCAATGCTTAGCGATATTTATTTTATCTAATATCATTCCTAGGGTTGCCCATATTTGTCTTGTGGAGTTAAGGTCTGTGGGCTCCCATATGTTTCATAAACAGCGTTTGGGTTCTGGCAAGACTGGGCTTCCACTCAGTCGCGTGATTGTGTCCATTACTGATGTCCAGTATCTTGTTATCGCAGGGCAGTCCCAGGTAGTGTGAAAGAAAGTGTCAGTCGCCCCACACCCCCTCAGACAAAGTTGGTCATCAGTTTTACCTATTTTACGGAGAGTTGTTCTTGTGTAATAGGTTCTATGCAAGATCTTGAGCTGTATCAGGCGGAGTCTGGATGGGATCGCCACCTCCCTTGGTGAGGCCAGCGCGTCCTGCCAGTCAGTGTCGTCTAATTCTCCTAATTCCTCCCTCCATTTGTCTCGGAGCTTTTGCATGGAGTCAGGCATGTTATTATAAATTTTTCAATATGTCATGGAGATTGTTTTTTTATCCATATGCTCCACGAGTAGTCTATCTTCTAGTGGTGAGGCCTCAGGCAAGTTAGTGCCGTGGGGGATTGCTGCCTCTAAGGCGTGTTTTATTTGGTGGTAATGGAATTGCTCTGCCAGTGCAATCTCATATTGTGTTTGGAGTTGTGCAAATGTGAGCATCTTCCCCCGTACCCAGAGGTCCCCGACTTTGGATATGCCTATAGCATCCCAGCGTTGAAAGCCCTTACTCTTGCCTAATCTGCCCAACCTGTCTGTGACCCAAAGCGGTGGTGCTTGTGTTTTGCCATCCCAGTTTCCTACATGCTATATGCCAAATTTGAAGCGTGTGGTTAGTTGGGCCCAACAGGGTCCGCGGTTTGTTGTATAGTGCACGGTATGGGCCCCCGTCTCCCAGTTCCACCCTGTCCAGACCGTAATCTGGGTCTGTGTGAGGGACGTGCAGCCAGTGAGTAATCACAGTTAGTTGTGATGCCCAGTAGTATGTCTAGACACTTGGGAGAGCTATACCGCCATCATACAATGTTCGGTATAGCTTTATCATCGCTATGCGGGCCGGCTTGCTATTTTAGTGGAGCTTGGTGACCTCCGCCTCTATTGCTTGAAAGTAGGTCTGGGGGGACCTGGAAGGGTGTATTTTGAAGGGCGTAAAGTAAACGTGGTAGTGCCATCATTTTGAAGAGCGCCGCCCTTCCTAGGAGCGTCAGCGGTAGCGATTGCCAGTGTTTAGTGTCTCTTTGGAGCCGTTGTAGGGGGCTGGAAGATTTATGGTCGTCAAAACCTCTGAATCGTGCATGATATGTATCCCTAAGTATTTAAAATGATCCTGCACTATCGTCACATTGCACCCAGCTGGTAAACGGGGCGAAGGTCCATGCAGGACATACGGTACTCACTTTGCCCAATTTAGCGTGTATCCTGAAAATCTCCTGTAGGATCCAAAAATATCTAAGAGGCAAGACAGAGATCATCTAGGAGAGGCCAGATATAGGAGGATATCGTCTGCGTACAGAGATATATGATCCTCACAATCGGGAGTCCAGCATAGCCCATGACTGACCGGATCTTGTCGTACCCAGGCTGCCAGGGGCTCTAGTATTAGGGCGATGAGCAGTGGCGATAACGGCCAGTCCTGTCGCGTGCCCCGATGCAGCGGAACTTCCCTTGAGATGTGCCCATTTGCTACCACATATGCCAGGGGATTACCCAAGAGCAGAACATTGACCCAAAACACAGTTTCTTGAGAACGGCAAACATGAAGGGCCACTCGACCGTATCGAAGGCCATTCTTGCATCCAAGGAGAGCACAACAGCGTCTTCTTGTATAGTATGCTTGCGCCCCAAGACACCACGGAGGCGTCACAAACTTAGGGCTGCATTTCTTCCCGGCATGAATCCAGATTGGTCCGGGTGTATTAATTTGGGTAGGTAAGGCGTAAGACTATTGGCCAAGGTCTTGGCCAGAATTTTGGCTTCTGTGTTAATTAACAAGATGGGCCTATAAGCATTCCCTCTGTGGCTTACCAGGTTTGTGGATGGCCACTATGGTTGCCGTTCTTTGATCCCGTGGCAGCTCCCCCACCTCCAGACTGGCCTCAAACATTGATACAAGATAGGGCGCAAGTGTCGTTGCGCTACGTTTAAACCATTCTATGGGGATCCCGTTAGGGTCAAGGGCTTTTCCTGACTGAATTTTGTTGATTGCCATTGTTAGCTCGTCCGCCGAGAGTTTTGCTTCCAGAAGTTGGGATTCAGTCTCCGTGAGTTTAGGGAGTCGGATGTCATGGAGGAAATCCTCTATCTCCTCCTGTCTTATCATGTGTGTGGAGGTGTAAACCTGTTCATAGTGGTGCTATCCATCTATCCGCTTTTGCCCGTTTATCGAGCAAGGACAGCAGTTTGCCCGCCTTGTCACCCACTTCGTATATCGTGTGCTGTGTTACTGAGAGCCGTGTCTTAGCTTCCTCCCAGAGGTGGTCTTTATATTCCTGTTTTTGGAGGAGCAGCAGATGCGCAGCGGCATCAGAGGAGTCTTGCCTCTGTTTTTTTTCTAGTTCATCTACCTCTTGTTCAAGTGATTCCACTATCCGGACTTTCTCCCTTTTATGATTTGTTATCAGTGAAATTGCCTGCCCACACAATACTGTTATGTATGCCTCCCATAAAGTGAGTGGTGATGAGACTGAAGTTGCATTTTCACTGAAGCAGTATGTGGTGGTGTCTAATAACTCTTTCCCTAGCTCCGGGTTCTTCAAGTACCCGGGATATATAGGGTATGTCCTACATCGTGTTGTAGTCTGCCATGTATACAGGGCACTGATAGGAGAGTGATCTGAGATGTCTCTTGGCAAGTGTGTGACTTCTAAAAAATGAACTACTTCGCCCGCCGGTGCCAGTATATGGTCTATTCTGGAAAAGCTGTTGTGGCCGCCCGAGTGGCATGTGTATTGTCGTGTCTGTGGAAAGCGGAGCCTCCAAATATCTATTAGGCCCATTGTTTCTAAAAAATCTTTAAGAGCCTAGTGTGCCCGATGTTGGTGTCTTGCGGGTGTGTGGTCCATGGTATCGTCTAATATGGCATTGAGGTCACCACCTATGATCAAGTTGCCCTGTGGGAGCTGTAACAGAAACGCGCCTAGCGCCGGGTATGTCAATGAGTGAAGCGCCAGGAGGAGATAGACAGAGACTATATTGACCATCTGACCCTCCCACTGACACGTCAGCACCGCGAACCGGCCTTGGTCATCCGTATATGTCTTCTTAACTACAATTGGGTACTGTGTTTTAATAAGGATCCCCACCCGGCGGGAGCCGGTCGTAAATTCTGAATGTACCGCTAATTTGTAGCCCCATCTGTCGAGTGCTTTACACGTAGGTGAGTCTCCTGCAGCATTGCTATTGCTGGTGCTTTGCGCTTCAGATATTGCAGGACTAACCCACGTTTAAGCTTATTCCGGAGACCATTTATGTTCCAGGAAATCACAAGTAGGGTTTGTGCACGTGTCGCGTGTTGCGTGTCGCGTGTCGAGTCTGGATGGACTGTGTCAGGAGCAGTGGTCATGGACTGCGGTGGAGGTGTGTGCTGCACGGTTTGGATAATTGTCTAGCCGTATATGGGTTGCTGGCATGAGTCTACAGTGCGACTTAAAACATGAAGGAAAAAAAACAATTTAAACCAAAACTTTCCCAATTCACCCTGGGTCCCTCCCCCCTTCCTGCTTCCCTGCAAGATGGTTTCAAAACTTCCCGCCACCCCAACTTTGCAGAGGGCCTAATTCCCATTACCCGGTACCTCTGTAAGTGGAGAGGATAGCTCTCATGTTGCCCCTTTCTGGCTGCTTCATGAAAACAATGTCCCTCTCAGCCTTTGATAGTGAGCTTGTATTGAAATGTTCAGTGTCCCTAGCTCACCCATGTCCATAAATAGAGGCCTAGCAGTGGCCAGTCCCAAATGTCTTTTTTACTCTATTGCATTGTTGAGGGAGTCTGGCACCCATCCTCTACACTTGTCCGGTTTGCCACTGTCTGAGCCTCTCCTCCGAGTTCCGGCCTGGCTGGAACGTTAAGTGTACAATAGACACTCCCTTTAGGGGGAAGTCAAGATCTCATGGTTAGTTCAGTTCTCTTTGGCTTGGTCGCCTGCTCCTGTCGCTCCTCCTGCTTGTTCTTGGGTCTGAGTTTCTGCCGGCGGTCGGTTGTTGTTATTACGTCCAGATCCATTGCGGTAGGGAACCTGTTGCCAACCCTCGAGCCACTCATGCGCTTCTTCTGGTGCGTTAAAAAAACAGGGTTTTCCGTCGGCCTCTACTCTTAATTTTGCAGCGAACATCATTGAGTACGTGAGTTCTCGGCGCAAGAGTTCTTGCTTTATGGCAAAGAAGTTTCGATGTTGTTTGGCCACAGTCGCGTTGTAGTCCGGGAAGGAGATCGTGGTTTGCTGGTATCGTAGCGGGGGGCCGCCCTGTCTGTAGGATAAGGTCGCGGTCATGAAAATTGAAGATCCGTGCGAGTATGGTCCGAGGGGGGGCACGCGTCTGAGGTTTGCCCCTGGGAACGCGGTGGGCACGTTCCACAGAGAAGTAGTTAGAAAGTCCTTTTGGTTGCAGATGGTTCTTGATCAGATCCTCCATCAAGAGGTCCACCGCGGGGCCTCCTGTTCCCTCCGGTACACCTAATATTCGGATGTTGTTGCGGCGAGAGCGGCCTTCGTAGTCATCCAGTTTTGCTGCCATTTGCCTGTTCTCCAACTCTATTTGCCTCACTTGTTTCTTGAGTGCACTCGTGTCTGTGCTCAGCTCCGTTGTCGTCGTTTCTATCTCCGTCACTTGAGAGCTAAGTTTCCGGAAGTCTACATGTATGAGGAAGAGTTCCGTGGTAACTGTGTCTATACTGGATTCTAGCGACGTATGAACCTTATTGAGCGTAGCCATGATGTCCTGCAATGTGATTTCTTTGGCTGGTGTGAGCCCCTTGTTGTTGCGTTCTCAGCGCCAGCACCTTCTGGATTGTTGGGGTCAGGTTTGGAGTATGCATATTTATCCAGTCTATTTTGTTAGGTCCCTCTTTGGCCGGACCAGTCATAGTGGTCGCCAGCCAGTGGTACTCACCGCCGCCTGCCTGCACCTCTCCGAGATGAGCGCGGCCTGTCGGGTTTCCCACCAACTGTGTGATATTGCGGCATCTGCGCTCAGGGACACAGTAATGTGCTGTGCTTTGGTCTTGTTGAATTTACCATTCTGGGTGTCTCAGAAACGTGGCCGCCGAGGCGCCTGCAGCAGCTGCAGCAGCTGGGGATCCGGGTAGCCGGTGGTCCGACAGTAGCCCCCGTGCCGTCGCAGGGAGCCCAAGTATGATGCACCGGGGGCCTCTCAATGGGTCAGGGACACAGTATTTACTCCCTCCCAGGCTCCGCTGGTCAAAACTGCGTCTTTCCCCCTCTGTTGATCACCGGGGTCTTGGGGAGTGGGAGCTAGTCTGTTTTGCGCTCTGCGGGACGTGTGTAAGGTCGTGCCACCCTTCCTCTGCATCCTCACCATTGTTGCAATACCTCTCAGACAGGATCCGGGGTTGGACGGGCACCCGCACCTCGGCTCCGCACATGTGCCCGTTCCAGAGCAGGCATCTATTAGGCCGCTACTCCGACCTCCACCAGTAATCTCGGGAGCCTGCCTGGATCGGCCGCAAACGTTATACGGCTGCCATGGAGTCATGGAACCCCACGGGATATCAGAGCCAGGAGAGGGGGGGGGAAGACGTACAGCCTGCCCCTTCATTTCCTTTTGCTGTGTCGTTGCCGCCAGGTGCGCCCACTGGGGAGTCCCTGCATCATTCAATTCTGCAAATACACTGCAGGTTGATGATCTCCGGCTCCGCAATTTGGTCAGCAGGCGCCGCTGGGGTTCCGACTTCCTTGCCAGCTTTTCTCTGTGAGTTTCGGGCACAGATGAGTGTTCGGATGTTAATTATGGCCGACCTAAGCTGCGGCCATCTTCGTTGGCTGCTATCCATGCCCCCTATTACTCCTCCTTGACCTCGCTTCAAGGTCTTCTGTTTTGTCTTGCACCTGCATGAGAGCCTTGCCCATCCATTTTTGTGTTGCGTTTGTCTCCATGTGTGCCTCCTCGACCTCAGTAATTCACCTTTCAGTCATGTCGATCCTCTCAGTATATTTATCTAGGCTTTCAGACATCCGGTTGACGCGATAGACCAACGAGTCTATCTTACCATCTATGGCACTGAGACTGCATTGGAGCCAGGACTTGGGTAAAATCTTTTGAGGTCACTTTGCCCACTTCACACCATTCCAGAGGGGGCTGGACATTGCCAGTCTCCCGGGTCCTAGTTTTGCGCTGTTTTAACGGGAGCTTGGACTGGACCTTGTCCAACTTCCCCATCACCACCAGTTTGTGTCCCAGGGGGAGTGCCACTGGGGTTTACCACTGTAGGAGAGCAACTGCAACTAGTTGGCCAATCATGTACCTCCCTGTAAGTGCGCTCAAACTAAACACGGCGCTGAAAACGGTGCAAGGGGGAGACTGAAGGGGGCCCCAACCCTTAGTAGTCACTAGTATCTATCCAGCTTTGTTTAACATCCTAGTGCCCCCTGTCTCAGCACGTCCCTGGGGAAGGGCCACCGTACAGGCAACTGCGGAGCAAGCCTCTGGGACACTCCTGTTGTGCTGCAGCAGTCGTCTCCTTACGATCGTTTTAGGCTCCAGATCTGATCAATTTACACCAGGTTGATTAAGTGCACCCAAGCGCAGTATGGATCCCTGGGGGGACCCCCAATCTCCAATCTTGATTATCAATGCGTGTAGGGAAGCTCAAGAACCCCTCACAAGGCTGCCATGCGCATC
The DNA here is from genome assembly GCF_964204655.1 of Triturus cristatus. Taxonomy (NCBI): domain Eukaryota; kingdom Metazoa; phylum Chordata; class Amphibia; order Caudata; family Salamandridae; genus Triturus; species Triturus cristatus. The sequence goes on along the minus strand of NC_140583.1, from coordinate 739,620,380 downwards.
TCACGCTCAACGAGATAGTGCCTTTGTTACTTTAGAGGGGGTCGGCAGCACCGCAGCTCCAAACAGCGAGGGTGGGGAGTGTTACTTTCAGGATAGAGTGCTGATCTTCCTCACTCCTCGCCGCTCTAAGCAAATGGTCTCTGGGTCGGATCGCGGCCCACTGCCGCACTCGCTGTCTCACAGGGTGGGGTCCTCCAGCCCTCACCTCTGGCATCGCCACGCCCCACCTCGGGTCTCACCGGCCGACTGCCGTAGGTGAATGGAGTCGATCGGGGCCCCGAGCCGCCCGCCCACCCCCTTCACCAGTACGGACCAGTAGCGCCATCCCAGCGGGCCAGCGATCGGGTGCTCCTCTTTCAACTGGGGCACCACGCAGAAGGTCACAGCTTCTCGCTACAGTGCGTAGGCAGGCCCCGAACAGGCGTCCCTCCTCAGGAAGTGTAACTTCGTTGTTACGCCGTGGATTCACACCGGAGCAGCGCCGATCGATATCACAGTATTACATAACTCAACCATAAGTCTCTCCATATTGTTAAAAGCATGCATACATATGTCTCTACCTTTTCAAATCATCATGATATCTTAAAGAAATGTATATACAATATTTCTGCAATATACTGTAACCTAGTAAAAAAAACATATAATAGATCTGCCTGAGTGATTGCATAACTCCATGCATAGTGCTTGGGTGAATATATGAGTGCAAGTGTAATCACTGGGTAGTTGCAGGAGAAGATGGATAGTGACTGGCTAATTGCATGAGTGCACACATACAGTTTGAGTGCATGGATTAGTGTATAAATAGCACCTGAAGGCATAGATGACTCATGGAGTAGTGCCTAGGTGAATAAATGCATGCAACAGTACGGCCTCGGTGATTCTAAGACTGCAAGGCTAGTGCCTAGGTTATTACATATGTGCATAGGTACAACCTGCATGATTGCAAGACTGCAGGGATGGTACATAACTACTGCCTGAGTTATTGCATGACTGCAGGGGTAATATTTGGAGGATTACTGGAGTACATAGGAAGTGACTGGGTGACTTTATAAGTCCATGAGTAGTGCCTGGGTAATTACAGAAGTACTAACATATTGCCTGAGTGATTACAAGAGTGCAAAAGTAGTGCCTGGGTGATTATATAAGTACATAAGTAGTGACTACATGATTCAAAGAGTGCCTGGGTAATACCTAAGTGATTGCATGAGTGCATAGTGATTGCATGAGTTCAGAGGTAATATCTGGGGGACTACATAACTACATAGAAAGTGCCTGGGTAATTGTATTAGTGCTGTATGGGTGATTAGAGTAATTTTGTGGTAGTGCCACAGTGATTGTAAAAGTGTAAAGGTAGTGCTAGGGTGATTTCAAAAGTGAATATGCACTGGCTAAGTGATTGCAGGAGTGCATAGACCTGACAGAGTGATTGGAGGAATGCAAGGGTAGTGCCTGCATGATTAAAACAGTGTATAACTAATGCATTGGTGATTACATGATTGCACCAGTTATGTCTCAGGAATTAAGAGAGTACATAGGTAATAGCTGTTGATTCCATGATTGCAGCAGTAATATCTGCAAGATTACAGAAGTACATAGGGAGTGCCTGGGTGATTTTATAAGTGCATGTGTACTGCCTGGGTGATTGGAGTAGTGCTACAGTAGTGCCTGAGGGATTGGTGAAGTACAACATCCTGAGTAGTAGCCAAACAAACCTTCACTATTCTAGTACTAATCAAGTGCACAGCATAGCTAACAGGAGAGCAACACTTCACTTTTCTTTCATGAAAGTCTCCCCATATTTCTAAAACCATGTATGCATATATATGTACCTTTTGCTAGCAGCATCATATATAAAAGTAATACACACATACATATATACCTGTGTTTTATACATCTATCATCTTCACACACATAGCGTAATCTATGTGCAAGTACACACATATCTCAGTCACAACACTATCCACAGCTGAAAACTTCACTGACACTTCAATTTTCAAACAGACACTGAAAATTATGCGGTATATTCGAAATATAACTTTCCTCACATCATACAAAATACTCCAATAAATAACATCTCTACAAACCTCTCAAACCTCTCAAACCTCACTTTCAGACTGCTCCTTCACCATTCTACAACTAGTTATAATGTTACACCTACCCAACTACAAAGCAGGAACCTTACACATGTCTTTACTAAAACTCTTACCATATTCCTAAAAGCCTACATATATATGTCTGTACCATATCACTATGCAAACCTTAAAAATTCAGAGAACAAACTTCCAATTTCCAGCAAATACCAAATATTATGGGGTATATTTCAACTGTACCTCTCTAGAAACTTAAAAAAGAAACCTAATAAATAATACCTTATGTCAGCATCTTTTAAACCACACTTTTGTGCTGTATCTTCACCATTCTACTACTACTCACAGTCATGAGCCTACCACATAAAAAACAACAACACCTCTTTATTATACATCATGCACCTTCAAATGTATAAGATATGTGAAAATACATATACAAGTAGAGACATACTTGAAAAAGAACTCCATGCACACCTTAAAACTTGATAGACTTCACCTCCAAATTTTAAGCAACAGCTAAAATTACGTGGTATACTACAAATATACATATCCACACACGAATACAAACTACCATAATCATTAATCCATCTTCCAATATACACATATTACTATACAAAATATATTTCACACACCATTTTAGTACAATAAAACAATCTCGACATTTTATAATAAACTTAAAATATCATCAATACATTTTATTAGATTATTAAAAATAAACTGAATACATAGTACACCTCACAAATTTATATCTCACCTTTCAAATTGATTTGTAGAATTGTACACCAACAGAAGTGATGGAGTACACTTCACAGATCAAGGAAACAGAGTCTTTCTCAACAACATAAAGCTGTGCATCCGCACTTACATGTAGCTACAACAAACTCAAAATGAAAACAAGTGCTCTTTTTAGAGCCACCCTATAACATAACACAAAATATATATTTTTTTACACCTACATATTTTTTTAAATAATTTTGGGGATTCGCGCACCCAACGCAAATCCGCAAAAGCATGATTTCAATGTACTACAACACAACACACTTTTCGAATTTAAGTATTAGTTTTTAATTTTATATATTTTTAACAACTCTATCAATTTTAATCTTGTGATTAACTTCAATCACAGTACCACTTTAAAACAACTTCATAAATACAACACTACTTTCTAAATTATATACTACTTAATTATTTATTTAAGGTGAATTCAGGAATCCAATGCGATGTTACACGAGGGGCCGCGCTGAAACCCGCGTTGGAGTCGCGACTCCTAATTTGAAAGAAAAAACAAGCCACTTCCATTATTCGGTTTTTGCCCCTGGGACCCCATCCCCCACGGCCTGCCAACATATTTAAAAATAAGAATGGGGACCGTGTCGCCCTCCTCCTCAGGCCATTAATGGCCCAGGGGACCCCATCCCCAGGGGCCGGCCCTTAGCATTGGACACCATGGGGGGAGCCTCAATGCCCCCCAGTCCCTGCCAGCTCCCCGCCTCCTGCGGGAGCTGGCATTGCTTTTGGGCAAGGGGAGCTGCTAGCATGCAGCTCCCCTTGCCCAAAAGCAATTCTGCTTTGCTTCAATGGAGCAAAGCAGGGTTTGCTATGAAAGGGCAGGAACCGTGCTCCCACACTGTCATAGCAAACGGCCGGCCCTAGGGGGTGGTGGGCCCCATGGCCATCTAGGGCTCCAGGAGGGGGGCTGCATGCCCCCCCTCACTACATTTCAATAGCCTTGGGGAGGTGTTGCTCCCCGGGGCATGGGGATCTGCAACAGACCCCTGTATGTAAACAATTAGTGCCCCGGATTTTTAAATCAGAGCCCCAGGGAGGAGGTGGTCTCTGGGGCAGTGTGGGGGGACAGGGCCCCCCCATGCAATTTTTTTTATATAAATAAGCCCCGGGGAGGTGGCGGTGTCCGGGGCTGTGGGGGGGCTGCGTGCCCTCACCGCAAATCAAGAATGAAACCCAGGGCTGTGGTGTGCCCCTGCAGGCCACCGCTACATAATTTGGCACTGCCCCCGGGACCTGGCCCACCCAGGGGGTTAAGTACAACGAAGCGCGAAAGTCCGCGATTAGTTCTTTTTTTTTATTCTCTTGGCCGGTTTCGCACACCCAGCGCAAATCTTTTTTTTTTTTTAAATGCTTTTTTGGGCCCTGGGGGTCCTTGTGTGACCCCCTGAGCAGGCCTAGGTGGTCAGGGTGTTTCTACCCTGCCCCCTTTTTTTGTTTTTCAATGTATTTTCAACAGATTTCTTGTGATTCGGTTACACAAGATGGCTGCCAACACATTCCGCTTTGGAGTGTTTGCAGCCAATCACAGTAAAGATCGTGCCCGGGAGGGTTGGCAACTCCTCCTCGGTGCTCAGATATCGATATTTTTATTTCTCAAATTTCTCTGTAAGTTCTGAACGGATTTACACCATTTTAAAAAAAGGTCGCTTTCTGAACCAAGAGCTGCCTTTTTGCCAAATTTGGTGTAATTACGATCAGCAGTTCGGGCTGTGGCCTGTTCCAAAATTTCCCATGGAAATTAACATGGAAAAAAAGCCCCCAAGTGACGAATCACCCCAAAACTTCTAAGACAGGAGCTGACCAGAGCAGGCCATTAGTTTTGAAAAATTCGCTAAGATTCGTCAACCGGCGCCAAAGAGATTGGCAAAAGAAAAAACGCTTTTCCTATGGAAACTGGGTCCTAACAATAACTACCTACTGACGACCGTCAGTAGTTAATATATATATATATATATATATATATATATATATATATATATATATATTTATTAGGGTGAGGTGGGTCTTTCTTTCAGGGTTTTGATAGCAGGGGGTGTCTGTGAGGAACATGTGATGGGAGATTGGGTGGGTGAAGTGAGTATGTGGGAGGTTTGAGTGTTGGGATGTGTGTGGTGCTTTGCAAAAGTTGTGTATGTTGGTATTAGGCTGTGTGTGTGTGTTGTACAGGCTTAAGGTGTGGTGGTGGTTTGGGTATGAGTGAGGGTATAGGTTTGGGTGGGTGTTTTGACATGGTAGAGGATGCTTTTTAGGGGTAACAGGTGAGGTGCTTTTATGGGAGTGTGTTTGGGTGAAGGGGTGGGTTTGATTGAATGAGTGAGGGAGTGGTTTTGAGTGGGTACTTCGTAGAGGGTGAGAGTGTTGTTATAGGTGGCTGTTGGGGTGTGGGTGAGTGTGTATGTGTTTCTTGTGTCTGTGATGGTGACTATTATGGTTGTGATTTAAGGTGGCTGCATGGGTGTATGTGAATCTGTTTGTGTGTTGTTGGTGTCTGTGTTTATTTTGTGTTGCAGTGTTTTGTTTTATGTTTGTGTGTGTTTGTAATGGGTGGTGCTATGGGTGAATATTTGTGTTTTCAGTTTTCTTTGTCTGTGGGGGATGTGTGTGAAATGGTTGGTGTTATGTGTGGAGAGGAAGTTGGTGAGGGAATAGTGGTTAGGGGTAGGTTTGGGAATAGGAAGGGATCAGAGGTGGAGGGAGCAGGTGTAGGCGAGTGGGAGGGAGTGTTGTCTGAGGGGGCTCTGATCCAGCCCAACCCACTCTGTATTGCAGACACAGTATGCCATTCAGGAATGCTACTAGCTGGGTGATTTGTTGGCGTATTCTCTATATGGCATTCAATATTGCATTCTGCCCTAAAGAGAGGCTTTATAAAAGATCAATACCCTCCTCAGTGAGCACTGCTGGATAAACAGGGGCAGGAGCTGAGATGCCTGGAGCGAAGGAGATCCTAGTCATTTTGGGGGATTAATGTTGGCCTACAGTAGGGGGAGCAGGAGGGAGGGTGCTGAAGAATCCGGTGGTGCTGGACAAGGTGGTAACTCCTGTAAATGGTCTAGGGTCCACCATCACTTGGGGCGGGTCCAATGTGGAAGCCTCTCATTCTGAAGATGTTGTGGCAACCTCTCCAGCCCAGTCACCCGCTGTGCCTCTGGCTCCTTCTGTGACTCCCAGCGGATGCCCTGTTCCCTATCTTCTTGGCCCATGTCTCTCTTCAGTAGCTGGGGAGGATACTTATAAGAGAAAGGAAAATACTGTAAGTTATTATTGCACTGTTTACTTAAAAATGTTCTTGGTACTTTTCCGCATTCTTAACAACTGCTGATGTTTTACTCTGACACACATCTGATGACGGCTTTTTTCCTCATATAGCTAAACAAATTGTACCATGGCTCTTGTATTATGCCAGAAAAATATAATGTATTATGGTTGTGATGCACTCCACTGGGTCACCATTTCAAGTGTAAACTTACCTTTTTGAAAACTTATAATACACATCTAGGGTATGCCCTACAGACCACAGGGCAGCTAAGATGGTATATTAAATTTAAAACATGCATATTTAATGTGTAAACATGTTAGACAACTCCATATAATCTATACATTTTTTTTAATGTATGACTAGCACTCACATACACTAACACTAGTTACCATGTATGCTAATGTAAGAGTGCTTATTCCACTTTTTTCTATAATAATGATACATTTTCTCGAATTAAACATTTCAATTATCATTTCAATCAATCAATCAAAATAGCTTTATTTCGATATCCAATATATTAAAAGCATTTCCATGATTACATCCTTCAATTTATATAAACCATAAAAAGTTTAAAACATGTTTAAAAATATAAAATACAATCAAACATTAAACTCATCAAATTCTAATTGACCACAATATTAAATAATATAATTGTGGCAAAAATAATCTAATCTTGGGTCAATAGTTACAAAGTTAATTTCAAGCCCTTCTACACGTAGAGGCCTTTTTCCCCTTTAAGTTATTCTTGGTTTGTTTCCTGGGAATAAAGTGGCAGTGCAATATATCCTGTGCAAATCGTAAAACTAGAATATGAACATAGTTCATTGCAAGTCTTCACGCAAAAATGTGAACCTTACAATCCAAGCACAGCCAAGATATTTGGCTACACCACTAGCAAAGAGAGTCTGCAGGTCAGCCTTTAAAATACGTAAAGCAGTGCAATATTCACGTGTACTCAACTCTCTGCAGATGGGTTTAAGCCATCTCTTCCTTGCACTGTTGTAAGCAGGGCAGGCAAGCATAAGGTGGGCTCTGATCTCTGTCGGTGTTTTGCAACAGGGGCACTCTAAAGGCGTCTGATGTGGGTTGCTCCATTTCGCAGTTAGCTCTCTGACCGTCAATGAACCTACCCTGAACTGGATATAGAGCGCTCTATCACGTGGTGTTTTTATAAAATCTAGATATGGTTCTAAAAATGTGTGTTGCGTGTGAAGATAAAACTCTTCCGTCAGCATCCCTGCTCTTGGGTGGTTATGCTCTTGGGCATCAACCCAAGCCCAATAGCATCTTTTGAGATCAGCCTTACTAGGAGGGGTTTGCATGTCCCATGCCTCCTTGAAGCCTAATGCAACAAGGGATTTTTTTTAGATTAACTAGTCAGCTAATTCTTTTGTTTACATCTAGACCCATGATTTCTATAAGCGGCAGCGTAGTTGGTTAGTTCAGGGGTCCGACATAAGCAGGCCCAAAATAACAGGGGTCGTAGCCTCGCTAAATCTTTAAAAGAGTGCCTACCCATATCTTTTAACAGCAGTTTCAATGGCACACTTCTGGATAACGTCACTAAGGGCCTCATGTAGGTGGCATACACTTTACCGATTCTAAAATACCGAATCATACCGATTCGGTATTTTAGAATCGGTAAAGTGTATGTAGGTAAAAATTCGGTAAATGTTACCGAATCGGAGTGAGTCGGTGATTACCGAATCGGTATTTACCGATTCGGTAATGAGGCATACCTTCCCATTGATGGGAAGGTATGCTTCATTACTGAATCGGTAAATACCGATTCGGTAATGGGGGAGCACATGCAAGGGTGGCAGGGTGTCACATTGACACCCTGTTGCACCCCTGAATCGGCCATGTGTGCACATGTGGCACACATACATGCCCTAAGGGCATGTATGTCTGCCACATTGCACACTTCTAAGCGCTATCACATGCGTTTACACATCCATACATTATTTACCACCAACTATTAGTTGGTGCTAAATACCGACTCAAAACATCACCCACACACTCTCCCTACATCTCATTTCTGTATTCGGAATTTACCGATTCGGTAATTTTACCGAATCGGTAATTTTACCGATTCGGTAATTTTACCGATTCGGTAAATTCCGAATACAGAAATTGTCCCCCTACATACCAAAAGCCTAAATACCGGTCGGTAACGGTATAATTACCGAAAATCGGCCGTTACCGACCGGTATTTGGCTACCTACATGAGGCCCTAAATCTCTTAAAAACTTGTGTTCAGACCTGCAAATGCTTTCAGTATTCTTAAAACCCCACAGTTCAGCTCCATAAAGAGCTGAGCTGACCGCTTTAGCTGCATAGATTGCGAGGGCAGGAGCCACAGGTCTGCTCAACGATGAGCGATGTTCTTTAATTAGTATGCCTGTGACACGCTTATGGTTTAGGAGCATTTTATCAATGTGATGCCTCCATCGCATTTTATCATCTAATCTTATTCCCAAATAGTCGAACGTTGGGACTTTATCCAAGCGTGTTCCATCTAAGCTAAAGTTGTCTCTATATGGCTTGTAAGGATTAAACGCCATAAGCTTAGTCTTAGAGGTGTTCACAATCAAGCCCCTAGATTCGCCAAAGGTATAAAATCTGTCTAGGAGCTTTTGGAGCCCTGCTGGCGTTTTAGAGATAAGCAATGTATCGTCTGCAAAAAGTAAAGTGGGAACCCTATCTCCTGCCAGGGCTGGTGCATCGGATGGAAACTCCTGCAAATAGCTCACCACTCCGTTCATATGTAGGGAGAACAGGGTGGGTGCCAGAACACAGCCCTGGCGAACTCCTCTATTTACTGGGGTCCTGTTTGTGTTTTGTCCCTGGGACCCCCACCTCACTTGGGCATAATTGCCTTCATGTAGACGAATCAAGATGTTCAATAATAGCGGAGGTATACCCATTTCTTCCAATAGGTGCTATAGCCGATCACGGGGAACTAGGTCAAAGGCAGTCTTTAAATCAATAAATGTCAAATAAAGGCTGCCCTTGCCAATCAAAACCACCTTTCAATATATTAAAAACAACCTAAAAGCTTGGTCCACCCTCCCTGTACATGCCCTAAATCCAGCTTGGTATTGGGAGAGTATATTTTCTTCCTCCACCCATTGATGGATTCTCTGCAGTATCACCCTACCAACTACTTTCTGCATGGCATCTATCAAGCTAATTGGGCGGTAGTTGCCGGGATCGTCCCTTGCTCCTTTTTTAAAAATGGGTACCACCTCTGCCCCTTTCCATGATTCTGGTACTGCACTCCCTCTTGCAATTGAATTAATTAGAAGCATGGCATAATTTGCCCAGTTACGAGAGTCGGCAAGAAAAAATCTCCTGGAAGACCATCAGGTCCTGGGGCTTTTGCTGGGACTATTTTCTTTATAGCCATCTTGACTTCTTCTAGTGTGAAGAGATCAGCGGGATTTGAGATAGTGTAGAGGTTTGTTTGTTCATATATCCCTCCTCGGTGAGTAGGATATAGTTCAGAATAACGGCTCTCAAAATGATTATACCAATCCTGGCATGTGATATGGTTAGGAATCACGTCAGGGTCTTTATTACCGACCCGTCTGGCCTTATTTCAAAAAAGCTTGGGATCTCTGGTTATACTTGCGTCTTTTAGATATTGCCAATATGACTCATCCCAGTCTAGTTTCGCTTGGTAAATTGCAATTTTATAGGCCTTTCTAGCTTCTCTAATTAAAAGACAGTTTTTACTTTTTATTACTAAAATCAAGGCCTTTTTTTTGTCTGCAGTCCCCATTAAACCAAGCATGGCGCATTTTAACTCTTCTAATCATTTCTAATTCACAAAATACCACCATGATAGCTGTTTACCCTGTGCAGTATTAACGTTCAAGGGCCTGGCAGAACCTTTTCTGTTGGAAAGTATATTTATGCAGGACAGTGTAAAATATGGGCTGGGTGTTTGAGAGGTGGGGAGTATGATGGCAGGATGAGTGGGGCGCACCTGGAACCTGCCCCACTTGCCTTTTAAATGGCAATGAACAATGCACACACAATGGAATCTGACACCACACTGAATATTTCAGTAGGCAGTCAGAACACACACCTAGAAAGGTCAAGGGAACTTAACAAACAAGTTATCTATGTGCAAAGGTATTCCTTATCTACCCAACAGGGCATATAGACGGCATCCACAAAATGCATAATCACATCACTAGTGTCCCTGTGGAGACCAGAAGAAGGAAGGGTAAGAAATTGGGTTGTTGGTTAACTGGGATATGACCCCTGGTCAAGTTGCCACAACAATGTGTGTCAGGGTAAGGTGCCAGCAAACCCTAAATTAAACTGTGACCAGCCCCTTGGTAGCTTGGCACAGAGCAGTCAGGCTTAACTTAGAGGTAATGTGTAAAGTATTTGTGCAACACTTCAAACAGTAAAACAATGAAAACACAACACAACAATATCCCACACCAGGTAAGAAAAATAGAGCTTAATTTTTATAAATAAAACAAGACCAAAATGACAACAATTCTATGGGAGCGATAGTCCTTGCAGTAGTGAAAAACGAATTTAAGACTTTTTTACTACCAGGACATGTAAAACTTAAATATACATGTACTACTTGTTAAGTACATCACACCCTGCATTCTGGGCTATCTATGGCCTATTCTAGGGGTGACTTATGCATTAAAAAGGAAGGTTTGGGCCTGGCAAAAGGTGTATTTTGCCTGGTCGAAATGGCTGCTTAAACAGAACTCACAGGCTTTACAATGGCAGGCCTGAGGCATGCTTAAAGGGCTACTGAAGTGGGTTACCCTTCCAGTGCTGCAGGTCCACTTGTAGCATTTAATTTACACACCCTGGGTACATGTAGTATCACTTTACTAAGGACTTTTAAGTAAATTAAATGTGCCAATTAGGAATAATCCATTATTACCATGTTTAGCAGGGAAAGCACAAGCACTTTAGCACTGGTTAGTAGTGGTAAAGTTTACAGAGTGCTAAATCCAGCAAAACTGAGATCAACACCAAAATGGAGGAGGCAGGCAAAATGTTTGGGGGAAGACCACCCTACGGCTAACAGGTCTAACATGTACCCCTCCAGCTGAAAGTAGGGGGAAGTACCCAACCCCTTGGGAGTACTCATCACTAAAGCAGAAGAACCTGGATAGATTATCTGCACTGGTGTGGTCTGACCCAGGACTATGTTTCACCATAAAGTCCATTGCCTCAACAGTTTAGGATTTCCACCCTTCACCCTCATTTGCATGAACCATGTAAGGGGTCTGTGGTCTGTCTGAACCCAAACAGGTATTGTCTCAGCTTCTTCAGTGCCCAGGCCACAACAAAGTGTTCCCTTTCAATTGCACTCCACCTCTGTTACTGTGGAAGTAACCTCCTGATAATGAAGACTAACTGTTGGTCTAGGCCCTTCTCATTTAACTGAGTTAAGACCACCCCGATGTGCCATGGATGAAGCATCTGTCTGAACTATGATCTCCGTAGAAAACTGAGATGCCTTGAGTATGGGTGCTTGAGGGTATTAAAGGCTTTCTGACAGACCTCACTCCAGATCACTTGTCTGGTCTCCTTCTTTGAAGTCAGCTCTGTTAAGGGGGCAACAATGATGCCATATCACTAAACACACCTTCTACAGTATCCCGGAAGGCCTGAAAAAAGCCCTCAACTCAGTCTGTGTTTTAGGGGGGTTGCCTGGTCAGCATAATCTCAATCTAGGCCTGGAGGGGCTGCACCATGTCATTGCCCACCATGTGGCCCAGATACACCACAAAGCCCTGCCCTATCTGGTACTTACTGGTCTTGATAGTCAGGTCCTCCTGCTGCAGGGCCTTAAGCACCTTCTGGAGGTGTTAAAGGTGTTCTTCCCAACTGGAGCTGTTGAAAATTAAGTCATCCAGGTAGGCGGTACAGAATGCCTCCATCCCAGCCAGGACCTTGTTGACCAACCTCTGAAAGGTGACCGGGGCATTCTTCATACCCTAAACTGGAAATGGCCCTTTGGGGGTTAGAATGCAGACCTCCCTTTTGAGCTTTCTGTCAGAGTGATCTGCCAGTACCCTGAAGTTAAATCAAAAGTACTGAGAATTTTGGCAGGGCCCAACCTTTCTATGAGCTTATCAGCTTGGGGGTGGGGGCTGATCAGTCTTCACGACAGAATTGAGACCCCTATAATCCGTGCATAATCTAAGTTCTGGAGCAGCCTTGGGTACCAGTATCACGTGGGGCGATCAGGGACTGTTGGAGGGTTTAATCACCCCTAACCTCAGCATCTTGGAGACCTCCTCCTTGATACTTGCCCTCACCTTGTCTGATAACCTGTAAATCTTATTTTAAACAGGTGGACTATCTCCAGTGTCTATGTCATGGGCCTACAGTTGTGTGAGTCCTGTGGAAAGGGAGAACAGAGAGGCAAACTGCCCCAGTAACTGTCAACAGTTACTCTACTGTTATGAGGTCAGAATAGGGGAGAGGTTGATACCATCCACTGACCCATCATGTTCCTGGGCTGACTGGAGTTCACGGAGGGGCTTGCTCTCCTCTTCCACCCTCATCTGTCACCAGGAGCATGATCTCAAAGTGTTGTTTAAGGCGGTTCAGATACGGCAGCACCCTTAAGGGGTTTCTACGGGTTTTGAGGTCCACTCACTAGGTGGATCCTCCTTCCTGCTCCTTCACCTCATATGGGCCTCTCCAGTGCTCCTGGAGAGCTCCGGGCTCCACTGCTCCATAACCCACACATTATGGCAAGGTTAAAACTCCACCAGAATACTTAAGGCACCAAATGGCTAAGGCAAGAAAATGACATCTTTCTAAAAGTGGCATTTTCAGAATTGTAATTTAAAATCTGACTGCACCATACGTTAGGATTTTAAATTTAGGATTCCAGAGATACAAAACTTGAACCAGTTATATCTTTTCATTTTGAAATTACACTTATAAAATGTAATAAGGGAATCTGATAGGCCTATATCTCCATACTGGAGATATAGACCTATCAGAAGTGAAAAATTATTTTAAGAGTTTTTGACTAATAGGACATGTAAAGCTTAAAAGCTTAAAAGTACATAGCCTGCTCTCTAAATCCATCGCACCCTGTCCTCTGGCTTGTACAAAACTTGCCCTATAGATGACTTATATGTATTAAAAAGGAAAGTTTGGGCCTGGCAAAAGGTTTATTTTGCCAGGGGGAATGGGCAGTTTAAACTGCATACACAGGTTCTGCAATGGCAGGCTTGAAATCTGTTTAAAGGCCTTCTTAAGGGGGTGGCCCACGCGAAGCATTTGATTCACAGGCCCTGGGCACTTATAGTACCACTTTACTAGGGACTAATACATACATTGAAAATGCCTATTAGGTATAAGCCAATATTACCATGTTTAGAGAAGAGGGCACATGCACTTTAGCACTGGTTAGCAGAGGTAAAGTTCTCAGAGTCCTAAGGCTTTCAAAAAGGAGGTAAAAATGGCAGAAGAAGGCAAAATGTTAGGGGGAAGACCACCCTAAGTCTGAAAGATTAAACATGTGTCCACCCAGATGAAAGTGGGGAGGACTACCCAGCCCATTGGAAGTTCTTATCTCTAAGTCGGAAGAACCTGGACAGACCATCTGCATTGGTGTGATGACCCAGGTTGGTGTTCCACTATAGAGTTTACCTCCTGTAGGGAGATTTGGAATGTTCACCCCTTATCTGCATTAGCCGCCTGAGTGGTCTGTGGTCTGTCTGAACCCGAAAGTGAGTCTCAAACAAGTATGGTCTCAGCTTCTACAGTGCCCAGACCACAGCAAAGGCCTCCCTCTCAGTCGCTCTCCTCCTCTGTTCCTGTGGAGGTAACCTTGTGCTAATGAAGGCTACCGGTTGGTCTAGGCCAACTTCATTTAACTGTGCTAAGACAGCCCCTATGCCATGCTCTGAAGAGTCTTTCTGCACTTTGAACTTATTTTTGGAAATCAGGAGCCTTGTATGCGGGTGCTGTACACTTGGCCTCCTTGAGTGTATCAAAGGCTTTCTGGTAGACCTCTGTCCAGATCACCTATCTGGGCTGCCTCTTCGAAGTCAGCTCTGTTAAGGGGATAACAATGGTGCCATATCCCTTCACAAACCTCATATAGTATCCACACTTCAGTCAGAATAGTCTCAATCTTGGTCTGGAGGGTCTACACCTTTTCCATGTCCATCATGTGGCCAAGACAAACCACAGAACCCTGCCCTGTCTAGCACTTACTGGCCTTGAAAGTTAGCCCTGCCTGCTGCAGGGCGTGGAACACCTCCTGGAGATGGTACAGGTATTACTTCCAACTGGAGCTATGGACAACTATGTTGTCCAGGTAGGTGGAACAAAATGCCTTGTTTCCACTTAGGGTCCTGTTAACCAACCTCTGAAAGGTGACAGGGACATTCTTCAAACCAAAGGGCATCACCTGAAACTAAAAGTGTCCCTCTTGGGTTGAGAATGTAGACCTCTATTTTACCCCGCCCATCAGAGTGATCTTCCAGTACCCTGATGTTAAATCGAACATACTGAGGAATTTGGCACCACTGTTTATGAGCTCATCAGCTCAGGGGATGGAATGTGCATCAGTTTTCATGACAGAGATCAGACCCTGGTAGTCCACACGAAACCTAAGCTCTGGATTGGCACCCAGTGGGGCAGCCTTTGGTACCAGCACAACAGGGCTGGAATAGAGTCTGTTGGAGGGCTCAGTGACCCCTAATACCACCATCATGGAGACTTTCTCTTTGATATTGGCCCTCACCTTATCCGACAATCTGTCTATTTTGTTCTTAACAGGTGGACTATCACCAGTATCGATGTCATGGAAGCACATGTGTGTGTGTGTCCAGGGGTAAGGGAGAACAGAGAAGCGAGCTGTCCCAGTAACTGGTAACAGTCACTCTTCTGATCTAGGGTTAGTGTAGGGAAGAAGTTGACACCTTTGACTAGCCCATTGTGTTCCTGAGCAGACAGGAGGTTAGGGAGAAGCTCGATCTCCTCTTCCATTCCCTCATCTGTCACCAGGTGCATGCATATTTCGGACCTTTCAAAGTGGGTTTGAGGCAGTTCATGAGGAGCACCCTCAAGGTTTCTAGGGGTCTTGAGATCCCCCAAGTAGGTGCACTTCCCCCTTTGCTACTTCATCTCATATGGGCCCGTCCTTGGGATGATTAACCCACACCTTCTGGGAAGGTTGAACTCTACCAGAGTGGCCTACTAGTCATACCAGAGTTTTATAACTTCTTGAGTGGTCTCAAGATTACTTTTTGCCTTTTTCAGAAGTGGTGCTATTTATGCTGCTCCGTCCAGGCAGGAGCAATCTGTGGATCTGTTTACCAGCGAGCATGAGGGACTGTTTTGGATAGATGGATGGATAGATAGAAAGAAAGAAAGAAAGATAGATAGATAGATAGATAGATAGATAGATAGATAGATAGATAGATAGATAGATAGATAGATAGATAGATAGATAGATAGATAGATAGATAGATAGATAGATAGATAGATAGATAGATAGATAGATAGATAGATAGATAGATAGATAGATAGAAATGTTGCTGCTCTGTTTTTATTAATTTCGAATACCCACACAACCCATTGAATCTCTCCCTTAATCATGTCTAGAAAGTTGGCAGAGTAACAAATACTGCTTAAAAAAATGTTCCACATTAAAAAAAAGTCAAATGTAACCACTGACATTATTAAAAATTTAGAAAGCAGTCCATGTTATGCAA
Organism: Triturus cristatus; assembly: GCF_964204655.1. Taxonomy (NCBI): domain Eukaryota; kingdom Metazoa; phylum Chordata; class Amphibia; order Caudata; family Salamandridae; genus Triturus; species Triturus cristatus. The sequence continues at coordinate 739,604,508 of NC_140583.1, read as the reverse complement.
CCAAATAGTAACCTAGCATAGTAATGCTGAGAAATTACATTTTTTACATAGATGTTCGAAAATAATTGCACAGACAGACCTTGTAAAGTCATTTTGAAATTTACATTTCGATTTGATTATTAAAACTACATGCATAATGACAGCAGAGCAAATGTCTTCCTTATGTGTTGCTCTGCAGAACCATACAGCTGGCTGTAGTAAGACAGGCTCTCATCAGTCAACATAAGTGCTCTTCTTCTGTGAAGTTTGGGGCCCTGTCTCTATAACTCTGAGCCATTTAAGCTTTCAGTTTGGTGGGCAGCAATCTTGGAGGAGGTGTACAAAGGTTTGAAGGGAAGTGAGAAATCATTAGAGATAGATGTACACCACAGTGATACATAAATAAGTCAATGGATGTCTACATCAGTCATTACATTTGCCAAACAAAATCCCACAATGGTAACCTATAGGTATGTATGCCATCGATGGACGGACGTCCCGATGATGTACTTTGTTGGTCTTGCTTGACAATCAAGTCAAGCATCTGCCATTTTATGGCTAGCATGTGTTAAATTCTAGAAAGGGCGAATCAGATGGCTAAAATAGTGGAATGTGTTTACGATGACGATGTAACAGTAGCATATCCATCACAGATAGTTTGGAAACAATATACATGATTTAAATATGTAATGTGCAATAATTACAAAATACGACATGTAGTTTAAACCTGCATTGATGGATTTGTAAAAATAAAATTGATAAACAAAAGCATTTGATAAAAATACAAATGATTGCATAAAATTATGTGTATTATTATGTAAAAAATGTTAAACGACTATATTTAAATTATTAAATATACTACTTAATTTGCATTATTGTGTAAAGTAAAATAATATTTTATTTTTAAGACAACTACTCCTGCCACCACGGATGAGCCCTGCCAGAGCCAGAAGAGGCCAGCCAAGAGACTTCTGTCCCTTTCCACATCTTGCAGACTATACTGGCAGACTATACTGGACTTGGCGCATCAGCTATATCCAGATCCTTTGCCTCTGAATCACAATACCACTGCTATAACACCACTTGTGAATACATTGGCAGTACTGAATTTCACTGCAACTGCTTCATTCTAGTACACGGTTGGGGATTGCAATGGAAGTCACTTTCTCAGGTGTTCTACAAGACTACCTGAATTTAATGAAGACTCACAGAATTAATTACATCCAATTTCCTACTGATGTGGGTACCCTGAACACTATAAAGAGGAACGTCTTTGCTTTGGAAGATATTTCACATGCTGTTGGTGCCAACACACATATCTTTGGTACCACCCCATAATTTAGAACAAGCATACCAAAAGAGGACAAATTACCATTAAATCAGTGTACAGGTGGTCTTCTTTCCTGAGGATGTACATCACCAGTGTATGTGCACTATATCCAGGATCCACCCATGACTCCTCGGTGATACACAATTGCAGCCTACAACAGCAGATGGCAGAACTTTGAATTATTAAGGCCTGGCTTGTTGTTAAGTACTGTGATCAAACATTGTAAAACTTATCATCAATAAGTGGCCACATACATATCTCATAGATGTAAATTGAATATATATGTTGGTTAAAGAAATTTAAGGAGACTATGCATACCCTAACAGTTCATGGTGGTTATCACCTGCGTAAAATCCAACAATGCCAAGTGACGTCCATTTCAATGGGGCATATGGTCGAATAAGGAGGCCTATACAGGAGGTTTCTGGTCTCCTCAAAGCATGATTTTGGTGCCACGATAAGTCTAGTGAAGTCCTCCTCTACTCACATGACAAGGTGTGCAGAATAACTCTTTTATGTTGTGTACTGTACAACATTTCCCTGCTGCGGAACATCCCTTACTTCCATGATGATGACTGCAATGAGGATGCCATGGGTGATGTTGGTAATTTACCAAACACAGAAGAGGGCCCAAGGAGATTTAGCGGCCTGAAGGTTTTAGCTCCCCAATCTAACAGCTATCACCACAAAAAGGTACCTCCTAGTAATGGTGGAAAGACCCTTTTATAGGACAGCTTCCCTCACTGATCCAAGGATGGTATCATAGGGTAACCTCTTTGCACCATGAAAACCTAGTCACGGTGTGGGCTACAACCCCCTCTCTAAGAGGGAGGAGCTTAGGGATGTTTTAAAAGTAAGTGTACTAATTTCCTCAAACGAGCTACAATGTGGTAGAGTGAGCAGAGTAAACATAAATGAAAAGTGATATATAAAATGAGCTCCAAAGTCTGCACAATCCTTTCTTGGTGCATCTCTGGGCCATGATTAAAAACCAAGCTGGAACAGGAGGGAATTCAACTTGCTGCAGGATAACATATCAATGGTAGTTCCTAGATAGATAACACTTTTCATTTACGTTTGCTCTGCTCCCTCTACCACCCTCAAGCTCATCTGAGGTAATTAGTACACCCTATCTATCAGAAAGGGGGGAATGAACCACATAAGGTCTCAATTCCAGAGTCTCAGAAGTCGGAGACCCTCAACCACACGTTCATAGAATGCGGTGTATGCAATCTCTGCTTAGTGTGGTTCGGTGGATGGGGTCATCATCGGGTCTTGTCATTTGAGTGTCCCGTTCTACAAGTGACATCAAAACTTCCACCAGGAGGGAGACTGCCTGGATGTTGACCGTGGTGAGTGGATTAAATTAGCTCTTATCCTTTAGGGGAATCTTTATAGGGAAAAAAGAGTAGAATACTCCATCGCCGACTTCATCAGCACGCACGCCCTAACCTCCACCGACTACATCCTCCTCGGAGACCTGAACTCTCACCATGAGAACAACAACAACAGCAACTCCACCACCCTGATCGATAACCTTGCCAACCTCGATTGAGGCAACTCGTCACAACACCTACCCACTCCGCCGGCCCCACGCTCGACCCCGTCTTCTCCTCAAGCTCCCACGTCTCCTTCAGCCACACCACCGAACTCCTCTGGACCGACCACCGCTGCATCCACTTCACCTTTCAGAAACCCACCACCGCACCCAACAGATCCCCTGCCACTGCTGGAGCAATATCACCGAAGACCAACTACACGCAACCCTCGCTCTCAGACCTCCCACCGAACCCTCCAACACCGACGACGCTGCCCACAGCCTCAGACGCTGGATCGACGACTGCGCCAACACCCTCACCCCGGTGAAGAAACCCTCCCACAGAGACACCAGCAAGAGGGCCAGCTGGTTCACCCCAGAATTCCTAGCCTCCAAGTGAGCAAGCCTAAAACTAAAGACAAAATGGCACAGTGAACAGACTCCGGACAGCCACGCAGCCCACAAGGACGCCATCCGCAACCACCATCACCTCCTCAGCACTGCCAAGAGGACCTCCTACAAAGACCTCCTCGACAACAATGCACACAAATGCAAGGAGCTCTTCAACATTGTGAAGGAACTCTCCAACCCCAGCTCCACCACAAACGACATCCCACCGTCGCAAGCCCTGTGCGACTCCCTCACCACTTTTTTCCACCGCAAGATAGCAGACATCCACGACAGCTTCAACACCCAGACAGTCCCAACAGACATCAACACAACAGACTCTCCTCACACCATCGACCACGACCCCCTGCTAGCCTGGGCCAATGTGAGAATCGATGACACCATCAAAACCATGAGCACAATCCACTCCGGCTCCCAGTTAGACTCATTCCCGCACCACATCTTCAACAAAGCCAGCAGCTCCATCGCACCCCATCTGCGCAAAATCATCAATCTCTCTCTTGAGACCGCGACCTTCCCTGAGAGCTGGAAACATGCCCAGATCTACGCCCTCCTCAAAAAACCCAAGGCGGACCCAAGAGACCTCAAGAACTTCCGGCCCATCTCTCTGCTCCCGTTCCCAGCCAAGGTCATCGAGAAGATCATCAACAGACAGCTAACATGATACCTCAAAGAAAACAGAATCCTGGACCCTTCCCAGCCAGAGTTCCGCAGCAACCACAGCTCCGAGACTGCCCTCATCACTGCCACCGACGACATCAGGACCCTGCTGGACAACGGTGAGACCGCGGCCCTCTTCCTCCTGGACCTCTCCTCCGCCTTCGACACCGTCTGCCACCGCACACTACGCGCACGCCTCCACGCCGTAGGGATCCGAGACAAGGCTCTGGAATGGACCACCTCCTTCCTCTCCGGCAGAACCCAGAGCGTCCGCCTCCCCCCATTCCGATCCGAAGCCTCCGAGATCATCTGCGGCGTACCTCAGGGATCTTCCCTCAGCCTGACACTGTTCAACATCTACATGGCCCCGCTCGCACACGTCGCCCAACAGCACAACCTCAACATAATCTCCTACGCCGACGACACTCAACTGATCCTCTCCCTCACCAAGTACCCCATCATCGCCAAATCCAACCTCCACGAAGGAATGAAGGCTGTCGCCGACTGAATGAAGATCAGCAGACTGAAGCTGAACACAGACAAGACGGAGGTCCTCATCCTCGGCTCCAACCCTTCAGCCTGGGACGACTCCTGGTGGCCGACGGCACTGGGGGCAGCCCCGACACCCCCCGACCACGCACGCAACCTGGGAATCATCCTCGACTCAACACTCTCCATGACCAAGCAAGTCAATGCCGTCTCCTCCACCTGCTTCAACACCCTCCGCATGCTCCGCAAGATCTATAGGTGAATCCCGACAGATACAATAAGAACAGTCACCCAGGCCCTCGTCAGCAGCAGACTCGACTATGGAAACGCCCTCTACGCGGGAGCCCTGACCAAGCTCATCAAACGACTGCAACGCATCCAAAACGCCTCTGCACGACTGACCCTCGACGTACCACTTCACAGCCACATCACCCCCCACCTGAGAAACCTGCACTGGCTCCCCGTCAACAAGAGGATGTCCTTCAAGCTCCTCATCCATGCACACAAGGCACTCCACAAAACCGGCCCAGCCTACCTCAACAGACGACTTTCCTTCTACATCCCCAACCGCCATCTCCGCTCCGCTGACCTCGCACTCACCACCGTCCCTCGCATCCGAAGAACAACCACCGGCAGGAGATCCTTCTCTCACCTCGCCGCCAAGACCCTGGAACACCCTCCCACTGAGCCTACAACAGACCCAAGACCTGCTGACCTTCAGGAGGCTACTCAAGACCTGGCTGTTCGACCAGTAGCGGCCCCCCCCTCCCAGCGCCTTGAGACCCTTGTGGGTATGTAGTGCAACCTACAAATGACTGATTGAGATTGAGCTCATCTGAGTTAATAGTACACCCTATCTATCAGAAAGGGGGAATGAACCACCTGAGGTCTCAATACCAGAGTCTCAGACCTTTGTGTTTCGGAGACCCTCACCCATATGTTCATAGACTGCGGTGTATGTAATCTCTGCTTAGTGTGGTTCGGTGGATGGGGTCATCATCGGGTCTTGTCATTTGAGTGTTCCGTTCTACAAGTGACATCAAAACTTCCACCAGGAGGGAGACTTTCTGGATGTTGACCGTGGTGAGTGGATTAAATTAGCTCTTATCCTTTAGGGGAATCTTTATAGGGGGAAAAGAATAGCATAGTAATAAGTCTAAAAACAAAGCGGTGTTTAGAGGATGAGTCAAGTCGACATGTTTTGACCTGGAACAGCCCCTACGGGTCTATGGCCTTCATCAGGACCAAAGAAATATATATGGCGGCCTTATACTTAAGGGCTTACCGGATAGCATGTTATTCGTGAGTGGAAGCACTCACCCATCTTTGTCGATGAACACACTTTTCTCCAGATAGAACGTGGTTATGGGTACTGTCGTTAGGCCTATAGCTGTGAGGGGAACAAAGGAAAATTAAATGCACGATCAAACTAAGGTTGCCAATTTCCCATTTCGCACAGTGTGACACTAAAAAAACCATGATGAGCGATGTCACTGGTGACGGCATGGTTATTTTCCTATGGATATGCATTAGTAAAAGAAAGATACAGCCAGGTGGAACAGGTGCACTGCCCTGCTCTCACTCTTGGCAAATGTGTATAAAGAACTGTGAGGTAAAGCATAGGGCTCTCTCTCTCTGTTAAATAATAATTATAGTTTTTAGATAAATCATTCCTGCTTTCAACATTGGCAAACATGCTAGCAGACTAGGGGACAAAAATGTCTCTTAGTAATTTAAACAAGTGAAATGATAATACTAAGTTTTTTGAGGAACCCAGCAAGGGCAATGGGCCATTTTTGTAACTAATGTACTGTTACCTAAAATATACATTTCATTTGCATCATGGTGTTGAGAAATGTAGGACATGGGTTTAGGTCTGAAGGGAAAATGAAATAAGTAAGGCAACAAATCCATATGCACTTGTGCTGTGCTCCTGCATGTATCTCCCCAACCAAAGGTTGAATGAGGTCTGGAGAGTTTTTATAGCTTGTTCTGTTACCTTAATTGAATAATTGAAAACAGGTGGTTGAGATGCTTGTGTGGATGGAAAGAAAACAATGTTTTGTGATCAACCACTGAAAAGGACCATAAATCATTGTATGAAGTGAAAGTTGCAATTGAGAAACATTTCTTTTTTTCAGAGATGTTTTTGTTAAGAAGAAACTGATTAATTAATTTCTGGGAGTTTAAAAAAAAGGAAGTCTTGAAAAAGGAAAGAAAGAAAGATTCCTGCTACAAGGGAGCTGTGTCAAATGCACAAATAAACTCCCAGAGATGTTTCTGTTAAGAAGAAACTATTGCTGAAGTTGCACTAATATGCTTAATTAATTTGTGAGAGTTTCAAAAAAGGAAGTTTCAAAAAAGGAAAAAAAGAAAGACTCCACCTACGAGTGAGCTGTGTCAAATGCAGACTTGCTGGTAAGGTCCTGGCAAGTCTCTGCTGCCCTTATGCTGTCTGTAGATTTAATGAGGAGATAAATGCAGAATATTTGCTTGCATGTTATAAATACAATAGGAGTGCGAGATGCACAAGTGGACTTTCAAAACCATATCAGGTGCCCTATGTATCAAATCTCATGGGGCAAATCAGTTCAAATATTGGGCTTGTTTGTGTACATAAAAGAAGAGATCCATGAGCCCGTTTGAAAAAGTGCTATATGGTTAACTTAAGTTTCTTATATTTAGGCATGTGATGTACATATATGTTAATTTGTAGAGTCAAGAGCAGGAAATCAATTGAGCTAATGTAGCCGGTGTCCAAATACATACCCATACCCATTGTTTATGGTGGTGAGCCATAAGACTCTTGTTTCATGGTGATGGAAGTCACATATGTAATTTAAAGCTTACCTTCAAGCGCAGAGATTCGTAAACAAGCTCTGCTGAATACAATAGGGTTGACTTATGTCTCTCAGGTTTATGATACAATGTTATGTGTGTGAGTATTTGCTTGTGTACCCAAGGGCAAAAGTCGCTGTTGTCAGCATATGGTCATACTTTACCAGCAGAAGAAGCTGTAGGGATGATGTCTTCAAACTCAGAGGTCATTGTCACTAGTCTTGATGGCTCTTACATATATAAATACTATAATAATACATATTATTATTACTACTGATGAACACTAAACAGGGGACATTATCATTTAGTCCTATATCAAAGGTTGTAAGATGGTAGATACATCTTTGTTCTTTTTGAAAGGGAATACATTCGGCATCTCCGTCAGTCTCATTCAGTGTTTCAAAAATCACCCATTCAAGTTTTTTGGCTGTATGCTGAGAAGTAAGAAAGTGGTTACTCATCCTTGTGGTGGCTTTCTTGCATCTGATATTGCTACAATGTTTTCCAATCCATGTTTTGACTTTGCAGCAAGTCATGTCTATGTATCTTAGTCTGCATTGACATGTGATTATGTATATGATGTGTGAGGTGTTGCAATTTGTATGTCATTTTAGAGTCCACTCAAAGTTCTCACTCAATGTGGACATTTCCATTACTTTTGTCAACTGGCACACTGCACATGACCCACAGTGCTGCTACAGATGATAGGCTCTAAGTTGTGAGCATTGTATTTGTTTTCTCTTTCTTTTTAGTGGGTTGTGTATGTACCAAGAGAACTCTGATGGTTTTACTCTTTTTGTGGCCAAATGTAGGCTTCAGCCATTTTACAGATCCAGGTGTTATAATGTGCCAATGTTTGTTGATGGCTTTCTTAATGCTGTTCGACACTGTGCAGTAGGTGGTCACACATGTGAGGATGTCATTTTCCTTCGTATTCTCTGTTTGTTCCAGGAGGTCATCCCTGTTCTGATTCCTGTCTCTCTTTTGGCACTGGTTGATAATCTGGTTAGAGTAATCCCTCACCCTCAGTTTTTCCTGTAGTGCTGAGGCTTGCTTTTTATAATCCTCTATATTGCTAGAGTTGCGCCTTCTTCATAAGAACTGACTGTGAGGGAGTTTCTCCCATAGTGGGCGTGGGCGTGGGTGAAAGCGTTTGAAGGAGAGAAGGCTATTCTAGGTAGTTGGTTTATAAAAGGCCTTAGTTTTAAGCTCAGTGCCATCAGCAAAGATGGTAAAATCTAGAAAATCAAGCGTGTTTTTGTGCGTTATGCATGTTAATTTGAGAAATTCATCACTGATGTTGAACCTTCCTAAAATGTCCGGAATGGTATCAGATTAGCCCTTCCAGACTATAAAAATATAATCAATGTATCTCTTCCTAAAATGGATCCTGGTTTTGTGGGGATTTGAATTCTTGAGGATGTGCTTGTCTTCAAAGGCACTTGCATGGAGTCACCTCCTTGAAAAACATCCCTGAATTCCAGGGGTTCTTTTTTTGTGCTGGTCATTTACAGCATGAAGATGACAGCGGTGAGGTAGAAGGTACTGACCTTAGACAATAAGTAATTGACAACTTCTCTGCATGAGAGTATGTTTTATTAATAGTTACATAAGAATTAAACTTTATTTGTTTCAAATAGAATTTATTTTTATCCATACTTTCTAGTGGTTGCTTTGTTCAATGATTCTTTTTGTAGGTGGCTGGAAATAATTACCTAAAGTAGATTTTAAATGTGTAGAACATGTAAAACTCTCATGTTTAGTTTAATTGAATGTTTTTATTATGTAATGTTTATATTTTATGTAGGTTTATATAAATACTGGAAAGCTTTTTGGTGAGATGATGAGTCTAATGTACATTATTGACCATTCCAAAATTGTATAAGGTATTTCCTTGTTAACCCTACAGGCCACATCATACTGTCATCTTCTGTAGTACTAGAGACTCATTTTTAATTTTTTTAATGTGTGAGCAATATCACTAGTGAGGAACACATCTAGAAGGCACAATGTCTGCATATTAATGAGTTTGTGTGTATCTTGTCATCCTAAATCAATTTCCCAGTCAAGTCTCTGTCATTAAGTTATTAGAATATGTTTGGGTTTTCAAAAAACAACAGCAACAAATGTGGGTGTATCGCAGAACCCCTTATTCATAGAAATTGTGTCAGGAGAACCATAGAACTGTATTTTGAATATAATCATAAATATTGTTCAAATTGAAAGTGGAAGTGCACTCCAAGCGGCAATTACAAATAACCAAGATTTAGCCATTATTATGTATGTTTCTGGTTTTGTAAACACGCACATAAATAGTAAAACATATTTTTCTTTACTTTATTAAAAACACCTAATCCTTGCTGGAATAAGCTTTGTGTAAATTATTTTGGGTCAGGCTAATTATTTTAAAATGAATGCATATCAGCATGCTGTATGTGTCACAAATGTGTACAATGTGTAGCATACACATGAGTAATGCATAATGTTTTGTTAATTTTAATATATGGCTTGCATTTGTGATTATTACAAAGCAAAAACAATTATAAAACATTCACTATGTTGACATTTTGAATGTGGATAGTACAGTTCAAAATGGACTACAAACTTTTAAATGAGGATGTTTTTCTTGTATAATCATAATGTTAGAAGAAGAATTAAATACATTTTAAGAAGGAGCAAAGTGAAAATATAACACAAAAAAATGCATTTCCAGCAATGGAATTACCTATAAGGTTAGACTGAGATTATAATGATTTCACAGTCATTTGGCGTCAATGTCCAGAAAGAACACCTTTTTGAAAAGGCAAATCTGTTCTCAAAATTGTCCATAAGTGAATGCTGGTGCCTCACAGAAGGAGATTAGTGCTTGCTGCTCTTGGTGGTGTTCTTGTTGGAATCCTCTCCTACTGGTCCAGAATAATGCCCCCTCCTGAGCGAAGTTGATGCTTCCTGAGTTGCATGCTCAGAGGTGATGCCAGCTGTATTGGAGCTTTGCTGGGCCTTCCATTCTGTGGAGGAACCGGGCTGGATGGTAGATGTTGATGATTCCCCATAAAAAGTGGTAAGTGACTCTCTCATAGCCCTGCAAACATCCCTGAGGTCATCCTGCACTTCACGCAAAAAGGAGCACATGATTGATAAATGATGCTCCAGAAGGTCATTGTGCTCCCTCTACTGCTGATTTTGGCTCAACAGCAGATGTAATTGCTGTAGTATATACAGGAGCCAACACTGGGGTGCACACTATAGACAAGCAGGTGGTTGTAGGGGTACAGGGAGCATATGCAACACCAGATTGTTGACGAGAGGCCTACACTACATGATGTTACTGTTGAAATTGGCTGAATGAGACTCACCCTTGCAGCCTAACCAGAGAACCCAGATTGTCCAGGCTGTTCCTCCACATGATCAAGTAAAGCAGGAGATGTTTACCCACTTGAGTCTGAGTAGTGGGTGCAGATTTTTACTGGCTTGCTTGAGTTGGGCTCGTGGGACGGTACCACAATGATTATGGAATGAACTTTCTATTTATAGTGACAGACAGACATATTTATAAACATTTAAAACATGATTTTCTTTGTACAATGTTTTTCCTAAGATAACTGATGAAAACATTTCCACACTGGGAGACATGCTTGAGCTTGTTGGATGGCAATTTGAGAATGGGCCCACCAAGAAGGAATTCTGCAAGGCACAGAGGGTGTGAGACAGCAAGCAACAGCCCAGACGGCAGGTAATAACTCTGGCAATCACCTTATCTAGTGGGAGAATGACCTTCTGTACATTAAGCCTAACATTCCTGGGGTATCCCGTGTGCTGGTGGTACCCCAGTGTTACAGGGTCTTCCTACTGGGGTTGTCTTGTGATATAAACCTGACAGGACATCTAGGGGAGGGCAAGACCTTTGCCAGACTTCTCCCCTACTTCAATTGACCTTGGATAAAGATAGCCTTGGACACATTCTGTAGGTCTTGTTCCACCTTCTAGGCCACCAGGAAGACAGGGCAGACACTGAAGGCTTCCCTGGTTCCCTTGCCTATCATTGGCACTCCCTTTGAGTGGGTAGGCATTAACATTGTTGGAACCGGAGGAGGAGCCTAGCGCGCATCCAAGATGGTCGCGTGAGCACAGGGCTCCCCGGACCCTTGCTGCTCCTCGGAATTTATCCTGAGAATATCCTGATGTGGTTTATGGAATCTGGCAGATGAAGACCGGCTGAGCACGTATCTCTTTTCAGAACTCAAATCGGACTTGGGAATCCTGAGTTGTCGTTGTTCGAACTTTTGGGACCCACCCGACGGAGGTGCCCGGGGCGAAGGTGAACCGTGGAGCCGTGTCGTAATTGAACAACAGCGGCTGCAGTGCGGTGCCAGTGGCCGCTCTACCACTTTCGGTTTCACTTTCGGACTTCAGGGGGCTGGCCTGCGAACGCACTTGATGTGGCTAGGTGTTTCCTTGGCCTCTGCATGAGGCCTTGTCTCCACCTGCCACTAGTGTGCCCATCGCCTTGGGTCCCCCCGCACCGCTATCTTGTGGTCCCTGGTGAGGCGCTGGTCTGCGGTGCCGGTGCCCCTACGACTCTTGATCGGCGGTCCCCTTCGGTATCCGTGACCACATGGGGGGCAAGGGGGGCCCCGAGGGGCGTAAGACTAAGGCCTCCCTCCGCGGGGGACCGGTCCAGGCCAACAACATGGACCGCTACACTCAGGGGAGAGGGTCCCCTGGAGCGACCGCCCCCCCCCCGGATGCCGCCGGCGGTGGCACGACCGTCTCTCCGGAGCTTTCCCTGCAGGACATCATGGGCGCCATTGATGGCATCAGGAAAACCATCGCCACGCAATACGAGGCCCTGGCCCGTAAAATCGACACGGTGGCAATCGATGTCACCTTAATTCGGGCAGACCTCTCCAAAACTAACGAGAGGGTTCAGGCTCTCGATGCGCGGACCTCCACCCTTGGTGCGGATGTGTTGGACCTGCAGGCCGCGCTGGGTGACATTAAGGCGGTCAACGATCAGATGGCTCGGCGGCTGGAGGACTTCGAGGGACGGGCCCGACGCAACAACATCCGTGTCATAGGCGTACCGGAGTCCTCTGACAACCGCCCGGTTGACCTCCTGGTCGAGGAACTCATCCTCCAACAGTTGGCCCCTGCAGGCCTAAGCAAGTTCTTTGCCGTGGAGCGGGCACATCGAGTTCCGGGCGGTCGGCCGCGGCCGGGGGCCCCCCCGAGGCCTATCGTGGCCAAACTGTTCCACTATAGAGACCGAGATGCGATTCTGCAGGCCTCACGGGTCCACGGCCCGGTTCGTCATGAGAACTCATCCATTAACTTTTATCCGGACTTTACCCAACTTGTCCAGAAACAGCGGATGGGATTCCAGGGGGTGAAGCGTCGTCTCCGTGAACTGGGCCTAAAGTACTCTATGCTCTACCCTGCAAAACTCCGAGTGGAACATGAGGATCGGACTGCCTTTTTTGACTCTCCTGTGGCCGTGAGTGACTGGCTGGACTCGCTGCCGGACAGAGGTGGCCGTCCCGGGCCCTCTGCAGGCGCCGAAGGTGACGGGTCCCCTTTGGAGTGACTTTTGGTCCTTGATTCTGCCATTTTGCACTGTTCAGCTGGGTTTTACTTCTTTTGTTCATTTTGTCTCGCTAGGACCTGTGTGGGGGGCGGGCGGGGACGGGTCCCTTTCCTCCTCCGGGGTCTTTTCGTAGAATGGGGTTAGGAGGGCGACAGGCACACTGCAAGTTGGGGGGGTTTTCTGGCCCGCAGGGGTGCAGGGTGGGGGGAGTTGGATTTGGGGGGGGGTTGGGGGGAGGGAGGGGCTGTTTTGCTGTGTGTTTTTCGTTTGCAGGGCGAGGTACTGATTTTTGTCCAGATTCGGGAACTGTGCTACTGAATGGGGGGCCTTTGATCTATTGGAGGGGATGGGGGGGGACGGGTTGAGGCTGATGTCATGGAACGTCAATGGGTTGGGGGACCGTATCAAACGGGGTGTAGTACTGCAGTATTTGCGCCGTCTGACTCCTGATGTGGTGTTTATCCAGGAGACGCATCTGGTTGGTAATGTTTGTCATGCAATGAACAGGGGGGGATACCGCCTCGTGGCCCATTCTGGTTTCACAACTGGTTCCAGGGGGGTGGGCATTCTCCTGCGATCCTCACTTCCGTTGGATATCACTAGGGTAATCTCGGATGACAGAGGGCGCTATGTGTGTCTGACTGGAAGGTGGGAGGGGCAGCCCCTTTCCTTGGTCTCAGTTTACGTCCCCCCGGGCCTCCAGAACTCCACCTTTGCGGACTTGGGTCGAATGCTGCTTGAACTTCCGGATAGTCTTTTGCTTATGGGCGGGGACTTTAATTCGGTGGTTTCGGGTGACCTGGATCGTCACCCACCCAGGGCCCTCCCCGCTGCCCAGGCATGGCTTGGTGGCCTGCTGGAGACCTTCGGTCTGGTAGATAGTTGGAGATTAATGCATCCGACCCAATGTCAGTACACCTTTCACTCTGGGGCGCATGGGAGTCTTTCTAGGTTAGACTATTTCCTTATGCCCGCGGCACAGACTGGTCGGATACGAGAGATTAGGCACCTGGCGCGGGGTATCTCCGATCATTCCCCGCTGTGGTTGCTCTTTGACACCGAGTCGCGGTCTGCAGGGCGGATCGCTCCCATCAACCCGTGGTACCTGCGAGACCCTACGACTCGCGACAGTCTGGTTAAGGCTATGGACCAATACTTCCTTGAAAACGAGGGGTCGGTGTCGTCCGCAAGGTCTCTGTGGGAAGCCTTTAAAACCGTAATCCGCGGACACGCCCTCTCCCAGATAGTGGTGGCTAAGAAGCATAAGAGTGAGGCAGTGGTGAAGCTGGAGACTGACATCTCGGGGCTGGAGTCGGCCTTGGAGACGGGTGTCACTCCGGACGGGCTCCATGCCCTCAGCCTGAAACAGTTTGAATACAGGTCTCTTGTCACTGATGCTGCCAAAACGATGTATAGGGAGCAGCAGGGTCGATTGTATGATGCCGGGGACAAGGCGGGAAAGTTGATTGCGTGGCTGGATAAGAAGGAGAGAGTGAATCGTGTGGTCCCGGAGCTGCGTGTCTCGGATGGAGTGTGTCTGACTGAGCCTGGCGAGATTGTGGAATGTTTTGCTGACCACCTCCGGGCCGTGTACTCCCCGGTGACTGATAGGGACGAGGAAGACTCTTGCCTTCTGCTGAGGGATATTGCTTTGCCCTGCCTGTCCGTCGAAGACCGTGAGCAGCTGGACGCCCCCTTGTCTGTAGATGAAATTGCATCTGCGATTCGGTCCCTTCGTTCGGGCAAGGCGATGGGTCCCAACGGTCTGCCTATTGAATTATATAAGTTGCGCCCGGATAAACTCGCGCCCTTCCTCCGTCGTATGTTTCAGGAGTCCCTTGAGGCAGGCTCCCTTCCTGACGACCAGCGTCTGGCTACGATAGTCGTGATCCCCAAGGACGGTAAGCCACGAGACCGCTGTGCCTCCTATAGGCCTATTTCACTGCTAAACGCAGAGCCTAAAATCCTGGCCAAAGTCCTTGCCAATCGTTTGTTGAGCGTCATCTGCGATCTGATTCATCCTGATCAATGCGGCTTCATCCCTCACCGTAACACCGCTCTTAACTTGCGGCGTCTTCACGGCGCCCTCGCCAGGGCGGCGTACCTCTCCGAACCGGCCGTGCTGGTTTCTTTAGACGCCACGATGGCCTTTGACACCATCGAGTGGCCATTCCTCTGGGCTGTCTTGACCAAATTCGGCTTTGGGGAAGGATTTCTTGGCTGGGTGAAGCTTCTTTACACGGGACCCATGGCTCAGGTGGTGGTTAATGGTCGGGTCTCTCGGCCCTTCGCTCTCGGTAGGGGTACGAGGCAGGGGTGCCCGTTGTCCCCTCTGCTCTTTGCTCTTGCCCTGGAGCCGCTCGCTGCTTGGCTCCGCTGGGAGCCCTCGCTCAGAGGGATCCGGTGGGCCCCGGGCTTCGAGGATCGGGTCTCGTTGTATGCAGACGATATTCTCCTGTATCTCACCTCGCCGCGGCAGTCGCTTAATGTTCTCTTTGATGTTCTGACTTCCTTCGGGAGAAATTCGGGTCTAAAGATCAACTGGTCTAAATCCTGTGTCTATCCTATCTCCGGCGACCCTCCTCTCTTGCCGCCTCGGCTTCCGATTCAATTATCTCTGTCCGGCTTTAAATACCTGGGAATATACGCTCGATGGACCCAGTGGCTCGCTATGAGCAGAATCTCCTGCTTCCACTTCGGCGTTTGAGGGAGGACACGGCTCGGTGGTGTAAGCTGCCCTTGTCCCCGCTGGGTCGGGCAGCGCTGTTTAAAATGATGTCCCTTCCCAGATTCCTCTATGCACTTCAGAACTCCTTCGATGTCATTCCTGTGTCCTACTTTCGGGAGGTGGAGAGCCTGCAGAGGAGACTGGTGTGGGACGGACGGGCTCGTATCGCTCTGGCATTCGCAGGTATTATTGGGCCTCACAGCTATCGGCCATTAACCATGCCACGTATGCGCCTGGCTTGAATCCGGCGTATGAGATGGATAAATTCGTGCTTCCCGGCGGAAATTATAACAGGGCACTTTACTCCAGCTCGGCTGGACGGACCCTTACGGGCCCTACTAAGATTGCGGTACGGATCTGGAGGGCGGCCAATGTAGCCATGGGCTGGAGTGAGCGATTAACATGTGCTACTCCCCTGTTTGCCTCCGACCGACTGGGAAGCCTCTGGACAACGAAGGGGTTTGAACGTTGGGACACGATTGGTATTAGTAGAGTGGGAGACTTATGGATTAAGGGTGCGGTTAAAACATTCGCGGCGCTCCAGAGCGAATACGAACTTACGGAAAGGGAGTTCTTTCGCTACGCCCAGGTTCGGCATGCCCTGCTCTCTGTTTTTGGGGAGGGGACCAAGATCCCGGCTTCTTCGCCCCTCGAGGACCGCATACTCGATGGTCATGTCCCCGACAGTACTATCTCTTTAATTTATAAAAAACTTATCAATAATCGGGCTGACCTCTTGGTGCGCCTCCGGGAGGCGTGGACGGGGGATGGGGTGGAACTGGACGACGAGGACTGGCAGTCCGCATTGTCGTCCCCCAAGGAAGTGGCCATTCCAGCCCGTCTCCGCCTGGTCCAGCTTAAGATTCTCCACCGGGTGTATGTGACGGGTCCCCGTTTGGTCTCGATGGGATTTTCTGAAGACGGGCTCTGTAAGCGGGGATGTGGGCTCAGTGCCACCTTTCTCCATATCCTTTGGGAGTGCCGTGAGGTGGCTGAATACTGGCGCCGGGTCCATGTGGTCATGGGACAAGTCACCGGGGTTGCGCTGTTGCCAGAGGTGCGTCGCTGTGTCCTGAATGTGTGGGAGCCCAATGATTACAACGCGGCTCAGACTCGGTGGGCGGCCCTGGGGAACATGATTGCCAAGAGAGATATAGCGCAGCTATGGGGTTCCCAGCGGCCTCCCACCGTGTCCATATGGAAGGAGAACATGGACTGGTGCATGTTCAGGGAGAAGACTGTGTATGTGGCTCGTGGTAAACCGGGGGCATGGGGTAGAATCTGGGGGCAATGGAACGCGTATCGTGGGGGTATCTGTACTCCCCCCCTAGTGGACACCGATATTGCTTTGTCCCCCTGACCCTTGATGGTTCCTTGCGACTTTTGGAATAACCGAATATAGACGTTCCTCTCCCGTGACCCCCCCCCGACATATCAGTACTCCTTCCTCTTGATAGCTATTTGAAGGTCTGAAGTAGAGTCCCCCGGAGGTAGCCTGACCCACACTTTTTGTCCTTATGCCTCGCCTTTTGTTTTTATTTATTTGTTATTTATGTTAAACCTATGTATCCTGCTTCCCTAGGACTATCCGGAGCCGTGTACGGGACTGGGCCCCGGGAGTCGACTACTGCCTTCAGAACTGTATGATCCTTTCTGAATCTAGCGGCCGGCCCTGGTGGTTGTAGGCCCATGCGTGTAATTGATTTATTGTTCAATAAAATTTTCAAAAAAAAAAAAAAAAAAAAACATTGTTGGAACCCTGGACCCCAAAACTGACTGAGACAAATACGTTCATCATGGTTGTGGTAGACCATGCCACTAGGTACCTAGGGGCAATCCCTCTGGGGTTGGTGACTGCACCTGTGGTGGCTAGGATCCTGATAGATATTTCTATGTATGAGGAGTTCCCCAAAGAAGTGGTGTCTGGTAGAGGCACCAACTTCATGTCGATTTTCATGAAGTGCATGTGGGATGAGTATTACAATGCCTACTGTTTGCCTACAGGGAGGTACCACAGAAGGGGGATGGGTTTAGCCTATTTGAGCTTCTCTATGGTCCCCTGTAAAGAGGCCTCACATCCTTATCAGAGAGGGGTAGGAGCAAGCTCCCAGGAAGTCCCCTTATGATATAGTCAGCTACATGTTGGGTCTCTGCAAGTAGATGCATTGCTTCCAGAAGAAGGCTAAAGAGAGTCTTGATGCCAGTCAAGAATATATTAAACTCTAGTATGACCATAAAGTCCCCATAGTTGAGTTTCAGCCCGACCAGCAGGTGTGGGTAATGGAGTCTGTAGCCTTCATCATCTGGTGCTGCAGGCCCTTTGGGTCAAGACCTTTGCTCATTCCCACATCAGATGTCACTGCCCTCCCAGCTGTTCGTTTGAACAACTGCCAAAGCCGTCAAGTGTGAGGGGCTAACCATCTGGACACCCAGCCCTCATACCAAGCAGGTGGCCCACCACTGAAGCACTGACAAGGACTGGGGGTGCTTATCTCATTGCCTTCATCATCATGCAGCTCTGGCTGAAAGATTTTGCTGGGACATCCATTCCAGCGCACCTCACCTTCATCCTTCAGTATTTATTGCTCAAGTGCTGGCAACCTTTGATGCAATAAAGAAGGTGCAGGAGATTGAGCCACTTTAGATTTTCTTTGTAATTCGTCAAGACAACAGCAACTGCCACCACTGCAGGGCCCACCAAGAAATGACTATGGGTACCAACAGTTAGCTGTCCTACTGTACTGCTCATGGTGTCTGTGGCGTTCATAAGAGATGACGTCTACTCTGAAATATGAACATTTAATGACACTGCCACTTTGAATTTCATATGCAAACTTCCCTGGAGGGCATAGGGACTATTTTGAGAAGAGAGTGGGCAATGCTGCAAAGTTTTACATGTATTATGTGACCCAGTATTTGTGCACACTTGCTCCAACAGTGCTTAGTAGAAAATTACTTTTACCGTACTAGGGCACAATACATTTTACCATCTACAGCTGTAAAGTACATACACCTGCCTGGAAGTTCCATTAAAATTCATACCAAACAGGTAGCCATTGAATGACAAGGTTTCATAGGACACAAATAGCCCAAGTGTAAATGATAGCGATATATAAAGTGCACATCAAAGACTGACCAAATGGCACCAAAGATAGTGCTACTGAGCTAGAACAGCCCCACACGTCAGGTAGAACATTTAAAACAAAGCCCTGATGGATGATACACATACACACCTGCCAACACATGCAGAAGTGGAAACAAGATACAATGTATTACCAGTAGAGAAGTATGCAGGCTGTACAATGGTAAGAGATATGCTACTGACCCAACGCAATATGTCAATAAAGGCAGGTCACACACATAAGGCCCCACCAAGTTCCGGCCTCCCAGCACCTGAAAGGTAACCATGCATGAGAATGCAGCCAAATAGGGGGGATCAGTTGCTGTTGGAGGGATTTGACAGAAGCCAAAGGCAGAGCATTGGCAGGGAAACAAAAGAGCGGTTTAGCACTCCCCAGGAGATAGGAGGGCATAGAAACTAGGGGTACCAAGTTTAAGAGTGGAGAGCACAGTGACTGCACACTGTGTATAAAGAACACCCAAGACAACACTATGGTTACCACGTGCACACTGCCCAAAAAAATAATATGTAAGGGGCGCCCTGGAAGGGAGCAATATCAGAAATGCCCAGGAACTTCCCCAGGAACATCGAAACCGTACATTAATGTGGGTGATAGCAATTGCGCTCACTATGCCAACATGGTAAGGATAAAGAGTGGTCCCCTACAACTGTCATAAGAGCTAGTGGGATACAAGGGGTTTTTCTTTGCATTGCTGCAGATCAGCATACTTTTACCTGCCAGCTGGATGATAAGGCAGCTGCTACCTTTTCTTTGTGCTGCAACAGATGACACATGTCACCACATTGTCACAGATAGGATCCAAGGCCAGCACAACAGCCAGGTGCAAAAGAACAGCCCCATGGGTAGACAACATGGTGGAAATTGGTGTTTTACTGCCCCCAGAAGAGTGACCTATGCAACCTATAGACTTAGTGAGCTGACTAGGTTAATTGAAGTAAATAATCGATGGAGGGATGAGGAGAAATATTTAATGAGGTCGTACACCCACACTCCTCCCGGGGTAATGCAACAAAACATATCAATGGGGTAGATTCTCTTATGGGACTCCTTCGACCCTAATCAGTAGAATGATTCTCAGGATCTCAAGGGATCTGAGTTGTCAGATCATGGTGCCCTCACACACCCATTAGGGTGTCATGCTTCATCATAGGGTGCTCCTCATCAAGCTGGCGCTGCAATGCTTGACCGGCCTGGGGGCTCTTTATCGGAGATCTTTTGATCTGTAAACGTCGTAAGATGCATGCATGTAAGGGGTCACAAACAAAATAGGATGGTGAAGAAAAGTGAGGATGAAAGAGTCTAAGGGTACCTAAGAAGTTATTATAGGGTGGTGGTTCCTTGACGCAATAAAAACATGGGTGCTATCTTGAGGTCACAATGGGCCCTAATGGCTAGTCTGTGAAAAATATGGTGGGGTCGACATGTTTCATGCCCTGGTTGTCTGGAGGTTCAATTAGCATTTCATCGGGACCCAAACATTAATCCTACCCTATATGTAAAAGTGTATGGGCGCCTGCTAAGTTAATGGGTGCTCGTTAGAGTAGACAATACTGCACCTGCGTTGATGCAGTGAGGTTGATTCCACTTAAGAGAAGAGAGAAATAAAAGTATACGTGTGATTGTCAAGAGGCAGTTACCTTCAGACTTGAGCAAGTTTGACCCTTGTGGTGCCATGGTCATTACATTGTGGCCCTTCCTGTGTGGCATGTGTGCTCTTTTAAAACAATGTTTTTTCTTCAGCTAACAGGCAGCTCCCAGTGTGTAAAAGCAAACTGTGCTGCGCTTTCTGTAAATAAGAGCACCTTTTGCTATAGCTTAGCGGGCACCCTGTGACATTACTAGAGCCGCCCCTTTGGGGTCCACACAACCCCTCCTTTCAATAATACATAAATCTGCAGGGAGGTGGCAGTCCCTGAGGATTGGGGGTGCTGCATGAGCACCCCCCACATATTTTTATAATCATTCCCCGGGAATTTGGCCAGCCCAGGGTCATCTTTTAAAAGATGCACAGTCTGCACGTCGTTTTTTCCAATTTTGTCCGAATATGCAGATCCGGAGTGAATTTGCAGCAAAGTTGACCATAAAAATGCTTTTTATGCCAGGAGGAGTCCTCAGGGACCCCATCAGCATTCCTAGGGGGTCAGGATATTCCTACCCTGCCCCCATTGTTTTTTTTATAAAAAAAATTCTGGGACTCAGCTTCAAGCTGAGTCCCAAGAAGGCTGCTAACATTTCCTGGTTTGAAGTGTTGGCTGCTGATCTGATCTCAGCATGAGATCGGAAGGGATCGCGTATCCTTCACGTCCCTATGTATAGAACTGGAAATTTCTTTAAATAACTCCAAATTTACTGAACGGATTTACACCAAATAACAAAAAGGCACTACCCTGAACCAACATATACCTTTCTGCCAAATTTGGTGTCATTCCATTCAGCAGTTCGAGATGTAGCTGTGTCTAAAAGTCCTACAGGAATTGACATATGGAAAACACTCTTTTAAGCACACCCTAGTACGCGGCCCCTACTTGATGGATCACCTCGAAACTTTCATGATAGAAGCTGTAGTGAGCATCGTATCAATCTTGAAAATTTGGTGAAGATTCAACAAACAGCGCCAAAGTTATTGGCAAAACAAAAAAAGCTCTTCCTATGGCAACTACATCCTAACTATAACTACCTACTGGCGACTGCCAGTAGGTAATATATATATGTGTATATAAGTGCAACCATGATGTATTAGTTCACAAAGGTGAAGAAATGTTCATGTACTTGATATTTTAGTGGCCATTCGTTGAAAAGACTAGTTACGCCCTTTGTGGCTTGAGTGAATAAAGCATTTCAAGTAACTTCTCGTTTTGGGTACTTGGTTGACAGCCAACTGTCCCCGTGTCACATTAAATAAACCTTCATTTCTGTGCATGATCTGATGTTTTTTGATGATATTTAGGCTTCTACAATGCTTTACACATTGCTTCTAAATTAAGCCAGACTGCTATAGTGTGGACTTACAAAATGGTTGAGCATGTTAATTTAAAGATTTTTTATGGTTCTGCCTGACAAGGATTTTGGCTATCTTTTTAGAAGGGCACATATTCCCTCAACAACAACCCAGTTTCATACAGCCATTGTTCAAAGGATTTGATGGATCTGAGCGGGGTGACAAGTTACACAAAGTGGGACGTACTGGGCATCTCAAAACTGGGGGACCTCTGACATGAATTCTAGGCCCTGCAGAGGCAATGCAACCTGACTTGCGTCCAATTTCTGCTTCACCTGCAGAGCCACAGAAAAAGAGGAGTACCCATTAGAATTCAGGGTACTGGAGGCTCTCCTACATAAACATGCAGTGTCTCAGATTTAATTTACACTCCTAATCAATAGTCAACCCATCCCCCCCTTGCTGGCACTCAGGGAGAAGTGGGAGAGCGACTTGGGCAAAATCGATCATGACGCGTGAGGGTCGGCATGGAGGTACCCCGAGGAGGTTGCTATCCAGACTGCGCTCACTGTGGTTCAGCTGAAACTGTTTCACAGGGCATATTTCACTTGGATACGGCTACACCCATTCAGCAAAGTAGACGCTGATCAGCGCCAGATTGGGGTATGCTGCTGTACAGACATTCAGCGAATGAGGGGATTCTGGTTGAGTATACAACACAGACTCTCTCTCATTCATTATAGGGGACCCCCTACCACTCACCCTCCAGTTGGTTTCCCTGAGCATTTGGGCTGATGAGACCTGTAACATGGAAAATGCTCCTCCTCTGCAACTCAGCCCAAGCTGTGGTCAGAAGAGGTCCTCTACTGGGAGAGGAAGGAGGCACCATCAGCGAGGAAATGTGTAGCCAATATGGAGTGATTCAGGCAGGAAGAGGAACTGAACTATCAGGCATAGGGATTCCTCCAGAGTTTTTCCAAGATTAGGGCCAATGGCATAGTCACGATGGAGAGAGATATAAGTTATTCAAGTCTTGAGATCTGGTCCAAATGGCATGAATCGATGTCCCCTGGCAGTATTGGGGAAATGGGAGGCTTGCAGAGGGGAGCACCGCAGGAGTAAGGAAGCGGGAATAGACGTGCTGCTTCCAAGGAGCCAGGACAACCCATGATTGACACCTCATATCTGCAATGCTCCAATGCCACAACACCTGGGGTTATGGTTGCTTTCACCATTTTATTGTATTAAAGCCTAATAAAAAGATGTAAAAACATGATACTTAAATGCTTTTCATTCTTATATTCTTATGTATTATTTCTCTCCTTTTCTTCAATTTCTATTGTTCCTCTCTAGCTCTCTCTTTGTTTTCTTATCTTCTGTCCCTTCGTTTTACTCCCTATCACTGATTGTTAAGCAATGATCATTCTTATATTTTCTTGTGCCATTAAATTCGATGATTTACTTTCCATTACAACTACTCAGGACAATGTTCCAATGTATATGGCGCTCTATGGTTGTTACAATGTATTTTCTCCTGCAGAATATTTGTTTTACTGTAACATATACATACATTGCATAAATATTTCTAAACGTAAAAATATATACGTTTTTAAAATTGGCGAATGGCTACAACCAGGACAAGAGGAGGTATTCATAGGGCCTATATTGCCAGAGAAATGTGCAGCAGCCCACACAGAGCCTTATGGACAACCATACCAACTATTTGAGCATCACCTATAGGCTCCTCTTTTCCACAATCTAAATGGGATCGGAAGGGGCAGTAAAATACCGATGTTGCAAACACTTAGGATTCAATACGTGTAGTGTAATGGGAAGACTACTGGACTGAGTCTGACCACAAGGAGTTAGGATTTATAAGGTATAAAATAGTTCAGATCAAGATGGAGCTTGTATCTCCATGGGTGCAGCTTTTAACTAAGTTTTAATATTTTAGGAGGAACAGTGACTATCTGAGAAATAGCCTGGAAAGATCAGAGGGGATTATAACTTGAAGACAGAGCTACTAGACCTGTTCACCTGGATTTTACAACTTCCTTTTGTAAGCTGGTTCTGGGACATAAAGTAGTCAGAAGTCATTTGTAGAACAGTTTGGGAGTGGTGAGAGTGGAGAACAGATGTGGTGGCTAATCTTTAAGAAATCTGCTCTACATTGGTCTGTGTGTGTGTGCTAGCACATTACACCTCGCCTCCTTGTTGCAGCTGTATTCCCCAAGGGTATACTAGGGATCCTTTCATTAGCTTTCTTGCTTTTCAATTTTCAATCAATCAATCAAATTCTTTATTTCGGCCAATTAGGCCATAAAAGATACAAAGAACAGTATCAACATAATGCATCCACATTAGTGTAAAAACCATTAGTAAAATACATAAAACCAATATAAAAAGAATTTCAGATTGCAGAGAAGCGTTAAAATTCATTGCCACAATAGTCAGTCTTTAAGATATTTAGACCTTATCTGCCACATAGCCGTTAAAAATTTAGCAACTGCAAAGACTATGTGGGGAGAAGTGCTCGTTTTCAGTATTCTGAGCGAATACAAATAGCTCCTTGAGCCCAAGTTTCTACATAAAGGAACTAACCAGTATTTCCTAGGTCTATTGTATGCAGGGCAGAAAAACAGGATATGGGATTCTTCCTCATCGTAAATACAACAACCTGGACAAATTATGTCAGCCCTTTTGGTCCACTTATGGGTAAAAGTTTTGATAGGCAGGGTCCCTAGCCTCCATTGGATGAACAATTTTCTAGCTATAATAGGGAAAATAATGTCCATGAACCCTTCAAACTGATATGAATCCTTGAAATCCAAAAATCGATCAGTCAGAGTGCCTTTGTTGGGTGCAGAGACCAGGGAAGCAAAACATTTCTCTCTATATATACCCACAAGACGTTTGCGTGAAACCCCGCGGCAGCCTTGTTCAGGGAAATCCCATAATTCGGGGAGACCCAGTCGGTAAAGTTCTTTCTTAGAGGCCAGCCACGGGATTTTATCGCGGAGATTTAAATTCATAACATAAGCGAGCTCTTGCCTATAGTGTGCGAGCTCGGCGGTGGACCAGAGCCTATGCCAGAATCTCAGTGGCATTAGTTCCAAGTCTTCTCTTATAGAGGGCAGACCCATATCTAATCTTAGAGGGAAAAGGGGTGTGCCACACGGAAGGAGCCAAAAGGCACCTTAAGAAATTATTTTCTACTTTAACAATTCCTGCACCCGCTTTGTACCCCCAAAGTTCTCCTCCGTAAGATGCAGCAGCTTTAGCTTGTGTTTTGTACATCTCAAGTGCCGGACTAATAGGTTTATAGGTAGAGGAATTTGCCACTTTCAAAATTCCCCCCGACAGTTGAGAGAGCCTGAGCCGGCTTCTGACAACCTGAGGTTCCCAAGATAAGTTCTCATGAAGAGTCATCCCAAGATACTGAAAGGTATTCACCCTCTCCAATCTTTCTGAGCTCAGAGAAGGACTAGGTCTGGTTTTGGGTGATGGATTAAATATCATGAACTTGGTCTTCCCTGTATTGATTTCTAAACCATGTTGCTTACAGAAAAGGCCAAATCCATCTAGAATCCGTTGGATCCCCATCGGCGATTTGGACAGCAGGAGGGTATCATCCGCAAACATAATAGCGGGTACCCTCCTGCTTGCCAAACATGGGGCATCATTATCGTTAATGGTGTCAAGATGTGCTATGACATTGTTAACATAGAGGCAGAACAGGGTTGGCGCAAGGACACAACCCTGTCTGACCCCTCTAAGAACCGGGAATTTTGATGACAGTGTTCCCGACCTCCCATACCTGACCTGTGCGTAATTATTCTCATGAAGCCTGATTATGGCATTTAGCAAGTGGATCGGAACGCCTAACTCCTTTAACGTCTCCCATAATTTCTTCCTGGGGACCAGGTCAAAGGCTGACCTCAGGTCCACGAACACCATGTACAGCCTTCCCCTCTCGATAGTCACAGTTTTCCAATAAAGGAGAACGAGACGGAAGATCTGGTCCATGGTGGACGTGTTTTTCCTGAAGCCAGCCTGAAGGGGACTAAGGATTTTGTTTTCCTCCATCCACTCCGAGAGGTGGTTCAGGAGAAGGCGAGAGTAAATTTTTTGGGGGACATCTATGAGACTTATTGGCCTGTAATTGGCTGGGAGAAGAGGAGAGCCCTTTTTAAAGATAGGAACTATCTCAGCCCCCAGCCAAGTACGGGGAATCTCCATCCCACCCAGAATAGAATTAAAAAGAATGAGAAAATAAGGGCCCCATATATCTGGATGGAGACGAAAAAGATCGCCAGGCAACCTATCGAGACCTGGTGCCTTCCCCCTCGCCAAACCCTCAATTACACTGACCGCCTCAACAAGAGTGAATTCCAAATCGGATACTAGGTCATGGACAGTAGTAGAAGCCACGTCCCCATCACTAGCATATTGAGATGGGTCTTGGTAGAGTTGGCCGAAGTGGGCCTCCCATACAGATGCTGCAATGTTTGGCTCCATTGCAGCTTTAGGTTCTGCCGAACCAGTGTTTACCAAGGACCAGAATTTTCTCGGGTCCTTCATTTCAAGTGCTGATGTGAGGTCCTGCCATCTGTTCCAGTCCCATTCCGATCGTGCCAATGCCATGGCTTTCCTATACCTTCGTCTGAGCTCAGGAAGTTTGGCCTTATCTGAACCTGTTTTAACCGTATTTATTAGTTCGGTCTTAATCTTTTTGCAGGATGAATTATACCAGGTTGCGGTACGTGTTTTATTTTTCCTCAGTGGTGCCAGTGGATAAAAAACCTCACCCAGTGCACCCACTAAATCTTCATGAATTAAAGCCAGCTTCTCATTAAAATGTCAGTTTTTTGGCTGCATAATTAGCGTATCCAATTCTTGTAATTTAGGAAGTGCTAGCTTATAAATATTACTTATGGACTCCTCTGAGCTCACCAATTTTCCCCACTTAACCCTGCGTCTATTTGAGCTAAGTACCAGGTTCCCAGAATCATGTCTGGACTCAACAGGGAATGATCGAGCAGCAGCCACAGGATGCACCATATCCATTATAAGTGCATTGTGGTCACTGTCCGATCTAGCTATTACTCTAAAGTCCAGGATCTTTGGCCATAGACTAATATCTACAAAAATATAGTCCAGCCTAGATTCGTGATTCTTCCTATTAAAGGTGCATGCAGAGGGAGTATCAGAAGTAGTTCGTCCATTACATGCCCTTAAAGAGAAATTTAATGTTAGGGACATAATTTGCACAGCCAAAGGGGACCAGGATTTAACTTGAGGAGATTGACATGGGGGGACACCCCAGAGGTCATCTTCCGCCGTAAGTGCACCTTCCTTGAGGCCTTCCAGAGGCTCAAAGTGGCAATTAAAATCACCACCCATCACTATCTTGTAATCATTGGGGAGACGACCCAAAAAGCATGCAAGATCATCTAGTAGTGGGGATTCCATAGTAATACACATTAAGAACTGCTAAGTTTGGACCATTAGGCCACTTGAGTAGGACACACTGTATGTCCGGCGAGAGAGTCGATAGACTCTCCGCATTGCACCCAATGTGACTAGCTACCCAAATCGCCAATCCTCCAGATGGCCTCCCTCTGCCCGAGGAAATTGCATTTATTTCAAACACTGCGTAACCCGCTCTAGACAAAGGTTCCCTTGCCCAAGTCTCTTGGAAGAGGCAGATATCACTATTGCTTATTAAGGAGTCCCAGTCACACGTGTCTATTT
Organism: Triturus cristatus; assembly: GCF_964204655.1. Taxonomy (NCBI): domain Eukaryota; kingdom Metazoa; phylum Chordata; class Amphibia; order Caudata; family Salamandridae; genus Triturus; species Triturus cristatus. The sequence goes on along the minus strand of NC_140583.1, from coordinate 739,577,120 downwards.
TGTTAGTAATGCCTGCAACATTCCAAGAAAGAACCTTTAGAACATCATCGGGCACTTCTAAACCGTGTCCACCAGTTTCCTCCGGTAGAACATCTATCATTGGAGCTAGTGGCACATGAAACGATGTTTCAAGAATCGATGGAACAATAGTGCCAGCTTTAGGAGTGGGTGAGGCAATCAAACTTAGATTGTTATCGATAAGACCCTGTATGTTCTTAGGTGAATAGAGTACTTGACCCTGGGAGTTAAGTATCGGATTCTCCCATCGTGATACACAAGATTCTCGAGAGGCGGTGTCTTTTTTGCCATTTGCGGGCCCCTGTACCTGATAGAGTCAATCTACCTGATCAAGACAACTATATCTATTGGAATGTATATAGTTGGCATAGTTGGTAAAAACATTGCAACTGGGCCTGAGTCTGAGTCTAGGTCCATTAGCAACAGGACCAACCCGGGACCAGCCGTTATCATTGTTTATATTTGGATTACTAATGTTAGGATAAAAGTATGACAGATGGACCACTTCAATGGATGTCATTCCTGTGTTCCCAGACCAATTACAAATGTAAGGCACAATGTTGGGGTCCTAAAATTTACAATTATACAATCCCCAGCAATATTCTTGTCAGTATAGCCAATCCATGGAACCCTTCTTGCCAGAAGGATTTCACCGTCAAGACTAGATGGTAATGGCCTATGGGTATTTAACCAACTGGTAACCTTATTGTGTAGGGAATCATAAGATTCCACCACATTTCCACGTAGCATGGGAACCCCCTTCAAGACAACAGAGTATACAGCTGCCTCGGGGGGAGATTTACCACTTTACGCCAGTTTAGAGGGCTGACTTGCCTAGCTGGGGGGTGAGTTGCATCATTTGTTACTTTCTCCTGGGCAGATATATGTGCCGGCCCTGCCAAACTCGGCCTACTAGTGATTACTATCGAAGGTTGTTGTTGGCTACACGATGTTACAGGAGCAGATTTTAGCAGGGGAACTGTATTAATAATATTATCTGTTTCAGTAGCTAAAGGTAATGGAGAAAACAAGGTGACAGGGATTGTGGCCAAATTGGAGGAACCGGCAGAATTCCCAGCTGCTCCATGCATGCCCACTCTTTGACCTGATGCTAAACCCAAAAGTCCCTTGCGTAGATCCATTAGACAAATTTCCATGATAGCCAGACGATCTTCCAGGGGAATAAGTAATTCCCTCAGTAGGGTACGGAGGGCTGGAAGACTAACCTACTCCCCCCCTACTGAATTATGCTGACTAGGAAAAGTTTTGACCGGAGTTTGATGGTGCAGTACACTAGTTCTACGTGATGAATTTAACCCTTTACTAGCTGGTTCCTTTTGGGTTCCCCTGGGCCTGGAATTAGGTTTGGGAGCTTTAAGTTTTTTGCCCCCCATCGAGTAGGCCCTTTTTTGATTTTTCGAGATAGCTCCCTCCTTCTCACCCCGAAGGGGTTGCTTCAACTCCCCATTAATACATACATTCTGGTTAGGAGCAGCCCCTTCGGCAATAGTCTGAGGTATAGGGGCCTTACAGGACGGAAGAGGCAACAAGCTAAGCTCTACATTTCCTAAGTTATCACAGTCAGTGGAAGAAGTAACAGAACAGTTAGTTACAGGTAGGACCGATATACCAACCATGCCATTTTCCCCCCCTGATACTAGAGGTGTACAATCTAAAGACTTTACGGGAGTTGTAGCATGGGCAATAAGACCCAGTGAAGATCTCCTCACCCAGTCAATTTCTTGAGAAATACGCCTTTCGAGAATGGAGATCTCATCGACAAGAAGGGAGCCAGCTTTGGCAAAGTACGTATCCAGAGTGCCTATAGTCCTCCCGGTTGCCAAGGCACTCTTACTCCTTGTTTCACTAGTTGACATGATTTCACACAGCTCCGGATATAACAAGGACAACAGGCAGTCCAAGAGGGCCCAGGCCCTTACTCGCCCTTGCTCGAACGGCCTCAAACGGCCCGCTCTTTGCCCGGTCTTCGCCCTGTGCTGCAACCCGCGCACGTCCCGCTAGCGCGTAGGGAGGGAGGGAGTGAGTTTTCAATTTTGGCTGAAGTGTTTTTTTGTCCCAGGCAATGCAGCAGAGCGTGATTCTTCAGTGGTTGAATACTATAAGCATGGGTGAATAGTAAAAGGACTTACAAGAAGAATTGGCCCCAACTACTGCCCCCACTCTGTGGTTTTGCACAGTCAGATTACGTTACAGGCTGCTCTGTTTTTCATCCATTCGTTTTAGGATCATGTTTTGGTGGGGGAAGGGGCAGGGAACAAGACAATCCCAGTTGGAGAAGCAGAATGTTTCTGTACATAAACAGCAGTGCAGGTAGCACTGTGTACTTTTGCGAGTGAATCGTGTAGTTAGGAAACAGTAGTCAGCGTTGTGTCATGAGTTTTCAATGAAAAAAAAATGCACTAAAGGATGCTTTTAGGTTTGGATAGCACAGCACCACTTGACGTTGCCCTCTATGTTTAAACTAAGCACCGTCTCTGCTAATGCAGTACTTGTCCTATTCAAGTGTAGCAAGACAAAGTATGAACAGAAAGCAGGCCTGGCCTGCCATACAAAGGGTGTGTGCTAACATCCTGCCCAACCTGTGCTTTTCTGAAAGAAGGAGGATTCCACAGCAATTTGGAACTTTGCCATCAAGAATAAATAAATTACTTCTGCATATTTATGGAAATATCTTTTCATTTATGAAGTTCTTGCATTGTGTACCCAGCCATTTGTCTACCAGGCATGAGCCGTACCTTGCATAACTTTGTGTTTTAAATTTTTTAACATCTGTATGGAGGCTGAGTAACTGACACTATAAATAACTCTCCTCACCAAATGCCTGAGGCTCAGGTGTTGGTCAAATGATACATCAGTAAATACCTATCTCTTCCTCGTGACAAGCACAATCGTGACTCACATTCAAGTATTCATGTCAGTGTGGTACAGAAATTTGAACAAAAGGGTAAGGTTGTGCTGCCACAGTCTCCAAAGCCACACTTTCACTGTTGCTCCCTGTTTGTCTGTGTGCGCCTTTTCATTTTATTTATTATTAAGGAGTGCTATAAAGCATTGAGGGCCACTTGCAGTTCTTACAGAGCAGTTAACCGTAGAAAAGTATAGCTCGATGACCAGTAGGAGATGTATGAGTCCAATCATGCAAGCCAAGTGATCATGCCCAATATTTTTCATATGTGACCAAATCTGCATGTTGAGTTCAGTTTAAATGCAAAAAGAACTGTTGATGGACAGAATGTAGAGCAATGTCATACATTCATCCCAGTACAGAGATCTGGGCCTAAATCCATCTTTTTTTGCTCACCATGCAATTCCAGTTTGGACCCAGCCATATGCAAATCAGTCTTGACCCTGTGCCCCATGGGAACAGTCCAGCCCGAACTGCCAGGCCAGGTCCGTCCTGGACTGGAAACAAGCATCCTAGGACCGGTTTCGGGGTTTCACCCCTCTTCAGCCAGGATAACTTGAATCCAGTGGCATGGAGAGCACGGGACTCACGACTAAGCATACCCGTCCCACTCGGGGTGACAAATGCAAAAAGAACTGTTGATGGACAGAATGTAGAACAATGTCATACATTCACCCCAGTACAGAGATCTGGGCCTAAATCCATCGCTTTTTTACTCACCATGGCATTCCAGTTTGGACCCAGCCATATGCAAATCAGTCTTGACCCTGTGCCCCATGGGAACAGACCAGCCCGAACCGCCAGGCCAGGTCCTCACTGGACTGGAAACAAGCATCCTAGGACCGGTTTCAGGGTTTCACCCCTCTTCAGCCAGGATAGCTTGAATCCAGTGGCATGGAGAGCACGGGACTCACGTCTGAGCATACCCGTCCCACTCGGGGTGACAAATGCAAAAAGAACTGTTGATGGACAGAATGTAGAACAATGTCATACATTCACCCCAGTACAGAGATCTGGGCCTGAATCCATCGCTTGTTTGCTCACCATGCCATTCCAGTTTGGACCCAGCCATATGCAAATCAGTCTTGACCCTCTGCCCCATGGGAACAGCCCAGCCCGAACTGCCAGGCCAGGTCCTCCCTGGACTGGAAACAAGCATCCTAGGACCGGTTTCGGGGTTTCACCCCTCTTCAGCCAGGATAGCTTGAATCCAGTGGCATAGTTTTATATTCAGTAGTTTGCTGGGTTAATCTCTTGACTTACTGGCACATGCATCAAGGTCGGATTTTGCGAGTCCTTAATTGCGATTATTAAGGAATCGCCATTAAGGACTTGCAAAATCCTATCCATTTCGGAATCGCTATAAAAATAGCGATTCCTACATATTCCTTATTTGTGACTCGCAAATTGCCCGAGTCACAAATAAGGAATGGCTTCCCCTTCATTCCTATGGGCCCACAGGCCCATAGGAATAAATGGGAAATTGCAAGTGCAATTTGCGAGTACCAATAGGTACTCGCAAATTGCAAATGCAATTTGAAGGGTGCCAGGGGGCCTTAAAGGCCACCCTGCTGCACCCCCAAATTTGGCATGTGTGCTTATGTGCGCCACATGGCACTTTGAAAAATGCACTTTTGTGCATTTTTCAAAGTTTTAACAAATTACCATCAACTTGCAGTTGATGGTAATTAGCCTTTCCTAGATGCGAAGTCGCATCTAGGAAAGGCTTTGATGCATCCCAAATAGGGAATCACAATTTGCAATTCCCTAAAAGCCTTCGCAATTTAGGTAATCGCAAAAATCGCGATTCCCTATATTGCGAATGGGTTTTGGGTTTGATGCATTGGAAATGGCATTTTACCGGCCACAAACGGGCCGATTCGCAGAATCGGCCGGTTTGCGACCGGTAATATGCTTGATGCATGTGCCTGTAAGTGTTAGTTGATCAGGAGCTCTGAATAGAATGCAGTGATGAGTCCTCGTGCCAGCTTCCCTCTGCTGCTGTCGCTCGCTTACCTCCAGCTGCCTGTTTCCACACTGTATTTTCTGTGATACCGCTTCGGTATCGGATGTTTGCTTGGTCACTTTCACTGATACATGGCATCCTTCGCCGTAAACTGTTTTGTGCCTGTCAGTGAATTTTCCACTGTGTCGCACGGCCCATTCTGTCTCCTCTGTTTTCTCGACGTTGCCTGCTTTTTCTGCTGTATCGCCTGTCTCTCCCTCTTCCCAGAGCCCCTCCCTAATCCCAGGACTTGCTTAATGGAGGCCTCAGCACGACCCCATTGAGCAGGTCATTGTGCCAACTCCCCTCTGCTCCTGTCACTCTCTTGCCTCCTGCTGCCTATTGCCTATTTCCCCGCTATTATGTCTGTGATACCGCTTCGGTATTGGATGTGTGCTTGCCGGCTTTCACTGACACATTGCATCCCTAGTCCTTAACAGTTTTCAGCCTCTCAGTGTATTTCCTCTGTGTCACGCTGTTTGGTCTCCCTCCTCTGCTTTCTCGCTAAAGCCCGCTATTCCTGCCTTTTCATCCATTCCCTCTTGCGTGCTTTCCGCCTCCCTGAGCCCTTTCCTCCTCCCAGGACCTACTTAATGAACGCCATAGTGTGACCCCATTGAGCAGGAGCTTGTGCCAGCTCCCCTCTGCTTCTGTGCTTGCTAGTCTCCTGCTCCCTGTTGTCTGTTACCCTACTGTTTTTATGTATACCACTTCCGTATCAGATGTTTGCTTAATGGCTTTCACTAACTGCGTCCACCACACCGACAGAGGCCGCCACTGCACAACTCCAGTGCATTTTCCTCAATGCCGGACATCGCCATCACCACCTCTGAAGGCTACAAGATAACATACCAGGACCAAACTAACAAACACGGAGGTGGAATCGCCATCTTCTACAAGGACACCAACTACTGCACAGAGCATGCCTGTAACCTCTGCATCATCTTGGACAGCAAGCTATCTATGAAAAAAAAGGCAAATACAGTCTCATCTGCCTGCTTCCACACCCTATGCATGCTCTGCAAGACCTTCAGGTGGCTCCCAGTCAACACCAGAAGGACCGACCATCACACAGACCCTCGTCACCAGGCTGCACATTAGGAACGCACTCTACGTGGAAATCCCCGCAATCCTCCTGAAGAGCCTACAGACAATACAAAACTCAGCGCCAAGACTCATCCTCGTCCTCCCCAAAAAGACCAACATCATACCACACCTCAAGAAGCTACGCTGCTTCCCAATCCAGAAAAGATGCCAGTTCAATATGCTGACCCACACATACAAAGCCCTACACAATGAAGGACCAGCATTCATCAACAAACACATGACCTTCCACCAACTGACCAGATAGTTAAAATCTGCCTCCCTCTTCCTTGCAGACATTCCCCGGATCAGCCGAAGCAACAGCGGAGAACACTTCTTCTCACACATGGCAGCCAAAGCTTCGAACAACCTTCCCCTGCACCTCAGGACTGTCTCATCACTCCGGAAATTCAAGAAAAGACTCAAGACTTTGCTGTTTAAATGAATAGCGCACCACACAACAGCTAGCAACTCCAGTGCCTTGAGACCTTCACAGGTGATTTGCCACACTTTATAAATCCTGTTTGATTGATTGATTAATTTATTGATTGATGAGTCAGTTTCTGTGTGTTGACGGGGTCCTTTTCCTAGGTTGCTTAATAGACTGTGCACAGGACCTTAAATTTGATTCTGGCATATACTACAAGCCAGTGCAGTGTTTGAAGGAGAGTTTGATGTTTTCCTGCTTACAATGGTTGAGGTATATCCAGACCACCTGATACTAAAATCTTTCGAGCCTTTCAATAAGTTTGTATGGTAGATTTGAGTAGATGAAATTACAGTAGTCCTTCAGTCATAAGTTTTAGTTCCACAATTACAAAAACCAATAGAAGATAAAATACATAAAGAACAAAATAATTTTGAAACACCACAAAATAGAACTAAAACCATTCTCACCATGCCATTCCACTTTGGACCCAGCCATATGCAAATCAGTCTTGACCATGTGCCCCATGGGAACAGTCCACCCCGAACTGCCAGGCCAGGTCCGTCCTGGACTGGAAACAAGCATCCTAGGACCGGTTTCTGGGTTTCACCCCTCTTCAGCCAGGATAACTTGAATCCAGTGGCATGGAGAGCACGGGACTCACGACTGAGCATACCTTCCCACTCGGGGTGACAAATGCAAAAAGAACTGTTGATGGACAGAATGTAGAACAATGTCATACATTCACCCCAGTACAGAGATCTGGGCCTAAATCCATCGCTTTTTTACTCACCATGGCATTCCAGTTTGGACCCAGCCATATGCTAATCAGTCTTGACCTTGTGCCCCATGGGAACAGACCAGCCCGAACCGCCAGGCCAGGTCCTCCCTGGACTGGAAACAAGCATCCTAGGACCGGTTTCAGGGTTTCACCCCTCTTCAGCCAGGATAGCTTGAATCCAGTGGCATGGAGAGCACGGGACTCACGTCTGAGCATACCCGTCCCACTCGGGGTGACAAATGTAAAAAGAACTGTTGATGGACAGAATGTAGAACAATGTCATACATTCACCCCAGTACAGAGATCTGTGCCTAAACTCATCATTTTTTTGCTCACCATGCCATTCCAGTTTGGACCCAGCCATATGCAAATCAGTCTTGACCCTGTGCCCCATGGGAACAGTCCAGCCCGAACTGCCAGGCCAGGTCCTCCCTGGACTGGAAACAAGCATCCTAGGACCGGTTTCAGGGTTTCACCCCTCTTCAGCCAGGATAGCTTGAATCCAGTGGCATGGAGAGCACAGGACTCACGTCTGAGCATACCCTTCCCACTCGGGGTGACAAATGCAAAAAGAACTGTTGATGGACAGAATGTAGAACAATGTCATACATTCACCCCAGTACAGAGATCTGGGCCTGAATCCATCGCTTCTTTGCTCACCATGCCATTCCAGTTTGGACCCAGCCATATGCAAATCAGTCTTGACCCTCTGCCCCATGGGAACAGTCCAGCCCGAACTGCCAGGACAGGTCCTCCCTGGACTGGAAACAAGCATCCTAGGACCGGTTTTGGGGTTTCACCCCTCTTCAGCCAGGATAGCTTGAATCGAGTGGCATAGTTTTATATTCAGTAGTTTGCTGGGTTAATCTCTTGACTTACTGGCACATGCATCAAGGTCGGATTTTGCGAGTCCTTAATTGCGATTATTAAGGAATCGCAATTAAGGACTTGCAAAATCCTATGCATTTCGGAATCCCTATAAAAATAGCGATTCCTACATATTCCTTATTTGTGACTCGCAAATTGCGAGTCGCAAATAAGGAATGGCTTCCCCTTCATTCCTATGGGCCCACAGGCCAATAGGAATGAATGGGAAATTGCAAGTGCAATTTGCGAGTACCAATAGGTACTCGCAAATTTCGAATGCAATTTGAAGGGTGCCAGGGGGCCTTAAAGGCCACCCTGCTGCACCCCCAAATTTGGCATGTATGCTTATGTGCGTCACATGGCACTTTGAAAAATGCACTTTTGTGCATTTTTCAAAGTTTTAACAAATTACCATCAACTTGCGGTTGATGGTAATTAGCCTTTCCTAGATGCGAAGTCGCATCTAGGAAAGGCTTTGATGCATCCCAAATAGGGAATCACAATTTGCAATTCCCTAAAAGCCTTCGCAATTTAGGTAATCGCAAAAAATGCGATTCCCTATATTGCGAATGAGTTTTGGGTTTGATGCATTGGAAATGGCATTTTACCGGCCACAAACGGGCCGATTCGCAGAATCGGCCGGTTTGCGACCGGTAAAATGCTTGATGCATGTGCCTGTAAGTGTTAGTTGATCAGGAGCTCTGAATAGAATACAGTGATGAGTCCTCGTGCCAGCTTCCCTCTGCTGCTGTCGCTCGCTTACCTCCAGCTGCCTGTTTCCACACTGTATTTTCTGTGATACCGCTTCGGTATCGGATGTTTGCTTGGTCACTTTCACTGATACATGGCATCCTTCGCCGTAAACTGTTTTGTGCCTGTCAGTGAATTTTCCACTGTGTCGCACTGCCCATTCTGTCTCCTCTGTTTTCTCGACGTTGCCTGCTTTTTCTGCTGTATCGCCTGTCTCTCCCTCTTCCCAGAGCCCCTCCCTAATCCCAGGACCTGCTTAATGGAGGCCTCAGCACGACCCCATTGAGCAGGTCATTGTGCCAACTCCCCTCTGCTCCTGTCACTCTCTTGCCTCCTGCTGCCTATTGCCTATTTCTCCGCTATTATCTCTGTGATACCGCTTCGGTATTGGATGTGTGCTTGGCGGCTTTCACTGAAACATTGCATCCCTAGTCCTTTACTGTTTTCAGCCTCTCAGTGTATTTCCTCTGTGTCACGCTGTTTGTTCTCCCTCCTCTGCTTTCTCGCTAAAGCCCGCTATTCCTGCCTTTTCATCCAGTCCCTCTTGCTTGCTTTCCGCCTCCCTGAGCCCTTTCCTCCTCCCAGGACCTACTTAATGAACGCCATAGTGTGACCCCATTGAGCAGGAGCTTGTGCCAGCTCCCCTCTGCTTCTGTGCTTGCTAGTCTCCTGCTCCCTGTTGTCTGTTACCCTACTGTTTTTATGTATACCACTTCCGTATCAGATGTTTGCTTAACGGCTTTCACTAACTGCGTCCACCACACCGACAGAGGCCGCCACTGCACAACTCCAGTGCATTTTCCTCAATGCCGGACATCGCCATCACCACCTCTGAAGGCTACAAGATAACATACCAGGACCAAACTAACAAACACGGAGGTGGAATCGCCATCTTCTACAAGGACACCAACTGCTGCACAGAGCATGCCTGTAACCTCTGCATCATCTTGGACAGCAAGCTATCTATGAAAAAAAATGCAAACACAGTCTCATCTGCCTGCTTCCACACCCTATGCATGCTCTGCAAGACCTTCAGGTGGCTCCCAGTCAACACCAGAAGGACCGACCATCACACAGACCCTCGTCACCAGGCTGCACATTAGGAACGCACTCTACGTGAAAATCCCCGCACTCCTCCTGAAGAGCCTACAGACAATACAAAACTCAGCGCCAAGACTCATCCTCGCCCTCCCCAAAAAGACCAACATCATACCACACCTCAAGAAGCTACGCTGCTTCCCAATCCAGAAAAGATGCCAGTTCAATATGCTGACCCACACATACAAAGCCCTGCACAATGAAGGACCAGCATTCATCAACAAACACATGACCTTCCACCAACTGACCAGATAGTTAAAATCTGCCTCCCTCTTCCTTGCAGACACTCCCCGGATCAGCCGAAGCAACAGCGGAGAACACTTCTTCTCACACATGGCAGCCAAAGCTTGGAACAACCTTCCCCTGCACCTCAGGACTGTCTCATCACTCCGGAAATTCAAGAAAAGACTCAAGACCTTGCTGTTTAAATGAATAGCGCACCACACAACAGCTAGCAACTCCAGTGCCTTGAGACCTTCACAGGTGATTTGCCACACTTTATAAATCCTGTTTGATTGATTGATTAATTTATTGATTGATGAGTCAGTTTCTGTGTGTTGACGGGGTCCTTTTCCTAGGTTGCTTAATAGACTGTGCACAGGACCTTAAATTTTATTCTGGCATATACTACAAGCCAGTGCAGTGTTTGAAGGAGAGTTTGATGTTTTCCTGCTTACAATGGTAAGGTATATCCAGACCACCTGATACTAAAAAGACAATAGAAGATATAATACATAAAGAACAAAATAATTTTGAAACACCACAAAATAGAGCTAAAACCATGACATGACGTGTTTCAAAAGCACATATGCATGCAAATACATGAACACTACATACAGAAATGTTCTGATTGACTTTCCTCAATACTGTCCTGTTGCTTTATAAAAGTTAACACATACAATATGTGAACACATTTCTCATCACTAATAAAAGAGCTTAAGTGTCTTCATTCCGTTACAACAGCCTTCTTCTATGATTATATGTTTTGCATTGCAAATTGAGTATGGGAAATCTAGTTTATTACCATACGTTTAAGGCTTCTCTTCTCAATCTTAAATTGATCTATTTTAATACAATATTTGAGCTGAATCCTTGCAACCCTGAATAAAAACAAGACATGTGAAAAGAATCTTGATAATGGCCATATTACACATACAATATTTTGACCTTGAAAGTGGCCATCTCTATGTACAACTGGCCAGTAGCAGAATATCTGAACGGAATTAAATATTGAGATTTCTCATTACAGAAAGTGAGACCTGATCTGGCTATTTCTCTTTTCCTACAAACCTTTTCTTAGAAAGGTACAATGAGAGGATTTACACATAGGGGGATATGTACAATGAAGTGGCTTAACGATACCCTCCACCACTTCGGAAACATAAGGCTGCACCATATTTACAAGAATGTGGTGTAGCCTTGCGTTCCCCCCGTTCAACGTCCAGGCGTGCATGCAAAACTCAAACCTTCAGAACTGCCAGATTAATTCGCTGACATCTTCACGACCACTTGAGTGTTTAACGGTGTCGGTAAACAGACACAAGAGTAGTTTTGCCACACAGAGGCTCTTTTGAGATTTAAATACCTACAGATTAAGACGGGAGCTTTTTGACAATCAACTGAATTTCTTTGACTACAATATACTGATTAGTTACGAATTTAGGACGTCCCGCTTGATTTTCAGTGGATAAAATAACCCGCAGTGATTTTAGGGGTCAACCTTGTAAATAAAATTGTCCTGAGGATGGTCTTGGTAAAGAAAACCTAAAGACCGAAACGTCGACCATCACACTGTTTTCCAGAGAAATGGCTATATATTGTTGTGAAAAAGTTTTGGATCAATTTGAAAGTGAAGGCATCAAATATTGAAATATTTCCTTTCACTGTATTTAATTGTTGTAATTTGAAGTACCCTTTTTTGAACTAGAAATATAAATTCAATTTTTATATATACACCCGCTTGTTTCTCCTCCTTTTGGTTTATTGAATTTATTGTATTCAGGTTAATATGTGATGATTCACTCACACCTTATTCAATCCTGATTCTGACAAACTAAGCTGATTTAAGTATTGAAAAAGTGATAATTAATAAATTTGTAGGTATATAACTGCCCTACCTTTAATTAAGAATCGAAATTATACAAATTATTTACCAAACAAATCCCTTGAAGGCACCTTTCTACCTGTTGGTTCTTACACAAGCCTTTTTTAAAACCTTGCGGTCCCTGCTGATCTCCATGGTATGGGCGGGTGGACAGGCAAGAATTTCATGGGATCTTTTAACACTTCCTTTGAGCCAGGGGGGACTGGGAGCTCCAGACATGCAATTGTATGCATGGAGTGCACAAGCTCAGTCTTTACACTACTGGGTGCACCCTACTCCTTTTCAGCCCCATGTAGCTGTAGAGGCGGACGCTGCAGCGCTCCTCTCCCTGCGAGTCGCCCTGTTTCAGCTGTACAAACGCCCTAGGGACAATATTGACACCGTAGAAACCCTACGCTCGGCCTGGGACGAGTTGCAGAAGAGAGCCGGCGCTCCCATTCTATATGCTTCAGCTATGCGGCTGGCAAACAATCCAATGCTCTTCCCCGCGGGCGGCGGAATTGGAAAAGAATTGGCACACAAAATGAAACCACACACTTTCACAGACCTATACTCAGAGGGATCGTTTCGATCCCTCCGACGGCTGGTGGGGATGGGCAGGTGTCATTTTCTGTATTATTTGCACATCATAAACTTAAGAGAGTGTGCAGGTTTATACATAACACTTTTCCGTATGCCCCGCCCACTCTAAGCGCTCTAGAAAATGTACTCAAATCAGCTTCCCCTCGCCGACTCATCACCAGGATCTATAATCACATGCAGACATCAGCACCGCTGATGACACCTCGAGCATTGTTGGCATGGAATGTAGACCTCCAGCCACCGCTTACAGAAGACCAATGGTTGTACTGCTGCAACCAACTTACGACACTCTCCGCCAATTACAAACTCCGTTTAATCCATTTTAAATTCCTACACAGATTTTACAGGACTTCTACTACTGTGGAGAAGTGTGGCTCAGGGGTTAGAGGCGGCAGACCCGGAAGCTGAGATTGGTCCTGGACCAGGGTTCAATTCCCGCCTCGGCAGGTCTTGGGCTAAAAATTCCATGGACTCGATAATTCTCGCCCTGGTGCCTCCTCGACTCACGGGTTCACACTCTGCGACTCTGGGCAATAACTTGCTTAATCTCCACAACAGCCCCTCATGGCGGGATGCCTGAATTTCACCTTGTGGATACCCTGCTATCTCACAGGGGAATACCAGGACGGGTTCCCTAAGCAAGCGCCGCTGTGCGCTATATAAGCTCAACTACATTTACATTTACTAGTTTACACCGTATAGGTCTCCGCGACGACGACAGCTGCTGGAGGTGTGGTATTGCTCCTGCTGGTTTCTTCCATGTTGCATGGGACTGCCCGAGATTGGAAATGTACTGGGTTGATGTTTTTAATGTAATACTCACAAATATTTGGATTGGCCGGGGATCCCACTCCTCTACAGGGACTGCTGGGATATGTTAAGGACACACCCGTTCAGTTCAGAAAACTGGACGCCTTATTGCTCCTTTTTGCTAAAAGATGGGTCGCCATTCATTGGGGCAGTAGGAGGGCTCCCACCAAAGCTGATTGGATAAAAGGTGTAATGTTTGGCCACTCGCAATTGACCACCTTCTGGGAGATGATGCCTTCCGCATCTAGGCCCAAGGATTTTTGGGAACCATTTGTGACGTGGGCTCGTGAGCATCAAGAGACGACTGTAGATACAGGGTCACAGGAGTTGCCTACTGTGTCCAGCAGCGAGCTATTGTGTTGTACTGTAGATTTTATTCTTCAAAATGGAAATAATTATTTAATTTCTTGCTACGAGGTCTATACGAAGGAGCTCCCAATGTATGTGTATAATTATGATTCACATGATGGTAGTCTGGATTATTCACTCTGTATTACTCAAGCAACTGACTGGCTGTTTTTTGTAATGTTTGTTTCATATTACGAAATGCCAATAAAAAAATAAATATACATATATATATATTATTCGGTTATTGGCAATATATTAATAATTATTATTTGCCTGAAGGCCCCTATGTAACTGCCACCATACTCTAAAAAAAACTATAAATATGAGTTTTGTGGGGAGAGATGTTCAAATATATTTCATGGGTTGTTTTGTGGTTGTCATGGAATCTCTGTAACTTTGGGGGCAATGGTGGGACCAATCTAGCTCACGGACTCAACATGAATAGCATTACGAGCACAGAGGGAATGAGACATACAACATTTGTGATAGGCAGGTCCATTGGTACCAAAACGGTTGTCTGAAATGAAACGGGCACTTTTAAGTCTACATAATTAGGAAAACGAATAAGCAGCTGTTAGAAATGGGGGTCTCTAGTTGGCAAGGGTTTGCACCTCTGTCTAAGTAGGGACCCTTCTTCCTAGTCAGGGTAAGGGAGTTACACTCCTAAAATAACCCCTGCTCACCCCCTTGGTAGCTTGGCACGAGCAGTCAGGCTTATCTTAGAGGCAGTGTGTAAAGCATTTGCACATAACCAACAGTAATACAGTGTAAGCACTACAAAAGGACACCACACCAGTTTAGAAAAATATCCAATATTTTTATATACTTAAGACAAGACTAGAACGATAAAAATCCACAATACAGTACTTAAAAATCTTCAGTTATCAAAGTATCCTTGATGTCGATAGCTCCGTCCGGGGCTATCACGGGATCGGGAACAAACAAATCCAAACAGTTCTGGCTGACCGTGCCATCGCGGGTCAGCTACGGTGTCGGGAAGACCCGCAAACAGTACCTTTCAGAAATGCAGGTCGTCGATGACCTCTCGTTGTCACCCGCGTTGCAGGTCAATCTCCTCTCTGATGGAGTCAGGAGCACTGGCGTCGGGTGCTGCGGTGTGAAGTGCAGCGGTGCGGTGTGCAGTGCCCTCAGGTCGCGGTGCGAGCAGCGGCTCGGTGGCGGCATCAGATGGCGTCGTCAGTAAGACCAGGGTCGCGGTGTGAGATGAAGGCGGTGCTCGTCACGGTGCTGGCAGGTCACGGTGCAGGAGTGGCGTCGTCGTTGCTGAAGTGCTGTCGTCGGTTGACGAACTGGAGTCGATGGCACCGGTGTCGGTAGGCCAAGGCTGCGGTGTGGGGTGAGGGCGGTGCGTCGTGTAACTTTACGAGCGGTGCCACCAAACCATGGTGCAAGCAGCGCCATCGAGTCCGCCGGGGAGCGACATCGTCGGGGATACCAAGGCATCATCGTGAGGCGAGGTGGTGCGGAGTGCAGTGCCCACAGTTTGCGGTGCGAGCAGTGGCTCAGTGGCGACATCCGCATGTGTTGTCGTCCAGACGTGCATGCAAGACTCAAACCTTCAGAACTGCCAGATTAATTCGCTGACATCTTCACGACCACTTGAGTGTTTAACGGTGTCGGTAAACAGACACAAGAGTAGTTTTGCCACACAGAGGCTCTTTTGAGATTTAAATAACCTACAGATCAAGACGGGAGCTTTTTGACAATCAACTGAATTTCTTTGACTACAATATACTGATTAGTTACAAATTTAGGACGTCCCGCTTGATTTTCAGTGGATAAAATAACCCGCAGTGATTTGAGGGGTCAACCTTGTAAATAAAATTGTCCTGAGGATGGTCTTGGTAAAGAAAACCTAAAGACCGAAACGTCGACCATCACACTGTTTTCCAGAGAAATGGCTATATATTGTTGTGAAAAAGTGGTGGATCAATTTGAAAGTGAAGGCATCAAATATTGAAATATTTCCTTTCACTGTATTTAATTGTTGTAATTTGAAGTACCCTTTTTTGAACTAGAAATATAAATTCAATTTTTATATATACACCCCCTTGTTTCTCCTCCTTTTGGTTTATTGAATTTATTGTATTCAGGTTAATATGTGATGATTCACTCACACCTTATTCAATCCTGATTCTGACAAACTAAGCTGATTTAAGTATTGAAAAAGTGATAATTAATAAATTTGTAGGTATATAACTGCCCTACCTTTAATTAAGAATCAAAATTATACAAATTATTTACCAAACAAATCCCTTGAAGGCACCTTTCTACCTGTTTATTCATATTTGCCCGAGGCCTCAAGGGTATATTGGGTTGTCCACTGCACTTACCTTGTGTAAGGACCAGGCAGAGATTAACAAATAAATAAAGGAATTTGGGTAGCACCACCATTTTTACCAGTGCTATTCTACCGGCCAAAGAAAGCGAGAGCCCAGCCCATGCAGTGATCTTGTCTTCCAGCCAGGTTATGGTGCGGCCATAATTCATATTCCATATGCCTAAATACTTCACGGGTTCTACCGTCCAATGAACAATGAAGAGGGAACTCAGAGGGGCCCTGGACAGTACCATCCGTCAGAGGGAAAATGACAGACTTAGCCCAATTGATCGAGATACCGGAGAGGCCACAAAATTTAACAAATTCCCTCAATAGTGGATCCAGGTTTGATGACGGATCAGACACATATAAAGTAACGTCATCGGCATATAATGAAATTAAAAGACTACAGGCACAGAAGCCTATTCCTTTAGCGGTATGATGTTGCCGGATACGCGCTGTAAGTGGCTCCATCACAATCACAAAGAGTAGAGGGGACAGCGGGCATCCCTGCCTCGTACCCTGTGATATGTTAAAAGGTTCAGAGAGGAGGCCATTCACCCTCATGCGTGCCAGTGGCTGTGTGTAGAGGAGGCGGATTAGGTTGATGAATAACGAACTGAAGGCCATACGACCCAGAATTGCAAACAGGTATTGCCACTCCAAAGTATCAAAAACCTTTGTGGCGTCTAAAAAAACAACTGCCGCTTGTACCTCGGGATGCAAATAATGTAACACCGAAAACAAAGTCCTGAGATTCTGGGATGTTGCTCTTCCAGGAATAAAGCCTGATTGGTCAGGACGAGCAACCAGTGGGAGCAAAGGCTGCAGCCTATTAGCAATCAATTTTTAAAAGATTTTTTCATGTACGTTGATTAAAGAGAGCGGCCTATAAGAGTCCAACTCATCTTCTGGCTTCCCAGGTTTTAACAGGATGATTATTATTGCCTCACGCATCGATGGGGGGAGGATCCCAGTTTCACAGACTTCAACAAATAGCTCAAACAGCTGGGGCGCTAGTCCCTCAACATAGGTTTTATAAAAAGCGGTTGACAGCCTGTCAGAGCCAGGGGCCTTGTTGGTAGGTAGACTTTTTAAGACCTGTGCCACATTTTCCACCGTAAATGGGAAATCTAGATATTTCCTGTGTCCTTGACTCAACCAGAGCAATTCCAGGGAGTCAAGGAAAGGCAACAGACCTTCGTGACTATTGCACTGTGTAGTAGTATAGAGCTTAGAGTAAAAACTCGGAGCATTGCCGCTAGTGTCCGTCCAGGCCTATCACCCTCTCCGTATCGTCTAGCCTGGGCGTGCTTACCTAGGAACTTGACTTCCCTGTGGGCCTCCTCCTCAAATTCGAGCAACTTTTCTTTCAACGCTGCCAACGTGCTGGAATTCCCTGAGGACTACAATTGTGATTCTAGTTCCCTAATCTGTTTTTCAAGTGCAGCAAGGGTCCCCAGGATAGCCTTCAACACCCCCGCTTGTCGGGCTATACAGTGCTCTCTTACCACAGTTTTAAAGGCTTCCCACAGGGTAGCCACAGTGTCCACAGAGCCCCCATTCAGGGAAAGTAATCTTTTATGTCTCCCCTAATCTCTTCCTTAAAAGCATTGTCCAGGAGGGCACCCTGTGGCAGCCGCCAGGTAAACATTTGCGGAATGGAGTTAGGCAATACCAAGCGCAAAAGACAGGGAGCGTGATCCGATAATGACCTGGGAAGATGTAGGACCTACCCCGCCCACATAGCCACGTCCCGGAAAACTAACCAATAATCTAATCTTGACCACGCTTTAGGATATTCTGAGATACAGGTCCCTTCTTGAACCGCCGGATGTGTACGTCTCCAAATGTCCACCAAGTCCCCGTAGGACAGTATAGCTTTTAATGTAGCACTGGCCAAAGGGTGTAATGTTCTAGACACCCCCTTCCTGTCCAATACGTCATCAAGAATGGCATTGAAGTCCCCTCC
This sequence comes from Triturus cristatus, assembly GCF_964204655.1. Taxonomy (NCBI): domain Eukaryota; kingdom Metazoa; phylum Chordata; class Amphibia; order Caudata; family Salamandridae; genus Triturus; species Triturus cristatus. Next base: position 739,559,008 of record NC_140583.1, on the reverse strand, counting down.
CCAAATAATGGTGTCAGGGTTTGTTGCTTTCACCTTCGCCCATAGAGATCGAAAAAACTCGGGGGAGTCAGTGTTGGGGCCATATACCGCAACCAACACCAGTGGATTCCCACCCAATGAACCTTGTATAATCAGGTATTTACCGTCTGGGTCTAGTTGGATTGCACCGGCTTTCCAGTCAAGGCCTCGTCTGATCAGCACAGCTACCCCTCTAGAATATTTCGAGTAAATAGAGGAGTAAATCGACCCCCATCTTCTATGCCTCAATCTAGGAGATGATGGAATACTAAGACGTTTCTCTTGCAACATGCAGACATCAATGTGATGTCGAAGTAAATAGGAGTGCACTAATCTGGCTTTCCTACCAGCATTTAACCCACGAATGTTCCAGGTGAGGAAATTTAAAGGAGTCATAGGGTATTCATGTTTATATAGTGCAGCGAGACAGAAGGAGCACAACGCAATGGCAGATATGGTCTCACATGGAAGTCATCAAGAATACTAAATAGCAAAGATCTGGCAAACAACAAAGCAATCCCACCCCCCAACCCGCCACCCACTCCAACCCCCCAATCAGGTTGCAGAAAACCCATCCCAAACATCGTAACAGCTACATCAACTAGTGGGAACTCTCCCATGGGGGCGTAGTACCGACGGCATACTCCCACGATTACTCAGGGTGGCCAAGAACATTTCGGCGAGTCTTACCCATACTATAAACCAAACACCCAAACCCACCAAAGTCAATAGAGAGGGTGTTTAGCCGACCCGTGCAAATACGGCTATATAAAAAGCTTAGTTGAGCATAGTGAAAGGGCATAGAATGCATAGGCAGGTGCATCACACAAAGACCCAATGAACATGTGCGTCCGTGTAGCAGATTGCTTATCTAATATAACAGGCACATAGATAAACTCCATCGCCAAGTTCCGGTAAACAGAAACCAAACCATGCCAACTGGGGTCATCTCAGCTCACACCCAGATAATTTCGGGACTGTGGCATGCTTCAATCATTGTCACTTAAATTGCGCTCTTCAGTCGCCAATCCTTTGTGACGTGGATTGGGTACCTTACCGCCAATATGCTTCGCAAATTTAAGAGCAGATTTAGCGTCTGTGAAGAAATGAGCAGACCCTTCATAAGTGACCTTGAGTTTGGTGGGATAAAGAAGTGTGTATGGGATCTGGGCCTGCAGGAGTAGACGCTTAGCCTGGAGGAACTCCCGCCGAGCCACCTGCACAGCTGGAGTAAAATCCGGGTAAAAGGAGATGTTGTTGCCTCCATATGTAATCGTTCCCTTTCCCCGGGCAAGGCGTAGGACAGTGTCTCGATCTTGATCATTCAGGATTTTGGCCAAAATAGGTCTGGGGATAGCGCCGACAGGCGGCCTAGGGCCCAGAGCATGATGCGCTCTCTCCACTGCGAAGACGTGAGAGAGGTTGGGGTCGAACAATTCGTGGAGCATATCTGCGACATAGGTCTCCATCTTTGCAATTGCTGTTGTCTCCGGTACCCCAGTGATTCAGAGGTTACTTCGGGGGGGCCGGGCCTCCAAATCCTCATTTTTGGCACAGATTATTCCAAGAACTTTGTCCATCTGGAGGAGTTGTTCCTTTGTCTCCACCTGGAAGTCATGGTAATCCGAGACTCGGTTCTCCAGCACATCCAGTCTAGTCTCATGCGTTCTCACTTGTGATTCAACAGTGTCCAATTGGGAGGTCAGTGCATTCAGTTTAGTATCAATGTTCCTGAGACTGGACCTCATTTCCAGCATGAGGGTAGGTAAATCTTCCCCCTGGTCTTACGTTTGGTGGTCTGGTGGGCGCTCCGCACCCGTCTCCGAGTCGTGCTCAGTGAGACTTGTGGTGTGCCGCTGGTCAAAGGTCAGCTTCGGCTGTTTTGCATCCTGCTTGCCCATGCCTCGATCAATCAATCTCAATGCAAGTGGGTGATGACCAGTCTGGGTATACCCGCCAAGAATCTGTTCTCCGAATAAGGGTGTGACGTAGGGCCTGCTCTCGAGTCTCGTAATAAGTGGAGTTGATCGGGCAACCAGGCAAGCGACAGGCAAGTCTTCCCTCCCTTGAGTGTGATACCCATTTAGGCTCTGCAGTGACAACAGTTCGGTGACTGAGGCAGCCTCGTGGAATCCGCCGGGAGTGGATATCGCCCAGCGATGAGGTGCAGCAAGTCCGAGAGGGGGGTAGAGATATACAGTTTATATGTAGATCATAGGGAAAGTGTCGGGGTCACCATCCCAGGGCGGTCCGCCCCACATCCGCAGCCAATGCGCTGCTAGACCCAGCTTCCAAATCCCCACTCACCAAGCAATGGCGCCACCGCCGACAAACCAGTACCGCGGCTAGATGAGTCAGCAGGGGGTAGCTTAACATCCAACAATCATAACTCACCACCCCTTGGTGCTTCGCCTCACCCGCTATGTTTGTGGTGGTGCTGTATTTTCTGGGGTGGGTAGCAGTGAGGCCACGTGGCGTAAAGGAGTCCCTAAGTCCAGTCTCAGCAACCACGTAAAGGGTGGTGAATTCAGGCCATCATATGCAGCATAAGAGTTTCTGTCCACTCTCCCAGTGTACCCAAATCGGCATTGTGAAGTCAAAATACCCACATCTGCGCCCCTATCGCGCTAAATCTCACTGGTGCCGGCATGAGGTTTAACAACAGTCTCATTCTATTTACTGGGCATCATTGCCGCATCGTGCACCACAGGCCAAGACCCTCCCAGCTCCTCCGAGGCAGCGGCTCCCTCCTATCAATATCTCGTCTGAAGCCACTCCTTCCTCCCGGGGTGCTGGGCCTACATGGAGTGTCCGCACATTGCCTCCCCAGCCTTAGGGTCCGCCTCCCCCTCGCTGACTCCTCACCATCTAGGCACTCGCCCGGGAAGGCGCCTCGGAGAGGTCGCGGACAGGAGCAGGGTCCGCCAGCCTCCAAGCGGCCTCAAAAGAGCGATTGAAGTACTGGGTTTTTCAGAACCAACCCAGCGGTGCCAGGGGACACACCCGAAGACTTCGAGTTCTTCCTGTTTCGGACCACAGAAACACAGAGTCTTCTAGGTGAAGTCAAAGATCTTATTTATTGGCTGCAGACCAATCACAGGTATCCGAGAAGTACATCACGATGTATGTTCTCAGGAGACTGCTCCCAACCAAAAACCAGTCTTTTCTTATATACAGAATATTACGCTCTGGGCAACACCGCCCCTCTTTTACAAGTGGTCGTTCACATATTTTCGCTTCAAAGAAAGAGCACAGTCATGATGATAATCCCACATTTCAGCTCGGTCAGCACATAATTATTTACCCAGCGAGGCTCAGAACCCTCATCAGATATCAGCAGACACCAATTAAACGGACACCTCTTCCTCGTAAAACAAGCCATAAAGTAGGAAACAGAGTCAGGTGTGAAAGGGATTAGTCAGAAGTCGCGTGGGATACACGACTTTATGATGTGTTGGGCCCTGATGCTAATCTCATAAGGCCGCAGTAAAAGGAACCGGCCGGGCATGATTGACCTCGGGCAGTGGAGTCAGTTTGCATAGGTCACAAAGAAGTCAAAGAAAGATTGCGTGTCCTTTAGGCCTAGGCATGGCCTCAAAAAGCAGCCTATGTGAGGGCAACCACAAAATGGTTACCCTTTTAAAATGGAACCCGAGGGTTCGACATGTTGTATCGTATACACGGTGAATTCATCGGTGACATATGACGAAAACACTCATACATACCGCATTAGTCATTTGCGGTTCGCGGATACCAAAATCGGCAGGGTAGGACCATGCTACCAACATGGTTCCGAAATTTACAGTACCACAGACCCTCCTTTTGCCCTTACATAGGCAATAACTATACTCATACTAATCTGAGTCCAGGTCTATATTCATAAAGTCATGAAGATGTTGCTGTAGCATCATCCTATTGCTTAGTTCGTCCCTTGATACATGTCTCCTTACACATGATGTAACACAGAGGCTACACATTAAAGGAGCACACTGTACTGTCATGATCCTCGCGAGACACCTGACAGCCGGAAGGAAGACCGGCGCCCCCAGCTATTACCTTGCTGCAAGGAAAAGAAGCGGCATCCAAAGTCGAACTACAGTTCCCAGAAGACATTGGGACGCCGAACTCCAGAGCACAGGAAGCGGTGTCGATCACATGACCGCCGCTATAAGACCCTCCCCCTCTGAAGGAACGGTGCTTGACAATCCGTTGGAGTTCCCTGAAGACAGCGCTTAGCGGATGGTAATCCCCGCTGGAGGACTAGCGCTCACCTACTTTCCATCACCGCGAACCCGATGCCGATGCCCGTTGTCACGCCGCCCCTGTGAATTCTCCGGTTCCAATTCCTGTCCGCGGCGCCAAGGTCAGGTAATTAGGTGGGACGCCGTGGGAGGAGCGGGAGCACTCTGTTTGAAGACAATTACCAAGGCAGTGGTGTAACTGCATTTGTTCCGAAAAGACTCGCCCGAGGAACGCGAGTGTTCCGTGTGCCTCAGCCGCGTTTCCCCAACATTCAGCGTACTGCGCAGCCAACGCGAGGTAAGCGTTGTCGCTCCGCAGCTCGCACCCGACCTTTGCTTTCAGAGAGGACTTTTAGTGCACAGATAGGCACTGTTGGTTACCGCCTGCGGTAACACAGTAGTGAGGATAACTACCATACTCGCAAGGACCCAGAAAGGACTTGCATCAAGAGACCACGTCCTATCCACGATATCATTGGCCGTGAAGCTAACGGTCTCCATGACTGGGGGTTCTAGATTTATGTACTCCTTAGGTGAGTAGTAGTCCTCTAGAGGGAGAGAGGAGGTAGTGGGTAGGTGGCACTTTCTTCCCTAAACACATGATTTGTTTGTCTCCTCCTTACTGCAGCCTGCTAGAAAGTGACTCCATCAGATCCACCCGCTCGCTGACAGAAGAACCACGCTGACCCCCATCCCTCCTTTGTTGATCCTCTCTTTTTCCCCCTGTGTGCTTCTACCACGCACTGGTGTTTGTTTGGGTTCACCAGCGTGGGGTTGCTCTTGTGGGAAAGAGAGAATTCCTGCACGTCATCGTTCCTGCCGGTCGATCAGCAGGTTAGTAGCTTTCTAGTGTATACGGCTACTGCCAGCCTGACAGATTGTCAAGCCCACGTATACTTCTCGGCCTGAACGATGGACTCCAATGTCATGTTGTCCTCCCTGTTGGAGAGCATTACGGCTTTACAACAGGAAGTACACGCTTCCGGTTAGAGAACCAAGAAATGAAAAGAGAAATGTGTACCTTGCGCAGGGAGGTTGCAGGCATTACTAGACAAGGCCCTGGTAAGAGCACGTACATAAAAGATTGGACCCTTCCCCCTCCTGCGACACGCACAACCCCGGTACTGGGGGGTGGTGCCTCTGGTACAGGGTTCTTTACCCCTCCTGGCACGTCACAAGCTTCTCAGGATTCTGCTCCTACAGTGCATGTCATCCAGACTCATGGGATACCATTAGCCCCCCCCCGAAAGGTTCTTCGGGGACCCCAAGAAATTTGAAACTTTTCTTAACCAATGCAGGTTACATTTCCTCTGTAAACCGACGATCTTCCAGGAACATACCGCAAAGACCTCCTTCATGATGTCGTACATGGGGGGCAACGCGGCTAGCTGGACCATTCCGTTAATGGAAAGAAACGACCCGGTGCTGCACAATTTCCAAGACTTTTGTACAGAAATGAGAAGGCAATTCGATCGTAAATCTCACATGCTATCATTGGATCGTGAATTGCTTACCCTCAGACAAGGCTCACAGGATTTGCTATCGTTTATCACCACATTTAATAGACTGGTGGTGGAAACCGATTGGCCTACCGAGAAACGTTCCACCCTATTCTACCAAGGTCTTCGAGGTGAGCTAAAAGACGTATTATCTCAAGTGGTTCAGCTGCCTCCTACTTGTGAGGAGCTGATTGATCTCACAGTACAGTTGGAACATCGCTTGCAAGAGCGGAAGACTGATAAGGCTCGAGGTGAGACTCGCTTCCCGCTTCCTAGGATTCGATCACTCCCCGAGGAACGTCCGAAAACCACAGATACCAGCGAACCCATGCAGATTGGAGGAATGCGAGGTCCTCTTACCCCTGAAGAACGGGAAAAAAGAAGGCAGCAGAAGCTTTGTCTTTACTGTGGGAAAAGTGGGCATTTCATCAGTGAATGTCGTGCGAGAGCCAAGGCCCCCGAACGACCCAGCTCCACACAAGTACCAGCCGCTTCTTTTTCACAGGAGTCGGAAAAACTAGAAAGCCCACGACAGGAAGGGATCACTGCCATGGGTACAGGTTTACCACGGATCCCCCTAGCACTAGCCAACACCATGCAACCCGCCGTAGCCCATATCAATGTGTGCGTTACCGTATGGATTACCGAGAATCTCCCTCTAGACGTGGCGGCCTTGTTGGATTCAGGCGCAACCGGAAATTTCATGGATCTACAATACGCTCGACGGTTTGGGGTGCCATATGAAAGGAAGGCGATACCCGAAATAGTGAAAGCCGTAGATGGGAAGACCTTAACATTCGGACCTGTCAGACATCACACCATACCCCTGAAAATGAGGGTAGGGGAAGACCACTATGAAGTTCTGCGGTTTGACCTAATAGACGCGCCTCAATTCCGCTTGATCTTAGGCATGCCGTGGCTGACGCTGCATGACCCAGTAGTCCGATGGGCAGAACGTACGGTATCCCTGACCTCTGATCATTGCAAAAAGCACTGTACTAGGCAATCCTTGCAGGACAACGGTTCCAGAACACAAGCAAGTTTCCTCGCTGAAGGCCGGGAAGAACCTGAATATTGCTGTGCTGTCTCATTACCCAACGTGTATATGAAATACCAACCAGTGTTCGATAAACAAACAGTGACCCAATTACCTCCCCACCGATCATTCGATTGCTGGATCGATCTCCACCCTGGAGCGGACATCCCCTGCAGCCGAGTGTATGCACTCACCGAACCGGAGACCCGCTACCTCAAGAAATACCTGGAGGAGAATCTGGAATCAGGATTCATCCGCCATTCCTCATCGCCCGCCTCTTCTCCCCTCTTTTTTATTTCTAAAAAAGACTGTGACGAGTTAAGAGCCTGCATCGATTATCGCGCCATCAACAAGATAACCATCAAGAACCGATATCCTCTCCCGTTGATTCCCGTGCTGCTGGACCAGCTCAAGGGGGCCCAAATATACACCAAACTAGATCTTCGGGGTGCATACCATTTGGTTCGTGTAAAATCTGGGGATGAATGGAAAACTGCGTTCCGAACCAAGTTTGGTCTTTACGAGTATCAAGTCATGCCCTTTGGTCTATGCAATGCCCCAGCAGCATTCCAGTTCTTTATGGATGAAGTCCTCAGAGGCCTGCTGGAGGTTTGCTGCATAGTCTACATAGATGATATACTCATCTATTCGTCCACCTTGCAAGAACACATCACCCATGTGCAAGAAGTTTTGAACCGCCTTCAACGCCATTCTTTATACGCAAAGCTGGAAAAATGCTTATTTCATGTAACAGAAGTGGCCTTCCTGGGGTACATCATCAATTCACAAGGCTTTCAAATGGATACCGCCAAAGTGGACGCAATCACTTCTTGGAAAGCCCCAAGTCACGTTAAGGCGGTACAACGATTTCTGGGGTTCGCCAATTACTATCGGCGGTTCATAAAAGACTTCTCTAAGGTGATACACCCCATCTCTCGTTTACTGCGAAAAAATACCCCTTTTGTCTGGGACCAAGAGGCGGAACAGTCCTTTCAGGAATTAACAAGAAGATTCACAACCGCTCCTATTCTACTACACCCGAATTCTGACCTGCCGTTCGTGGTGGAGACGGATGCGTCTCAATACGCCATAGGCGCAGTGTTGTCCCAACGACACCAACAAACGGGGCAACTCCATCCGGTGGCGTATTATTCCAAGAAACTATCCCCGAGTGAGGTGAACTACTCCATCACGGATAAGGAGCTGCTGGCCATCAAACGGGCTTGTGAAGAGTGGAGGCACTATCTTCTAGGGGCAAGTCATATGGTTGAGATGTACACCGACCACAGAAACCTTTTGTTCCTGAAATCGGCCAGAGCCCTCACCCCACGTCAGTTACGCTGGTCCCTGTTCTTCTCCGATTATGACTTCCTTATCAAATACAGACCTGGACCCCAGAACGGCAAGGCCGATGCCTTATCCCGTATGGAAGAACCCACACACCCCGAGATGAGCATACCCCCTGAGCCACCGTCTATCCTGCCCGACAAGGCCTTTGCTCACCAGTTACTTGCCCTCACCTCTTCAGACGAATACCTTGAGGCTGTGAAAGCGTCCTTATCCGACTTCAACATCCACGCCTGGATACAAACAGACTCAGCCCACAGAAACAAAAAAGGGGATTTCCTGTTCCAGAACAATGCCCTGTTTCTACCCCAGCAGGCACAACAACAACAAGCGATCACCTGGATTCATGATTCCGCACTGGGAGGCCATTTGGGGGTAAACAAAACCATAGCAGGACTAGAAAGGTCCTTTTGGTGGCCCACCTTACGGACGGATGCTAAAGAATATCTGAAGAACTGTGCCGTCTGTGCACAGAGCAAAACCAGCCATTCGAAACCAGTGGGGCTGTTGTGTCCCATCCCTATCCCACCAGCCCCATGGCACACGGTATCGATGGATTTCGTAGTTGAGATGCCGCCCTGTGAAGGTTATACCACCGTGCTAGTGATAATTGATCACCTAACAAAGATGGGTCACTTCGTCCCTCTCAAAAGCCTTCCCACAGCGGGCGAACTGGCTCTGGTATTCCTGCAACACATGGTGAGAGCACACGGACTACCGAGGGTACTTATAACAGACAGAGGATCCCAATTCACCTCACGCTTTTGGAGAAAATTGTGTGAATCGATGAATATTGATGCCCGTCTATCCACGAGTTATCATCCTCAGACGGATGGTAAAACAGAACGCCTGAACCAGACACTAGAACAGTACCTGCGTTGTTTTACCCTTCAAAACACCATAGAGTGGTACCCTTTAATATGGTTAGCGGAGTTCGCATACAATAACGCCAAACACGCCACACTAGGGTGTTCCCCTTTCTTTTGTCTTTATGGTTTCCACCCTAACATTCTTCCGTTCGAGTGGCCTGTGGTCACCAAACACCCCACAATTCAAGAACACCATACTCACCTTCGAACCATTCTCAAAGAGACCAGGCTCCATTTAGAGACAGCGCAAAAAACCCAAAAACTGTACGCTGATCGAAAGAGAGCACCAGAACCTGAGTATCAGGTGGGAGACAAGGTGTGGTTGTCCACCAAGAATCTACATCTCAAAGGGGTGGGTAAACTAGCTCCCAAGTATGTAGGGCCTTACAGAATAGAACACATCCTGAATCCTGTTGCAGTGAGGCTATGCCTCCCCTCCTCCTGGAAAATACATCCTGTTTTCCATGTCTCCCTTCTCTAACCATGCCCTGCCAGCATGAGACTACCCCTGACTCCCCTCCCTGTGGAGGTGGAGGGTCAAGATGAATATGAAGTCCATGCTTTATTAGACTCCCGTCAGGTAAGGGGAAGAGTACAGTACCTAGTAGAGTGGAAAGGGTTTGGGGCGGAAGAACGGATTTGGGAACCAGCAACTAACCTTCACTGCCCAAAACTGCTACAGCAATTCCACGCCAGATATCCTGGTAAACCAGGGCAACCGCCGAGACGGCGGTCCTCAAGAGGGGGTTCTGTCATGATCCTCGCGAGACACCTGACAGCCGGAAGCAAGACCGGCGCCCCCAGCTATTACCTTGCTGCAAGGAAAAGAAGCGGCATCCAAAGTCGAACTACAGTTCCCAGAAGACATTGGGACGCCGAACTCCAGAGCACAGGAAGCGGTGTCGATCACATGACCGCCGCTATAAGACCCTCCCCCTCTGAAGGAACGGTGCTTGACAATCCGGTGGAGTTCCCTGAAGACAGCGCTTAGCGGATGGTAATCCCCGCTGGAGGACTAGCGCTCACCTACTTTCCATCACCGCGAACCCGATGCCAATGCCCGTTGTCACGCCGCCCCTGTGAATTCTCCGGTTCCAATTCCTGTCCGCGGCGCCAAGGTCAGGTAATTAGGTGGGACGCCGTGGGAGGAGCGGGAGCACTCCGTTTGAAGACAATTACTAAGGCAGTGGTGTAACTGCATTTGTTCCGAAAAGACTCGCCCGAGGAACACGAGTGTTCCGTGTGCCTCAGCCGCGTTTCCCTAACATTCAGCGTACTGCGCAGCCAACGCGAGGTAAGCATTGTCGCTCCGCAGCTCGCACCCAACCTTTGCTTTCAGAGGGGACTTTTAGTGCACAGATTGGCACTGTTGGTTACCGCCTGCAGTAACACGGTAGTGAGGATAACTACCATACTCGCAAGGACCCAGAAAGGACTTGCACCAAGAGACCACGCCCTATCCACGATTTCATTGGCTGTGAAGCTAACGGTCTCCATGACTGGGGGTTCTAGATTTCTGTACTCCTTAGGTGAGTAGTAGTCCTCTAGAGGGAGAGAGGAGGTAGTGGGTAGGTGGCACTTTCTTCCCTAAACACATGATTTGTTTGTCTCCTCCTTACTGCAGCCTGCTAGAAAGTGACTCCATCAGATCCACCCGCTCGCTGACAGAAGAACCACGCTGACCCCCATCCCTCCTTTGTTGATCCTCTCTTTTTCCCCCTGTGTGCCTCTACCACGCACTGGTGTTTGTTTGGGTTCACCAGCGTGGGGTTGCTCTTGTGTGAAAGAGAGAATTCCTGCACGTCATCGTTCCTGCCGGTAGATCAGCAGGTTAGTAGCTTTCTAGAGTATACGGCTACTGCCAGCCTGACATGTACACATAGACAGAACAGGAAAAGAATGGCTAAGATCGTCCCAGTGACTATTAGAATCTTCCATCCCCAAGCTGATATCAGTCCCCAGAACCACCCCGTCATCGACCAATCTCCTTTATCCACATGGATGGATTCGGAAATCTTATGCAGTTTGGAGATGGCTTGATAGACTGTCGGAGCGGTATCTGGTATGAAAATACAACAGCTTGATTGGATAACCTTACATACCCCACCACGGTCTGCAAGTATGACATCTAGAACCATACGGTTCTGCAACATCATGAGGCGATCCGCTTGGAGCTCAGCTGTCAAGTTACCAAGGGCACCAGCCATTACATTAACAGTGGTTTCAACTACACGAGTCAGTTGTCTCAGGTTCCTACTATTGACCATTGGTCCCCAAAACGGCAGGAAACCCAGGAAAAAGTCTCCCGCTTCCTGACCGGCAGTATCCTCCTTACTAACAACGCCTCTCACAACTCTGGTCTTGTGATAATCAGAGGCGGCGGTAAATGTCGGCGGTAGCAAATTTGCAACATAACACGTGCCCGAGAAATCAGGGGGCAACCATGTATATGCCCGATCACTACAAACAAAGTATGTGCCCTTGGCAGCCAAAAACGCAGGGGAAAACTGTGATGGGAAAATGTACGTTTCAGCACAGTCACTCTTCCCTAATTGAGCTCTTGGATTCTGACCATTACCTTGTAAACAGAACCGACCTATGTGGGGTACGACCCAAATCGGGGATGAACTTTTATGCTGTTTCTCGCCCAGGTCGCGTTCCAACCCACATAAGCTCGCAACTCATCCTTGGGAATAGATGAATATGCATTGATATCTCTACTCATATCAGCAACTCCTCTCATCAAGGCTTTATTGTTCGTGCTAGGTCCAGTGGAACGCGGTGGTCGTGGGGAATAGGTCTTAAGTGCAAAAAGAAACATAGTCTGGAATGCCCATGATGACCCATTGTAGCTAAACGGCAGCACTAGATACGGGACACCCTTATCAATGGTATGCGGCATCAAACCACACACCCAGCAATTTGTTGTGTTCATAACTAGTTGGTGCTGGTGCAGGAGTTGAATAAACGAATTGTTTACGAACTCAGAACGTCTACCTTGTTCGTGTTCAGGCAGAGGGTGGAAAGAGTGTGAGGAAACAGTAGGAGGAGGTATGGGCTGTATAGTGGGTGCAAACGGCACTTGAAAACACAATAATACATGACCTACAGAAAACATCATCATGCTAAATAGGACAAACAGACATAATATTACAAAACGTTTGCTATTCATTGCTTTACATATTCTGCTCTAAAAATGTATTTCCTCAGCGGGTCTCTTCATCTCGAAAAACTCCATCCTCTAACCGTGCTGTTCGCGGCGGATGAGTGTCTTCTGCTAAGGAGTACACCTGTCAGTCCAGGGAACGCCCTAGACCAACCAGACCGTTGAACTAACGTCTCCGGCTTGTACCCCAAAGTCTTGGCACCGCGACCCTGCAGCTGAACCCGGATGGCGGTTCGAAGAAGCAAAAATAAGAAAGTTTTTCAGATGGAAGAGAGAGACGCACTTCTCCAAAAAAAAAAATCAAAGAAAAAGAATTTTTATTTGGCCATAGTTCTCGGCCTCAGATTGTAGCGACTTCTTGTAGGTACCGTTTGGTCTTGAAACAAGAGTTCAGGCTCTGTAGTGTCCAATTGAATTGACGGTGGCACAGTTTCTTGCAAGATGTCATCGCTTTCCTTCTGAGAAAGCGTTCCTTTTACTTGTGCATCGCTAAACGGCAGAAAACGAGGCACAGTCTCAGTCTCTGAATCAGCGATCCCTTTCTGGACCCACTGGTCGTACGGCAAAGGCAAAGGGACCCTCTTACAGTGAACGCCGTGTATCCAGTTCTTTTTCCCTTTTACTCTAACAGCTGATCTCGTGGAAAGAAGGACGAGATGGGGGCCGGTCCAACGGGGCTCGTCATTCTTTGTCCTTTTGAAGTTTTTGACCAGCACCCATGATCCAGGATTGATAGGATGTCCTGGAGCTTCAGAGACCTGAGGCAGAGTATCATGCACCTGTTGGTGTAAAACACGCAATTTAGCCGTCAATTCATACAAATAATCAAGCAGTACTGGGTGTTCGATCTCACTGAATTTTGTAGGTCTTGGCACTCCCCATACATTGGCCGGGCGGCCAAACACGATTTCGTAGGGACTAAGTCCCACTCGTGAATGTACAGTCATTCTTGCTGATAGGAGTGCTAAGGGCAGAGCGTCAGGCCATTTAAGACCAGAACTCGCTTGGATCTTGGCTAATTTGAGCTTCAATGTGCCATTGTAACACTCTACTAGTCCAGCTGATTGGGGGTGATTTGCAGCGTGGAATTTCTGCTTTATACCTAGTCCCTCAATAATATGAAATTTGTAATGCGCTCAGCTTACCCGGGGGCATCCCGGCGCAAAAGATCAGAAGGAAAGACACAGCTAATCCCTGCTAAGGAAACAAATGAGTCTTAAGAAGTTTCCTAAAAGATAGGATCTTAGGCTCTGAGCGAATCTTGAGGGGGAGAGAGTTCCAGAGGGAGGCCACTTGCACAGAGAAGCGCCTGCCCCCAGAACGAGCTCTTCTTACTCTCGCTGACTGCAAAAGGTGTTTTTGGTCCGAGCGAAGCAGACGTGGGGGTTTGTAAGGACGGGCCATATTAGCAAGGATGGGGGGGCCTTTGCCATGTAGAATTTTGTGGGCTGTACATAGCGCTTTAAATCTCACCCGCTCTTTCACGGGGAGCCAGTGAAGCGCTTTGAGGGCCGGGGCAGCAGACTGCCTCCTGGAAACATCCATAAGGACTCTCGCAGCTGCGTTTTGCACCTGTTGGAGGATTTTGAAGGTCGCTTCAGGAGCACCGAGAAACAACGCATTCCCATAATCGAGCCTCGATAGAATCAGGCCACGTATCAGTAGCTTCCTTGCTGAATCAGGAAGCAGAGGTAGCACCTTTCGGGCTGATCTCAGTAAGCCAAAGCAAACCCCTGCAGTCTTCCTGGCATGAGTCCTGAAGGACAGGTCTTCTTCCAACCATACTCCCAAGGACTTGATCTCCTTCTTGGGGGATGGTGGGTCGCCAAGAGACCGGGCCAGCAGCTAGCAATAATGGAGGGGCTGGAGTTGCCCAGGAGCATCAGCTCGGTTTTACCTCCATTAAGCTTGAGAGCGGAGATAGACATCCAACGAAGAACATTGGCAAGGCAGTCGTGTAACACCTCAGGATGTTCCGCCAGCTGAGTGAGGCCCACCACCAGCTGAGTATCATCAGCATAGCTGATGATCTTCACCCCCGAGGGGGCGACCACTCTTTCAAGTGGAGTCATATATATATTAAATAAGGTAGGGCTCAGTGATGAGCCCTGCGGGACTCCACATTGAAGAGGGATTAGGGCAGATTGCTCTGACCCTTCCCAGACTTGGTAGAAACGGTCAGAAAGAAAAGATTCCAACCATTTCAGGGCCGTCCCTGAGACACCTACCTCTGACAGACGTTGGAGGAGCACCTGATGACTCACGGTGTCAAAGGCAGCACTCAAGTCCAAGAGGATCACTGCCACTGACCCTCCTGTATCCAGAGTGCTCCTTGCCTCCTCCACTACTGCCAGCAGGGCGGTGTCTGTTCCATGGCCGGGGCGGAAACCAGTCTGGGAGTCTCCTAGCAGGTGGTTAGACTCAAGATGGTGAGAGAGCTGACGGTTGACCAACTTTTCTGCAATTTTCGAAAAACCAGGCAGAAGTGAGATAGGCCTGAAGTTGGTCAGATTGGATGGATCCAGTCCTGGTTTTTTCGAAAGGGCTTTCACCACAGCCTTTTTCCATCTCTGGGGCACTGTGCCCTGAGCGAGTGAGAGGTTCAAGAGATCAGTCAGAGGAGTGGACAAGGTGTTAGTTACGGACTTGAGGCATTCTTCATCACTTGTCCCATAAATTCACTCCCATTATCACCCCATACCATTCTTGGCATTCCAAACCTAGGGAAGAATTCTTTGACAAGGGCTTTAGCTGTGGATAAGGCAGTATTGTCTTTTAGGGGATATGCTTCTATCCACCTTGAAAAAGCGCAGACAACAACAAGTACATATTTCAAATTGTTGTACCTTTCCATGTGGATGAAATCTAGCTGCAAAACCTCAAACGGATACGTTGGAGGCGCAAAATGACCAGCTGGAGTTGGGGTTCCCCTACCAGGATTGTATTTCAAACATACAATGCAATTTTTGACCACATTCTCTGCACACTTGGGAATTCCAGCA
Source organism: Triturus cristatus (assembly GCF_964204655.1). Lineage (NCBI taxonomy): Eukaryota > Metazoa > Chordata > Amphibia > Caudata > Salamandridae > Triturus > Triturus cristatus. Next base: position 739,543,830 of record NC_140583.1, on the reverse strand, counting down.
TTCTGCCATACTGGAGCTAACAACTTACAAATCGCTTTCACACTGATATGCGCTATTCCATGCGCCATCGTGACCACTGGAAGCACATATGCATCAGGTAACAACCATCGCCGGTGTTCTGACAAATCAATCCAACAACCATTTTCATCCAATTTACCCTTACTTTCTTTCCACATTCTCAATTCTTTCTCTGTGGCTTCAGCTTGAAGGGACTTCACACTCTCTATCGTGTCTTCACACATTCCAACATCACCAACCCATCTTGCAGGGCCTGCAACATACATTCGATTCGTCACATCTTTTGCTGTTTCTTTCGCGATTTCGTCAGCAAATGCATTACCACGACCAACATCATCAATAACCTTCTTGTGTGCACTGCATTTCACAATCGCAACTTGTAATGGCAAGGTCAACGACTCAAGGAGATCATTCACCAACTGACCATTCTGAATCTTAGTTCCATGCGAAGTCAGGAACCCACGTTCTTTCCACAAGCGCCCAAAGCTATGGGCCATGCCAAAGGCATACTGACTGTCAGTATATATGTTCACTTTCATTCCTTTCGACAACACGCATGCTCTTGTAAGTGCAATTAATTCTGCTGCTTGAGCCGAATTATGTGGTATACGTGCAGTTTCAACAATCGTGTGCAAAGTCGTGACAGCATATGCAGCAGTCGTATCACCATTCGGAAGCTTGAAGCACGAACCATCCACCCATAAGGTACCATCACACTCAACCAGGGGAGTATCTTTAAGATCCACTCTCCCTTTTGTTTCTTCTTCTGTTCTGAACAGACAATCATGCTGTTTAATCTCATCTGTGTCTGTTGAAATCGGTAATAAAGTAGCTGGATTCAACGTATTGCACCTCTTTATGTGCACATGACTCGCTAGCAGTGTCAACTCGTACCCTGACAATCGAGCACTAGTTAAGTGCTGTGTCTTGGTCCTGTTTAATAACATGTCCACTGCGTGTGGCACCATCACAATCAACGTGTTGTTCATTACTAACCCAGCAGACTGTCGAATAGAAACAGCTGCTGCCGCTGTGGCTCTCAAACAACTTGGCAATGCCTTGGCTACCGGATCCAAAGTCGACGAAAAATACGCGCATGGACGCTGTCTGTCTCCAAAAGACTGTGTCAGCACTGACAACGCACAACCTTCTTTCTCGTGAACATACAATGTAAAAGGTTTACTGTAGTCGGGGGTACCCAATACAGGAGCCGAACATAATGCCTTATGTAATTCCGAAAAACTTTTCTGACACTCTTCAGACCATGGGACGGGATTCGGTGTATCTTTGCATGTTAATGCTATCAAAGGTTTTGCCAGCAAAGGAAAACTCGGGATCCACTGCCTACAGTATGAAGTAATACCCAAGAAAGCACGCACTTCTCTCTGTGTTCTTGGCACGCTCAATTGTGCAATGGCCTGAATTCTTTCTGGGGTCAGTTTCCTTCCTCCTTCGACAAGAGATGACCTAAGTAGGTCACTTCTTGTCGACAGTATTGCAGTTTTGAGAGAGACACTTTGTGATGAAAGGCAGACAAATGACGCAAAAATGACAATGTAGCTTCTTTACAAATCTCCTCAGTATCCGCGGCGATTAGTAAATTGTCAAAATACTGAATAAGGGTAGCACCACTAGGTAAGACAATTGTATCAAGCTGCGTTTTTAAAGCCTGACTGTATATTGATGGACTTTCACAGTAGCCCTGCGGAGCGCGTTTAAAGCGGAAGCTGCGACCTCCTAAACTAAAACCAAAAATATTCCTGCTTTCCTCTGGAATCGGAATGCTAAAGAAAGCATTCTTTAAATCAATCACTGAGAACCAAGCAGCGGAAGCTGGGATCATAGTTAACAAGGCAGTTATATCAGGGACAACTGGAAACTGTGGCACAACTATCTTATTGACCTCTCTAAGATCAATCACAAATGTGTAAACAGGTGGCTGAGAAGGGTCAGTACGTTTTAAAACAGGCAGAACCGGACTATTGCAAACATTGCCTCTTGTCTCTTCGATTACATCCTTTTCAATCAGGTCATAGATGATCGCTAACAACGCTTTCACACCTTCATTAGAGATCTTGTACTGGGGAATGCGTGGCAATTTAACATTGGCTTTCAAAGTGACCACATATGGCGGTATTTCCAAGAGACCCACATCGTTAGGACCAGTAGCCCAAATGACATCCGGAAGAGACGACAATTCAGTTGGCAGTTTATTCTTCGACAAATACATTGGAGAAATCACTTCCCTACCCAGTGAAAGTTGTACTCCCGAGGGGGAACAATATAATGTTGCATGTAATCTCTTTAACAAATCTAATCCTAACAGGTTTTCACCACAACCTGTCATTAGGATAAGAGGTGCTTTCAGCTCACAAGGTCCAACAGAAAGGGGCATAGGACTAGAGATCGGGTTCCTAACCGGGGCGCCAGAAAAACCTACTGAAACATTCATTTCGCCAGACAAAGGCGCGCCAGGGAGTTTTGAATGCATAATTGAACTCTTTGCAGCACCAGTATCCAATAGAAAAGGCTCTGATACACCCGCTGTAGTCACCTTGACACACGGTCCACTCTGGTCCACTGGCACTGAAACAACTCCCTCTCTCTGTCTATGGCTGTCCTAGTAATCATCACCTTCCGCATTTCCATCTTCTGCATAATAGTCGTTATTATAGTACTGAGCTGTCCCACCAGTTACATTGGCCTGCTGATCAAAACTATTCATCGTATTTTGAGGCGGAAGAGGACGCGCGTTCTGGGGATCATTCCCACGCCCTCTACCTCTAGGAGCTTGCTGACCACCTCTACCTCTCGCGCCATAAGCATTATTTGTGCGCTGCAACAATATGCTGGAGCAGGGTTTTCTATTTAAACTCAAACTTCAGTTTATGTTTTATTTGTCATAATTAAAATTACTAAGAACTAATTATTAAATGTTATTTGTTGTCGAGTGTTTTGACTAATCAACCTTACTAATGAAAGAATTACACGTGGGATGCAATGGTGTGGCTTAATTAATACGTGAACTAAGTTGGTGAGCAAATTAATTAAATATGTGTGGCGAAAAGTGCTATCTGTTATGTGTTTGCGCTTTTAAATAATATGCTTTAATGCTTCTTTATGTCGCAAATGGCTAGATAATTACATACACATAAGGGCATTAGTGGGGATTAACACTGTATAATCCATATGATGTAGTAACGATGTTTTGTGTTTCTTTTAATTAAGATTGTCCATTTTGGCCTATTGAGAAATGGCCGACTTCTACAGCCTGCATTTGAGTAGATGAAATATGAAAGAGGCCTCGCTGAATATGGTTGAAAACATGACCTCGGTCTCTGTCTGAGCTAAAAGTTATGAAAGGACAGCAGCTCTGGGCTTGTCACCAGATATCGTTGAAGGAGAACAATTGTCACAAATGAACATTTTGATAAACTGGCGGTGGCTTCACTATAATTCCGGAGAAGAGCATCCATGGATGTTGCGGATTTAGTTTGAGCTTCCTTTTTCCGTGTTTTTATTTTTGAGATATTCGAGAGCGGAGATTTTTCTAAATGTTGCGAGTCAACATCCTTTCCTGCTCGCTCTGCTCAACGGACGTTTAGAGCTTGTTTGTAACTTTTAATATGTAAGTTTTAGTATAAATATTGTTAGACTAGAGAGGGTCTAAGGCCACTTCTTCCCGAACTTGTGCTCGAGAGGATCGATGCTGATTGAGAGGACGGCGACTCGGGAGACTTTACTGAGAGACCAGTCCTGACCTAAAATACGACATTTAGCTAGGTAACTATGAGAATAATGGTTTTTGCTATTGAATAACTTTCCATTTGAATTAATTTAGATAAAGTATCTTCTTGTTTGAATACCAGTGTCGGGTGGTTATTTCTTTGTCATTTTTATTGAGATCTCAAATGTGTTAGAACTGTTTAAATCATGACTCGAGACAAATCAATTAGGTTGCATTGACCTCAGATTAGATGCAGATTGATTTAGGAGTTCTCTCGTATATTCAGTGAGGATAGAGTAATAGAATGAATGTTGGTGTGATGGGCCCCAACGTATGGTGAGTGTATGTGCGTATGACTGTGAAATTACTCTGTCCGTGGAAGTAGGGAGAATTTATAAGCTCTGATCTGCAGCAGTTTCCTGGTAGCAGTATGATGGTTTTGATTATTGTCTTGATCTGATAGATTGCTTGTACATAGGCTTTAGATTTATTGATTTATTGATTGATGTTGATACATGTACTAATACTAAATGTTGAAGTCGTCGTATTGAGTTATATGTAGTGTGTACGGCTTCTGGAACGTAGGGAGCTGGTGACGGTTCCGTAGTAGGGCAGAGGGAAGTAAGTACTGCTCTCGGGAAAGACGGGATTGTTGGCCCTGTACGAATGCAGGGAAAAGCGTGTGACAATTGAAGTTGCGTGTCGCATTGTCTGGGTTCGATTCAGTGACATCGTCGTGTGTTACTACTTGAGACATATTTTCTGTATAAGAGGAGTGTGTATGGTAGCGAAGGTTATCTGTGAAACTCTGGTCTTAAGTCCCAGGGATCCGTAAGGTTTGCCGTTAAAGCTTATCGCTGGAGAAGTAATAGGTATTCACTGAGCTTGTTTGAAGGACTGAGCAGAGGTAAGCGCTGCTTGGTTAACATACGTTATAATTCTGTAGCAGGATAGATTGTTCGCTGTTCTCGGGAAAGGCAGGATTCTGTGTAAATGTGCTACATTTTCTGGTGTGAAAGTGCGTGAATGTATGAGCATTTAGTTGATTTTGAAACTCTTAAGAGCATTCTGGGAGGAAACAGTTAATGGATGCATGTTAGAAGGGCAGAGTAGAGGGATGTGCTACTGTGTCAACAAAAGTAATAATTCCGTAGTGGAGCAGAGGTAAGCGCTGTTCTAGAGAGAAGCGGGATTCTTGTGAGAAAGGTCTTTACTATTCTGTGGTTAGCGGAGCAGACAATGGAGATGTTTATATGTTGTAACTAATAGATTTCGTAGAATCTGAAACAGAGTCTATCAAGAAGGCTTTGTAAAGGAGGGGTAGATGAGTGACAGGAGACAGGAGTAGAAGCGACTGCAGCGACTACTGACGTCAGAAAGACCGCGCTGTGATTGGACAGGGGGTTAGAACAGTGTTCGCGCTGGGATTGGTGCGTTGGTGTGAGCCGCGCAAGGATTGGAAGGAGTACAGGGTGACGTAGACGCTCCGAGATTGGTGCGTTAGTGTGGGTCACGCTGTTATTGGACAAAAGATCGTACAGTTGTAGTGAGGACTAGAGGGTTGTGGTAAACGCGAAAATGTATTACCAAACAGAGTAAAAGAAGAAAAAATCCTTGTTCAGTAAAATCAAAAAGTGGTTTGACAAGGATAAGGACATAATAACTAGAGAGGGTGAGTTATTACCTCCGACAAGAACACCTGCATCCTTCATGGTTGCGAAATATGGGTATCATACCTGTATTTGGTTAGATAATTGGGCTAAGTACACTAAAGAAGATGGTGTTCTAGCGTTCCCGGAACATGGTTCATTTAATATGGCTGTGTTGAGAAATTTACGGGAAAAAATGATGTGTCTAGAGCCTAGACCAAGGCCGACACAGTTCGAGGCATTGGTAGAATGGGAAGATGAGGTGCATGAGCGAGAAAAGCAGAGGAGTTGAGGTAATTGTAGGTACTTTTTTGGGAGGAAATATGATTGTAAAACTCATCATGATCGAATGAGGAGATGGCGAGATGCTAGTATGTCAGAGGGACTGTATCCTATGAGAACTGTTGAGGAAACAGAAGGGAGGAAAGGTACGGAGAAGGTATCTGATGCAGAATTGAGGAGGTATGGGGCTAATGACTATGAGGATGAAGTCTTGGATGACATGATTTATAAGAGACCACCTCCATATGGACCAGAACCAGAAGTGAGAACACCAGTTGCTACACCAATAAGAGATACTTTGAAAATCATTAAAACAGAAGTTGTGACCTCTGATCTGAAAAGTGGTAGCTCTTTCACGGAAAGGGAGAGAGAGAGAGAGCGAGTGAGAGAGAGTGCAATTGGGGATGAAAAAACAAGAGAATTAGCAAGAACCACATCTGAATTGACAGAGAAAATTAGAGAATTAACCAAGAATCTAGAAGCTGTTACAGTGCCTGTAACCATTGGTCCGGTTATGCCTATTTTTGATAAGCAAAGAATGGGTGAAAATGGTTTGACAGTTCCATATGTGGGTAATGGATTAGTTAGTTCTCCGGAAGAGTCAGGAGTGAGGGCGGGAGAAAATCATTTGAGACAGATGAGACATGACACATGTGGTAGAGAGTTAAATGTACAGCCTAATTCAGGATTGAACACTGGTTGTTTGGGAGGATCAATACTGGAACCACAGAGGATGGCAGAGCAAGTGAGTACAGTGAAAAGGTCTACAGAAATAACGGCTGAGGATTTGAATGATTGGTTGAAGGTTCTTCAAAAGAAGGATAAAGATTCTCAGGCAATTGATGTAGCTAGATTGCGTATAGAACTGGAAGAGCTTATTGCAGGAACAATTCCTACAGAAATGTTGAAAAATCATCATGATGGGGAGTTGTTATACATGTGTAAGAGTATCACCTGGAGGGCTAAGAGTACACATGACAGGTTAAAAGGAATAGCGAGTGAAATGGGAGTTGACATGGACAAGGTGAAAGCTTTGCAGAAACCTTACCGAGTGGATTTTTCTGATAAAGATATTGAGAATCTAAATGAGATTGGCAGAACAGGGCAGATTAAGGAGATGATTTCCTTATTGCGAAAATGGGGTGATGTTGAAAAATGGAAGGATAGGTGGTACAAGAAAAGAGAAGATTCAGTGGACAGGACTTACTCAGCATTTCCCATGAGAGAAAAGGAAAAAACAGTGGATACCTATCCTATGAGAGAGATTCCTGGAGGAGGATATGTACATGTCCCATGGACTAGACAGGATATTTTGTCATTTACGAATGATTTCCCTCGACTGAGAGAAAAGCCCGTCGAGTGGTATAGGCAGGTAGACAGGTTTGTGAAATTGTCAAAAGTGCTCTGGATTGACCTGAATAGTCTGTTTGATATAATTGTTCCAGCAGACTTGTGGGCAGAGTGTAAAATAGTTGTAGATTGGCCTGCTAAGGAATACCCGAGAGAACAGGAGCTCCAGACCCGGAGGTTATGAGAAAATATGAGCAGGTTATTGTGTTCCTGAAAAATAAGGTACCCCCTAAAGAGACAGATTGGGTTAAGATAGATCGAACACATCAGGAAGCAAAAGAATCAGTTCATGCTTTCTATGAAAGGCTGATTTTGGCTTTTAAACAGTTCAGTGGAGATGAACACCTGGGTGATAAGGATTTGAGTCATTTTGTATACAGATTTGTATATGGTTTGAGACCTGAAATAAGTGAAATGATTCCTGAACACACAGTTGATTGGCAGAGTAAGAAGATTGATGAAATCTTGAGACATGCGAAGTACTTCAGTGATGAAATTGAGGCGAAGCAAAGAAAGCTGAAGGAGAAAGCAATGTGGGCACAGGTGAAAGTTGCAGAAAGACAAGAAGCACAGCTGGTTGAACAAGCAAATAATCCAGGAAATAGGCCTAGATATGGTACAGGAAAAGGAAAAGGGAATTTAGAAGAGGCGAAGAAGAGATTCCCATGCCACAACTGCGGACAATTGGGGCACTGGAGATCCGAGTGTACGAATCCACCATTAGTGAGTAATGAGAATAAATCTTTGAATCAGCAGGTGCAGAACGAGGGGTGTAACCATCAGCAGCAACAACAGAAGGTTGTCAAGCAGCAGAATCAAGAGCCGAAACCGCCCTTGCCGCAGAACAGAGGGTCCCAAAAATACGATAAGGACTCAGGGTTCTACAATGATGAACAGGTAAACAAACCGAGACGTGCAAACGCAGTACAACAGTATTGGTTAATGAATGAGGGGAGTAAGTCTGAAGGGGACTACTGACAGTGCCGAAGAGAGGAGGAAGAGTGCATACTTGGAGCAACTCTAGAAATAGACCAGGCAGGACCATTTGTAGATGGGAAAATAAATGGGGAAGGTGTTACTTTTTTAGTAGACACAGGAGCGACGAGATCAACTGTCAGGTCAGCAGATATAAGAAATCTTCCTCTCTCAGACGAAGCAATCCAAGTGGTTGGTGTGTCAAATACACAGATTAAGACTCGTCTTACTGAACCAGTAAGGGTAAGAATAGGGACATTTTCAGATATGCACAGATTTGTGGTGTGCGACACCAGTCCAGTGAACTTGTTAGGTAGGGACTTATTGTGTAAAATGAATTGCATAATTTTTTGTACTCCGGATGGAATAGCCTTTGAGACACCGGATGAGGATGTCTTGTACAGAATGACTCTAGATAATAGAGAAAGTGAGATTGTTGGAACATATGCTGTGTTTAATCCAGATGATTTGCCTCAAGAGTTGAGAAACACAATAAAAGCAGCAGTTTGGGATTTTACTGGAGAGGATGTGGGATTGATGAATAATGTGGATCCAGTAAAGATTACAGTGAAAGAGGGAATCACTTACCCTAATATCCCACAATACAGACTGACACCAGAGATAATTGAAGGAATAACACCTATAATTGATAAGATGATACAGCAAGGTGTTTTGAGAGAGTTACTGAGTAGCCCATGTAATTCACCGATAATGGGGCTGAAGAAACCCAATGGGAAGTTCAGGATTGTACAAGATTTGAGAAAAGTTAACAAAATTGTGGTATCATGCTGTCCCATTGTGCCAAATCCATCAGTGATTTTGTATCAGATTCCTCATGATGCTGAATGGTACACAGTAATTGATTTGTGTCATGCTTTCTTTTCAATTCCATTACATCATGATAGCCAGCCGATTTTTGCATTTCGGTTTGGACAGCGTATTTTGGCATGGTGCCGAATCCCACAGGGGTATACAGAGAGTCCTTCAATATTCAATCAGTTGCTAAAGAAGTCTTTGGAGAGTCTGACTATGCCTGAAAGCTCAGTACTAGTGCAGTATATCGATGACCTATTGGTGGCATCGAAGACACGTGAAACTTGTGAAGTAGATACCATAGCTTTACTGAATCATCTGGCAGATGGAGGGTTAAAGGTATCTCCAGCCAAGTTGCAATTTTGCAAGAAAGAAGTACATTATCTTGGGCACAATATTGAAAAAGGTCTAAGAAAAGTGACCATGGACAGGATCAAAATTATCAGAGGAATGAGAGCCCCAATGACCCAGAGAGAAGTGAGAATGTTTCTGGGAATGGTGGGTTATTGTCGTCAGTGGATAAGTAATTTTTCTCTGATAGCGAAGCCACTGATTAAATTGCCCAAAAGTGAAGTGAAAGACCCATTGGAATTGAATGTAGAACAAATGGCAGCATTCGAAGAATTAAAGAGCAGATTATGTGAAGCTCCTGCTCTAGGAATGCCAGACTATGAGAAGGAGTTCGAACTGTACTGTAGTGAGAGAAATGGATGTGCACTTTCAGTGTTAATCCAGAAACATGGACGTCTGAGAAGGCCAGTTGCATACTTCTCATCAACACTTGACCCAGTAGCTGTGGGTTTGCCAGGTTGCCTGAAAGCAGTAGCTGCTACATGCAGAAGCTTGGAACAGAGTGAGGGTATAATAATGGGATATCCTGTACGGGTGTTCGTACCTCATGATGTGGCAATTCTTTTGACAAGAAGCAGGACTCAATATATGTCACATAGTCGGCTGACTAAATATGAGAAAATCATTCTGGGAGCATCAAATGTGATCCTTGAGAGATGTGTGAATGTGAATCCAGCGACACTGTTGCCAGATGCTGAAAATGTGAGTGTGAGAGATGATGTTGATCATGATTGCTTGGATGTGCTTGATTACTGTACAAAACCGAGACCAGACATAAGAGATCTGCCACTACCTGAGAGTGATCATGTGTTGTTTGTGGATGGATCATGTCTGAGAACAGAGGAAGGTGTGCTGAGTGCAGCATATGCGGTGTGTAAAGTCTCAGAAGTTATGGAAGCTTCATCTTTGAAAGGAGTTAAATCTGCTCAGGTTGCTGAATTGGTGGCATTGACAAAAGCTTGCAAGATTGGGAAAAATATGAGAGTGACTGTGATGACTGATAGTCAATACGGATTTGGAGTTGTTCACGACTTTGGCCAGCTTTGGCTACAGAGAGGTTTCCTGACCTCGAGTGGAACTCCTATAAAGAATGCTGAAGTGATTGGGAAATTGCTTGAGGCGATACAGCTGCCTAAAGAACTAGCAGTTGTAAAATGTGCTGCTCATGGACAGGGAAATTATTTTGTTACTCTTGGAAATCGGTTCGCAAATGATATAGCACAGTATTGTGCAAAGAACAATAATTCGATTAACAAGGGAAGAGAGAAGGAAATGTCTTTTTGTTCAGTGATGTTTACTAATGTCCTGGAAACATGGGATGAGGTGAGGCAGTTGCAGGATGAAGCAGGAGATGAGGAAATGAGAGATTGGATCAAAGCAGGTTGTGCCCCGAGAGAGAAAGATCATGTTTGGATCTATAGGGATGGAAGACCAGTCATGCCAAATTCTATGTTGTCAACAATGGCAAGAATGTATCATGGCCAGGGACACCTGGGGAGGGACGCTATGAGTAGGTCCTTTAAACAAACCTGGTACAATGCAAAGTTCAGGCTGATTGCAGAGAGCATCTGTCAAAGATGTTTGATTTGTCAGCAATTCAATACTGGAAAGAAAACAGTGGTGAGCCTAGGAACAATAGGCAGAGAAGGAGGTCCTTTTACCAGAATGCAAATAGATTTCATTGAAATGCCCCAAGTCAATAGATTGAGGTATGTTCTAGTAGTAGGCTGTTTGTTCTCAAGGTGGGTGGAAGCATATCCAACTAGGAGAAATGATGGAATAACAGTGGCAAAGTTGCTGTTAAGAGAGTTGATTCCTAGGTACGGGTTCCCAGTGACAATTGAGTCAGACAGAGGGGGGACACTTCTACAATGAGCCCATGAGTTTAATTTGTGAAGCATTGAGCATACAGCAGAAGCTACATTGTGCATACAGGCCAGAGGCTTCTGGCGTTGTTGAGCAGATGAACGGTATAATCAAAAACAGAATTGGTAAGATGTGCTCAGCCACTGGAATGAAATGGCCTGATGTCTTGCCTCTAGTACTAATGACTATTAGATCTACTCCAGACAGAACTACGGGGTTGAGTCCACATGAAATATTGATGGGACGTGCTATGAGACATGCATTCGTGCCTGTCAACAAGCTGATGACTATTACTGATGACATGATTTTGGATTACTGTAAAGGCCTGGCTGACGCAGTTCATTCTGTGTTTCACCAGGTTGGAGAAGACGCCACTACACGTGAAAAGAAGCAAGCCCATGATTTGAGTCCAGGGGACTGGGTGAGAATAAAAGTGCACAGAAGAAGAAATTGCTTGGTTCCAAGGTGGGGAAGGTCAAGACAAGTCATTCTGACTACGACGACTGCTGTGAAGTGTGCTGGACTGAAAAACTGGGTTCATGCAAGTCATACTCTGAGAGTTCCAAATCCAAAGGATGGGACTGGGAAAGAGTACTTTGAAGAGTCAGATTCCAGTGATGATGCAGACACTGAAACAGTGAGAAGAAAAAAGAATCCTGAAAGGGGGGAAAGAGAGTCAGAAAGAGAGTCAGGTGATTCTTTTTTCTTACCAAGAGAGGCTTCAAGAGGAACATTGCGGACCTCAGAAGAAAGCTCAGATTTTGGAAAAGTGCCTGAAGTTCCAACGAGCAGTGAAAAAGGAAAAGAGAAAGAGTGATTCCACAGAGACTACACCTGAGTCAGATGAAGAGATTGAGGATCCACCTGAGATTACTTCTGAAGAAGTAGGGTCAGAAGAAGATAGAGAGGGACAGATTGCGGAAGACCCCCGAGGAGGTGTAGGGAACATTCCTGATAAGCTAGGTGAAGGGACAAGTAGACAGCAAGAAGATTGCGTGTCGGAGACCCGAGGAGGGACAGTAGCAGGGAAATCTCAATCGGTGGAAAAGAAGACTGTGGTAAAAGAGAAAATCGTTGATGAACAAGAGGCAAATGAGACAGAATCGGATGAGAGTGAGAATGAGATACCAGAGAGTCGAGTTCTGAGAAAGAGAACTTGGATCGGAGAGAGAAACAACAGAGAAGTGAAACAGAAAAGAAGTGTAAAAGGAGATCTTTGGCCTAACAAGATAAAGAGGCTGAGATATCGACTGACACGAGTGAATTCATCAAAAGCTGAACAGGTGAACGAGGTGTCGAGTCAGAATCAAGCAAAAGGGGAAGAACAAAAAGAGCCAAAGGAACCAGAGGAGATCAAAAGAATCAGAAAACCCAACCAGAAGTACAGGTCACCGGAATGGACGTATGTGGCAGTGTCTGAAGAAGAGGAAGAGGCAGAGAGTCAAGGAAATCCAGAGGGGGCCTTACGGCGAGTGGTTGAGGAGGAGAAAACTGTTGGAATCCTGAAAGTTATCTTGACTGACATTGGAGAAGAGTCAGATGCTCAGGATATTGAGGATTTGATACAATTTGATGTTGCTGAAGAAGAAGTGAAAAGTGATGAAAATCCAAATTGAGTGAACTAGAGAAGTCACTTGGAGAAGAGTGAAGAAGAAGAAAACTAAAAATTAACTAGAAGATTCAGTAGTGGAATAGTAGAGGCTAAGTCAAAAGACACTGCCAAAGTAATAAGATGGCTAACACAGAAAATAATCAAAGTAGATGTGCCTTCTTGAAAAGATGGTGTAGAATGTGCTGCTGCTGTACAGGATTATTAATGCTATTATGGAGTGTACTTGCTTTATTAGTTACTTTTAGGGTTACAATAGACACTTTGGGAGTACATACTGAGAATATGACTAACATAGGGAAGAGTTCACAAAAAGTAGTGCCAACTAGAATTAGTAACATGTACATACATAAGGATAGGTCAATTAATGATTTTTCTAGCAATGTTTTTTTAAAATTGTGGTATGAATACGTAAAGACAATGGAGGTAAGGGATTGCTACGTCTGTATGCAATTGCCTGCATCCGTTTCAGAGGGAGTTACTTATCATCATCTTCCAGCTACGTATGGGATTTCATGTAGTGTGTTGAGTAGTATTTTTTATCTGTTAGGGAAAATAGATTATGAGATGTCTAATAAGGATAACATTTTTGGGCAATTGCCTATGAGTAAGAAACTGAATCCTGCTAAAGAAGCTAACATTTTAGGTGAGATTTTTATTGAAACAGAAGAATTAACATTAGATTATATTTTTAGAAACAATTTAACGTGTAGTTTGAAAGAAGAAGAAAAAGCTTTCCTGGACATGGTAGAGAAGAGGAGAATGAGCATGCATGAAAAGGCAGGAGGATATAAAATGAGTGAGACAGCGTGGGACATTGAGATGGGAAAAGAGTTGAAAGATGGGGCCAGTCCAACTTTGGCTTTAGATGCACCACAGAAGGGTAAACTATGCATTACCAGAAGGAAATCCCAATAAGATTATCATTTTGTTGGGACTAGTGAGTGCCATGATACATACTTTATTGCAACAGGATGCGGATTCAAAGGAGGAGAAGATCCAGTTTTCCCGGGAGTGTATTATATTTGTGGGAATAAGGCTTATTACAGGTTGCCTGACCATTGGTATGGCACATGTTATGTTGGCCTGGTCTTTCCAAAGATTTTTCATATGGATAGAATAGAAGATGCAGAACAAATTAATCTACTAACGCGCTTTAAAAGAGAAACTTGGTCAGAAATTGTAGGAGATATTTTTGGAGTTTTGATTCCAGCAGTGGGAATTTCACTAAATGCATATGGAATTCGGAAGCTGTCAACAGTGGTGGATCGCTTATCGACAAGCACCGCTGGAGGGTTTCTGTTGGTAAATACAGAAAGGGTTGCCTTACGCGCCATGTCAATGCAAAATCGACTTGCCCTTGATATTCTATTGGCAAAAGAGGGTGGAGTCTGTGGAATGCTGAAAGTTCAACATTGTTGTACTTACATTCCTGATGAAAGCAAAGATCTAAAGGTCTATATCAAAAATATTACTGATTTGCATGAAGAATTAGTACCACTGGAAGCTGAAAGTATCTGGACTAAAACGGCTAATAAGATGATTGCTGTTAAGAATTTTATTGCTAAGATAGGTAGTACCATTTTTGGTAAGATATTATTTCCATTGACATGTGTGATTGTTGCTTTATTGATTCTTAGATTAGGGTGTTTATGTTGTAGAAATAGGAGGAGTAAAAAGAAAATAGTAAAAGAAAATACTGAAAAGAGACAAAAGAGGTCAAGAAGAGACCCACAAGAAATTGAATTAGAAGAATTTAGAGAGAGCATGTATTTAGAGACTAAAAGAGATGATGAAAAAGAAACTGGTGTTTAATAAAGCAAAAAGACATTTGATTTCCTCCAAAGAAAAGGGGACTAAATTTTTTGGGTTGGATTTTTGTGGTGATGATATATCACCAAAGGGGGGATTGCTGGAGCAGGGTTTTCTATTTAAACTCAAACTTCAGTTTATGTTTTATTTGTCATAATTAAAATTACTAAGAACTAATTATTAAATATTAATTGTTGTAGAGTGTTTTGACTAATCAACCTTACTAATGAAAGAATTACACGTGGGATGCAATTGTGTGGCTTAATTAATACGTGAACTAAGTTGGTGAGCAAATTAATTAAATATGTGTGGCTAAAAGTGATATCTGTTATGTGTTTGCGCTTTTAAATAATGTGCTTTAATGCTTCTTTATGTCGCAAATGGCTAGATAATTACATACACATAAGGGCATTAGTGGGGATTAACACTGTATAATCAATATGATGTAGTAACGGTGTTTTGTGTTTCTTTTAATTAAGATTGTCCATTTTGGCCTATTGAGAAATGGCCGACTTCTACAGCCTGCATTTGAGTAGATGAAATATGAAAGAGGCCTCGCTGAATATGGTTGAAAACATGACCTCGGTCTCTGTCTGAGCTAAAAGTTATGAAAGGACAGCAGCTCTGGGCTTGTCGCCAGATATCCTTGAAGGAGAACAATTGTCACAAATGAACATTTTGATAAACTGGCGGTGGCTTCACTATAATTCCGGAGAAGAGCATCCATGGATGTTGCGGATTTAGTTTGAGCTTCCTTTTTCCGTGTTTTTATTTTTGAGATATTCGAGAGCGGAGATTTTTCTAAATGTTGCGAGTCAACATCCTTTCCTGCTCGCTCTGCTCAACGGACGTTTAGAGCTTGTTTGTAACTTTTAATATGTAAGTTTTAGTATAAATATTGTTAGACTAGAGAGGGTCTAAGGCCACTTCTTCCCGAACTTGTGCTCGAGAGGATCGATGCTGATTGAGAGGACGGCGACTCGGGAGACTTTACTGAGAGACCAGTCCTGACCTAAAATACGACATTTAGCTAGAATAGCTATCTATGAGAATAATGATTTTGCTATTGAATAACTTTCCATTTGAATTAATTTAGATAAAGTATCTTCTTGTTTGAATTCCAGTGTCGGGTGGTTATTTCTTTGTCATTTTTATTGAGATCTCAAATGTGTTTGAACTGTTTAAATCATGACTCGAGACAAATCAATTAGGTTGCATTGACCTCAGATTAGATGCAGATTGATTTAGGAGTTCTCTCGTATATTCAGTGAGGATAGAGTAATAGAATGAATGTTAGTGTGATGGGCCCCAGCGTATGGTGAGTGTATGTGCGTATGACTGAAATTACTCTGTCTGTGGAAGTAGGGAGAATTTATAAGCTCTGATCTGCAGCAACTATACTTAAAATGACCTTCTTGTTTGCAATACGAACACTAATTGGGACCCACAGGAACACGCGGTTGGGAATACCCGAACCTTTGCGAGTTACTCTGAAACTGTTGGGGTTGTTGATAGTTACTCTGACCTTGTTTATAGGTATTCTGGTCTCCACGTGGCGGGTAAGCCTGCTGTAAAAGAACCTTCGTCTTTAATTCTTTTGTTTTCTTGTCTGCTCTATCCTTCTCATCTTTATCCCTATTTTCGTAATACTGTGCAGTAGCCAGTATTTGCGCTGATGAGGAAACAGCCCAAGAACTCGCTGAATCTTTTAATTTCTTACACAACTCGGGAAGCAAATTATGCACAAATTTATCAACAAATAACCGTTGACCACCTTCCGTACTCATGTCTTGACCACTGTGGTCGATAAATGTTTCTTCAAACCTGGTGAAGAAATCAGACACTGTTTCGTCTTTCTTTTGTCTGCATGCGGATAATTTATCCCAATTCAAACGCATCGCTGGCATTAACGTCTTCATGTAGGTAATAATTCTACCAGGGAGTTCTGCTACTAGGGGCTCAGGTTTCGCACCACCAACTTGTCTAGTGTCTGTAGCAGTGATATTAGCCCATGTGTCACCTAGTTCTGCAGCATGATCTGCATTACGAATCAACCCCCACAAAGGCTGCGGAACGACATTCCCGAACATATCTATGTCAGCTAGGTTCATGACACACGATTCTGCAGTCTGTGATAACTCCTTATAATATCCTGCGGGGTTTTTACGGGGGTCAGGCAATGTCTGCTTAAGGGCTAAAACTTAACAGTGGTGGATCGCTTATCGACAAGCACCGCTGGAGGGTTTCTGTTGGTAAATACAGAAAGGGTTGCCTTAAGCGCCATGTCAATGCAAAATCGACTTGCCCTTGATATTCTATTGGCAAAAGAGGGTGGAGTCTGTGGAATGCTGAAAGTTCAACATTGTTGTACTTACATTCCTGATGAAAGCAAAGATCTAAAGGTCTATATCAAAAATATTACTGATTTGCATGAAGAATTAGTACCACTGGAAGCTGAAAGTATCTGGACTAAAACGGCTAATAAGATGATTGCTGTTAAGAATTTTATTGCTAAGATAGGTAGTACCATTTTTGGTAAGATATTATTTCCATTGACATGTGTGATTGTTGCTTTATTGATTCTTAGATTAGGGTGTTTATGTTGTAGAAATAGGAGGAGTAAAAAGAAAATAGTAAAAGAAAATACTGAAAAGAGACAAAAGAGGTCAAGAAGAGACCCACAAGAAATTGAATTAGAAGAATTTAGAGAGAGCATGTATTTAGAGACTAAAAGAGATGATGAAAAAGAAACTGGTGTTTAATAAAGCAAAAAGACATTTGATTTCCTCCAAAGAAAAGGGGACTACATTTTTTGGGTTGGATTTTTGTGGTGATGATATATCACCAAAGGGGGGATTGCTGGAGCAGGGTTTTCTATTTAAACTCAAACTTCAGTTTATGTTTTATTTGTCATAATTAAAATTACTAAGAACTAATTATTAAATATTAATTGTTGTAGAGTGTTTTGACTAATCAACCTTACTAATGAAAGAATTACACGTGGGATGCAATTGTGTGGCTTAATTAATACGTGAACTAAGTTGGTGAGCAAATTAATTAAATATGTGTGGCTAAAAGTGATATCTGTTATGTGTTTGCGCTTTTAAATAATGTGCTTTAATGCTTCTTTATGTCGCAAATGGCTAGATAATTACATACACATAAGGGCATTAGTGGGGATTAACACTGTATAATCAATATGATGTAGTAACGATGTTTTGTGTTTCTTTTAATTAAGATTGTCCATTTTGGCCTATTGAGAAATGGCCGACTTCTACAGCCTGCATTTGAGTAGATGAAATATGAAAGAGGCCTCGCTGAATATGGTTGAAAACATGACCTCGGTCTCTGTCTGAGCTAAAAGTTATGAAAGGACAGCAGCTCTGGGCTTGTCGCCAGATATCCTTGAAGGAGAACAATTGTCACAAATGAACATTTTGATAAACTGGCGGTGGCTTCACTATAATTCCGGAGAAGAGCATCCATGGATGTTGCGGATTTAGTTTGAGCTTCCTTTTTCCGTGTTTTTATTTTTGAGATATTCGAGAGCGGAGATTTTTCTAAATGTTGCGAGTCAACATCCTTTCCTGCTCGCTCTGCTCAACGGACGTTTAGAGCTTGTTTGTAACTTTTAATATGTAAGTTTTAGTATAAATATTGTTAGACTAGAGAGGGTCTAAGGCCACTTCTTCCCGAACTTGTGCTCGAGAGGATCGATGCTGATTGAGAGGACGGCGACTCGGGAGACTTTACTGAGAGACCAGTCCTGACCTAAAATACGACATTTAGCTAGAATAGCTATCTATGAGAATAATGATTTTGCTATTGAATAACTTTCCATTTGAATTAATTTAGATAAAGTATCTTCTTGTTTGAATTCCAGTGTCGGGTGGTTATTTCTTTGTCATTTTTATTGAGATCTCAAATGTGTTTGAACTGTTTAAATCATGACTCGAGACAAATCAATTAGGTTGCATTGACCTCAGATTAGATGCAGATTGATTTAGGAGTTCTCTCGTATATTCAGTGAGGATAGAGTAATAGAATGAATGTTAGTGTGATGGGCCCCAGCGTATGGTGAGTGTATGTGCGTATGACTGAAATTACTCTGTCTGTGGAAGTAGGGAGAATTTATAAGCTCTGATCTGCAGCAACTATACTTAAAATGACCTTCTTGTTTGCAATACGAACACTAATTGGGACCCACAGGAACACGCGGTTGGGAATACCCGAACCTTTGCGAGTTACTCTGAAACTGTTGGGGTTGTTGATAGTTACTCTGACCTTGTTTATAGGTATTCTGGTCTCCACGTGGCGGGTAAGCCTGCTGTAAAAGAACCTTCGTCTTTAATTCTTTTGTTTTCTTGTCTGCTCTATCCTTCTCATCTTTATCCCTATTTTCGTAATACTGTGCAGTAGCCAGTATTTGCGCTGATGAGGAAACAGCCCAAGAACTCGCTGAATCTTTTAATTTCTTACACAACTCGGGACGCAAATTATGCACAAATTTATCAACAAATAACCGTTGACCACCTTCCGTACTCATGTCTTGACCACTGTGGTCGATAAATGTTTCTTCAAACCTGGTGAAGAAATCAGACACTGTTTCGTCTTTCTTTTGTCTGCATGCGGATAATTTATCCCAATTCAAACGCATCGCTGGCATTAACGTCTTCATGTAGGTAATAATTCTACCAGGGAGTTCTGCTACTAGGGGCTCAGGTTTCGCACCACCAACTTGTCTAGTGTCTGTAGCAGTGATATTAGCCCATGTGTCACCTAGTTCTGCAGCATGATCTGCATTACGAATCAACCCCCACAAAGGCTGCGGAACGACATTCCCGAACATATCTATGTCAGCTAGGTTCATGACACACGATTCTGCAGTCTGTGATAACTCCTTATAATATCCTGCGGGGTTTTTACGGGGGTCAGGCAATGTCTGCTTAAGGGCTAAAACTTCTGATCGCTTCCAAGGAACATGTACCCAAACACGCTGGAAATGAGCTGGCATAGCAGCAATACCGTTGACGGCGTCAGCCGCAACCGCGTCCTTCCATACCGGAGGGACTTCTCTCATAGGGTATTGTCTAACCTTCCTATCAGAGGAGTCACGTCCAAACAGTGACTGAGGAGGATCCTCGATCCTGAAAGACAATAATGTCGCAACTGCTTTCCCAACATCGGGACCCTCAATCGTACCTTTTCCAAATTCAGACCGTACATGACACAATTCCTGCGGGCTTAAGTCCAAACCATGATCTTCCAATTCCTCACAGAGGAATTCACACATTTTCTCGACAACGTATCTCTGTTTTGGTGCTTCCCATTGATGAAAAACATTTACAACATATTCTACATCATATTTTGAAGGAAAACAATCCATTTATATGCCATGCGGTCTAATACTTCTTTTTCTTCAGAACCTGGCAGCTGACTACGCAACTGCGTAGGTTGTGAACCAGGGGTCGTACTAGATGACCCAAAGAGAGGCAATATAAAACTAGTGACCGCACTAGCTATCCGTTGTCGTGTAGAAGGAGAAGTTGAGGCAAGAACAGGGGGAAAGACAGAGGGAAGAAAAACGGGTGCAGATACAGGTACAGGGGTCGTATGGGGAAGAGCGCCGAGGGAGGCAGCTGATGTACTAGATAAAGTCGCAGGAAGCGCAGAAGAGATAGGCAGCGAAACCGGCGGCCCATGAGAGGGCTGCGCCGTAGGCATAGGAGCCGGCTGAGGAGGAGCTGGCGGCCGCGGGAAAGCTTGCGGCAAGTTAACTAGAGGCCGTACATTTAAAGGCTGCGGAGGCGCTGTAGCGCTCTGCGCATACGGGGGTGGCGAACTCAGCAAATGTGACATTAGGGGATCTTTCTCCTTTTCTTCTGACGCACCTTGCTGAAGGGGCAGCAAAACTGGGTAGCATTTATCAATCACTAATTTACGTTGCCTGTGCAGCTGCTCATTCATCTGTTCTTCTTCATTATCTTTGAACTACAAGGCTGCTTGCATTATCGACATACCTTTCTCTCTTTTATTTTTCTTGGCTAATTTGATTTCTTTCTGCTTGGCTTCCTTTTGCCATAGGCGGAAAGAATCAAACATCGCCGGCCGGGCTTTCTTTTTAAATAATTTAACCTCTAAGTTATCTAGGATTTCTGTGTTGAAACTACCATTTTGGGGCCATTTTAAAACACCATCCTTCCTGGTGTATCGGATCCATACTTCATTATACGCAATGGGGCCCACGCCATGTTTCACTTAAAGCTCATACGTTGGAGTTCCAATTGGAGGAACCGGACACGAATCCTCTAATCGGGAGTCCCTATTACAACCCAAACAAAACAAATTTCCAAATATACTAGGACCAGGCATCGTCGCTCACTAGTCTGGTTTCAAACTTCAAAGGATTATCGAATACGATAGTCTCGTGAATACACGAGTCCTTCGGCTTTGGCACTTGCAAGTTCCAAATCAAAGCGATCCCGAAGGGATACCAAACCAAACTAAAGACTGGGAGACGCTCCACTTATACTTAACTGAGGTATCGCTGAGGTATCGATGACGTCACCAGAAGACTCGTTAAATCGTTTCGCTCTACCAAATCATCAAGGGTCCAAAACAGGGCGATAGTCAGGGCAGCAGTCCTTTGTAGCCGTCGGGACGCGGAGAACCTCGCAGTAAAGACTTTCGGACCACGTCGACATGCAGGGGTCGATGAAGTGGCGGCCTTCCTCCAAAATTTTCACACGAAGCTCCTCACAAACCTCTGGCTTGGACCGGTACCGCTGAAATCGCCCACATTGGGCGCCAACTGAAGTACTGGGTTTTTCAGAACCAACCCAGCGGTGCCAGGGGACACACCCGAAGACTTCGAGTTCTTCCTGTTTCGGACCACAGAAACACAGAGTCTTCTAGGTGAAGTCAAAGATCGTATTTATTGGCTGCAGACCAATCACAGGTACAACGCGATGTATGTTCTCAGGAGACTGCTCCCAACCAAAAACCAGTCTTTTCTTATATACAGAATATTACGCTCTGGGCAACACCGCCCCTCTTTTACAAGTGGTCGTTCACATATTTTCGCTTCAAAGAAAGAGCACAGTCATGATGATAATCCCACATTTCAGCTTGGTCAGCACATAATTATTTACCCAGCGAGGCTCAGAACCCTCATCAGATATCAGCAGACCCCAATAAAACGGACACCTCTTCCTCATAAAACAAGCCATAAAGTAGTAAACAGAGTCAGGTGTGAAAGGGATTAGTCAGAAGTCGCGTGGGATACACGACTTTATGATGTGTTGGGCCCTGATGCTAATCTCATAAGGCCGCAGTAAAAGGAACCGGCCGGGCAGGATTGACCTCGGGCAGTGGAGTCAGTTTGCATAGGTCACAAAGAAGTCAAAGAAAGATTGCGTGTCCTTTAGGCCTAGGCATGGCCTCAAAAAGCAGCCTATGTGAGGGCAACCACAAAATGGTTACCCTTTTAAAATGGAACCCGAGGGTTCGACATGTTGTATCGTATACACGGTCAATTCATCGGTGACATATGACGAAAACACTCATACATACCGCATTAGTCATTTGCGGTTCGCGGATACCAAAATCGGCAGGGTAGGACCATGCTACCAACATGGTTCCGAAATTTACAGTACCACACAATACGCCCTCCAGCTGAGCCGCAAAGAATCTGACAGTTTCTTCTGGAGGCCACGGACTACCACCTCGGTGGCGCTGCGGTCTCGATTTTTGTAGCAGCCATCCGCCCACTCACTTCTCCGGCAATCAGCTCCCGGCAGCACCAGAACGGGACACACACCTCCTCCGCAGGAGCATGCTCAGCGCCGGGAGTCGGCTCGTCAGATATCGCACACATTGGGCTGTGTTGGGAAGAATTTTAGCACAGTAAATACTCGCCAGTTGTATGGATTGTTAAAGGATGGTGTCTCAGCCGGCGGAGCTCGCCTAGCTAGCGGCCATTTCACAGCTCGGCCGGCCATACCCCCAATATAAAAATAATATTGATTTGGCTCACAGATGCCATTTTCCTAGTCAGTGTTTTTCAAACGAGAAATACTTGCTTCATCCACTTGGCAACATGTGCAAAGATGTGGGCTTCTACCTAATCTGTATTAAATCAGAGCGGTTTATTTGTGTGATGAGTTTAGCTCCGTATGAGGCGATCAGATTCCTTTGGATGCAGAGCTTAATGTGAGCAGGAGGTTGTCATGGGGACGCCCACATTCATTTTCGTAGAAAGGGCATGTTTTTATCATCAGACTATGAATCAGAGCAAGAGAGAGAAAGGCAGCAAAAGGAGGAAAATGGAGGAAGACAACGGCAGGAAAACAGTGACAAAGCAAAGATGAGCGGAGCCTGCGGGAAATAAAGAGACTTAAAGTATTGGGTGGTGGAAGCTTGAGGCAGGAGGCGGAGCCAAGGCAAGATTTACACTAAAAAGCCATATTGTAAAATAACTTAGACCTGACTTAATTCAAAGATCCTATCAATTATAAGAAGTTAATAAGAGGAGCTACAATGTAGGTAAGCTGAGAAGAAAAGAAAAGGACAGAGCCAGCAGAGAGCTGGGTGGGCAGTCAAAGAATCATGAAGGTATGATAAGGGTCTCAGCATTCATTCCATGTTTTATATTCTGCTTTAGGATTTCTTTTTAGAGAAATAATCATTCCCAAGGAATCAAAATGTGTCACCGCCTCAAGCCACTATTAATCCCACTTTGTCAAATGGATATTTCCTGACTGTGACTTCTACATATAACAGGGGGATCTTTTATTAAATTAAATAGAATTGAATTACAAGGCAGGAAAGAAGCGAGTTCCATCGAGTATCAGAGAGTGAGGAATAACATCTACTCACAAGAGGGATTAAGGGCCATATGTATGAAACAAAATTTTACTCGCAAACGCTGCGAATCGCAAAAAACAGCGTTTGCGACTAAAAATTTGCTAAACGCGATGTATGAGACATTCTGGCATCGCAAAAATAAGGAGTCGCTAAAATATCGATTACTCATACTGTGAACCAAAAAATCTGCGGATATTAGTGCAAATTCCAAATTTGCGATTTTCCTTTTGCGAAAATCGCAATTTGAAAATTTGCATTTTTAGAAATCGCAATGAAATGTATGAAAGAATCGCAAATTGCGATTTTGCCAAATTCGTAATTTTGAGAATCGCAATTACCACCAAGTCTGAGCAGGTGGTAACAAGGTGCAAACTATTTAAGGTGGCCCACAATGCAACAGATTTTTCCACAATGGCTGGGCTGTATGTGATAGCCAGGAGGCTGCGACTCAGCGCTGCTGCACAGAGGAGGAGACGCCAGGAGAGGATCTTGTGTGCGCGCATAACCCTGTTTCAGCGGACTGAGGAGGAGACCCATACAAACTACAGGCTGGATGAAGAGAGCATTCTTGATTTAATTGAGGAGCTCAAACCTATCCTTGAACACCGCACACACAGGACACACACCATCCCCACCCACATCCAGGTCCTGTGCTCACTGCACCTCTTGGCATCAGGTAGCTTCCACGGGGTGATAGCCTCAGCAGGAGGGGTCTCACAGAGTGCATTGTCGCGCTTTTTCCAGGCGTTCCTTGATGCCACGCTCCAGAGGTTGCATCACCACATCCACTTCCCCAGCACACCACAGGCACTAGACCAGACCAAGCAGGAGTTCTATCAAATAGCACAATTTCCCCACGTCATTGGATGCATAGATGGGACACATGTCACCATATCCCCCCCTTCACAGAACAAGTATGTGTTCAGGAATCGCAAATCCTACCATTCCCTGAACATACAGGTGGTGTGTAATGCCAAGCACATCATCACCGACATTGTTGCAAAATACCCAGGCAGCATGCACAACGCTTTCATCTTCCGCCACAGTGGGATACACCGTCAACTCACAAGTGGGGAGTTTGGTGAGGGATACCTACTAGGTAAAATGCATTTGTACAAAGGACACACTAGTAAAGGATAGCATTGGCAGGACAGTGTTTAACCATATTCCTCCCACCCCACAGGTGACAGTGCATATGCGGTCCATGATTTCCATTCTGACTCCCTACCTGAATCCTGCCAACGCTGGGAAGCGGAGGTACAACAGTGCCCACATAGCAACCAGATGTACCATTGAGCGGACCTTCTGGATGCTCAAGAGCAGATTCAGATGCGTACATAAGAGTGGAGGGGCACTACAATACAGCCCCCAGACCTGTTGCAAGATAGTGGTAGCATGTGCCATGCTGCACAACATCGCCACCAGGAAAGGCACCCCAGTGGAGCTAAGTGAATCGGATTCATCCGATGATGAGGGGCGCGCCAGGACGCATGCCAGCCGGTGTAATTGGTGCAGCTGCTGGGCGCCAGAGGCGAGATGAGATTACACACAACTATTTCTAGGTAAGAATATATGACAAAATGCTAAATATCAGTTGTGAGACTGTGTTTTATTTCCTTAACTTCAGGATAAATGACGGCACACAGCCTGTGTACCACACAATGTATCGTCCAATGCACAGCACATGTTATTAACACAGTGCGATTGTACATTCAGGAGCAAGTGTCCATGTAAACTGGGTTGAGGCACCCATCTCCTGGTCAAAGTTAGTGCACCTCAAGTGCAGCGCTGTCATGTCAGAGCCCCTGGCAGGGGGTGCACAGTGCCCTCCTCACATGTCCCAGTAGCCCTACTGTGATGCCCACTATGATGCCTATCCGGGGGGGACGGGGAGGGGGTGATGCTGCTCCTGCCTGATTGTGCATCCTCATCTGTTGGAGTGAGGACTCCTGGTCCAGTAGTGCGAGCTGCCCGCAGCTCATCCACAGCAGATGTGATCTGTACCAGGGCCCTTGCCACGTCCTGGCTGTTGTGTGCCACCTCACGCTGCATACATATGCTTCGCCTTGACAGCACATTTGTTGCTGAGGACAGCCGGTTAACTGCCCGTGTGTAAAGATCTAGGCGCTGCATCTCCCCATGCCTAGCAGCACGATCTGCCTTCAGTTCCGCACAGAGTGCCTCCAGGGCAACCTTCATGCCTATGAAGCCAGCCCTGATCTCCCTCTGTAATGACCTTATGTTTTTCGCCTGCAGGTGCTGTACCTTCAAAATGTGCCCCTCCAGCCCGCCGAAGACTGTGTCCTCTCCTGGGGCTGCTCCACTGGTGGATGCACGTGCCCTGTGCCTTGATGGAACTGGCGGGATCGGATCAGCACGGTGTTGTGGCTCTGGCTGTGCTGGGACTGGTTGGACATCGCCATCGGTGTCCTGGCCTTCATCCTCCAATGGGGTCAGTGGTGGCATTACAATCCACCTGCGGCGTTTTGGAGGGATTACTGGGCTGTCCTCCTCCTCCATTTCATTCTCTTGCCCTGGTGCCTCTGGGTTAGGGGATTCGTCCTCTCCTCCTCTGACTATTTCCTGTGTTTCTGATGGTGCTGTGGACGTAAAGGCACACATTAATGTTCTGTCCTGACTTGCAATTGTCATGCATTAAATTTCACTGTTTGGGATTACATGGGTCCTGTCTGTCTGTATTTTGCCTTTCCTGATGCGCATATGTCAGTCATAAGCTTTTATTCGATATGCAAGATATCTTGTAAGCACATTAAAAAATAAAATTATTACAATGTACACAATGAAACAAAAGCTACAAGAAGCCAGTATGAAATTCGTAAAAAGATAAAAGGACATGAAATGCCCGTTAATAAATTAGCTAAAAAGGAATTAAACAGCTACTGACAATCTCTTACAACGAATAAGCCAAAACCACTTTAAAAATTTTACAATTCCACACACTAAAGGGGGGGAAGTGTCCGTGGTTAGGATACGCAAGGCTTCAAGGTGGCTACGTGTGCCCATATTTCGACAGAGGGGTTTCTACCAGGAACTCCTAGGCCTTGCATAATCCGGGCATACAAATAAGACATGCGCAATGGACTCAACCCTGCTTGGGCAACATGCACAGTTGGGAGAAATACGGGCCGCTGGTGACCAACTCGATACCACTGCACCTAGGGGGAGGGATCCAACTCTAAATTTAAAATAAAGGGCTCGGTCAAAGGGGAGAGTAATCAAGTCCAGGTAGGGTTCAAAAGCCACAATGTCTTTAATTTGCAAAAAGGCGACAGTGGACTTGCAGTGGTTAGAGTTTGTAATTAGACGCTCCGCACACCATTTCCAATAAAGCGCCTTAACAACTTCTTTTGGAGGGTCTGAACGTGATGACCAACAGCCTCCTAGACCGATCTTCTCCAAAAGCTTTTTGGTTTCTCTTAGCCACTTTATCTTAGCCCAACCCCCCAGACTCATTATTTCCCCCAGGGCATCAGCATAGGAATTTAGATCTTCACCCCTCCAGATTCGTGTCCATAGCAAGAGCGGGCGAAGCTGGGCCTGGTCTTTAATGTTTTTACAGCCCGTGTCCAACCGCACTGGTACAGATGGTGTGCTCAGGGGCACGGAGATAAAGGATTTCAATAGCTTGCTCTCCGCTGTCTCTAGGGCGTTCAAACGGCAGTGGCCCCACAGTTCTGCCCCGTACAAGGCTGATGACACTACTTTAGCCTTGTAGATATCAATTACTGGGGTAAGTGATCTCCTAGGAGAGGCCTTGAACTCCCTCATGAGAGCACCTCCCACTCTCCTATGATTGAGGACCATTTTATCAATATGATTAGCCCAAGACATCCTATCCGTGATCCGAATACCGAGGTAATCGAATTCGGCTACTTTCTCTAGGGGGATCGAGTTAAGTGTGGGTGGACGGCCCAATTTCTTAGGAGGATTTAGGACTAGATATTTTGTTTTGTCCACATTTATTGTTAATCCTCTTGCAGCACAGAACTCCTGAAAGCGCGTTAGTAATTTCTGGAGGCCTTGAGGGGTCTTCGAAATCAGGAGCGTGTCGTCCGCAAAAAGCAGGGTGGGGATACGGACTCCTCCGAGACAGGGGGCGTCGGCTGGTTCTTGTTGTAGATGTTTTACCACCCCGTTCACATATAGTGAAAATAGGGTGGGTGCCAAGACACAGCCCTGTCTTACGCCCCTGGACACTGGAATCTTCTCAGTGAGTTCTCCGTTTTTACCCCAACGGACCTGAGCAAAGGTATGGGCGTGAAGGCTAATGAGAAGGGACAAGATGTAAGGGGGTAATCCCAACTCATAGAGTACCCTCCAAAGATCTTCCCGGGGGACTAGGTCAAAGGCAGTCTTCAGGTCTAGAAAGGCCAAGTAAAGACTACCCTTGCCCAGTTCCACCACCTTCCACCCCAGTAGAACCAGCCTGAACACCTGCTCTATTGTCCCCATTCCAACCCGAAAACCTGCCTGAAAGTCTGATAGGATTTTGTTCTCCTCCACCCAGTGGAGAATCCTTCCAAGGATAGCTTTACCAGCTATCTTTTGGGTGGAGTCAATCAGACTTATAGGTCGGTAGTTCCCCGGTGTTTCCCTGCACCCTTTTTTATAAATCGGGACCACCACCGCCCCTTTCCAGGATTCTGGCACTGTCCCTCCCATCATGATGTCATTTAGTAGAGCTGCTATGACCCGTGCCCATTCCGCTGGATATGCCCTCATAAGGTCCCCCGGGAGGCCATCAGGGCCCGCTGCCTTGCGAGGGGCTACCCACCCTATAACCCCCTCAATCTCTAACGGAGTGAAGAGATCATAGGCATGAGGTTCAATTGTTCGTGTGAAGTCCATCCCCACATTACGATCCCCATCTAGAGGGAGGTATAGGGACCCAAAATGCTTTACCCAGCTTTGAGGCGGGATGTTACAGGGTCTCACAAGTGCATCGGGGTTTTTCCGTGTACTTATAAGATGCCAAAATGCCCTTGAGTCCCTAATTTTACTGGCCTGGAGCAGGTCTTCCCAGTATTTATCTTCCCACTCCCTCCTGGCAAGTTTAAGGGACTTATTGTAGGCCTTCCTTGCTTCCTGTATCACACTACGGGACTTGACTTTGAGCGCCTCAACTAGCTTAGCCTTGTAAACCCTACATGTTTGGGTATACCAACCATCGACTGGTTTTTTAGAGTGTTTGTTACCCAACTTGTTATGGTATAATGTAAAGACGTTAGTTAAGGCTTCTACCAGGGAGACAAAGAGCCCACTCACTCTACCCACCCCTTCTGAGGAGATTCCAAGGTTTGATACCGCGTGGTTTAGGTGAAATTGTATTTCTTCTACCTTTGCCTCTGATAAAACCAATTTGGCCCATTTTATTCGTCTACCACAAGGGGAGACTTCAGAGTCATCCGGAGGTGCGGCTACCCGATTTATATTATCCTTACTTGAATGTCGCCACCACTGGACCATACTTAAAGAAAGCAAGTTGTGGTCACTTTCAGTCGAGGGGACCACCTGCATGTCCCTTACATAAGGCCATAGGTATACGTCTACTAAAAAATAATCTAACCTAGAGGTATGTCCTGGCCTATTATACGTGTGGGCACCCAACCTATCGGAGGATGTCCTCCCATTTGCTGCCCTTAAGTTGAATTCAAGGCTCAGGGAGTATAACTGGAGCGCCACTTCTGTCCACCTTCTAATCGGTGGGATTTCCAGGGCCGGAATCCCCCACCTGGTATCCTCCTCTTCTTGGTCGAGGGAAACGTCCGAGCCCAAAGGCTCGAACGTACAGTTCATATCACCAGCAACCAATGTACGAGACTTATATGGGGTATTGTTTAGCAAGGTCTCGAGGAGAGATATTACAGGAGACTTTCTCCCGCCCACGGTTCCCCGGGCATAAACATTATAAACATTTAAGACAACTCTTCCCCTTTGATCTATTAGGGTGATGTTTTGTATGTCAGGGGAACCTGTGGGGAACTCCATGATTCTACAATCTAGAGAAGCCGCGACCCAAATGAGGAGGCCACCCGCTGGACGCCCTCTCCCTGAATCCGAAACCTGCGCAGGAGAGGAATAGGAAGAAAAGCCCACCCTATGGACCGGTACACAGCTCCATGTCTCTTGGAAAAGGCACAGGGAGTGCTCATCAACCGAAGCAATAAAATCCGGTAGAGCCAGTTTTCTTGCGATCCCTGCGACATTCCAGCTGAAAACCTTAAGGACTAGGTCCGACACAGCTGGAGTGTCGCAGGGCGCCGGAATGCCCCTGCCTGTGGGCCTCCTCGGAGGAATGTGAGGGGAGCGGGGATCATGCAGGGTGGATATAGAGTCGCCTATCCCACTTGTAGGATTTCTTTTGCTAAGTAATACTTCCGCTGAATCTGCTCTATACCCAATTTCCAGTCAGATAGGTCCTGCTGTCCACAAATGGTTCTCCCTAATATCCCCTGAAACCCCAGCCCAGTTCTGGCCAAGAGCAGGGGGACTTAAACTTCCTCCAGTAGAGTCAACAATTTGCCTGGGGTAAAAGTAGGAAAGATCTACCACTTTAACCCCCGGAGCCCCCATACTTTTAATAGGGGTGCAAATCGATGGTACTACTCTTGGGTCTTGGAAATTTATAATTATACAATCCCCCTCCTGCATTTTTTTCCCCTGCCCTACCCAGTCCACTCTGCGGACACTTAAGATAATGCCATCCACACCCAGCGGGATTGGCTTGTTTGCCTTCAGCCAGTGGATACACTTATTCTTAAGTGATTGATGATTTTCCAACTGGCCTTCCTTTAGAGGGGGCACATTGACCATGACTGCAACAAAAGGTTGACAGTCTGGTGGGAGGTTTACTGGGGGGATCCGTCGTACTGGCTTACTGGAGGCCAGTGAAGGGGTAGATATAGTGGTAGGATGGGGAGCAGGCCTAGGGGCTTTCTCTAGCGCTAACCTGTTAAAATTACTACATGCCCCTGGTTTTTGGGAGACTTCCAATTTGCCACTAGCTATCTGTGGCTGCTTTTGTTGGAGAGGCTTAGGCTTATTTTTATCAGGCTCTATGTGGGTTGATGAACCCTTTTGCTGTGGTCCTGCTTTGGGACGGGGGGGAGATATGGGAGCTGGAATTAAAGGACTATTAGAAACACCCTTGTTAAGACATATTGGGTGCTTAGGGTCTCTCTGAGGTAAGGGCTCGTTCCCATTTGCACCCAAGTCCTTGTTTTCAGTCACTCTAATTATTTGTTTAACTGTTGTTTTAAGTGAATGAAAGCCGTCAAGGGTTGATTGCTCAAGTTTGTCTATCCTTTCCCCGAGACCTTTAACTTGTGTTAGCAACGGATTCAAGAGGCTGTAGACCTTCTCAAAAAAAATTTCAGCCGTTGCTAAGTCAAGGAGCTTTAAAGGCTTGACAGTATTTGCGTCTGGGTATAACTCCTCGGAAGGATTCAAAACATCCCCAACTATGTCAGATTCATTCGCTATAGCCTTACCCCTTGTGGTTCTCATACCAGCTCCAGAAGGCTTTCTTAAGCTTTGGTAAAGAGCGGCCTGTCTCACTAGGCAACCCTTTTTACGTTTTCGAACCTTTTTGCTTAGGGGCCTATTCTCCTGTCTAATGATTGGAGTTTGGGAGTTATTGGGAGACCTAACTAGCTCCCCTTCTGGTAGAGCTAAGGGCGAAGTGAGCGGTGTTGAGGGCTCCAGATCACTGATAACTTCGCTTGGGAGATTAGTGAATGATGATGTGGACAGCTTACCAAGGCCATCATCCTCCGCTGTGACTATAGGAAAAAGAGCAGCCAAATTTTCTAGCCTACCTATATTTTGCTCTATGCCAACCAACTGGGGGGGGTCTATGGAAACACTAGGCACACTAGGAGGAGAAACGGATTGGACCTGGGGACTGGCCGGTATAAATGATTGAGCGTCGACCCCCAGGGATGAACGTCTTGAGGGGAGGTAAACCTCAGATAAACGCCGCTCAGACATGGCAATCTCCTTTTCAATCACCGCCGCCACCCTGGTGATAAAACGGTCCATAGTCCCTATAATGGGGCTTGCCGCATTTGGCCCCCTTGCGCCTTCGTTCCTTAACAACTTTCCAGAACGAGTAGACATAGTTTTCCGGATACAGAGCGGGGGTATGTACTCACAGTTACTGAAGAGGAAAGGGACGTGGCCCAGCCCAGCCTCCTTCGGCCTCTGACGGCCACAGACGGCCCGCCCTCTGCCCGGGCTCAGCCCGGCGCCGCCCGCGCGCGCGTCCCGCGACGCTGGGGGAGCTTCTGCTTTTCAAGCGCCTCCGGGCGCGCTGATGGCGGAAGTAGAGTGAGAAGCAGCGGTCCCACTCAGGAAGTAGAGTGAGAAGCAGGGGCTCACGGGAGATGTAGTTTTCCCTTTGTGGCAGCGATGTCCAGCGGCGAGGGAGCAGCGAGGGAGACACACAGCACAAGCACCCGGGACAGCGGTCCCACTCAGGTCAGTCCAGCGAGTCCAGCGAGTCCACGCAGGCCTTGGCGCTACAACAATGCCCCCAGCTCCACCGGGGGAGCTTCTGCTTTTCAATCGCCTCCGGGCGCGCTGATGGCGGAAGTAGAGTGAGAAGCAGGGGCTCACGGGAGATGTAGTTTTCCCTTTGTGGCAGCGATGTCCAGCGGCGAGGGAGCAGCGAGGGAGACACACAGCACAAGCACCCGGGACAGCGGTCCCACTCAGGTCAGTCCAGCGAGTCCACGCAGGCCTTGGCGCTACAACAATGCCCCCAGCTCCACCGGGGGAGCTTCTGCTTTTCAAGCGCCTCCGGGCGCGCTGATGGCGGAAGTAGAGTGAGAAGCAGGGGCTCACGGGAGATGTAGTTTTCCCTTTGTGGCAGCGATGTCCAGCGGCGAGGGAGCAGCAAGGGAGACACACAGCACAAGCACCCGGGACAGCGGTCCCACTCAGGTCAGTCCAGCGAGTCCACGCAGGCCTTGGCGCTACAACAATGCCCCCATATGCTGTTAGGGACTGGCTGGGTGTAAATGCACCACTGTAATGTGCATGTGACTACATCTCCCATAATGCATGCTGTGTGTGCTTGGGTACCTGCACTGGAGTTTTAGTTTTGCTCTGCCCATGGGTCGCTACTGCGTGTGTGGGGGTATTTGTTGGATATCAGGGGTGTGATGGCATGCTTCTTACCTTGTCTTGGTGCCGGGGGGTCAGAGCTGTCCAGGTCAGACACGCCCATAACACTGGTAGCAGGGTCCCCTCAACCAGTTCCTCAAGTGGTGTGGAGTCAGTGACGGTAGAGGTCCCAGCACCAGTCTTCTTTGCTTGCTCCAACCTGGCAGCCACCTTCTCCTTGGAGTGCTGGCGCATATCATACCAGCGCTTTCTTGGATCTTCCACGCTCCTGTGGGTGACGCCAACTGCATTGAGTTTGCGCTGGATGTCAGGCAAGATCCTACGCTTGCGTGTCTCCGGCACCCGCAGGGACTTTTTGCCAAGGAGCAGTGTGTGGCTTATCACCATTTCCTGTATCAGGACCTCCAGTTCAGTTTCAGAAAACTTATGTTTTCTGTTCCTGGGTGTTTCCCCCTGCTGCTGTTTGTCCTGGCTGGCTATGTCTCCAGTGTCTGCCATTGGTTCTTGCACTGCAGAGTTCCCTCACCTCCACTCCTTCTCTCTCACTGTGCTTCAGAAACTCAGGTGCAGCATGGGTAGTCACACTTCCTGGTTGTGATGTCATCATGCTGCACCTGAGTTTTCGATTGTCTAATTTGCGAATTTCGCAATATTGCGATTTTTTGGGATAAGGAATCGCTATTTGAAATGTCGTAATGAAATAGCGATTTTTATGGAATCGCTATTGTATTGTGATTTTTTTACATCCCGTTTTGTGATTCTCAACTTGCGATTCGCTAAAAATCACAAATTGAGAATCGCTAAAGGGGGGTTTGATACATATGGCCCATAAACAATCATTGGCTTTTTGCTGTTTCCATGTGTGCTGCACAAAGCAGAACACATGGAAACAGCAAAAACAAGGAGAAATAAAGCATTACTTCTCGTTTTGCATGTTTAAGACCAGGTTTTCCCTAGTCCTAATTTTGGCGCTGCCTCCTATTTACATCACCCTTGTAAATAGGGGGCAGCTTCAAAATCAATGGGTGTTGGGGTGGAAAGCCCACGGCAACATCCATTGCCCTTCCCTTTCACGCTAAGTACAGCGTGAAAGGGTACCTTTTTTCCAAAGCAGCATTAAGCCACGTTGTGGCTTCAGACCGCCTTGTAAATAAGGCAAAGTCCCTATCACCAGGGGCTTGTAAATATGCCCCTATGTTCAGGAAAGTCTCCCTTGCTACACATAAACAAACATTTAAAAAAATGAAATTTTGTAACTTCTATGTGTGCTGCATTAAGCAGCACACACAAAAGTTACAAAACGCCATTTTAAGGGAGACCTTCCTGCAAATAAACAATCTTCCCCACAATGCAGACACCCTTGCACAATGGTGCAAGAGTGCCTGCTTTGGTGCTAGGCTGCTAAATTTAGCACCAGCACATTGTTGTAAATATGGTGCAGACCTGCATTTCTAAAATGACGGAGCGTTTCGTTAGCCTTCTTGGCTTAAATACACGCTTTGCCACGTTATTGTGAATATGCCCCAAAGTGCGTCATCACTATACCCCAACAATGCAGGGAAGGGGGAATTGGGGAGGATGGGGCAGGGAAGGGAGGCTATCCTCCAGGAATGGCTCCAATAAACTGTTGCATCATGTGGTTGATAAGTCCGAGGTGGTGGAACTGTCCTGTGGTCCCTGGAGGGAAGCAAATAGACTATCCCAGCTCGCCACGATGGGCTACTTCTGCAGCCTCCTCGGCTCTTCCTGCACAAGTGCTGTTGTTTTGGCCTTGCCCCACTTAAGAGTTTCTGCCTGCTAATGCCCATCACTTGGCAGCGATAGTCCTTTCATTTAAGGCATGACAGAGAGTGGACGATAGCAGTGTGTTAAGAAAATAAATGTTTCAATCTTTGCGCATGTGGCTCTATCCCATTACAAACGTATGCCATCTGCCACACATCATAGAGTCACAGAGGTCTTTTCACTATTGCTGGAGGGTTCTAGGCTTTTCAAAAGGACCACTACCTTCACTTTGCAGAACATGGGACAGTTCTTTTACGATGGCTACAGAATAATAGGCAAATTAACAACAATAGGGTCTGCATGCGCTTAAAGCATCAGTGCCCTTTCAACAATTTTACTTGGATCCCCAATCCTACCACGTGTTTGCTTCAGGATTCACTACTCCCTACAGGACCCTGAAAATGTGTGGTTTCCTGTATTCCTATAGGCAAATCCACAACTATTTGTAAAAAGCAAAAAAAAATCCAGGCCTTGTAGAAACTACAGGAGGTCTCCCTTCGTAATTGTACGGATGTAAAGTTTCAGCTTATAACATTTACAAATAGAATTGAGGAGAAAAGATGTAGGTGGATTTTTTGGAAGTAGACTGGGTTAAACAGCAGAGGTTGTATGAAAGAACCCCACATGCATTCACCCCGCATGCCTTGCAATGCAGTCACTACCCCGACTGCGACGTTACCATGCATTACTTTATCATGCAGGTCGTTACAATGACTTGCCTTAGGTGGCGCTGGGCTTTGGAATAGTGTAAATTGCTGTTCCAACTCGACTCCACCCAACAGTATGGATGGTGTTGAACTTAAAATTCCAACACCAGTCCAACAAATCGCCTCCTAAAGCAAGTCATTATAACAACTTGCGGGTTAAAGGAACGCGTGGTGACATGGCAGTCAGGATAGTGACTGCTTTGTTATTGTTGGTCGTTGTGACTGAGGGGTAAAGGATTTTTCCTGCATAAGGCTTTGTTGGCTGTAATGCCCATGCAGAAAAACAGTGTGGCTTCTGATGATATTCTCAACCTCAGCCCTCTGAAAGCATTTAATCATATGCATTATTTAAATATTTCACGCAATCCCGGGAGTACTTGAGGAATGAAGAATTACTGAGGCTGATAATTGGTTGCCCCGTGGCAGGGTTTGTGCACTCTTTTCTATTAGGGAGTATTGGGTTGTATTTTGTTATGTCAGCTTATGGCAGGTGCAGCGTGATCTCCTGTCTGTGCATGGTGACTTATTCTTCCCCTTCCAAGTCTGAACTGATGTATCAGCGAGCATGATGCCTAGGTCACAGAGGAAGACCCTCTGGGAAGGGGGGTTGCAGGAGAGTCAAGGGTAGGGTTTTTGGAGGGAGATGTAGCTAAGGAATGCGTAGTGGTTGTGGATGTGTGTGTGTGTTTTTCCCCTATTCCCTGTGTCAGTCCCCTGAGTGTGCGTGCGTGTTTGTTTGGACTTTGTCTTAGCTTGATGTGTGCTGTTTCTGGCTGCTGGGATGTGTGCATGTGCCTGTGTAAGTGTGCTTTGGGCAGGTAGGTCAGTCTGGACTGAGGATGGGGCAGATGTAGGAGGGGTGAGGGACACTGTTGCCATCAGTGAGGAGGCCATGGACTGATTTGTCCGCTGTAGGTCAGATATGTTTGATGATATGCCCTCCATGTATGACACCAATTGAGTCAATAGACTGGTATGTGCATGGAAGACACTCAGCATGGATGTCTGCGCCACATGTAACTGTTTCAGCAAGTCCACAAACTCCACACTCAGGGCAGCAGGTGTGACAGATGCAGGGGGTGCGATGCCTGGACCAAAGGATACAGGCATGCTCCCTCACACTGGAGTGTCCATAGACCTTTGGAATGGGAGCAGCTGGGAGGGTGGAGGTGGTGGTGATGGCGGGGACAGACTCTGTGGGTGCGGCCTCCACTCTGGTAACACCCACCACCACAAGGGAGTCATCAGAGGAGCTGGATGGTTCATCAGCTTATGATGATGTGTTTTAACGGGCATCAGTGTGGCTCCCCTCACCCTCTGTGCCACTGGGTCCCTCATCTTCCTCCCTGTCTGGCTAGCCGCTTCACCCTGGTCTGTGGAACTCTCTCCTCCAGTTGCCGTAGATGATGCTGTGAACAAGGAGGGGAAACAGAATCACATCAGTCATCTGCATATACTTGACACAAGATTTCTTTTCACAACACACCACAGAGCAAGGCCTTGCATAATGTCAAAGCCACTATTCCTCTACATTACTCATATGTAAATAGGTCACTTGTCAGTCTGTCAGTGAATCGTGGTTACCAAACACATGATGGCAATGGAAACATCTGTTAGATGTATCTCTAATTAAACTATGTAAATGGCCAACAGGGCACTGTCTTGCCTGTTGTCTGATCTGTAATGCTCCTGAGTGTCATGGCTTCTCACAAACATGTCCCATCTCATGCAAGGGAGTCTGGAAGTGGGCATCCAAATGGGATGGACAAATTCCTAAGTTTATATGATGAACATACTCCCATCCCCAGTAACCATGGTGGGCTCATGTTGTGAACTCCAATGCTAAAATGGTCTGCATGCAGGAAAACTGACAAGTTCAAAACTGCAACTTAAACTTTTTCATGTGGCACACTATGCTACAGTCCTGTCTGCCTAAACTGACTCTTGTTTCCGGGGCAGTGAATCAAGATTTAACAGTCAGCACCAGGTCACACTCATGTATACACTGTGCAAGTAACATCTGTAGTGCTCAAGTATACATGTCCCCTAATTGCTACGTAGCATTCAAACACTTTGACAAGCCCACGTTGTTTTACTGAGACCTTGGAGTATATGAAGTCTCAAATCTCAATACAGGAACATTTTACAAACTACCAAAAACAAAGTAATGCAGCATACAAATATATGTTTAAGCCACCAATATGCACAGTCAAGGGATGACACACACATGATTAGTCCTGTGTATCTGAGCCAATTGACATACATGAGATTTCTGTCCATATCGGATACATTGGCCCATGTGTCATCAAAATCGCTCGCCCTGTACACACTGACACAGAGTCAGACAAATGAATCTTCATTTGCAATGGTTACAGTGTTGCCTGACACACAAAAATGGGATCTGACAGTGTCTCTGATGGCCTGACTTGGCATACCTGTCCTTGGTCCATGTGAAACATGGGATTAGTGTGAATATGAGGCTGTTTACCATGCATTATTTAAGCTGATCCAGTTCATTTGTCTGAGCCATCAACATTCCTCTTACCTGCTGCACATGTGTATTTCTGTCACAAACCTGTGTTTACCCAGATCAGCTAATCTTCCATTTAGGTACGTACAACACAGAGTGCAGCTCATATTTCTGTCAAGTTGTTGACACATGTCAGACAATCACATCACTCATGATGGTCAACTCAATGCACCTGTTGTACATGGTACTGTACACAGCGACCTTGATCTACAGCAAATACACAGGAGTCTAGTGACACATGTCACAGATGGAAAGGGACACACCTGGGCATCAGATGACAATGGGGCATCTTTACATTTTGGCACACGAGTGTTGTCTCAGCAGACACACGACTTGTCAGAGTGTTACCAGCCTGAGAGAGTGCAACATGCATGTCAGGATCCTTGTTTATTCTTCACAAGGATTGAAATAACTCACCAGGACCCTGCTATTTATGAATTACGTCATTTCTCTATGGTAGGTGAGGCTTCCTCTTCCTTTGTCCCTCTCCTTGTTCTTTACGTCTTACCTCTTTCTTTTGTGTATATATTTTTGTTCACTACATCTTTCGCTCCTTTTCTTTTCTTTTATTATTTGAATACTAAATGTTTTTTACTGGATTGACCGTGCAATTTGGTTTGGACAATCAATTGAACCAACATGCTGCTCGGGGTACCTCAAGTGAATGCTCAAAGTCCTAATAAAATACAGTGATCAATAGATTTGAATATACCCCATATCTGGAACTACTTTCCATATATCTTAGTAAAAATGTCGTTCTGTCTTGTTGATGTTCTTAGGGTGTTTATATTTATGTATCAGTGTTTTTATAATTGTATATGTATTGGTGTATAGATGTTATTTATATGTATATATCTCTCTGTTCATTGTTTGACAGCCCTGAAGAAGTCCTGTTTCAGGACGAAACGCGTCGGCTGGACTGTACACTAAATCACACTAATGGATTGATTATGTACTTTGGAATTTCTATTTAAATGAAAATTAAAAATGTTCATAAAAAATTACCTTTGAAGAAAATTGTTAATTACATAGGACTTTCTCATTTTCATATTGTGTATGTGGTGCACCTTTGGTTCTTTGTTATATACTCTGATTCCCACGGGAATAGGCATTGTTACGGTGGGTGCCACAGAGTGTGCACACGTCTTTCCCTAATATACAGGGCCCTGATAGGGAGAGTAATAGAAGGTTAGGTGCTGGCCAAGTGAAGGTTCCACTGTGAGTGTTTGTCTTCCATGCATGTCAGACATAGTTCAACTAACTGGCTCAAACTCACCCCCTCCTTGCTGCTGTCTGGCCTTCAACTGCCCATTCAGGTCAGGGAAGACCACTGTGAGTATCTGGAGCATGTGGGGGGTCAAGGTCCGTTGTCCGCCCCTTTTTCGTGGAGGTGACAGCTTCAGCTGGACTCTTGCAATCCTCCGGGTCCAGCCATGGAGGTCCTGCCACCTCTTCTGGCAGTAGCGGATGTGGCGTTTGAGGAGCTCCACAGATCTCACAGCCCGGACGATGGTCAGCCAAATTTCCTGCTTCTGATGGGTGTCGACCTGTAAGGATGACATGGTGACACATCATTACTACACATGCTACATGTTTGTTTATCACACACGTGGACATTTAGGTCATTGGTAATAGGGCAGAGGATGTATTAAGTAAGTTCAAGTATCAGCAGGGGCAGTTGTCCTGTGTGCATGCCAGCCTTAACAACATGAGTACAGTGTATGAAATTAAATTGCAGAGGATACACTTTTACATCACTGTACCTGCCCAGTACATGAATCAACACACTGTGATAATTACAATGACTATGTGTGCATGCATGTCCTTGGTGATCTGAATGCTAATAGTGCCTGTTAGGAAACATGGTGACTTAGAAGTCAGTGCAATCACACTCACCTGCTCCCCTGGTTTCCCATACAGCTTTCCATTACTGTAGAAGGAGGCTGTCCAGCAGGGCCTGGTTTTCCTCCTCTATGAAAGCTGGGGCCTTCTCCACAGTACGTGCCATTGCAGACGCCAGCGTATACAGAGACAGCAGCAGTGGTAGGTTGTGATATAGGCAAGTAGCATGTAGTGCAGGCAAGTGAAGTCTTTTGGGAACATACAGCATTATATCTGTGCTGCAGAAGCGGATTCTGTTCCATGGGTCCTAACAGATAGGTCAGAGACGTTCGCATTATCCAAATTTGTCCAATGCATCACATTGCACACCTCAGACAAGCCTACCTCGTAGTTCGAATTTTCTGCATTATGACAATATAGATTTGTATACATTGTTGTTGTTGCCCAACCGAATTTATGTGCACGTGGTTCGTGCACGCTGCAAAAACGTGTCTGTCCCCATGAGACCAATAGCCAATGTATGCATCCGGCTTGGTCTTGCAGTGTACGCCGCATCTTTTCAATACTCACCAGCATCTGTCCCACAGAAGGCCAATAGCCAATGTATGCGTACGGCTTGGTCTTGCAGTGTATGCCACGTCTCTTGAATAGTCACCCGCGCCTGTCCCCATTACAGTAAACAGCCAAGGGATGCATTCCACCCTATTATGGCTACGCTTCAGGTACCCTACACCAATGAGCCTGTCACACAGTATAGGAAACCGCATTTCCTGCTTCATTACATATGTGGGTACATAGCTTCACATGTCATATTGGACAGAGCTTTTTGTAGCTCGAACTCCCATGATGAGCCATGTTTCATGGGGACGATATGTAGAAAAAGATAATGCCTAGGGACTAATACCAACATATAAATTCAGATGAAGAGATAGATGAATTATCTCCTCTCTAGAGTAATATTTTTTCTCCAACAAACACTGTGTTGCTTTATTTTATGACCAAGTCAACGGCGATTCCAATAAGAACAAAAGGTATATAGAAAACTTAACTTTTTTTGTAGGTGAAAGTATATTTATTTTATACCCCACTTGTTCTGAAATTCTTTCGTTTTTAAACATATATATACAATAAACAAATACAATATTTACAATACTTACATATAGCTAAACAACTAAACATATACATATCAACAAACGCCCTTTGTTTATACCAGGATGCTTCTGGGCTTATTTTGACACAGCATTCCTATATATCGAAGATCACTGATCCAGAGTCACTACGAGATTTTATCGTTTATAATCTCCTAATTATTTTGAGTGCTCTTTCAACAATCATTCCAATCCATAAAGCAAAATCCAACGAGTGTCTTCAAAACAAAATGTCGACGCGTTTCAGCCTAATAACTTTTTCGGCCTCCTCAGGACTAGGGCATCCGAACAAATAGATTTCAACCTATAAGAACAAATCAATTGTCCTTATTACTATATACATTATATACACAGGAACAAACGCACTATTTTACAATTATTTTACAAGGCACTAAAAACTGAAGTGGCGGCCCAGACAAAACAAGAAAAATTTAAATTAAACACCCAAAGTGTGAGT
Source organism: Triturus cristatus (assembly GCF_964204655.1). NCBI lineage: Eukaryota > Metazoa > Chordata > Amphibia > Caudata > Salamandridae > Triturus > Triturus cristatus. The sequence continues at coordinate 739,502,897 of NC_140583.1, read as the reverse complement.
CAACCTTATTACCCAATCTATCATATCACCGGCAGTGAATGTAAAGAAATTGAGTGAAAGAAATGCATAATTATGTTAAATAAACCTAAAAGTACGTGTAACTCCTTATGCCAGGAGATGCCTATTACCTCTTGTCCAAACAGAATCTTTTGGAACAACTGGTCGTCTTTTCTTTAAGTTATTCTTGTATATCTCATGTTTCATGGGGACAACATCCATTGTGTGTGATGCACATCACAACTGTGAGTGACAACTTTGCAGATCATCACCCTAGGCCTGGACACAATTCCAGGGGTCCATTGTATGATCACATGTTATATACACCCTGAATAACAGCTGTAATGGACTGTGTGTTACAAAGTATTCTTGATCTAGCATTGTGGGGTGAAGCCACAGTATTTGCGTATTGTGCTACTCACACAATCCTTTTTTTATGTTGTGGATGTAATTCATTTCAACCATCCATCTGTATTTGGCATGTGAGTTGCTGTTGTGTTTGTGTGTCACAGACATAACTGTTTGCCATGCAAACCAATTTGGAAACATCTCATGTGTGTTTCATGAGTGTGATGGTACATGTACATCAGACGTTATGTCATGACAGTGTCCATGTGGTATTATGATCCCTGTGTGTGGACCTTACATACACCTGTCATTTGAACAACACATCTATCTTCACTAGTCACTGAGGTGTGTGTTAGGTATGTGACATTTGTTCAAATGTACTGTGACAGACCCAATTGATTGTTCACAGCACAGCATCGCACTTGTTGTACAACCATCAGGACCTGAAATGTTCGGTGAGGGGAACATAACTGCCATCTGTGTCAATGCTCAACAGCACACACCTGACTTCATTGAGTCTTGCTTTGATGGAGCATGTCATATTTAGCATGTTCATTGCCACATTTGAAAGGGAAATGATAATCTTTCATTGTCACCTATGTACCGCTGGAGACCAGCTGTCCACAGAAACTTCCCAGACCTAGAAACCATGGCTGAACGTGACAGCATCTGACGTTACTGCTTCACCAAATCACTAATTAAGGATTTGGCAGAGCAGTTGACCCCAGATTTGCAACCTGGACGGCCATATCCATCAGCGCTGACCCCCAAGGTGAAGGTGATGGCAGGCCTGCATTTCTTTGCCATGGGAACCTTCCAGTACACTGTGGCTACTGCTGGTGGGATGTCACAGACAATGTTTAGCCGTGTGCGTCGTGATGTTTCAGAGGGAATGATGCATTTGCTGAACCGATACATAAAATTCCCAACACCATGACAATTTGCTGACATCTAGAGTGACCTTTTTGCTTTGGGAAGGATGCCACATGTAATTTGCTTCATAGATTGTACACATGTGGTTTTGGACCACCACAAGCAAATGAACTGACATACAGGAATCAGAAGCAATTACACTCCATCAATGCCCTGGTGGTATGTCTGCCTGACATGACAATCTCACATGTCTGTGCACATTTCCCCGGATCCGCACACGACGCGTACATCAGTAGGATCCCACAGATTATGTCACAGCTGCCAAATCAGCGTGCCTGGCTTTTCGGTGTATAATGTCTGTTTACCTTGGATGTTTTTTGTATCTTGGGTTTTAACCTCTTATCAGATCCATGATATGTTTGTTTGTTTGTATGTAGGTGACTCTGGATACCCCAACATGCCGTGGTTGCTGACACCACTCCGGAACCCTGTTACCCCTGCTGAGATACGTTTTAATGAGGCACATGGGCGGACCAGGCGAGTGATAGAGCGGACATTTGGACAACTGAAAAGCAGATTTCGCTGCCTGGACTGGACAGGAGGGGCCCTCCAATATGCACCAGAAAAAGTGTGTAAGATCATCATTGTGTATTGCATGCTACACAACCTGGCAGTGAGGATTGAGCTACCTCTCATCCAAGACGATGACGACCAGCAGTCTCCAGCAGGGCAGGATCCAGCCCTAGGTCATGTTGCCAGTGATGATGAGGGGGAGGAGGGTGTTCAGAGACAGCTCATCAACAACTTTTTCTCAGGATTACGAGTATACAGTGATGAGTTGTCTAAGCTTTTTCAATGCCTGATATGTCTATGTACTGTACTGTCTATGCATACGTGTGGGTGCATGCTACTTGACATGATCCTTGTAGTTATGTGTCCATTGAGTTGGTATATTCACCATTACAGTGTTGACATGAGTCCTAGGTTGTTTTCACGAATCATGAGACTTGAGTATGAAATGTCTATTGGAGATGTATGCAGATATTTTGGTATTTCAAGACTGTTCTATGTCTGTCCTTCACAGGCTCCTTTGGCTGTTGCCTGGTGACATGTGACCTCCAAAACACACAATGTTGTTACAGAGTGCAACTTTTCTTGGAAACAGGAAGCGTTGCCACACCCCCAAGTACTGACATTTCTGACACTCTTTGTCACTTTGTGCTCATTGTCACCGTGAGGTTAGCTTGCATCTGTTGTGGAGGCAACATGTTGTGACTGTGTAATAAACCTGTGCTCCACGTTGAGGTGTGCCTCGTCTGTATACACACATCCAACCTTCATTTGCATACTGAACCTGTGGCCTGATTTCCACTTTCTCAGAATGAGTTCAGTGTATGTGCATTTAAGTGTCTTTTCAGTTCACAATAGTGGAGGCACTGAGTATGTGTGTCATGGTAATTTTGTGTTGTGTTGACCTTGTTGTGTGTATCTCTCATATGTGTCACATCACCGCTACTCACAAGACTGCGTTTTAATTGTAGTTGTTTTCTGGCACAGTATTTGTTTAGAAGGTCATCATCTCTATGTCACAAACCAAGTTTAATTCATGACAGAGGGAAGTATTTTGTGATTATGATTTCATTTAGATGCATGTGGGGAAAAAAACACATAATTGATAGTGCTATACAGCGTGATAGAAATCCAAAGTTCACAGAGGAGTTGTTAGTATTAGTAGATGAAATTTTCAGAGCCATGTCCACAGTCATTTGAGTCATTGTTCCAACTTAGATCCTCCATTCCATGTGGGAGAGTACAGTGACAGTCAACAAGGTAAATGCTTGGCACACAATGGAGGATATCAGAAGCAGGTTTTTACTTCCTGGGTGGTATGTCTTGCCATCTGTCTCTCATTTGTCCTTCTTCGGATGACCCCTATTCTTCTTTTGAGCGGGACCCTCAGGTGCAGGCTGCTGCGGTGCAGGGAACTCTCCGCCAGAGTCCTCATCCCTCCCTGTGGCAGTTGCAGATGTAGTGGCAAAAGATGTGGTGGGCACACAGGGAGGTGTGGTCATGTTGTCTGCAATCTGGCGGAGGCATGTGAGTATGTCCCTGTGCACCGCAGTTAGGTCATCCATTTTATCCATTTTGGACTCCATCCTGGACATGTGGGTCTCCATCCTGGACATGTGGGAGTCTATTTTGGAATAATGGGCAGCCTGCTGATGTTGCATGTCCTTGAGGATCCCAACTACTTGGCCAAAGTTTCTGATGCATTCTCGGTATGCATTTATGATGCGTCCTAACTGTGGGTCATCTTGCGCAGTAGCACCATCTTCAGGATGTGACCTCACCCCGCACACCCTCACACCACCCCTACACACACAAGTAGGCCCTTCTGTTGCAGACACAGACAACACCGAGCCTCCTTCATTGTTTACACTGGCGTTGCTGTCCGACAACTCCAGAGCGCCCTGTGTAGCTGTGCCTTTTCTGTTTTCTTGCCATGGTCTTACCGTGTTGATAGACATCATCTGGGTGTTGGCAGATGTTGCAGGAGTGGTTGCAGGGAGTGCTGAAGTTACAGCTGCTTGTACTGCATGCTTATCCACATGGAGGGGCCAGCTCGTTCATCGTCGTCCGAAGAGGACTGAGAGACATTCACACTGGAGAGCTCAGGGTCAACCAGAGTCTGGGACTGGGATTCTTGCTCTTTTCCTGCAGTGTTCCCAGCAGGCCCTGTGGTTAGGAGAAACACACAATGTATGTTGTTGTTTTGCACACATGAACGGATCAGACACATTACATTTGCTATTGTACATCATGATGAGTGTATGTACATTGCATTGTCTTCAGTTGTCACAGATAGAGGCCTATATTGGTTAAGAACATTGTAATTAGAACCTGATGCGTTTTGCTGAGCAGGTAGAGCTTTGTGCATAAACAGCTCATGTATTGATTTTTTGACTGTACATAGACATTAAAACTCAAGTGCCACACTGTGCCTGACACAGGTGTGTTGTTCTTTACCACATTTGTGCTTTTATAATGACATACGTGCACTTCCTCTTACAATGTGTGGCAAGATTTTGGCATGTATGCTGACATTTGTGTGTGTCTTTTTGAGTCACATTGGTGTGTCTAACAACATAGTCACAGTCCTGTATGTATGTGAGCATTTGAGATATACTATTTTTTTATATGTGTTCTTAGTTCAAATCTCATTGCACACGTGATTGTGTTACTGTAGCAAATGGTGTTGCTGCTGAGCTTTGTACGTGATAAAGTCATTTATATCATCATTGTTCTCCATAGACAGATGAGTTAACCAAGGCTGCTTTCTTGCTTTTCCATGCTCATAACTGTGAGGTCCAGAGGTTTTTGTGTTTGGGTTATGCTGCTGTAAGTTATACGCCTCCTCCCACCCAGTCCAGATTACTCCTTGTCATTGAAAGTGTCAATGACAGTAAGGGCAGTGTAGTGCCAAGGATGGTGACAACGCTGTATGATGTAGGAGTTGAATGCAGCTCACAACAGAGCTTTGTGTAAATGACACCATGCAACAGTGTCAGCTATCTTTCTGTGGCCGTTCCATTCACTATCAGATATCCCTTGTAATGATGTATATGTTGCTTTGTATATGTGTATTGACGTGTGCTATGTCTGCATCTCACCACTTGTCCTGTACTCCGCACACTATCACAGCCAGCCGAGGGGGCACCCCTAGCACAATACATCCCCAGAGAGTGAGTGGGATTGTACAGTTAAGATGGCTGAGAGTGTGAACGTGTGTGAGAGAGCCAAAGACTAGGTGCAACTTGTAGGCAATTCAAACATCGGGTCCATGTGTCAGCCATCTTGCCGGTACATTTACTTTCATTGTCATGGACTGATTAGTCCCAAGAGTGCTATTTGTTCTGGATGAAAAGGTGTGTGCAGGGTAGGCCTTGATAGCAGTTGAAGTCATTGAGGAACCTCCTCCTCCCCCAGAACCCAGATAAACCCCCATGAACCATACTTCCATTACAGGGGGTCAAAGTTTATGTTCAAGATGTCTGCCAGTGATGTACCAGTGTTTGTGTGAGCAGAACTCCCAACATGGTCTTGTACTCCCCACAGCAGAGCACAGTGTTGGCCATCTTGTCAGTACTTTTCCACTCCCTGTGAGCTGCGCATAGCTCAAGGTGGGCTTGATGGGCCATGTGGGAGGAGAATTGTTTGCTGCGACTACGACTCCCATCATGATTTTGGCTACAGCCACCTTCCCAGCAAACCCGACATTCCTTACTGTGACTCTTCTTTCCTGTGGGTGAATGTGTTCAAACAAGATAGCTGCTGTATGTGACTGGTGTTTGGATCACATTGCCTTGCTGTGAGTTAGTGCTGAGTTTGTTGATTGTTTAAATGATGAGCTTCCCTATTACACTGTGGCTATGTTGTTGGTTACAATTTGCATTTGAACACATATCCCATCATGGAGTGGTGCAACTCACACCAGGGCCCAGTGTGAGGAATCTTGGAAGTAGATTTACCTTGACTCTCAGGTTGTGCATAGTCCCAGGTGTGGTGTTTTGTTTTGGTGGGAGAGGTGTATGTGTGACAGGCCCTGCTGGTAGATGTAGTCAGTGCTAATCCTCCTCCTCCCCCCACAATATATGCCACCATGAGACCTGCTTCCATGGCAGTGATTAAAAGTTCACCTTCAAGATGTCTGACAGTGGTGGCCTGGTGTTTGTTAGTGCACAACTCCCAACATGGCCTTGTACTCCCCACAACAGAGCAAAGTGTCAGCCATCTAGTCAGTACTTTTCCACTCCCTGTGAGCTGAGCATAGTTCAAGGTGGGCTTGATGGGCCACGTGGGAGGAGGATGGTTAGCTGTGCCTACGACTCCCATCACTCTTTTGGCTACACCCACCTTCCCAGCAAACCGGACCTTCCTTCCTGTGACTCAGCTTCCCTGTGAGGTTGTGTAACAGTGCTGGCAAGATGGCTGACAGTGTTGGTTGGTGTTTTGAGGCCAAAGCCTTGCAGTGCTTGTTAGTAAGTTTATACATGTTATGACATATTTACATATTACTCTAGGATTGCAGGTATTTTGTTTATCTAACTGGCATACACATCACAGAATAATTTGCTTTAGGTTGAAATAGCTTTGCTAACAGAATTTGGTTTTACTGTCCCCTTGATAGTGATGTCTGTGTGTGTGTATTGGCTCACAATATTGGCTAGTTGGCTATGTACTCACCAGGCTCTGGTATTCCTGTTAATCCATGGATGCCCTCCGGTCGAAGGATGGCCCTCACCTTCTCCTCCCAGGAAGTGAAGTGCGTAGGTTTGGCAGGAGGGCCACCGCCGGTCCGCTGGCTCAGGGCATGGTCTCTGCCAATCAGCTTCTTGACCCTCTTTCACACATTATAGTACCTGTTCCTGATATTGTCCATTCTGCGCAAGCAAGGTGCTGTGCATTCTCCCTGTTGCCAGTCCTCTCCCACATCTTTGCTTTCTGGCACATGGGAGTCTGTTGGACCAATGTGCCAAATAACTGTGGCTCTACTCTGAGAATTTCATCTACCATGACTGTAGGAGAGTAGGATCTGCTTCACATGTTTACCCCCAATTTTTGCTGGTGTTTCACTGTTTTTTTACTTTAGTCTGGCTGGGATCCTGCTATTCAGGGCCCCAGCCTAGCTGCTTCCCCTCTAAAATGATTCTATGCACTTTATATACATTACAGATTGGATCTGAGGTGCTCATATAAGTCCATAGTATATGGTATACTATGTACCCAGGGCATAGGTACCCCAGAGGCCTACCAGGGGCTGAAGCATGTATTATGCCACCCCTGGGAAACCACCCAAAATGACACCACAGGTCTTCTACTGCAGCCTGGGTAAGGTACTGCAGGCACCCCTTACTGTGATATAGGTTACCTATATCACTATATGTATATACACACATATAAACTTATAAGGCACTCCTATGGCAGGCCTTATCAATCCTGAAGGCAGAGTGTGAGAGGGTGTGCCTGAATGAGCAGAGCGCCTCTGCAGCGTTCAGAGACCCTTCTCTGATGCGGTTTGTAGTGCAGCCTGACCATATACTCATAAGTGCATTATAACCAAACGGTCAATGCTAACTTTGGACTGGCTGCACGGAAACATGTCATGTTTGGTGTCAAACACCTTGGAATCATACCCCGACACCAGTAACTGGTGTGGGAGTATGATCCCACCCGTCTAGAGGGAGAGACATAACAGCACTGGTATACCCGGTAGAAACTTAAAATAGCCCTGGTATCACAAAATGGATGCTGCAGCCACAGACACAAGTTTGGCCTCCTACTGCTGACCAAAACTCCGGCATGGGAGGCATGGACAATAGGTTTCCTGTCACAGGGAGGTGTAACCACCTATCAGACAGGCTTATGTGTATTGGGGCTGGGTGGGAGCACTCTCTGAGTGCTTTGAAGTCCTGCACTGTGGGCACATTTGGTGTCCCTGTTCATAGTCCAGCTCAGACCGGTTCAGGGGCCTCCAGCCCCTGCTCTGGCACAAAACTGGACAAAGGAAATGGGTGTAGCCACCCCTCTTTCCAAACCCTCCCATAGGTGGGTCCCCAGAGCTAGTCCAATCACTTCCTTAGGTATAAGTAAGGAACCTCTGTAACCAGAATTTTAGATTACCCTGGACGAAACTCTGAAGCTGAATCCTGGACCTTCGACGCTCTGCTAAAGACCAGAGGACTGAAGAAATCTCCCTTGGGGTCAAGGAGTGACTCCCCTGCTTGGCAGGCACCAATGAAGCAATTTGCCGGTCTGCATTTCCAAAAGCTTCCACCAGACTCCAAAGTATTTGCAGCCCAGGAAGAGGATTTCCAGACATCTCAGAGGCCGACCCAAGTCCCCAGCAAAGCTGAGACACGCAGCCCTCGTGAATAGCGTGGAAACGGAACTCCTGGTCACCAGGCACTTTTGCAAGTGCATTGACTTCTCGACATCTCTTTAAGACGTGCTTGGGCTGATTTGTAGCCCCCACCTCGAGCACAGAATCCACTGAATATTGTTGGCCTGGTCACTCCGAGTGACCCGTGGGCTGCCATTTTGTGTTTCGTCTTGAGGTCCCTTTGTGATCCCTGGTTTGTTGACTGGTGGGTCCCTGAGGGGGTAACTTTGAATTTCCTTGGGCTTCCCTGGTTTCTCCAGACATGCCCTGACTCCCTACCAAGTGGTGAGTCCCACAGATCTTGCTGGTCTGCACTGAAGCATTTTTCTTGTTTCTGCATGGTTTGCTTTTGCCAAGGCTTGTTGTGTCCAATCTGGGCACCAACACTGCAGCACTCGACATCCTTTGTGGACCAGCTCAAATCCAGCTCCTGGTCATCCTCGACATCTCCTGGTTCTCGTGGCTGAAGAGTCAAGCTTCCCCTCTTTCACCTGAAATCACCCGACATCGATGGGCATCTGTCCATCGCCTTCCTGGTCACTGGCTAGTGACCCAGACTCTGTCCCCTCTGCTTTCAGGTTCTTCTCATCTTCGATGCAGGCTTGGATCTCTTCGGACACTTTGCATCTTCACGGCAGCAGCACTTCTTCGCCAGCTCCCATTGAAATCGCCGACGCGACCCAACACCAAAAGACACCTATGAACCCGGCTTCCCTGGGTAAGGTAACACGAGTACTCCGGTGCTCTTGTGGGTGCTAGCTCTAGAACTTCCTAATTCCAAAAGGATTTGGTCCTGACTCATTTCTAAGTGTCCCTAATCTTTAAAAATCTAACCTCGACTTTCCCCATAGAAGCTAATGGGAGCTCGCAGCTGTGTTCACTCACTGCACGCGGCCCCCGTGGGTCCCCTGTGTCAGTACCTTCGGTGATTCCTTGGGGTCCCAGCGATTCTACAGGCTCTAGGTTTTGTGTCTAGTTAAGTTGTGGTTCTTATACCACTATTTTAGTATATGGTTTGGCTCACCCCTAGGGCCTGACGTGTATTTGTGCTATTTTACTGTGATTATTGAAGTGTAACTTATGTGTTTTGACCTCTAGTCTCACAAAGAGACTAGGAGGGTGTGTTTAGTAATAAATACATATATTTTATGTATATACATGGGGGCCGATTCCGATCCTGGATAAACCGGGTACGAACCGTCGGACGGAGCGTTTTCTCCGTCCGACTCGTACCCGGTCGAAATACCTTACAAACATGCAAGTACGATTCGTACGCAGACACCATTTGCGTATGATCCGTAAAAAACACCGACCGAACAAAAAATACCCACAATTCCGATCCGGGACACCGCGGACGTGACGTCCGGACGGAGTCAGGCAGCATTTCACGAACCAGCAAGTATGATTCGTACCGACGTCACTCCGCACGGACAATATTTTACAGGAGCCAAAAACTGTCGGGAAATCAGGACGACGTGCACAAGGAGCACCTGTACGCGACGGACAGCCATGGACCCAAACCTACGTGTCATCCCGGCCCTCATTGCAGTTCACCTGGTGTACAGGAACCGACGCAGACGCCGCAGAAGGTCAGAACAACACCCAGGGTCAAAGGGGGGGGGGCAGGGGCAGGAAACATAACCCCCAAGTCCTAAATCAAACATGCCCTGTAATACCTGACCCCCAGGGCCTGGTCACTTCGGGGGTGGGGGCATCTCCACCAAGGCCTGCGTCCGCCACAACGGAAGTCAACATGGATGCGAACCGGCAACACAACAATTGTGGTACGCACCGTACCCACGCCGTGAGAGCGTGGGTACGGTGCGTACCACGCCCACCCCTACGTCACCCCAACAATGGCGGTACCGCCCCTACCCACGTCCCAAAGGCATGGGTATGAGCTGTACCGCCATTCTTGGGGTGACATAGGGGTGGGCATGGTACGGCCCATACCCACGCTCTTAAGGCGTGAGTACGGTGCGTACCCCTACGGCACCCCAACAATGGTGGCACGGCTCGTACCCACGTCCCACAGGCATGGGTACGGCCTGTACCACCATTGCAGTGGTGATGTAGGGGTACGCTTGGTACGAGCCGTACCCACGTCCTAAAGGCATGGGTACGGTGCGTACCCCTACGGCACCCCAACAATGGTGGTACGGCCCGTACCCATGCCCCCAGAGCGTGGGTACGGCCCGTACCACGCGTACCCCTACGTCACTGCCACAATGGTGGTACGGCCCATACCCACGTCCCACAGGCATGGGTACGGCCCGTACCACCATTGCAGTGGCGATGTAGGGGTACGCTTGGTACGGGCCGTACCCACGTCCTAAAGGCATGGGTACGGTACGTACCCCTACGGCACCCCAACAATGGGGGTACGACCCGTACCCATGCCTCAAGGACGTGGGTATGGCTCGTACCAAGCATACCCCTACATCACCACTGCAATGGTGGTATGGGCCGTACCCAGGCCGTAGGACGTGGGTACGGGTCGTACCACTCCAGTGGACAGACACATAGGGGTGTGTGGCCATCAGCCCCAGCAGTGCCCAGACATAGGAGGGGTGGGTGCCTATCACTCCCAGCAGTGCCCAGACATAAGAGGGGTGTGTGCCTATCACTCCCAGCAGTGCCCCGACATAGAAGAGGTGGGTGCCTATCACTTCCAGCAGTGCCCAGACATAGGAGGGGTGGGTGCAGAGTCCTCCCAGCAGTGCCCAGACATTGGAGGGGTGGGTGCAGAGTCCTCCCAGCAGTGCCCAGACATCGGAGGGGTGGGTGCAGAGTCCCCCCAGCAGTGCCCAGACATAGGAGGGGTGGGTGCAGAGTCCTCCCAGCAGTGCCCAGACATAGGAGGGGTGGGTGCAGAGTCCTCCCAGCAGTGCCCAGACACAGGAGGGGTGTGTGCCTATCACTCCCAGCAGTGCCCAGACATAGGAGGGGTGGGTGCAGAGTCCTCCCAGCAGTGCCCAGACATAGGAGGGGTGTGTGCCTATCACTCCCAGCAGTGCCCAGACATAGGAGGGGTGGGTGCCTATCACTCCCAACAGTGCCCAGACATATGAGGGGTGGGTGCAGAGTCCTCCCAGCAGTGCCCAGACACAGGAGGGATGTGTGCCTATCACTCCCAGCAGTGCCCAGACATAGGAGGGGTGGGTGCCAGTGCCCAGACATAGGAGGGGTGGGTGCAGAGTCCTCCCAGCAGTGCCCAGACATATGAGGGGTGGGTGCAGAGTCCTCCCAGCAGTGCCCAGACATATGAGGGGTGGGTGCAGAGTCCTCCCAGCAGTGCCCAGACATAGGAGGGGTGGGTGCCTATCACTCCCAGCAGTGCCCAGACATAGGAGGGGTGGGTGCAGAGTCCTCCCAGCAGTGCCCAGACACAGGAGGGGTGTGTGCCTATCACTCCCAGCAGTGCCCAGACATATGAGGGGTGGGTGCAAAGTCCTCCCAGCAGTGCCCAGACACAGGAGGGGTGTGTGCCTATCACTCCCAGCAGTGCCCAGACATAGGAGGGTGGGTGCAGAGTCCTCCCAGCAGTGCCCAGACACAGGAGGGGTGTGTGCCTATCACTCCCAGCAGTGCTCAGACATAGGAGGGTGGGTGCAGAGTCCTCACAGCAGTGCCCAGACACAGGAGGGGTGTGTGCCTATCACTCCCAGCAGTGCCCAGACATAGGAGGGGTGGGTGCCTATCACTCCCAGCAGTGCCCAGACATAGGAGGGGTGGGTGCAGAGTCCTCCCAGCAGTGCCCAGACATTGGAGGGGTGTGTGCCTATCACTCCCAGCAGTGCCAAGACATAGGAGGGGTGGGTGCAGAGTCCCCCCAGCAGTACCCAGACATAGGAGGGGTGGGTGCAGAGTCCTCCCAGCAGTTGCCAGACATAGGAGGGGTGGGTGCAGAGTCCCCCCAGCAGTGCCCAGACATAGGAGGGGTGGGTGCAGAGTCCTCCCAGCAGTGCCCAGACATAGGAGGGGTGGGTGCAGAGTCCCCCCAGCAGTGCCCAGACATAGGAGGGGTGGGTGCCTATCACTCCCAGCAGTGCCCAGACATAGGAGGGGTGGGTGCAGAGTCCTCCCAGCAGTGCCCAGACACAGGAGGGGTGTGTGCCTATCACTCCCAGCATTGCCCAGACATAGGAGGGGAGGGTGCAGAGTCCCCCCAGCAGTGCCCAGACATATGACACATGCATACCCACCCCTGGTGCTGGGAGCACAATACACACAATGAGAGCATGCAACAAGACTGTATACTCATGTGCCACCCTACTAAACTAAGAGACCCAAAGAGAACACACACTGTCACGCACATTCCAGGACTGATAGGAATGTACAGGTGCTGGGGCAGCCAACAAGTTGTTGCCTCCCATGGAAGGAAAAGGGTGGAGTACCCACAGATACAATGCCCACAATTGTCAGTCAGGTGACCAAAGACCCTGCAGACCACGTAACACATGTGTGCGAGGCTGGGAGTACACACATGCATAGGGCGTAAAAGGGAACTGGTTCACATGAAGTCATGTCAATATACTCCATACACTAGTACAGTGACCACCAAGGATGCCACAAATGATGCAGGTGGAGACAGTGCTGAGCAGGCATGGCCAAAGTTGAAGGGATCCGTCACACATCCAGGATATGTAGACACAGCTCAGCACAACAATTGGGAAACAGCCTGCAGGGAAGATGTCAGGGTCCACAGAGGAAGGAACACACCTTGGGACAATATCACCTTACAGTAAGAGCACACGTGATCAAAGATTATTTGCAGAGCCCATGTGATGGCACACAGATACCAGGGTCCACCCCATGAGCAGCACACTACAACATTTCCCAGACACCTAACACATTATCACCACCCCAAATCATGGAGCAGCACCACCAACAGCAAGTCCAGGAAAGCATAAGTGTGCAAAAGAAAAACAAAATGCTTTATTCAGCATTCAAAATAAATTGTTTTAAATGTCCACTATTTACAAGGCCCATGGGCCAGGCCATCAGCAAAGTCCTGGGGGGTACACATTGGGACGTGTGTCCCCTAGCTTGCCTGCACAGTTCACATGTCCATTTCATCCACAGAAGGGGGGCATCATGTGGGGGGGAAGGACCAGGCACCGCAGGGACAGGAGGGGCAAGGGTAGGTGTTGTGGGTGCAGGGACGGACGACTCCACCACAGGGGGTGGGGCAGCGCCAAAGGTGGATTCCAGCACGGCGCTACACATTACTGCCAGGTTGCCCAGCGTCTCCCCTGCACCCGAATGAACCACAGGCCCCAAGGAGGGGGGGGGTTGGAGGGATGGGTTGCAGCGCACCCGGGGGGGGACAGGGGGGAGACTCCACTCCCGTGGCCGGGCACTGCCTCCACCGCTTGCGGGGTGGTGCCACACTGGGGCTGAGGGACACAGTGGGCACCAAGGACTCATTCGGTGACAGTTGGCCAGGAGAGCTAAGGGTAGTGGTTTTGGAGGAAGTGGGTCTTGAGGAATGTGGACTCCCACTCTGGCTGCGTGGCTGCCGTTTGCCCCCAGACCCAGTGGGTGTGCCTACTTCCCCCTGTGTGTGCATGACTGGAGGAGTGCGCTTTGCCTTCCCTGGTGGTGTGCTGCCTGTGTCTGGTGGGGTGCGTGCATGGGGACGTCTGGGTGTGTGTGGGACAGGCATGGGAGTAGGAAGTGTGGATGGTGCAGGGGTAGGGGGGGGACGGAGCGCTGCTGGAGATCCACTGCTGCAGTCAGTGAGGAGTCTATGGACTTCAGCAACATCCGTTGATCAGACATCGCTGCTGACATACCCTCCATGTACGACAACATCTGTGTCAGCAGTCTGGTGTGCTCATGGAGGACAGTAAGCATCGATGCCTGACCAACCTGCAACTGCCGCTGAATGTCCACAGACTCGGCATTGACGGCAGCAGGGGAGACAGGGGCAGGGGGTGCGTTGCATGGCACGAAGGAGACCTGTTGGCGCCTAGCACGGTGGGAAGGGACCCGAACAGGTGGGAGGCGGGTGATGGGAATGGAGGGGGCGGCGACAGATGGAGTGCTGCTCTCAGCTCTGGGAGCAGCGTCCGCCCTCTCAGGGAGCTCAGCCTCGGACCCGTCAGCGCCATAGTCGGTGGTGGGACTGGACAGGTCCTCCGCCGCACTCCCCTCCGCCTCCGTGCCACTCGCTGAGACAGACTCGCCAGCACTGGTGGCACCGCTGCTGGATCCCTCCTCAATTTCCGTGCCAGTGTCTCCCTCGGTTTCCCCCGATGATGCTGTGGGCAAGGGGAAGAGACAGGAAATAATCAGACACCTGTATACATATGACACATGATTCAAAACTACATAGGTCACAGTGCATAGCATGAAAAGCAACATGAGTAACATCTACAATACTATGCACATATGTAGGCCCTGCACCACACAGTTGGTTGACCCACCATGCCCACTGAGAAACAATGGAGAGCATGACACAACAGCAAATAACTTGATATCAAATTAGACAGAGGAGCAAGTCTCTAGGGACAGTCGAGTACAGCATCTGGACCACACACCGTAGCCAAAAAAGGGATGAGCAGGAACCATGTCTTGTAACTTTTGGCACATGCTGCTTAGCAAATACATTAAACCCTGCCCAACATGACTGGGTCACTGCATGTTGAGTGTATGTCCAGACAATCATCACACACAGGCCAGACCTGGCAAGGACACATACGGTTTGGACATGTAGGCCTTTCCCGCACAAACCCCCCCCCTACCTGAGACAATGTGAGTGAAACAGAGGAAGTACTTACACCTCTTACTCAGGGATTACTAAAATGCCCTTCAATAAATCCTGATTGTACACGAACTAACCCTTGTGTGTCTGTCCACACATAAAATTGACTAACAACCATCATCAGATAGTTGTACCAAAACACACTGGCACCGGCCACTGTGAGTATGCACAAGCCAAATTGGGTCACCCTGTACAGTGGACACATGTAGCACACTTTACGTATATACACATTAGGCCAGGGTACAATGCCACAGAGCCCAACCTATGCTGAAGACACAGTGAATGTCCACATTGTTGGATGACACACATGATACCTAGGAAAAGGTGCCCCAGGGGACTGTAGTGGCCACACTCCTCCATGGTCCGGGATGGATATGACTGCAACAGAAGCAAACGTCCCAGCACTATGCATATCTCCCACTCATGCACATCATGTCTGAGGCCACAACATTGGTCATGCATGCTGTAAGGCAGTACACTTTTCAGACACACTCCTATGTCGGGACTCAGCATCAGTGCCAACTAACATGGACCCCACATTGACTGAACTGGCCAGGGCACAGGCAAGGTCCCAACACATGTTACACACCACCCCCACACATGATGCTGAAAGCATTGGGCACTTGGATTAACTAGCAGCCTAGATGACCTTGTGCAAGAGAGACTACACACAGACCAGGGAACATGTGTCAAGGAGGGGAAGGGAGGAAGAACAGCACCGGTTTACTTTGGGGAACAGGGTATGTACTGCACATATGAACCCTGGCAGTGTATCCATGCAACTGCGCACTTCCAAAAGCTGGTGACACACAACAAACACTTATGTACCTACCCACTTCCTGCTGCTGCTTCTCTGCTAGGCGCCTATCCAAGTCAGGGAAGACCACCGCCAGCACACGCTTCATCTGGTGGGTCAGGCGCCGGCGCCCACGGTTCTTGTGGCTCTCAGGTGAGTCCCCCAGCAGGACGCGGGCGATCCTCCTGGTCCAGCACCGGATATCCTGCCAGCGTTTCCTCACCTGGGGCAGGCGCCGCCTCCGACCCTCCACCGACCTCACGGCACTGACGGCTCTCCTCCAGATCTCCCCCTTGGCATCGACACCTACCTGTGAGGATGACGAAGTGAGACAACATCAATACACCTGCTACATGTCACAGAGACACACATGTGAACAATTCGGCTGGTTTGAACAGGGCATAGTATGCAGCAAAATCATTGCACCTTCATCATAGGGACATTATCCTCTGGGGAAGGCCAAATGCACGACGTGGCATTGAAAGTACACAGGTGGAATGAGGGGTGCAACACAATCACTGATCCCAGCTCACACTGTGCATCACAAGCTGCACCACGATTATGTACAGCACCTCAAAGCAGTCACATGCCCCAGGCCACTGGCGCAACCTCAGCAGGGTACACAGACACGCACAGGCACAGGACAATCACCTGCCATTGGCAAATGTGGGTACAAACATCACTCTGCACATGTGGCACTAGACCGGGGGGTGTCACAGGTGTGGGGCAGGCTCAGCACGTCAGACACACAGCTCTGCTCCCTGCTCACATCAGATGGGTAGGGTATATGCATCCCTCATGCAGCTGGGGTGCAACACTCCACATAGACACTCACCCACATGACAGGGGACTTACACACACACCAATGTCCAGAGGACGAACACATCATTTGGACACTCTCACCACAGGTACACTCAACTCACACACATCTGTGGGTACAGTCACCTGTCTCCCTGGGGGGAACACAGAATCACATCAGGACTGTAGAAACAACATTCCCAAGAGGATTAGCCAGGCTGAATGTGGCATGCACCATGCAGTGATTGTCATAGTGAGCACTATGCAAGTGAGGAGTGCAGAAATGCACTACAGCATGCTCTGCATGGGAGACATGAGGCATTCCCCCCCCTGGGACCCACTCTAAAGAACATTGCATGTCTGTCACACCTGGACACAATGCCAGAACTGACAGTCACAAAAAAGGGGCACAGTCTAAGCTAGTGGAGTCAGCATTCACCTGCTCCCCTGGTCTCCCATTCAGGCTGGGGTACTGTGGGAGGATGACATCCAGCAATGCCACATTCTCCTCCAGGGTGAATGGCTGGGCCCTCTCCACAGACCTGGTTATGGTGCCAGAGGAATCACGAGCAGCAGCAGTGGTGTGGAATGAAAGGTTGTGCAGGCAAGTGCTCTCTCATGGGGCCTGGCTGCCTTATATTTGCCTTGCTGGCCTGTTTCATTTACAGGAGTACAGAGTGATTGGTCAATCTCATTTGCATCCTACGTTTCCTCCAATCCCTTTAAACCTACCCCAGTGTGTGCCTTTGCATGTTATAAAAAATGAGCATGATGTCAAGTCAACAACCACTTTGCAACTTTGTATATTGTCTCCAACCGACTTCTGCTGCCCACCTGAAGAAAAAATTTGAACTTGAAACTGGGTCTCCATGACAACCAGCATGCATTTAGGCCCTTATAATTGTCCCTCATGTGTCCCCTATGTAATTTCACTATACACACACAGGTACGGAGTGTTCCACGCCCCTAGGGCACCACTACTCCAGTGATACGGTCCGTACACGCGTGTGTAGGGTTCGTATCACTATGGTAGTGCAGCCGTAGGCGTATGCCATAGGGATACAGTCCATACACGCGTGTGTAGGGTCCGTATCACTATGGTTGTGTCGCCGTAGGCGTACACCATAGGGATACGGTCCGTACACGCGTGTGTAGGGTCCGTACCACTATGGTTGTGTCGCCGTAGGCGTACGCCATAGGGATACGGTCCGAGCACGCGTGTGTAGGGTCCGTATCACTATGGTAGTGTTGCTGTACGCGTACGCCATGGTGATACGGACCTTACATACGCGTGTACAGACCGTATCACTATGGCGTACGCCTACGGCAACACAACCATAGTGGTACGGACCCTACACACGCGTGTATGGACCGTATCACTATGGCGTACGCCTACAGCGACACAACCAATAGTGGTACGGACCCTACACACGCGTGTACGGACCGTATCCCTATGGCGTACGCCTACGGCGACACAACCATAGTGGTACGGACCCTACACACGTGTGTACAGACCGTATCCCTATGGCGTATGCCTACGGCGACACAACCATAGTGGTACGGACCGAACACATGCGTGTACGGACTATATCACTATGGCGTACGCATACGTCGACACAACCATGGTGGTACGGACCCTACACACGCGTGTACGGCCCTTATCACTATGGCGTACGCCTACGGCGACACAACCATAGTGGTACGGACCCTACACACGCGTGTACGGACCGTATCACTATGGCGTACGCCTACGGCGACACAACCATAGTGATAAGGACCCTACACACGCCCTCAGAACGTGTGTACGGTGCGTTTCACACCTTACACTGGTGACAGGCGGCACACAGAAAGGAATTGAGCTGTCAAACTTGTCCGAGGCTGGGCATCAAGTCATTGTCAATGCAGTCCTATATGTCTCGGGCCTAGGTGTGTCAGGCTGTGATGTGGCACAAATCTCCTCATGTTTGAACCCAGTAGATGTGTGATGAGCTGTGTACACATGTCATGTGTCAAGCTGCACTATGTGCCACACATCCCCTTCACACCTTTCACATGTGTGCATGTAGTACAGACTTGTTGAGCACTGCGTCACTGGCATGGCACAGTCGCCAACACCCGCAACTGTCCCCTGATGCCAGGTACATGGATAATGACACCTGACATGTGACTACCGGCTTTGCACGATATGAGGAAGTCATGTGTGTGTCATGTGTTCCCATAAGCTTGCTGTTGGTGTACCGTCCAATGCATCTGCAGTTGCTGCATCCAACATGTGCATGTGTGTGGGTGGGCATGGCACACTATAATGCACACCAGGACACATGTGGAATCAGACGTAACGTGTGTATGTATGCATCGAACATGGACTTGCGAGCCAAGGACATATCTGCATAGTATCAATGTATGTGTGATCAGTTTTGACATGTACCCCTTCATGGCAAGGTGTGTGGTCTGTCCTTTTTTCAGGGACATGTGACCTGTGCCTCTAGTGTTCCGCAACCTGTCTGTATGATAAACATCCTTCTCCTGCACACATGTGGATGTCTGTCACTCCTGTAATGCGTCTGCCTGTTCACTTACACTGGCCCACAGCTAGTCTCATGCCATGTCATGTTGAGCTTGTGAATCCACGTTTGGAGATGGCTCTTGGTAAGAGTGTCACCTGCCTGGCATACGTGTCCAGGATATATTGCACAGACCTGACTCTGCATGTAGCATATGTGTATTGGCTGTTCAACATGTGCTCAGTACATTGACAGTGTTGTTGTACTGTACTCACTCTTCGTTGTCCCTTCCAAATTACTGCAGGGCTCCGCCTCTCCCCCGACCAATCCCAGACTTGGCTGCCCTGAGGGAACGTGACTGTATACGCCGCTACCGCTTCACCCAATGGTTGATTCTGAACTTGACAGCAAGGCTGGCACCACACCTCCAACCGCTACACAGGTATCCTACTGCACTGACACCCAAGATGAAGGTGATGGCAGCCCTACATTTCTTTGCCACGGGTACGTTCCAACATACAATTGCTCATGTTGGTGGCATGTCCCAGACCATGTTCAGCCGTGTCCTGCATGATTTTTTAGAGGCCATGTTGGTTCACCTGGACGAGTTTATACATTTCCCAACTCCTGAGCAGTTGACAGGTGTCAAGGGTGACTTCTATGCCCTGGGAGGGATGCCCCATGTCATTTGGTCTATTGATGGGACACATGTGGCTTTGGTACCACCACAGGCACAGGAGGTAGCCTATAGGAACAGGAAACATTACCACTCCATTAATGCCCTTGTGGTGTGTCTTGCTAACATGGTGATTTCCCATGTCTGTGCTCGTTTTCCAGGATCAGCACACGATGCCTACATCATGAGGCGTAGCAGGGTGCCTGAAATGATGCTGCAGCTGCGCAATGAACGAGCATGTCTTGTTGGTGGGTATACTCTGTTACTCCTGTATGTAGCGTCATCTTTCTGTCTTACTGCTTCTCCTGACCCACTTCTGTCCATGATGTTTCCATGTAGGGGACTCTGGCTATCCCAACATGCCGTGGCTGATCACACCTCTCCGCAACCCCAGAACGGCTGCCGATCACCGGTACAACAACGCCCATGGGCAGACCAGGCGAGTGATAGAGAGGACCTTTGGCCTCCTGAAGAGCCGCTTCCGGTGCCTCGACAAGACCGGCGGCGCACTCCCATATGCACCGGTGAAGGTCTGAAAAATCTTCCTCGTGTGCTGCATGGTGCACAACATGGCAGTGAAGAAGGCTGTGCCACTCATCCTGGATCCGGATGAGCAGGAACATCCACCCGTGGAGGACGAGGGGCTTGGTGACGAGACAAGTGATGTAGAGGATGAGGAGGAAGAGGACATCCGGAGTCGGCTCATACGCAACTTCTTTGCATAGTGGTGAGTTGCAGTGTCTGAGTGTGCACGCATTGAGCCTTGTGTGGCATGTGTTGCAATGTGTGGGTCCATCTGCATGTCTGGCAAGTGAGTCAGAGGTGTGTTTGGATGTGTCACTCGAGTGATGGTGTAATAACAGTATGTCTTACCTGAGACACTATTTTCACCTAGCATGTTGACAACCTTATACGTGTCGAGTACATGCCCATGCATGCGGATGTGCTTCTTTTGGCTCACTTCTTGTGTGTCTCTCATCCCCAGGTATTTGCGCATGCTGTCTGCTGGTGGCATTGTTGTGCTCCTGCTATTCCTCATGAATACAGCAACGTGTGCTGAATCAGCGTAACATGCACGGACATGTCGAAAAATCACCTTAGGGTAAGGGATGCACCATGGCTTTTTGGGTGTGCTATGTGTTTGGAATGTGTGTGCACTGCTCCTGTTCATGTTTGGTTACTTAGCATACATGTAGAATCACCCTGGGTCACATGACATGGAGCTGGATTCACCTGAATTGATAGTCACACTTGGTGACAGTCATCTGTAATGTGATTGTGGATTGTGATGAAGGCATCAATGTGTGTAACACTGCCCTCGGAAACATACGGGATGCACTGGGTTGACATAGTGTGGGACATCCCCATTAGTGGTTCAATGGTGAATTGCAGCCTCTCCGTGAGCAGCACGGGGTGTTTGCCTCAAACCTGTCACTTGTGTGCCAGTTCTATGGGATTCCTGCATCTGTGGTGCAAAGGGGGGTGCCAGTGTAGGTTCCACATGTTCATCCACATGACCTGTGCATCTGTTAATATAGATGCATTTGCCTTCTGGCAAACATGACTAATAAAGGTGTCCCTCAGTCTCCAAGGTGCCTCATCTCTGTCAATGCAGGTCTCTTGCCACTGTGCATGCGGCATGTCTGGCATAGTTGTCACAGATTGTGCATATGAGTCTATGTGTAGAGTAGCAAGATGCAAGCTGTTTGTCAGGGATTATGATATGTATTGTGCACGATGTACATGGCTGTGTAGGTATTTTGCCATCTCACTCCCCACAACGGCCACTTTGCTGCATGTGCATCCGTTGTCTGTGTGTGTGCCATGTTGAACCAGACACTCCCCCCTTCTCATACACCTTTTGCAGTAGTCCTTTCTGACATGCTTGTGTTAGTGTGCAACTTGTGGCATGGTTTCCAGGACATGGTGCCTGCTGCTGCAGGCCCTGCAGCAAGGGCACGCAGAGTTTCTAGATTTGCCCTCACACACATGCCTCTAAGACACACCCCCCTTCCTCCCTCCACCCATTCATTTTGGTGTTATCTGCTTGTGTGTGACACAGTTGCGGTGGCAAAGGCTGGACCGTCTGTACATGCACATGCTACGTGCACATTGCACGTGCATCATGTCCTTGCATGTGCCACATCACGCTACACCATGATGTTGAGGCCACCCACCAAGCAATGTCCATCCAATACATCTGTTGCATGCACTCAGGCACGCACTCATCGCCCACACAACACCTTTGCATAATGAGTGTGCAACTCCAACTGCCTACACAGCGCTGGCATGCCTTCCAGGCCCTGTCACACCAACCAGGTCATGCCCCTCCTACTCCCCACCGGCTCTGTACCCCAACATGGCCATGTGAGTGGTACTCCAGGCCTCTACATGTAGTATGGTGTCGTTGTGGGACACATGGCACAGGTATCATGTCTCAGCGTGTCAGTCTACAATGTGTCCAGGATCCCCCTCTACACCATGACATGCACACTGCATCTCATCATCATCTGGTGTCCCATTGACAGGCAGGTGCTCCTCACCCTCCCCAAAGACGCAGTCCTTGCCAGTTCCCATATTGAATAATGCATGGTATCCATTGGCAGATCGCTGCACGTTGGCCACCTGATGCTGGACTTGTACACGACTGAGGTGTTCATCTGCGGATTGTCCCCTTACAGCTGGGTCAACTGCTTGTGTCCCACCCGCAAGGGCCCTGCACAGACACACAGTGTCCATGCACACGAGCTGGTGTGCATCATGGAATGCTTGCTCACATGTGCTATGCTGGTCACCAGCATCTGTACCTCAGGCCTCAGAACACTCAGCATTATGCACACGGTCCACTGTTCGATCCACCTCAAGGCAAGACAGACCATCCCCCAGGTGAACTTCGACATCCATGTCCAATCCTACCCTGCACTCTTGGGAGAAGTACCTTACAACTCCCATGACACTTGTCCACATCCAGGGTGCATCTGCACAGCTCTGCTTCAACATCTGGCAACCCAGCCACATCACCGTCCAACAGGGATAGCGGCAATGGATCACTCTCATCTGCAGGATGACCTTCACAATCCACGGCCACACTCAGGATGCAGCCCACGACCACTCACCCAACACAACCATGTGGCACTGTCATCCAAGACCCCATTGTGCCATCTCCATGCATCCAACCTTGGCCTGGCCACCATTCTCCACATCCACCTCACTCCTGCTTGCAGGACATAGTTCTCCCACCTGGCTACACACACCTGGGACTCCCACCCCAGGACACTCCACATGATCCCTGACCTCTGCGCATGACTGTTGCTCTTCGAAATAGGTCTGTCCGCACAGTTGTGCATGCACCCCCTCAGCTGGTTGGGCCCATCACGGGTGAGTATGGTGCTCCATGTCTGTATTGGATGATACATTGTGACCCATGTGTGTCCTGTGCCAGACTCAGACCCCAGGGTATGCATGGTTGGAGTTACTTCAAAACTCAGGCATGGTTTGCCAACACACACATGTAATGGAATAATGCTAAATGACGGCATCATCTCGTGATTTCTAATATTTTTATTGGTGGTGGGGTACGTGTTTGGCGGGATGCAATTAAGTGCTGTACCGGGGGAATAGAATACAAAGTTCACAGGGGGAGATGGTATCCTTGCCATTGGAAGTCATCAGAGTCCATGCCACAGTCTTTGTCAATATTGGTCAGACAGTGACCAGCAAGTCCATGTGGCATAGAATGTCATTGGATGAGGTGCGGCTGTTGCGCCAGAGGGCCAGGTGCCAGGCCAGGTGACCTGGGAGATGGTGATGGTCCGCGGACTCTCACGGTCTTTTGCGTGGACGACCCACCTTCCTCCGGGGACCCTCAGAAGCAGGCCGTGATGATGTCTGGGATGCTCCGTCGGACGAATCCTCCTCCTCCTGATCCCTCCCTGTGGCTGGCAGGGATCTACGCCTGGTGGCACAGGGAGGGTTGCCCATATTTTCGGCAATCCGACGGAGTACACGGGTCATGTCCTTTTGCACCGCCACGAGCTCAGCCAGTCTTGCCTCCATCCGTCCTTGGTGTTGCTGTTGACTGGCATATTGCACAGCCTGCACGTTCTTTATCTGGTTGAGGGCCTCCACGGCCTGGCTGATGCCCCTGGTGTCACGCCGGTATGTGTCCAAGATGTTGCGGACGTGTGACATAACCGGTTCCTCAGCTGGCTGGTCAGGCTCGTGCCTCCGCCGTCCTCCACTCCCACCACCCCTGCCCACTTGAGCCTGGCCTGCCCTTGTGGACACGTCGGGTCTCCGGGACCCCTGAGGGATGGCATTTGCGGGGTCGCCTGCCTCCTCCTGGGTGCCCGGGGTCTCTCGTCCCTCCTGGTCAGACTGGCTGCGTTGTGTGCGAGCAGGGCTTCTGTGTGTATCCTGGGATGTGGCAGGAATGGGGGTGGTGGTTGGCACAGTTGTACCTGACGGAGGTGCTGCAGGTGCTTGGGCACCAGAGGGTCCAGGTTGGTCGGGGTCATCCACGGTGTGGTGAGAGTCGTCGCTGCCGGTGGGATCATCGTGACGCCGAGCCGGGTCCTGTGTGTCTTCCCCCCCCAGTGTTGGGGGGAGATCGACGACGTTGCCCTGTGTGTGAGAGAGAGACAATGTTAATGGTGTTACATGCGTCATCCATGTTTCATACATATTCAAGTTGGCACAGTTGCTCTGGGTAGTTGGATATGTCTAGCATTCCTCTCACAGTGCACTTGTGGATGGGTATGTTGCGGGGGTCAGATTGATATGTACTCCTGGTTATTTGGCCTGTCTAATGAGTGTTGGGATGCTTATTTGGCTATGGATTGGTCTTGTTGTGTCACATATCCATTGTGGGAGTGGCAATTTGCGTTGGCTGCCCCGGGGGTGAGTGCTTGTGTAAGGGGGGGGGTGTGTGACCGGGCATGCTGTCAGGTGTTGTGTGATTTGTCATTGGGTCTACCAGGCGATGTGTCTATCCCCTCATGGTGCCTGCTGGCATGACAGTGAATGTGAGTTCCTGTGGTAGGTAGGTGGCATGTGGAGTTGGTGTTTGAGTGTACAGTGGTCACAGGTTTGCCTTGTGCTGTCTACAGCAGGGCCAAGTGTCATCTACCTTGTCTGTACTTGGCAAGTCCCTGTGCATTGTGCATGGTGCATGGGGATGTCCCTTGGCCACGGCTGTCAACACTTTTCCTATGTGTGACATACTCTTTGTTGTTGCATCAGGTTTGAACGCAGGGAGCAGTGTAGCAAGCGCGCGTAGCGAGCGCTGCAGAACCGACTTACGTGTTGCACTGTACGCGGCCAAATGTTGCTTTGTCATGTCTATTGGAGAATGCAGGTAGGAAACTTATGCATTTGTGACTGGGTTATAACAAACACAGTGAGTGGGTATACTGGGTGTGAGGTTAGGTTTGTGCCTGCAGCGAGGATCGACTCGTGCACAGTTTGACACATGGGCCAGTGCTTTCCAAACGGATGAGGGGTGTTTCACGCACTGCCAGACCTTGTCAACATGCACACAGTCCACCTGCTGATAAGCGGACATGCCCACACCACCCAAGGGTGATTTTGTCTTCCTCTGTCTACCTCTCTCCCTCCCTCTGTCACCCTCCTCCCTCCCTCTGTCTGTCTCCCTCTGTCTCCCTCTGTCTCCCTCCCTCTCTCTCCCTCTCCCTCCCTCTCTCTCCCTCTCCCTCCGTCTGTCTGTCTCCCTCTGTCTCCCTCTGTCTCCCTCCCTCTCTCTCCCTCTCCCTCCCTCTCTCTCCCTCTCCCTCCGTCTGTCTGTCACCCTTTGTCGCCCCATGTCGCCCTCTGTCTCCCTCCCTCTCTCTCCCTCTCCCTCCCTCTATCTGTCTCCCTCTGTCTCCCTCTGTCTCCCTCCCTCTCTCTCCCTCTCCCTCCATCTGTCTGTCACCCTCTGTCGCCCTATGTCGCCCTCTGTCTCCCTCCCTCTCTCTCCCTCTCCCTCCCTCTGTCTGTCTCCCTCTGTCTCCCTCTGTCTCCCTCCCTCTCCCTCCCCCTCCCTCTGTCTGTCTCCCTCTGTCGCCCTCTGTCTCCCTCTATCGCCCTATGTCGCCCTCTGTCTCCCTCCCTCTCTCTCCCTCTCCCTCCCTCTGTCGGTCTCCTTCTGTCTCCCTCCCTCTGTCTCCCTCTCCCTCCCTCTGTCTCCCTCTCCCTCCCTCTGTCTTTCTCCCTCTGTCTCCCTCCCTCTCTCTCCCTCTCCCTCCCTCTCTCTCCCTCTCCCTCCGTCTGTCTGTCGCCCTCTGTCGCCCTATGTCGCCCGCTGTCTCCCTCCCTCTCTCTCCCTTCCCCTCCCTCTGTCTGTCTCCCTCTGTCGCCCTCTGTCTCCCTCCCTCTCTCTCCCTCTCCCTCCGTCTCTCTGTCACCCTCTGTCACCCTATGTTGCCCTCTGTCTCCCTCCCTCTCTCTCCCTCCTTCTGTCTGTCTCCCTCTGTCTCCCTCTGTCTCCCTCCCTCTCTCTCCCTCTCCCTCCCTCTCTCTCCCTCTCCCTCCGTCTGTCCGTCACCCTCTGTCGCCCTATGTCGCCCTCTGTCTCCCTCCCTCTCTCTCCCTCTCCCTCCCTCTGTCTGTCTCCCTCTGTCTCCCTCTGTCTCCCTCCCTCTGTCTCCCTCTCCCTCCCTCTGTCTCCCTCTCCCTCCGTCTGTCTGTCACCCTCTGTCGCCCTATGTCGCCCTCTGTCGCCCTCTGTCTCCCTCCCTCTCCCTCTCCCTCTCCCTCCGTCTGTCTGTCACCCTCTGTCACCTCAGCCCAGCTTCCTGGGCACACACACTTAGCATGTCTTGCAAAGGCCATTGGCTTGTTAATGTGGCTTTGTATAGAATCTCCCGGACCCCATTGGGCAGAGTGTCTCTGAGTCTGCGCGGCAGCGGCGGTGTGTGCTGACACTCTTTCACAGTGTTGCCTCTTCATTAGCTTCTGTTATGTGCGAATTGGGCCTTCATACCAATGTCATCCTGCGAGACGGCCTCCATTTGCAGGCGACACAGTACAGTGTTGGGACACACTGTTTGTATAGCTCTGCCCTAGGCCATATGGGCTGAGGGTATTGGTGTCTGCTTATGAGTTGCAAAATGTGATTTTGGAGGCCCTCCCACCCGGCATTACGGACATCCTGTCTTGTGTTGGTGTTTTGTGTTGCCTGTGACTTGGCATGGCCTTGCTTGGTGCATGGGGCATGGAGCCGATATTGGCATGTGCGTGTTGTTGGAATGTGGTTGCGTCCGGTGATGGCTTTGGGGTAGTTGCGTGCATAATCGGGAGTTGGGTTGTGGATGCGGTTCCCCCCATGTGGGGTGATTTGTTTGTTTACTCACCAGGCTCAGCGAGTCCTTCTAGTCCGTGTACTCCCACCGGCGGCAGCGTTCGCATCACCTTCTCCTCCCAGGGATGGTAGTGTACCGGTCTGCGGGGCGGCCCACCTCCAGTGATGTTCCCCTGGTTGTGTTCGTCGATCATTTTGCGGCAGACCGTCCTCCGCAGATCGTACCACCTGGCTTGGCATTCATGCCTGGTCCTTCGGATGGGCGCAACAGCATTCACCCTCTCGAGGATCCTCTGCCACATGGCTGATTTTTCTGATACGCTGGTCTGTCTGACCAATGTTCCAAAGAGCTGTGGCTCGACTCTGATGATTTCGTTGACAAGGATCTCCAGCTCCGCTGTTGTGAACTTTGGATTCCTGTCTGTGGGCATGGTGTGGGGTGTGGGTGTGGATGGTTGTGGGTGTGTGTGTGTGGTTGTGAAGGTGTGTGTGTGTATGTGATGAGGGGGTGTTTGTGAAGGTGGTTGTGTGAAGGTGTGCAAGTGTAAGGTGTAGTAAAGGTTGAAGTCTGGTGCTGTGTGTTGTCTGTGGGGTCTGGCAGCAGTGGGTCTGTTGCAAAGGCTCATGGTTTGTGTGTGTGGGCCCTTTTTATTGGGCCATTTGTGGGTGTGGCTGTGTTTGAACTTTGGGTGGGTGTGTTATAAGGAGTGGTTGTGTTTTGGGCCTCTGTGAACCTGTTTGGCTGTTGCAGGTCAGTGTCTTGGATGTATTTGGGCTTGGTGGATGTGTTTTGTGGTGTTGTGCGAATCGAATTGACTCTCCTTGTGGTGTTTTGCAGTGTCCTGGTTCAGTACGTGTGTTTTTCGCGTCTGCGCGGTGCGTACATCGGCCATGTTGTTGTACAGTGCTCACATTTGCTATGGCTTGGTACGACTCGTACATGCGCACGGCTGGGTGAGGGTGCTGGTGTAGGGGCCTCGGGTAGGGTGCGTACAGGCACGGGCAGGGTGTGGGGGCCTGGGGGTACAGGCCGTACATATATGAACCCAGGGTATGACGCGTACATGGGGGGGCTGGGGGTACGGTGCGTACATATGGGGTGCTGGGTGTGCGGTGTGTGCCCCCACCCCCATATGGACGTGCGTACCCCCAGCCTCCGTATGTACGCACCGTCCCCCGGCACGTACCCCCACCCCCCTGTGTACGCACAGAACCCCCAGCCCCTGTATGTCAGCGCCGTACACCCGCCCCCCCGTATGTACGCGCCGTACCCCCAGCCCCCTCTATGGACGGAGCATACCCCCACCTCCCCCCCTAGGTACTGAGCATACCACCACCCCCATAGGTACGCTGTGGACCCCCCAGCGTGTAACGCACCGTACATAGGGGGGGTGGAGG
Organism: Triturus cristatus; assembly: GCF_964204655.1. Classification (NCBI taxonomy): domain Eukaryota; kingdom Metazoa; phylum Chordata; class Amphibia; order Caudata; family Salamandridae; genus Triturus; species Triturus cristatus. Next base: position 739,474,498 of record NC_140583.1, on the reverse strand, counting down.
TACGCCTCGTACCTACGGGGGTGGTGGTACGCTCCGTACCTACGGGGTGGGGTGGGGGTACAGCGCGGACATGGGGGGGTGCTGGGGTACGGCGCGTACGTGGTGGGGTGTGCTGGGGGTGTTCGGCGCGTATGCGGGCAACTATTTGGAAGTCTCCATAGTTGCTATGAGAGTTCACACCGTACGGTGTTTTTTACATACGGTTGTGCATTCGGACGGACGGGACGGATCGTACTTGCGCGCTCGGACTTCAGTTTCCCGATTCGTAGGTAAAACTGTCCGGGGACGTGTCGGACACTTTTTCCGACCCGAGGACGTGTCGGGGTATTTTCCCAATGCGACTCGTATGGATTTTTTCACATACGAATCGTACTTGCCAGTTTGTACGGCACTTGTACGATTCGTACGGTAAAAAAAACGGATACGAGTCGTACAGGGGAAATTTTTAACGGATCGGAATCGACCCCTTAGTGTGGATATCTTTTATTTAGTGACTCAAGAGATTATAGATTGGTAAAACAAGCTGCTTTACATTCCCTCAAGACTTAGCCTGGAGGCTTCTCTCCATAGCTACCACTAGGATAGCTTTCAATAAAGGTTGTCTTTAACCTATAACCAATAAGAGGTTGTTTGGACTGATACAGGGTGCCCACTATAACTAGTGGACAGCATATATCAGGCCAACTTCTCACAATGACTTCCAAATCACTGTCTGTGAACTTTGGAACTTTGGAACTTTGGATTCTTCTTTGGGGGCATGGTGATGGGTGGTGATGGAGATGGATGTGTGGGTGAGTGTGAAAGTGAGGGTGAGTGAGTATGAGTAAAGCTGGGTGTTTGTGAGTATGCTTTTTGAAAGGTGCTAGTGGTGTACAGGTTGTGTGGTGTGTGGGTTGTGTGTGTATTTCTCAGTGTAGTGTGGTGGTGTTCTCTGCTGGCAGCTCTGTTGAACTTGCAAAGGATCATGGTAAGGATTTTGGCCCTTTATGTAGGTGGAGTTTTGGGTGTGTCTTACATATTTTTTTTTTTTTTTGCCTTTGATTGGTCTTTTTCTGTTGGTTTCTGTTTGGTTTAGTTGAGCGTAACGGAGACGTTCAGTTGACCGGAACGGATACTTTTATCAGCATTTGTGGGGTAGTCCAAGTCTGTCCCACTCACGTTATGCTATGGTGCAGCGTTCGCGTATAAGTCGGTTGCGTCGGGCTCATTTACGGTCAATTCACTGAGTCGGCTTGGTTTCCGTACGTTTCGGTCATACGTCTTGTGCTCCGTGCAAGTCGGTTGTATTTGACACGCATTGCATCGTACTCTGCCGGTTGCACAGTGCGTGTATGTGTCGGTCGGAATACATTCCTGGTCTGTGTCGGTCGGATTGGTTTCCGACCGGGATCAGAATCGGCCCCTTAGAGTCTGATTCTGATGCGGTTAGGAAGGCCTCCTAACAGCATTTGCTCCATCCAAATCAGATCGGGAATGTGTCTTTCCGACTGACTCTGAAAGGTTTCCAACCGACCAAGCACGATGCCCATGGGTCCCCCCCTTACCAGCCATGCACAGTGTGACAGGCACCAGGGGGTGCCTACCACAAGGTGCACGATTTGTCCCTGCCACCCCTTTCTTCAATGGGAGCCTACGCATTCGGTCGGAACAAAGGCTCCCATTGAAGTCAATAGGAGTCCAACCAAATCCCATCGTACTCGGTCAGTTGGACTCGCCCGATCCGATTCGGTTGGAAACCATTCCCAAACCCATTCGATTGGGAAGCTTTCCAAACCGCATCGGAATTGTCCCGTAAGAAAACCTGTTTCCAACCCCTAGTTTCACCACCTGGATCCAGGGCAGCAGAGGTCTTATGACCTGCTGCCTCTCCACTGGCTAATCGCAGGAAACATTAGCATTCCTTTCAAAAAAGTACTTCCATTATGGCACCAGAATCGATATGAGAGAGGTCATGCAACCTCTCATTCACAAGCACTTTTACCAGCTAAACAGTAATCCTCAAGCTTTTTTCAGAAAAATAGCATCAAAAAGAGTAAATCATACCTTCGAGCCTCAGTCTCAACACCAGATATCAGAGTGGCAGAGGCCACGTGACCTCCAACCCGGTTCACTGACACAACATCGATGTAATAAATATCAATGTAAAAAATATGGAGTAAAAAATATAGACAACTAAAATATCGACTCCTATACTTAAACAGGTAAGTACAAAAATATTGACTAAAAAATATTGATGTAAAAGTATAGATGTATAAAATATCGACGTTCATATAAATATAAAATAAAATAATATATTTTTAGTATATTAGATATTAAAGAACATTTTAACAAAATAAAAGAAATGTAATATACATTTTAATACAATATATAAGATGTACTTAATAAAACAGATAAACACACAAAAATAATTATTTATACATATATATTTATTTTAAAACAATTAATAAACTATTATTTTCAATTTATATTAAAAGTTTAAAATTATATAAAAAAATATACAGTAATGATTTAAAATATTTTTTAAAAAACTATAAGAAATTAATGCATTAAACTATTAAAAAATATTTAAACTTACATTTCGCAATACAGTCAGTGCAACAGTAGGGAAAGTGTTGGATAGCGGAGGGGGAAAATCACTATACCCACTCCAGTGAGTGTAACAGTAAGGAAAGTGCTGGATAGCGGAGGGGTAAAAATGACTATTCCCACTCCAGTGAGTGCAACAGTAGGGAAAGTGTTGGATAGCGTAGGGGTAACAATTACTATTCCAACTCCAGTGAGTGCAACGGTAGGAAAATTGTTGTCTAGCTGAGGGGTAAAAGTTTTAATTCCCAGTCCGTTGACTGTAACAGTAGGGAAAGTGTTGGATAGCAGAGGGGTAAAAATTACTAGTCCCACTCCAGTGAGTGCAACAGTAGGGAAAGTATTGGACAGCGGAGGGATAAAATTTACTATTACCACTCCAGTGAGTGCAACAGCAGGGAAAATGTTGGACAGTGGAGAGGCAAACATTACTATTCACACTCAAACGGTTAAAAACATTTAATTTTTTTAAAGTAAAAAAATTATAAAAATAAATATTATTTTAAAAATTGAAAAGAAATATATTTATCATATAAAAAATAAACACATTATATTAAGTACATTGTAATAATAAGTCCTTGTCTAATAAGTTGTAGTAGAAGACCTTTATTGGTAAATATCCAAACCAGCATCAACGGTCTCATCCGCTGCTTCGCTCAGCCTCGCACAACATAGAATGAATCACCCTCACTTTGACATTCCAATGACATCATAAGAATACGAATGAAATACATTCTGAAGTAGATTACAACACATCTCCCTTACCAAGAAACAAAACAATAAAAACAGAATAAACAAATAAAAACAAGGAAAAACAACTAACATAGGTTCACAATCCAAAGCAAGGTAATACATTACTTTGTTCCTAATTTGTAACTCAACTTTCATGCAAAACACATTACATGGCATAATCTTTGAATTTGACAGGCAAATTCCTATTCCTCTGAACAGCTTTCCTGAAGACAGAACTCTTACTCATGGCTTGTTCTTTTCCACAGGTATCAGCACATTCCTTGGAACTATCCACAACTCTACCCCCATCCACCACAGAATGACTTAAACCTGTATGTTTTCCCAAACATTTCACTAATCTGGACATGCTCCACATACAACCCGTGTTCACTTTCACAACATTTTTCCTAATAGAAATAATCGTGAAAGGACCCATGAAAGACGATCTTCCTTTCAATGTATGCTTGGGGTTCTTTACCATCACTTTATCACCAACATTCCATTTCCTGTTCCTTACTCTCATCCTCAAATCAAAATCAGCTTTATACTTATTTTGATAATTCAAAATCCTCCTATGTCTCTCTTCTGCAGGAAGAGCCAAACTCGAGCTCGTAGGCAGCCAAGATGGATTCAACTTAGAAACAGCTTTTCTTCCCCTCAAAGCCTCAAAAGGTGATATCTGAGTGAGTGCGTTGGGCGTTGTACGATGCGCCCACCATGTGTCTCTCAAAACACTATTGAATGAAACTCTGGAACTAAGAGCACGCTGAGCACAATCCTTCACTATGCGATTCATTCTCTCAGACAACCCGTTAGCTTGAGGTGCATACAACGCCGTCTTCTGGTGTACTATGTTGTGATCCTCAAGAAACTCTCGCATCTCATGAGACACAAACTGCACCCCATTATCCGTTATCAAAAACTTGGGCACACCTTCCGAAACAAAAACATCCTTCAAAAAGTTAATAACTACTCTCGTGCTCACAGAAGAGACACATTTTGTGACTACCCACTTAGAAGTGTAATCAACTAAAAGAATAACAAACCGTTCACTCAACGGCAATAACTCAAATGGTCCAACTATATCCAAACCCAATTTGGACCAAACAACCTCAGGAACCTCCACCGGAGATAAAGGCGCTTGACAGACCACATGAGACTTGTCACTTGAGGCACAAGACACACAATCCCTGACCACATCTTCAATCATCCGATCCATGCCAGGCCACCAATATCTTTCTCTGACTCGAGCCTTGGTGAGACTCCTCCCTAGGTGACCTTCATGCGCTGTGTTGATAATCTTGCTTCTGAAACCCACAGGCGGAACAAGTCTTTCGCCCCTCACCAGGTTCCCACCAAAATACGAAAGTTCATCCCTGACAGGCCAATAACCTCTCATCTCCTGCTCCAACGTTTTATAATCCGGCCAACCATGAATAATCCACTGCCTCAACAATTCCAATTCTTTATCCTTGTTCACCCCATCTGTCCATGCTTCTAGCGTCAAAGTGGACTCAGCAACCCAACACACATTATCACTGCCATCGTCATCACCCTCTCCTGCCAAAGGTAACCGAGAGAGACAGTCTGCGGACTTGTTGCTAGACCCAGGTATATATTGCACCTGAAAATTATATTCTTGCAATCCTTCACTCCAGCGTTTGATCCTAGGAGTGATGTGTTCACTGTGTCTACAAGAAAAGATTTGGGTGAGGGGACGATGGTCCGTCCTCACTAAAAAGGGAATCCCCCACAAGTAAAACTTAAAATGTTGCACTGCCCAAAAGATACTCAAGGCCTCCCTTTCAATACATGAGTAATTCGCTTCAGCTCCCCTAAGAGCCCTGGAGGCAAACGCCACCGTTTTGTGTTCCCCATCGATCACTTGGGAAAGAACCGCTCCCAAACCCTTAAGACTAGCATCAGTAGTCAATATTGTTTTTTTATTAGCATCAAAATGCCCCAGAGTAGGCATCTTCCCAATCTCCGTTTTAATTGCCTCAAAAGCCTCCTGACACTCACAAGACCACAGAAAATGTGCACCCTTCTTCAACAACGCTCTGATAGGCTCAGTTACACAAGCAAAACCTTGAACAAACTTGGCATAAAATTCAGTAAGACCTAAAAAGGACCTTACCTCCTCCTTGTCCTTAGGCGTGGGGGCATTCACTACACTTTGTGCCAATTCCAATTTCGGTTGAATGCCCTCACCAGAGATCACATGACCTAAATAAGTAACAGTTTCAACTCTAATACGACATTTTTCTTTTTTTACTGTTAGACCTTTCTCTCTTAACCTTCCCAAAACTTCTAGTAACGTCCGACTATGCTCATCATCATTCTTCCCATATATCAAGATATCATCTTGAAAAAACATGATGTTATCAATACCATCTAAAACCTTCTTCATGACCCTCTGGAAGCATGCCGCTGCTGATGCCAAGCCAAACGGCATCCTCAGAAAGCGAAATGCCCCCAGAGGTGTCACAAACGAGGTGAGGTGCCTTGAACCCTCATGCAAAAGAACCTGGTGATAAGCCGACGACAAATCTAGTACACTGAAAATGCGGGCCCCTTTCAGTGTACTGAGCGATTCTGCAATATTTGGTAAAGGCTGTCGATCTACCCAAATCCACTCATTCAAACCTCTCAAGTCAACACACATTCTGATACCAGCTCCACCATCCTTCGGGGCCAAAACAATCGGGGCCAACCATTCCGAGGATTCTATCTCTTCTATAACCCCCAGCTTTAACAACCTCTCAAGTTCAGACTTTAGTGGTTCTATCATCATGTTCGGCACCTTTCTCACTTTGTGCACACATGGTATGGCTCGATTTTTTAAAATGATTTGATGCTCAAACCCCTTCAGACACCCTAACTTATCAGAAAAGACTTCAGGGAACCTGTCAAAATACACACAATTTTGGTCAACAGATGCCCCCTTGTCAACCTCACGATCCACCAGCATGACCTGATCCTTAGGATCTTTGGCGTTAGGATTAAGCATAATGCCCAAATCACGTTGATGCCTCCATCCTAATAAGTTGTCCCCTCTTTCCGCTACATAGACCTTACCCAGAGTGTCCCTGTCCTTAAATGTAATGCGTGCTTCAATGTACCCTAGAACATTTATTTTTGCACCCCCATAACTGACCGGACTAATGTCCGGTGGAATGAGCACCACATTGTCAAAACCCACAACTTCGTCCCACTGTCTATTCCCTATCATCGTGAAAGGGGAACCAGAATCAGCTAGGACTACGAAGTCAAAATCATCCACCCCAATTTTGCATTCGGGCATTGTTATTCTCCCAGTATCAACATCCCCTTCACCACCAACGCCACCATCAATACGCAAGAGCACCGTGCGCACAATTTCAGTCTTTTTGCTCGAATTGCGAGTCGATCTGCAAACCCTTGCATAGTGTCCCTTGACCCCACACTTCATGCAAGTGGCTTCCCTGGCATAACAATGAGGATAGCTAGAGAAATGAGAGGAACTCCCACACCTAAAACACTTCATTTTAGACTGGTCCATGGCTTTCTTTTCACTGTCGCCAGTGTTAGTACGAATTTCCTTGTCACTCCTAGCTGGTGAACTCTTATGGGAAGCATTAGTACGTAAGTCTTTCTCAGGCACCTTGGACTTCTCTTGTGAAGAAACCTTTGCCACATTATCAGAACTCTCTAAGTACTCTGTATCTGTTACAACATGGACCTCACTAGCTTCCTTCTTCTCTTCATGGTTTCTCTTCATTTCTTTCACCCAAGAAGAGGTGTTTTCCATGCCCTCTACAATCGCGATAGCTTCCACTAATGTAGGATTTTTAGATAAGAGTTTCTCTTGCACACGGGTACTGTTTGTGCACCTAACCAACTGGTCCCTGACTAATGAGTCAGAGAGATCTCCAAATTCACATGTGCGTGCCAGGGTTTTAAGAGAGGCAATATAACTTTTCACTCTTTCATTGCTACTCTGGACTCTAGTGAAAAACTTATGTCTCTCGAGGACCACATTTATCCTAGGGCCAAAATACTTCTCCAACATCGTCATTGACATTTCATAAACATCATTAGGCTCCCCCTCCTCCGTTCCAATATGAATAAGATCCATACTATCATATGTATTTCGCCCCTCAACTCCCAGGTTATGTAATAAAATGGCTTGCTTCCTGATGGCTGAAAACTTTTCCCCTCCTATGGCAACAATATAAGAATCAAATAAATTCCTCCACCTTTTCCAAGGAAGTATAGGGTCACCTTTTTCCGAAAGAAAAGGTGGAGGTTGGGACATGCTTGTTGAAGCCGCCATCATAACAAACCAATGTAACAAAATCTGACAACTGTGTGTTGTTGCGTGTGGAAGAAAGAGAAAACACTATGAACAAAATAAACTAAAATAATTAAAGTAGTCACCGTAGTCTCCGTCGAGGGATATGAAAACTGAGTCTTGAATTCACTTGCAAAAAAAAAATGCGATGTCCAAAACGCCTCAAACACGTAAAAGAATCCAAATCCAAAGAATCCAACTAGCGCCGATGTAGGTTCACGTTGCTTTGAAAACCCGTCAGGGAAGACAGGAAATGTATTCAGAAAAACACCCCAATCCAAAATGGCGCTGACGCAGATTCACGTAGGATAAACCAACGTAATGACGAGAGAGATCCACGTCTAAGAACTCAGGAAGTGCATTCGGATGAAGGCATGCGCGAGTGCGAGCAGAGAATGTTGAAGCGGTGAGTGCGAGCGCTATCACATTCAAAGAATGCACGGGTTTCCAACGATGTTCTTGACAAACTCGATAAAAAAAAACTAAATAGTCTCACCTCCGACCTCACCTCCGACCTCTCAACAGGGCCATCCGATATCTCATCAAGGCCATCCGAAGCTTGTAGTCACCACAAAAAAAAAATCAACAAATTTAAATTTAAATTCAATCAAGAAAGTCCATAAATGGCATAGAGTAGTTAAAAAGTAATGCCAGCTCCTCTCTGAAGTGAACGAAATTCGAGGCAATTTCCGTTCGTCTTCGTAAAATCCAAAGGAATTTCAAAAACGAGACATTTTCTCGTTGAACGTTACGTTACGTGGGTCCGACTTCCGAAAAAAATCGTAGGGGAGTTGATGCTGGAATCCAGTGCTTGTCCCCAATCAAGCTTGGTCCTTCGTCGCCAGTGTAATAATAAGTCCTTGTCTAATAAGTTGTAGTAGAAGACCTTTATTGGTAAATATCCAAACCAGCATCAACGGTCTCATCCGCTGCTTCGCTCAGCCTCGCACAACATAGAATGAATCACCCTCACTTTGACATTCCAATGACATCATAAGAATACGAATGAAATACATTCTGAAGTAGATTACAACACACATATAATAAATACCTGCAAATATTATATAAAACTAAATAATAATTGCATTAAATTTTTTTTATTTTAAACTAGAAAATATTAACAAACAAAAATATTAATGAATACATAAATGTTTTTATTTTATTTCCTACCCTATAACACCACACCAATAACAACACACTTCAACATCTTAAATTGAATTTTTTTCCATAATTAACATAATTAATAATCAATTAAAAAAATATATTAAAAAATTATAAACATGAAATAACTACACACACTTTAATACTATAATGTCCACAACACACACCCAAATTAAACTATAATATAATGAAACACACTTAAAACTTTTTTAAATTAAAAACTATTACTATTAACAACTAATTATAAAGTATTTACAATTCATTTAATACCCACCCTTTCCCCCTTTAAAAGTAAACACAACACACAAAAAGATAAACAATTACCCAAAATAAATATCAAATAATTAACATCAATTCATAACTATATATCAATTAATTAAACATAAATTACTTCCCATCCATTACTCCTATAAACACCACAACACACATCTAAAATTAATTACACAATTGCCATAATAAATTATTATTTAATTTAATTATTATCAATTAAAAAATAATTATTAATAAAAATAAATAAACTACATAACACCCTTTACCCCCTTTATACCCCAGATGACACACCTAAAATTAATTACAGAAGTACCATAATTAATTACCAATTATTATTCATTATAATAAATAAACAACTAACTATTAATTCATCAATTAAAAATAAATTACTTCCCACCATTTACACCTATAAACACCAAAACACACACCTAAAATTAATTACACAATTACATAATTAATTACAAGTTAAATAATTATTATTAATTAACAACAAATTATTAATTAATTAATAATAAAGTACTTTACACAACTGGTGCCGATTCCGATCCTGGAGAAATTTTCACGTACGAATCTTATCCGGATTTTTTTCCGTACGAATCGTACAAGTACCGTACAAACTGGCAAGTACGATTCGTATGGGAAAAAATACATACGAATCGCATTGGAAAAATTCCCCGACACGTCCTCGAGTCGGGAAAAGTGTCCGACACGTCCCCGGACGATTTTCCATACGAATCGTAAAACTGAAGTCCGAGCGCGCAAGTACGATCCGTCCCGTGCGTCCGATTGTACAACCATATGGAAAAAACACCGTATGGAGCGAACTTCTATAGCAACCATGGAGACATGTGCCCGCATACGTGCCGTCCCCCCCAGCCCTCGTATGTACGCGCCGTCCCCCCACCCGTGTATGTACACCTGTGTATGTACACCCATGATTGTACACCCGTTTATGTACACCCGTGTATGTACGAGACGTACACCCACCCGTGAATGTACACCCGTGTATGTACACCCGTGAATGTACACCTGTGTATGTACGAGACGAACCCCCACCCGTGAATGTACACCCGTGTATGTACACCCGTGTATGTACACCCGTGTATGTATGAGACGTACCCCCACCCGTGAATGTATACCCGTGAATGTACACCCGTGTATGTACGAGACGTACCCCCACCCGTGTATGTACACCCGTGAATGTACACCCGTGTATGTACACCTATGTATGTACGAGACGTACCCCCACCCGTGTATGTACACCCGTGCATGTACACCTGTGTATGTACGAGACATACCCCCACCCGTGAATGTACACCCGTGTATGTACACCCGTGAATGTACACCCGTGTATGTACGAGACGTACCCCCACCCGTGAATGTACACCCGTGTATGTACACCCATGTATGTACACTAGGGGTGGGCGGAATTTGCGGAATTAACCTTCGCAAATTATCGCGAGAATGTTTAAAATTATCGCAAACAAGCAGAAATATCGCGAAGATGCGGAAGTTTTTTTCCGGCATGTTCGCGAGATTTTCTGCATGGTTGCGGGTCGCCAACTTACCCATGTGGTTGCTTGCGGGCGCGGCCATCTTGTTTTGAGTTGTTCTCGCGGTGCATGATCGCGAGAAGAAAGACGTGATCGCGCGACGCATGACGTCACTGCGGGCGCGAACTGTCGCGAGACAGCGCAAATGGCTAAAAACAATACAACATCTCATGGAGAACGCGACCGGATCAAGAAAACTTGTCGGCGAACGCAGGGATTCAGGTAAGGCGATCGCGCGCGCGCAAGAGAATGTATCATTTTACAGCGCGAGCAAGAAACAAATTATCGCCAAGCTGCGGAAACCGGAATTTTTGACATTTTCGCGCTCTCCGCCGAACGCAAAAATGTCAAATTATCGCAATTTCCGCGAACGGAACGAAATTTTTGCCCAGGCCTAATGTACACCCGCGTAGCGCTGGGGGTCCGCACCGTACATACACAGGTGGGGGTACGTCTCGTACATACAAGGGTGTACATACACGGGTGTACATAAACGGGTGTACATTCTCGGGTGGGGGTACGTCTTGTACATACACGGGTGTACATACACGGGTGTACATTCACGGGTGGGGGTACATCTCGTACATACATGGGTGGGGGGTACGTCTCGTACATACACGGGTGTACATACACGGGTGTACATTCACGGGTGGGGGTACGTCTCGTACATACACGGGTGTACATACACGGGTGTACATACACGGGTGTACATTCACGGGTGGGGGTACGTCTCGTACATACATGGGTGTACATACACGGGTGTACATACACGGGTGTACATTCACGGGTGGGGGTATGTCTCGTACATACACAGGTGTACATACACGGGTGTACATTCACGGGTGGGGGTACGTCTCGTACATACACGGGTGTACATACACGGGTGTACATACACGGGTGTACATTCACGGGTGGGGGTACGTCTCATACATACAAGGGTGTACATTCACGGGTGTACATACACGGGTGTACATTCACGGGTGGGGGTACGTCTTGTACATACACGGGTGTACATACACGGGTGTACATTCACGGGTGGGGGTACATCTCGTACATACACGGGTGTACATTCACGGGTGGGGGTACATCTCGTACATACACGGGTGTACATACACGGGTGTACATTCACGGGTGTACATACATGGGTGTACATTCACGGGTGGGGGTACGTCTCATACATACACGGGTGTACATACACGGGTGTACATACACAGGTGTACATTCACGGGTGGGGGTACATCTCGTACATACACGGGTGTACATACACGGGTGTGCATTCACGGGTGTACATACACGGGTGTACATACACGGGTGTACATTCACAGGTGTACATACACGGCTGTACATTCACGGGTGGGGGTACGTCTCGTACATACATGGGTGTACATACACGGGTGTACATTCACGGGTGGGGGTACGTCTCGTACATACACGGGTGTACATACACGGGTGTACATACACGGGTGTACATTCACGGGTGTACATTCACAGGTGTACATACACGGCTGTACATTCACGGGTGGGGGTACGTCTCGTACATACACGGGTGTACATACACGGGTGTACATTCACGGGTGGGGGTACATCTCGTACATACACGGGTGTACATACACGGGTGTACATACACGGGTGTACATTCACGGGTGGGGGTACATCTCGTACATACACGGGTGTACATACACGGGTGTACATTCACGGGTGTACATACATGGGTGTACATTCACGGGTGGGGGTACGTCTCATACATACACGGGTGTACATACACGGGTGTACATACACGGGTGTACATACACGGGTGTACATTCACAGGTGTACATACACGGCTGTACATTCACGGGTGGGGGTACGTCTCGTACATACACGGGTGTACATACACGGGTGTACATTCACGGGTGGGGGTACATCTCGTACATACACGGGTGTACATACACGGGTGTACATACACGGGTGTACATTCACGGGTGGGGGTACATCTCGTACATACACGGGTGTACATACACGGGTGTACATACACGGGTGTACATTCACGGGTGGGGGTACGTCTCGTACATACACGGGTGTACATACACGGGTGTACATTCACGGGTGGGGTTACGTCTTGTACATACACGGGTGTACATACACGGGTGTACATACACAGGTGTACACTCACGGGTGTACATACACGGGTGTACATTCAAGGGTGGGGGTTTGTCTCGTACATACACAGGTGTACATACACGGGTGTACATACAGGGATGTACATTCACGGGTAGGGGTACGTCTCGTACATACACGGGTGTACATACACGGGTGTACATTCACGGGTGTACATACACGGGTGTACATTCACGGGTGGGGGTACGTCTTGTACATACACGGTGTACATACACGGGTGTACATTCACGGGTGTACATACACGGGTGTACATTCACAGATGGGGGTATGTCTCATACATACACGGGTGTGAATACACGGGTGTACATTCACGGGTGGGGGTACGTCTCGTACATACACGGGTGTACATACACAGGTGTACATTCACGGGTGTACATACACGGGTGTACATTCACGGGTGGGGGTACGTCTCGTACATACACGGGTGTACATACACGGGTGTACATTCACGGGTGTACATACATGGGTGTACATTCACGGGTGTACATACACGGGTGTACATTCACGGGTGTACATACACGGGTGTACATTCACGGGTGGGGGTACATCTCGTACATACACGGGTGTACATACACGGGTGTACATACACGGGTGTACATTCACGGGTGGGGGTACATCTCGTACATACACAGGTGTACATACACGGGTGTACATTCACGGGTGTACATACACGGGAGTACATTCACGGGTGGGGGTACGTCTCGTACATACACGGGTGTACATACACGGGTGTACATACACGGGTGTACATTCACTGGTGGGGGTACGTCTCGTACATACACGGGTGTACATACACGGGTGTACATTTACGGGTGTACATACACGGGTGGGGGTACGTCTCATACATACACGGGTGTACATACATGGGTGTACATACACAGGTGTACATTCACGGGTGGGGGTACGTCTCGTACATACACAGGTGTACATACACGGGTGTGCATTCACGGGTGTACATACACGGGTGTACATTCACAGGTGTACATACACGGGTGTACATTCAGGGGTGGGGGTACGTCTCGTACATACACGGGTGTACATACACGGGTGTAGATTCATGGGTGGGGGTACGTCTCGTACATACACGGGTGTACATACACGGGTGTACATACACAGGTGTACATTCACGGGTGGGGGTACGTCTCGTACATACACAGGTGTACATACACGGGTGTACATTCACGGGTGGGGTTACGTCTTGTACATACACGGGTGTACATACACAGGTGTACACTCACGGGTGTACATACACGGGTGTACATTCAAGGGTGGGGGTTTGTCTCGTACATACACGGGTGTACATACACAGGTGTACATACAGGGATGTACATTCATGGGTAGGGGTACGTCTCGTACATACACGGGTGTACATACACGGATGTACATTCACGGGTGTACATACACGGGTGTACATACACGGGTGGGGGTACGTCTCGTACATACACGGGTGTACATACACGGGTGTACATTCACGGGTGTACATACACGGGTGTACATTCACAGGTGGGGGTATGTCTCATACATACACGGGTGTGAATACACGGGTGTACATTCACGGGTAGGGGTACGTCTCGTACATACACAGGTGTACACTCACGGGTGTACATACACGGGTGTACATTCAAGGGTGGGTGTTTGTCTCGTACATACACAGGTGTACATACACGGGTGTACATACAGGGATGTACATTCACGGGTAGGGGTACGTCTCGTACATACACGGGTGTACATACACGGGTGTACATTCACGGGTGTACATACACGGGTGTACATTCACGGGTGGGGGTACGTCTTGTACATACACGGTGTACATACACGGGTGTACATTCACGGGTGTACATACACGGGTGTACATTCACAGATGGGGGTATGTCTCATACATACACGGGTGTGAATACACGGGTGTACATTCACGGGTGGGGGTACGTCTCGTACATACACGGGTGTACATACACAGGTGTACATTCACGGGTGTATATACACGGGTGTACATTCACGGGTGGGGGTACGTCTCGTACATACACGGGTGTACATACACGGGTGTACATTCACGGGTGTACATACACGGGTGTACATTCACGGGTGTACATTCACGGGTGGGGGTTCGTCTCATACATACACGGGTGTACATACACGGGTGTACATACACAGGTGTACATTCACGGGTGGGGGTACATCTCGTACATACACGGGTGTACATACACGGGTGTGCATTCACGGGTGTACATACACGGGTGTACATACACGGGTGTACATTCACAGGTGTACATACACGGCTGTACATTCACGGGTGGGGGTACGTCTCGTACATACACGGGTGTACATACACGGGTGTACATTCACGGGTGGGGGTACGTCTCGTACATACACGGGTGTACATACACGGGTGTACATTCACGGGTGGGGGTACATCTCGTACATACACGGGTGTACATACATGGGTGTACATACACGGGTGTACATTCACGGGTGGGGGTACATCTCGTACATACACGGGTGCACATACACGGGTGTACATACACGGGTGTACATTCACGGGTGGGGGTACGTCTCGTACATACACGGGTGTACATACACGGGTGTACATTCACGGGTGGGGTTACGTCTTGTACATACACGGGTGTACATACACGGGTGTACATACACAGGTGTACACTCACGGGTGTACATACACGGGTGTACATTCAAGGGTGGGGGTTTGTCTCGTACATACACAGGTGTACATACACGGGTGTACATACAGGGATGTACATTCACGGGTAGGGGTACGTCGCGTACATACACGGGTGTACATACACGGGTGTACATTCACGGGTGTACATACACGGGTGTACATTCACGGGTGGGGGTACGTCTTGTACATACACGGTGTACATACACGGGTGTACATTCACGGGTGTACATACACGGGTGTACATTCACAGATGGGGGTATGTCTCATACATACACGGGTGTGAATACACGGGTGTACATTCACGGGTGGGGGTACGTCTCGTACATACACGGGTGTACATACACAGGTGTACATTCACGGGTGTACATACACGGGTGTACATTCACGGGTGGGGGTACGTCTCGTACATACACGGGTGTACATACACGGGTGTACATTCACGGGTGTACATACACGGGTGTACATTCACGGGTGTACATACACGGGTGTACATTCACGGGTGTACATACACGGGTGTACATTCACGGGTGGGGGTACATCTCGTACATACACGGGTGTACATACACGGGTGTACATACACGGGTGTACATTCACGGGTGGGGGTACATCTCGTACATACACAGGTGTACATACACGGGTGTACATTCACGGGTGTACATACACGGGAGTACATTCACGGGTGGGGGTACGTCTCGTACATACACGGGTGTACATACACGGGTGTACATACACGGGTGTACATTCACTGGTGGGGGTACGTCTCGTACATACACGGGTGTACATACACGGGTGTACATTCACGGGTGTACATACACGGGTGGGGGTACGTCTCATACATACACGGGTGTACATACATGGGTGTACATACACAGGTGTACATTCACGGGTGGGGGTACGTCTCGTACATACACAGGTGTACATACACGGGTGTGCATTCACGGGTGTACATACACGGGTGTACATTCACAGGTGTACATACACGGGTGTACATTCAGGGGTGGGGGTACGTCTCGTACATACACGGGTGTACATACACGGGTGTACATTCATGGGTGGGGGTACGTCTCGTACATACACGGGTGTACATACACGGGTGTACATACACAGGTGTACATTCACGGGTGGGGGTACGTCTCGTACATACACAGGTGTACATACACGGGTGTACATTCACGGGTGGGGTTACGTCTTGTACATACACGGGTGTACATACACAGGTGTACACTCACGGGTGTACATACACGGGTGTACATTCAAGGGTGGGGGTTTGTCTCGTACATACACGGGTGTACATACACGGGTGTACATACAGGGATGTACATTCATGGGTAGGGGTACGTCTCGTACATACACGGGTGTACATACACGGATGTACATTCACGGGTGTACATACACGGGTGTACATACACGGGTGGGGGTACGTCTCGTACATACACGGGTGTACATACACGGGTGTACATTCACGGGTGTACATACACGGGTGTACATTCACAGGTGGGGGTATGTCTCATACATACACGGGTGTGAATACACGGGTGTACATTCACGGGTAGGGGTACGTCTCGTACATACACAGGTGTACACTCACGGGTGTACATACACGGGTGTACATTCAAGGGTGGGTGTTTGTCTCGTACATACACAGGTGTACATACACGGGTGTACATACAGGGATGTACATTCACGGGTAGGGGTACGTCTCGTACATACACGGGTGTACATACACGGGTGTACATTCACGGGTGTACATACACGGGTGTACATTCACGGGTGGGGGTACGTCTTGTACATACACGGTGTACATACACGGGTGTACATTCACGGGTGTACATACACGGGTGTACATTCACAGATGGGGGTATGTCTCATACATACACGGGTGTGAATACACGGGTGTACATTCACGGGTGGGGGTACGTCTCGTACATACACGGGTGTACATACACAGGTGTACATTCACGGGTGTATATACACGGGTGTACATTCACGGGTGGGGGTACGTCTCGTACATACACGGGTGTACATACACGGGTGTACATTCACGGGTGTACATACACGGGTGTACATTCACGGGTGTACATACACGGGTGTACATTCACGGGTGTACATTCACGGGTGGGGGTTCGTCTCATACATACACGGGTGTACATACACGGGTGTACATACACAGGTGTACATTCACGGGTGGGGGTACATCTCGTACATACACGGGTGTACATACAGGGGTGTGCATTCACGGGTGTACATACACGGGTGTACATACACGGGTGTACATTCACAGGTGTACATACACGGCTGTACATTCACGGGTGGGGGTACGTCTCGTACATACACGGGTGTACATACACGGGTGTACATTCACGGGTGGGGGTACGTCTCGTACATACACGGGTGTACATACACGGGTATACATTCACGGGTGGGGGTACATCTCGTACATACACGGGTGTACATACACGGGTGTACATACACGGGTGTACATTCACGGGTGGGGGTACATCTCGTACATACACGGGTGTACATACACGGGTGTACATACACGGGTGTACATTCACGGGTGGGGGTACGTCTCGTACATACACGGGTGTACATACACGGGTGTACATTCACGGGTGGGGTTACGTCTTCTACATACACGGGTGTACATACACGGGTGTACATACACAGGTGTACACTCACGGGTGTACATACACGGGTGTACATTCAAGGGTGGGGGTTTGTCTCGTACATACACAGGTGTACATACACGGGTGTACATACAGGGATGTACATTCACGGGTAGGGGTACGTCTCGTACATACACGGGTGTACATACACGGGTGTACATTCACGGGTGTACATACACTGGTGTACATTCACGGGTGGGGGTACGTCTTGTACATACACGGTGTACATACACGGGTGTACATTCACGGGTGTACATACACGGGTGTACATTCACAGATGGGGGTATGTCTCATACATACACGGGTGTGAATACACGGGTGTACATTCACGGGTGGGGGTACGTCTCGTACATACACGGGTGTACATACACAGGTGTACATTCACGGGTGTACATACACGGGTGTACATTCACGGGTGGGGGTACGTCTCTTACATACACGGGTGTACATACACGGGTGTACATTCACGGGTGTACATACACGGGTGTACATTCACGGGTGTACATACACGGGTGTACATTCACGGGTGGGGGTACATCTCGTACATACACGGGTGTACATACACGGGTGTACATTCACGGGTGGGGGTACATCTCGTACATACACAGGTGTACATACACGGGTGTACATTCACGGGTGTACATACACGGGAGTACATTCACGGGTGGGGGTACGTCTCGTACATACACGGGTGTACATACACAGGTGTACATACACGGGTGTACATTCACGGGTGGGGGTACGTCTCGTACATACACGGGTGTACATACACGGGTGTACATTCACGGGTGTACATACACGGGTGGGGGTACGTCTCATACATACACGGGTGTACATACACGGGTGTACATACACAGGTGTACATTCACGGGTGGGGGTACGTCTCGTACATACACAGGTGTACATACACGGGTGTGCATTCACGGGTGTACATACACGGGTGTACATTCACAGGTGTACATACACGGGTGTACATTCACGGGTGGGGGTACGTCTCGTACATACACGGGTGTACATACACGGGTGTACATTCACGGGTGGGGTTACGTCTTGTACATACACGGGTGTACATACACGGGTGTACATACACAGGTGTACACTCACGGGTGTACATACACGGGTGTACATTCAAGGGTGGGGGTTTGTCTCGTACATACACAGGTGTACATACACGGGTGTACATACAGGGATGTACATTCACGGGTAGGGGTACGTCGCGTACATACACGGGTGTACATACACGGGTGTACATTCACGGGTGTACATACACGGGTGTACATTCACGGGTGGGGGTACGTCTTGTACATACACGGTGTACATACACGGGTGTACATTCACGGGTGTACATACACGGGTGTACATTCACAGATGGGGGTATGTCTCATAAATACACGGGTGTATATACACGGGTGTACATTCACGGGTGGGGGTACGTCTCGTACATACACGGGTGTACATACACAGGTGTACATTCACGGGTGTACATACACGGGTGTACATTCACGGGTGGGGGTACGTCTCGTACATACACGGGTGTACATACACGGGTGTACATTCACGGGTGTACATACACGGGTGTACATTCACGGGTGTACATACACGGGTGTACATTCACGGGTGTACATACACGGGTGTACATTCACGGGTGGGGGTACATCTCGTACATACACGGGTGTACATACACGGGTGTACATACACGGGTGTACATTCACGGGTGGGGGTACATCTCGTACATACACAGGTGTACATACACGGGTGTACATTCACGGGTGTACATACACGGGAGTACATTCACGGGTGGGGGTACGTCTCGTACATACACGGGTGTACATACACGGGTGTACATACACGGGTGTACATTCACTGGTGGGGGTACGTCTCGTACATACACGGGTGTACATACACGGGTGTACATTCACGGGTGTACATACACGGGTGGGGGTACGTCTCATACATACACGGGTGTACATACATGGGTGTACATACACAGGTGTACATTCACGGGTGGGGGTACGTCTCGTACATACACAGGTGTACATACACGGGTGTGCATTCACGGGTGTACATACACGGGTGTACATTCACAGGTGTACATACACGGGTGTACATTCAGGGGTGGGGGTACGTCTCGTACATACACGGGTGTACATACACGGGTGTACATTCATGGGTGGGGGTACGTCTCGTACATACACGGGTGTACATACACGGGTGTACATACACAGGTGTACATTCACGGGTGGGGGTACGTCTCGTACATACACAGGTGTACATACACGGGTGTACATTCACGGGTGGGGTTACGTCTTGTACATACACGGGTGTACATACACAGGTGTACACTCACGGGTGTACATACACGGGTGTACATTCAAGGGTGGGGGTTTGTCTCGTACATACACGGGTGTACATACACGGGTGTACATACAGGGATGTACATTCATGGGTAGGGGTACGTCTCGTACATACACGGGTGTACATACACGGATGTACATTCACGGGTGTACATACACGGGTGTACATACACGGGTGGGGGTACGTCTCGTACATACACGGGTGTACATACACGGGTGTACATTCACGGGTGTACATACACGGGTGTACATTCACAGGTGGGGGTATGTCTCATACATACACGGGTGTGAATACACGGGTGTACATTCACGGGTAGGGGTACGTCTCGTACATACACAGGTGTACACTCACGGGTGTACATACACGGGTGTACATTCAAGGGTGGGTGTTTGTCTCGTACATACACAGGTGTACATACACGGGTGTACATACAGGGATGTACATTCACGGGTAGGGGTACGTCTCGTACATACACGGGTGTACATACACGGGTGTACATTCACGGGTGTACATACACGGGTGTACATTCACGGGTGGGGGTACGTCTTGTACATACACGGTGTACATACACGGGTGTACATTCACGGGTGTACATACACGGGTGTACATTCACAGATGGGGGTATGTCTCATACATACACGGGTGTGAATACACGGGTGTACATTCACGGGTGGGGGTACGTCTCGTACATACACGGGTGTACATACACAGGTGTACATTCACGGGTGTATATACACGGGTGTACATTCACGGGTGGGGGTACGTCTCGTACATACACGGGTGTACATACACGGGTGTACATTCACGGGTGTACATACACGGGTGTACATTCACGGGTGTACATACACGGGTGTACATTCACGGGTGTACATTCACGGGTGGGGGTTCGTCTCATACATACACGGGTGTACATACACGGGTGTACATACACAGGTGTACATTCACGGGTGGGGGTACATCTCGTACATACACGGGTGTACATACAGGGGTGTGCATTCACGGGTGTACATACACGGGTGTACATACACGGGTGTACATTCACAGGTGTACATACACGGCTGTACATTCACGGGTGGGGGTACGTCTCGTACATACACGGGTGTACATACACGGGTGTACATTCACGGGTGGGGGTACGTCTCGTACATACACGGGTGTACATACACGGGTATACATTCACGGGTGGGGGTACATCTCGTACATACACGGGTGTACATACACGGGTGTACATACACGGGTGTACATTCACGGGTGGGGGTACATCTCGTACATACACGGGTGTACATACACGGGTGTACATACACGGGTGTACATTCACGGGTGGGGGTACGTCTCGTACATACACGGGTGTACATACACGGGTGTACATTCACGGGTGGGGTTACGTCTTCTACATACACGGGTGTACATACACGGGTGTACATACACAGGTGTACACTCATGGGTGTACATACACGGGTGTACATTCAAGGGTGGGGGTTTGTCTCGTACATACACAGGTGTACATACACGGGTGTACATACAGGGATGTACATTCACGGGTAGGGGTACGTCTCGTACATACACGGGTGTACATACACGGGTGTACATTCACGGGTGTACATACACTGGTGTACATTCACGGGTGGGGGTACGTCTTGTACATACACGGTGTACATACACGGGTGTACATTCACGGGAGTACATACACGGGTGTACATTCACAGATGGGGGTATGTCTCATACATACACGGGTGTGAATACACGGGTGTACATTCACGGGTGGGGGTACGTCTCGTACATACACGGGTGTACATACACAGGTGTACATTCACGGGTGTACATACACGGGTGTACATTCACGGGTGGGGGTACGTCTCGTACATACACGGGTGTACATACACGGGTGTACATTCACGGGTGTACATACACGGGTGTACATTCACGGGTGTACATACACGGGTGTACATTCACGGGTGGGGGTACATCTCGTACATACACGGGTGTACATACACGGGTGTACATACACGGGTGTACATTCACGGGTGGGGGTACATCTCGTACATACACAGGTGTACATACACGGGTGTACATTCACGGGTGTACATACACGGGAGTACATTCACGGGTGGGGGTACGTCTCGTACATACACGGGTGTACATACACAGGTGTACATACACGGGTGTACATTCACGGGTGGGGGTACGTCTCGTACATACACGGGTGTACATACACGGGTGTACATTCACGGGTGTACATACACGGGTGGGGGTACGTCTCATACATACACGGGTGTACATACACGGGTGTACATACACAGGTGTACATTCACGGGTGGGGGTACGTCTCGTACATACACAGGTGTACATACACGGGTGTGCATTCACGGGTGTACATACACGGGTGTACATTCACAGGTGTACATACACGGGTGTACATTCACGGGTGGGGGTACGTCTCGTACATACACGGGTGTACATACACGGGTGTACATTCACGGGTGGGGGTACGTCTCGTACATACACGGGTGTACATACACGGGTGTACATACACAGGTGTACATTCACGGGTGGGGGTACGTCTCGTACATACACAGGTGTACATACACGGGTGTACATTCACGGGTGGGGTTACGTCTTGTACATACACGGGTGTACATACACAGGTGTACACTCACGGGTGTACATACACGGGTGTACATTCAAGGGTGGGGGTTTGTCTCGTACATACACGGGTGTACATACACGGGTGTACATACAGGGATGTACATTCACGGGTAGGGGTACGTCTCGTACATACACGGGTGTACATACACGGATGTACATTCACGGGTGTACATACACGGGTGTACATTCACGGGTGGGGGTACGTCTCGTACATACACGGGTGTACATACACGGGTGTACATTCACGGGTGTACATACACGGGTGTACATTCACAGGTGGGGGTATGTCTCATACATACACGGGTGTGAATACACGGGTGTACATTCACGGGTAGGGGTACGTCTCGTACATACACAGGTGTACACTCACGGGTGTACATACACGGGTGTACATTCAAGGGTGGGTGTTTGTCTCGTACATACACAGGTGTACATACACGGGTGTACATACAGGGATGTACATTCACGGGTAGGGGTACGTCTCGTACATACACGGGTGTACATACACGGGTGTACATTCACGGGTGTACATACACGGGTGTACATTCACGGGTGGGGGTACGTCTTGTACATACATGGTGTACATACACGGGTGTACATTCACGGGTGTACATACACGGGTGTACATTCACAGATGGGGGTATGTCTCATACATACACGGGTGTGAATACACGGGTGTACATTCACGGGTGGGGGTACGTCTCGTACATACACGGGTGTACATACACAGGTGTACATTCACGGGTGTACATACACGGGTGTACATTCACGGGTGGGGGTACGTCTCGTACATACACGGGTGTACATACACGGGTGTACATTCACGGGTGTACATACACGGGTGTACATTCACGGGTGTACATACACGGGTGTACATTCACGGGTGTACATACACGGGTGTACATTCACGGGTGTACATACACGGGTGTACATTCACGGGTGTACATACACGGGTGTACATTCACGGGTGTACATACACGGGTGTACATTCACGGGTGGGGGTACATCTCGTACATACACGGGTGTACATACACGGGTGTACATACACGGGTGTACATTCACGGGTGGGGGTACATCTCGTACATACACAGGTGTACATACACGGGTGTACATTCACGGGTGTACATACACGGGAGTACATTCACGGGTGGGGGTACGTCTCGTACATACACGGGTGTACATACACGGGTGTACATACACGGGTGTACATTCACGGGTGGGGGTACGTCTCGTAAATACACGGGTGTACATACACGGGTGTACATACACGGGTGTACATTCACCCGTGTACATACACGGGTGGGGGTACGTCTCATACATACACGGGTGTACATACACGGGTGTACATACACAGGTGTACATTCACGGGTGGGGGTATGTCTCGTACATACACAGGTGTACATACACGGGTGTGCATTCACGGGTGTACATACACGGGTGTACATTCACAGGTGTACATACACGGGTGTACATTCACGGGTGGGGGTACGTCTCGTACATACACGGGTGTACATACACGGGTGTACATTCACGGGTGGGGGTGCGTCTCGTACATACACGGGTGTACATACACGGGTGTACATACACAGGTGTACATTCACGGGTGGGGGTACGTCTCGTACATACACAGGTGTACATACACGGGTGTACATTCACGGGTGGGGTTACGTCTTGTACATACACGGGTGTACATACACAGGTGTACACTCACGGGTGTACATACACGGGTGTACATTCAAGGGTGGGGGTTTGTCTCGTACATACACGGGTGTACATACACGGGTGTACATACAGGGATGTACATTCACGGGTAGGGGTACGTCTCGTACATACACGGGTGTACATACACGGGTGTACATTCACGGGTGTACATACACGGGTGTACATTCACGGGTGGGGGTACGTCTCGTACATACACGGGTGTACATACACGGGTGTACATTCACGGGTGTACATACACGGGTGTACATTCACAGGTGGGGGTATGTCTCATACATACACGGGTGTGAATACACAGGTGTACATTCACGGGTGGGGGTACGTCTCGTACATACACGGGTGTACATACACAGGTGTACATTCACGGGTGTACATACACGGGTGTACATTCACGGGTGGGGGTACGTCTCGTACATACATGGGTGTACATACACGGGTGTACATTCACGGGTGTACATACACGGGTGTACATTCACGGGTGTACATACACGGGTGTACATTCACAGGTGTACATACACGGGTGTACATTCACGGGTGGGGGTACATCTCGTACATACACGGGTGTACATACACGGGTGTACATACACGGGTGTACATTCACGGGTGGGGGTACATCTCGTACATACACAGGTGTACATACACGGGTGTACATTCACGGGTGTACATACACGGGAGTACATTCACGGGTGGGTGTACGTCTCGTACATACACGGGTGTACATACACGGGTGTACATACACGGGTGTACATTCACGGGTGGGGGTACGTCTCGTACATACACGGGTGTACATACACGGGTGTACATACACGGGTGTACATTCACGGGTGTACATACACGGGTGTACAATCACGGGTGTACATACACGGGTGTACATTCACGGGTGTACATACACAGGTGTACATTCACGGGTGTACATACACGGGTGTACATACACGGGTGTACATTCACGGGTGTACATACACGGGTGTACATTCACGGGTGGGGGTACGTCTCTTACATAC
This sequence comes from Triturus cristatus, assembly GCF_964204655.1. Classification (NCBI taxonomy): domain Eukaryota; kingdom Metazoa; phylum Chordata; class Amphibia; order Caudata; family Salamandridae; genus Triturus; species Triturus cristatus. Next base: position 739,448,648 of record NC_140583.1, on the reverse strand, counting down.
ACGGGTGTACATACACGGGTGTACATACACAGGTGTACATTCACGGGTGTACATACATGGTTGTACATTCACGGGTGGGGGTACGTCTCATACATACACGGGTGTACATACACGGGTGTACATACATGGGTGTACATTTATGGGTGGGGGTACGTCTCGTACATACACGGGTGTACATACACAGGTGTATATACACGGGTGTACATTCATGGGTGTACATACACGGGTGTACATTCACGGGTGGGGGTACGTCTCGTACAGACACGGGTGTACATACACGGGTGTACATTCACGGGTGGGGGTACGTCTCATACATACACGGGTGTACATTCACGGGTGTACATTCACGGGTGTACATACACGGGAGTACATTCACGGGTGGGGGTACGTCTCGTACATACACGTGTGTACATACACGGGTGTACATACACGGGTGTACATTCACGGGTGGGGGTACGTCTCGTACATACACGGGTGTACATACACGGGTGTACATTTACGGGTGTACATACACGGGTGTACAATCACAGGTGTACATACACGGGTGTACATTCACGGGTGTACATACACAGGTGTACATTCACGGGTGTACATACACGGGTGTACATACACGGGTGTACATTCACGGGTGTACATACACGGGTGTACATTCACGGGTGGGGGTACGTCTCGTACATACACGGGTGTACATACACGGGTGTACATTCACGGGTGGGGTTACGTCTTGTACATACACGGGTGTACATACACAGGTGTACATACACAGGTGTACACTCACGGGTGTACATACACGGGTGTACATTCAAGGGTGGGGGTTTGTCTCGTACATACACAGGTGTACATACACGGGTGTACATACAGGGATGTACATTCACGGGTAGGGGTACGTCTCGTACATACACGGGTGTACATACACGGGTGTACATTCACGGGTGTACATACACGGGTGTACATTCACGGGTGGGGGTACGTCTTGTACATACACGGTGTACATACACGGGTGTACATTCACGGGTGTACATACACGGGTGTACATTCACAGATGGGGGTATGTCTCATACATACACGGGTGTGAATACACGGGTGTACATTCACGGGTGGGGGTACGTCTCGTACATACACGGGTGTACATACACAGGTGTACATTCACGGGTGTACATACACGGGTGTACATTCACGGGTGGGGGTACGTCTCGTACATACACGGGTGTACATACACGGGTGTACATTCACGGGTGTACATACACGGGTGTACATTCACGGGTGTACATACACGGGTGTACATTCACGGGTGTACATACACGGGTGTACATTCACGGGTGGGGGTACATCTCGTACATACACGGGTGTACATTTACGGGTGTACATACACGGGTGTACATTCACGGGTGGGGGTACATCTCGTACATACACAGGTGTACATACACGGGTGTACATTCACGGGTGTACATACACGGGAGTACATTCACGGGTGGGAGTACGTCTCGTACATACACGGGTGTACATACACGGGTGTACATACACGGGTGTACATTCACGGGTGGGGGTACATCTCGTACATACACGGGTGTACATACACGGGTGTACATTCACGGGTGTACATACACGGGTGGGGGTACGTCTCATACATACACGGGTGTACATACACGGGTGTACATACACAGGTGTACATTCACGGGTGGGGGTACGTCTCGTACATACACAGGTGTACATACACGGGTGTGCATTCACGGGTGTACATACACGGGTGTACATTCACAGGTGTACATACATGGGTGTACATTCACGGGTGGGGGTACGTCTCGTACATACACGGGTGTACATACACGGGTGTACATTCACGGGTGGGGGTACGTCTCGTACATACACGGGTGTACATACACGGGTGTACATACACAGGTGTACATTCACGGGTGGGGGTACGTCTCGTACATACACAGGTGTACATACACGGGTGTACATTCACGGGTGGGGTTACTTCTTGTACATACACGGGTGTACATACACAGGTGTACACTCACGGGTGTACATACACGGGTGTACATTCAAGGGTGGGGGTTTGTCTCGTACATACACGGGTGTACATACACGGGTGTACATACAGGGATGTACATTCACGGGTAGGGGTACGTCTCGTACATACACGGGTGTACATACACGGATGTACATTCACGGGTGTACATACACGGGTGTACATTCACGGGTGGGGGTACGTCTCGTACATACACGGGTGTACATACACGGGTGTACATTCACGGGTGTACATACACGGGTGTACATTCACAGGTGGGGGTATGTCTCATACATACACGGGTGTGAATACACGGGTGTACATTCACGGGTAGGGGTACGTCTCGTACATACACAGGTGTACACTCACGGGTGTACATACACGGGTGTACATTCAAGGGTGGGTGTTTGTCTCGTACATACACAGGTGTACATACACGGGTGTACATACAGGGATGTACATTCACGGGTAGGGGTACGTCTCGTACATACACGGGTGTACATACACGGGTGTACATTCACGGGTGTACATACACGGGTGTACATTCACGGGTGGGGGTACGTCTTGTACATACACGGTGTACATACACGGGTGTACATTCACGGGTGTACATACACGGGTGTACATTCACAGATGGGGGTATGTCTCATACATACACGGGTGTGAATACACGGGTGTACATTCACGGGTGGGGGTACGTCTCGTACATACACGGGTGTACATACACAGGTGTACATTCACGGGTGTACATACACGGGTTTACATTCACGGGTGGGGGTACGTCTCGTACATACACGGGTGTACATACACGGGTGTACATTCACGGGTGTACATACACGGGTGTACATTCACGGGTGTACATAAACGGGTGTACATTCACGGGTGTACTACACGGGTGTACATTCACGGGTGTACATACACGGGTGTACATTCACGGGTGGGGGTACATCTCGTACATACACGGGTGTACATACACGGGTGTACATACACGGGTGTACATTCACGGGTGGGGGTACATCTCGTACATACACAGGTGTACATACACGGGTGTACATTCACGGGTGTACATACACGGGAGTACATTCACGGGTGGGGGTACGTCTCGTACATACACGGGTGTACATACACGGGTGTACATACACGGGTGTACATTCACGGGTGGGGGTACGTCTCGTACATACACGGGTGTACATACACGGGTGTACATACACGGGTGTACATTCACCCGTGTACATACACGGGTGGGGGTACGTCTCATACATACACGGGTGTACATACACGGGTGTACATACACAGGTGTACATTCACGGGTGGGGGTATGTCTCGTACATACACAGGTGTACATACACGGGTGTGCATTCACGGGTGTACATACACGGGTGTACATTCACAGGTGTACATACACGGGTGTACATTCACGGGTGGGGGTACGTCTCGTACATACACGGGTGTACATACACGGGTGTACATTCACGGGTGGGGGTGCGTCTCGTACATACACGGGTGTACATACACGGGTGTACATACACAGGTGTACATTCACGGGTGGGGGTACGTCTCGTACATACACAGGTGTACATACACGGGTGTACATTCACGGGTGGGGTTACGTCTTGTACATACACGGGTGTACATACACAGGTGTACACTCACGGGTGTACATACACGGGTGTACATTCAAGGGTGGGGGTTTGTCTCGTACATACACGGGTGTACATACACGGGTGTACATACAGGGATGTACATTCACGGGTAGGGGTACGTCTCGTACATACACGGGTGTACATACACGGGTGTACATTCACGGGTGTACATACACGGGTGTACATTCACGGGTGGGGGTACGTCTCGTACATACACGGGTGTACATACACGGGTGTACATTCACGGGTGTACATACACGGGTGTACATTCACAGGTGGGGGTATGTCTCATACATACACGGGTGTGAATACACAGGTGTACATTCACGGGTGGGGGTACGTCTCGTACATACACGGGTGTACATACACAGGTGTACATTCACGGGTGTACATACACGGGTGTACATTCACGGGTGGGGGTACGTCTCGTACATACACGGGTGTACATACACGGGTGTACATTCACGGGTGTACATACACGGGTGTACATTCACGGGTGTACATACACGGGTGTACATTCACAGGTGTACATACACGGGTGTACATTCACGGGTGGGGGTACATCTCGTACATACACGGGTGTACATACACGGGTGTACATACACGGGTGTACATTCACGGGTGGGGGTACATCTCGTACATACACAGGTGTACATACACGGGTGTACATTCACGGGTGTACATACACGGGAGTACATTCACGGGTGGGGGTACGTCTCGTACATACACGGGTGTACATACACGGGTGTACATACACGGGTGTACATTCACGGGTGGGGGTACGTCTCGTACATACACGGGTGTACATACACGGGTGTACATACACGGGTGTACATTCACGGGTGTACATACACGGGTGTACAATCACGGGTGTACATACACGGGTGTACATTCACGGGTGTACATACACAGGTGTACATTCACGGGTGTACATACACGGGTGTACATACACGGGTGTACATTCACGGGTGTACATACACGGGTGTACATTCACGGGTGGGGGTACGTCTCGTACATACACGGGTGTACATACACGGGTGTACATACACAGGTGTACATTCACGGGTGTACATACATGGTTGTACATTCACGGGTGGGGGTACGTCTCATACATACACGGGTGTACATACACGGGTGTACATACATGGGTGTACATTTATGGGTGGGGGTACGTCTCGTACATACACGGGTGTACATACACAGGTGTATATACACGGGTGTACATTCATGGGTGTACATACACGGGTGTACATTCACGGGTGGGGGTACGTCTCGTACAGACACGGGTGTACATACACGGGTGTACATTCACGGGTGGGGGTACGTCTCATACATACACGGGTGTACATTCACGGGTGTACATTCACGGGTGTACATACACGGGAGTACATTCACGGGTGGGGGTACGTCTCGTACATACACGTGTGTACATACACGGGTGTACATACACGGGTGTACATTCACGGGTGGGGGTACGTCTCGTACATACACGGGTGTACATACACGGGTGTACATTTACGGGTGTACATACACGGGTGTACAATCACAGGTGTACATACACGGGTGTACATTCACGGGTCTACATACACAGGTGTACATTCACGGGTGTACATACACGGGTGTACATACACGGGTGTACATTCACGGGTGTACATACACGGGTGTACATTCACGGGTGGGGGTACGTCTCGTACATACACGGGTGTACATACACGGGTGTACATACACAGGTGTACATTCACGGGTGTACATACATGGTTGTACATTCACGGGTGGGGGTACGTCTCATACATACATGGGTGTACATACACGGGTGTACATACATGGGTGTACATTTATTGGTGGGGGTACGTCTCGTACATACACGGGTGTACATACACAGGTGTATATACACGGGTGTACATTCATGGGTGTACATACACGGGTGTACATTCACGGGTGGGGTACGTCTCGTACAGACACGGGTGTACATACATGGGTGTACATTCACGGGTGGGGGTATGTCTTATACATACACGGGTGTACATTCACGGGTGTACATTCACGGGTGTACATACACGGGTGTACATTCACGGGTGTACATACATGGGAGTACATTCACGGGTGGGGGTACGTCTCGTACATACACGGGTGTACATACACGGGTGTATATACACGGGTGTACATTCACGGGTGGGGGTACGTCTCGTACATACACGGGTGTACATACACGGGTGTACATTCACGGGTGTACATACACGGGTGTACATACACGGGTGTACATTCACGGGTGTACATACACAGGTGTACATTCACGGGTGTACATACACGGGTGTACATTCACGGGTGTACATACACGGGTGTACATTCACGGGTGTACATGCACAGGTGTACATTCACGGGTGTACATACATGGTTGTACATTCACGGGTGGGGGTACGTCTCATACATACACGGGTGTACATACACAGGTGTACATACATGGGTGTACATTCATGGGTGGGGGTACGTCTCGTACATACACGGGTGTACATACACAGGTGTATATACACGGGTGTACATTCATGGGTGTACATACACGGGTGTACATTCACGGGTGGGGGTACGTCTCGTACAGACACGGGTGTACATACACGGGTGTACATTCATGGGTGGGGGTACGTCTCATACATACACGGGTGTACATTCACGGGTGTACATTCACGGGTGTACATACACGGGTGTACATACACGGGTGTACCCGGTAAAAACACCATACAAACATGCAAGTACGATTCGTACAGAAACACCATTTCCGTACGATTCGTACAAAACACCGACCGACACAAAAACACATACAAATGTGATCCGGGACGGCGCGTACGCGACATGCGGACGGAGTCAGGCCGCTTTTTACGTACCAGCAAGTACGATTCGTACCGACAGAACTCCGGACGGCTATATTTTTACGGCACACAAAAAGTGCCGGAATAGCTAAGCACGCCGCGAAGCATGAGGAAAAGGGGGCCCGGTACGCGCCGAACAACCCCCCAGCCCCACCGTATGTCTGCGACGTACCCCCAGCCCCCCCGTATGTCCGCGACGTACCCCCAGCCCCCCCGTATGTCCGCGACGTACCCCCCAGCCCCCCGTATGTCCGCGATGTACCCCCAGACCCCCCGTATGTCTGCGACGTACCCCCAGACCCCCGTATGTCCGCGACGTACCCATAGCCCCCCGTATGTCTGCGATGTACCTCCAGCCCCCCCGTATGTCCACGACGTACCCGCACCCCACCCGTGTATGTACGGTGCGAACCCCCACCCCCGTATGTACGGTGCGAACCCCCACCTCACCCCCGTATGTACAGTGCAGACAGGGTCCGCACTGTACATACGGGGGGTGGGGGTTTGCACTGTACATACGGGGGTGGGGTGGGGGTTCGCACCATACAAACGAGGGTGGGGGTTCGCACCGTACATACGGGGGTGGGGTGGGGGTTCGCACCGTACATCCGGGGGTGGGGTGGGGTGGGGTTTCGCACCGTACATACGGGGGTGGGGTGGGGGTTTGCACCGTACATACAGGGGTGGGGGTTCGCACCGTACATACGGGGGTGGGGTGGGGCTTCGCACCGTACATACGGGGGTGGGGTGGGGGTTCGCACCGCACATACGGGGATGGGGGTTCGCACCATACATACGGGGGTGGGGGTTCGCACCGTACATACGGGGGTGGGGTGGGGGTTCGCACCATACAAACGAGGGTGGGGGTTCGCACCGTACATACGGGGGTGGGGTGGGGGTTCGCACCGTATATCCGGGGGTGGGGTGGGGTTTCGCACCGTACATACGGGGGTGTGGTGGGGGTTCGCACCGTACATACGGGGGTGGGGGTTCGCACCGTACATACGGGGGTGGTGGTTCGACCGACACAAAAACACATACAAATGTGATCCGGGACGGCACATACGTGACATGCGGACGGAGTCAGGCCGCTTTTTACGTACCAGCAAGTACGATTCGTACCGACAGCACTCTGGACGGCTATATTTTTACGGCACACAAAAAGTGCCGGAATAGCTAAGTACGCAGCGAAGCGTGAGGAAAAGGGGGCCTGTTACGCGCCGAACAACCCCCCAGCCCCACCGTATGTCTGCAACGTACCCCCAGCCCCCCGTATGTCTGCGACGTACCCCCAGCCCCCCCATATGTCTACGACGTACCCCCAGCCCCCCCGTATGTCCGCGATGTACCCCCAGCCCCCCGTATGTCTGAGACGTACCCCCAGCTCCCCGTATGTCCGCGACGTACCCCCAGCCCCCCGTATGTCCGCGATGTACCCCCAGCCCCCCCGTATGTCCACGACGTACCCGCACCCCACCTGTGTATGTACGGTGCGAACCCCCACCCCCGTATGTACGGTGCGAACCCCCACCTCACCCCCATATGTACGGTGCGGAACTCCGCACTGTACATACGGGGGTGGGGGTTCGCACCGTACATACGGGGGTGGGGTGGGGGTTCGCACCATACAAACGAGGGTGGGGGTTCGCACCGTACATATGGGGGTGGGGTGGGGGTTTGCACCGTACATCCGGGGATGGGGTGGGGTTTCGCACCGTACATCCGGGGGTGGGGGTTCGCACCGTACATACGGGCGTGGGGTGGGGCTTCGCACCGTACATACGGGGGTGGGGTGGGGGTTCGCACCGTACATACGGGGATGGGGGTTCGCACCGTACATACGGGGGGTGGGGGTTTGCACCGTACATATGGGGGTGGGGTGGGGGTTCGCACCATACATACGGGAGTGGGGTGGGGGTTCGCACCGTACATACGGGGGTGGGGGTTCACACCGTACATACGGGGGTGGAGGTTCGCACCGTACATACGGGGGTGGGGTGGGGGTTTGCACCGTACATACGGGGGTGGGGTTACGCACCGTACATATGGGGGTGGGGTGGGGGTTCGCACCGGACATACACGGGTGGGGTGCGGGTACATCACGGACATACGGGGGAGCTGGGGGTATGGCGCGGACATTGGTGGGGCTGGGGGTACGACGTGGACATACGGGGGGGCTGGGGGTACGGCACGGACATGAGGGGGGTGTTCGGCGCATATGCGGGCACATGTTTGGACGTCTCCATGGTTGCTATGGAGGTTCGCTCCGTACGGTGTTTTTACCATACGGTTGTGGATTCGGACGAACGGGACGGATCGTACTTGCGCGTTCGGACGTCGGTTTACCGAGTCGTATGTAAAACCGTCCGGGGACGTGTCGGACACTTTTTCCGACACGAGGACGTGTCGGGGTATATTCCCAATGCGATTCGTATGGTGTTTTTTACATACGAATCGTACTTGCCAGTTTGTACGGGACTTGTACGATTCGTACGTAAAAAAATCCGGATACGATTCGTACGGGGAATATTTCTCCAGGATCGGAATCGGCCCCTATATTTTTGCGATATTAAACACTTCGATATTTTTAAAATCGATATTACTTACTTTAAGTCGATATTCTTGACCATGATATTCTTGCTGTCAATATTTCTAAACCACAATATTTCTGACTTGATATTTGTGCAACTCGATATTTTAAACTCGATATTCTGTCTGCACACCCTCCAACCAACCGGCCTACTCACCAGCCAGTCACAAAACTCCTCATCCTTCTAACGAACAGATCTACAATAGCATTTAATCCAATCCCTAGTTACCACACCTTGCAACAGGAGCAAGCAAGTGAGTTGTCAGATAAAGTAACCATAGGCCTCTCAGCCTTTCCACATAACAATCATTTCAACAGCAAAACTTAGTGCTCCTGTGCACTACTCATGGCACCAGGAATTAGTACTACAGAATTCACATTAGCTCCTGCAAACCGGGCTTCTTGACGGCTAGTCATAGGCCCCCTTTCAAAGTCCTGCCAAAAAGAGCTTGGGTCTCTGTCTTGGCGCTTATAATAATCCACATTTGTAAAGCACAAACAATCACCGTAAGGGTCTCTAGGCGCTGGGGGCCGTCGGGAAGATTAAGCAAGCTATTGCCCAGAGTCACATGGTGCTGGGCTAATCTGCCACCGGCGATCGAACCGTGATCCCCAGATTCCGGAGTCAGTCGCCCTGGCCGCTGAGCCACACCTCTTCCACTTGGACCCGGGACAGCCGAGGTCATGTGAACTTTCTGCTGGATTACCAGGCAATCACAGATCCTTGCTTGCCACCCCCTGCCAACCCCTTCTCAGGATGCCCATCACCTGCACATTCTGTGGGAAGGGCAAACGGCAACAATGGGTCTCCTCTGTTAGAGACTAATAAAGCATGGTAAGGACATATAGGTCAGGAACCATATGTTTCAAACCACTCACAACACAGCATTTCAGCATATCTCATAGAAAACAAGACTTGCATCCTCTGGCTATGTCCATATCTCAGCTCAACCACCCACGTGAAAACACAATCAAAACAATTCTGCATGCCTTTTATTTGCATCCAAACTAAAAACCTCTTTAACACCCCACTCATTTCACATAGTAAATACACAGAATATATTTAATCAGCTCTTAAGTTATGAAAGTAAGAGTGCTGTTGCCCGAACCTCTGCTGGAAAGCCATCAGCTGGTGCAATTAAAGGTTGATGCAGCGAATATCAAGGCTGAATTCTTTAAACCATTACTAGGCATTCCCTGACCCTTTTCTCGGTCTTGTGGATTCCTGCTGTTTGTGACAGCTTTCCGATCTATGTGCATCATTATAATGCCATGAGGTCGGACCGCCAGCCACTATTGCGGTGGTTGGGAGACCGCCCGATGAGCATGCAGGAGTCTGGCTGCTATATTTGGATGTGACTGCCGGGCTGGTGGTCGGAATGTCGGCAATCCCACTGCGGAGGCATAGCTTGACATTTAGAATGCCGCAGCAGATTCCACTATGATGCAGCACCTTCTGCACGTCCATGCACCATTTAGTGCTTGGCACATGGCACATGGAGGTGAGTGGGCCACTTTTCAGCAGCCCATGATGGACGAGGGCCCTGTTTTTGGCCCCCATATCCCTTTCCGACAAGCTTTTCGTGGCAGGATTTCCTCCATGAAAAGGCTGTCGGTAAGGGATATGGTTTTCCTGACAGCTGAGCCTGTCTGGGCACTGCTGCTATGCTAGGACACTGCTGCAACTGCCGCCCCATCGGGATCTCTGATCCTGGCGGAGGCGGTGGTCTTGCGTCTGACCACCATCATCATATTGCAGCAGTCGGACCTAAGTGATGTTTGCGGTCAGACCACCACCGACGGCCTATTGGTGATCCAACCGCCCGACATCCTAAAAAGGACCTAAACGGGGAAGCGCGCGCGGCACCAAACAAGATGGCCGCCTAGCTCCGGAGCTCTGTGTCGCGGCGGAAATGTTGCGGTAAAATTCGCGGCAAAAAACTCTCTCTATACATCGAAACTGAGAGTTTTAGGCATCAGAACTGCTCCTGATCACCCTCATATGCCTGAAATGGGTGACCTCTTTGTATTTTGAGGTAAAACCTCTCTTTATTGTTCTATCTCCTCTGCGGCCGCCATTTTGTTTTTCCCTGTGAGGATTTCCTGGCATTACACCTCAATTACTATGCTGCTTTCCTGATTTTTGATGATATTTCTTATTTTTTCTGCCATTCTATGCCTGACCAGTCATATTTTTAATTTTAATAACAATACAGCTGTATTTTTTAACTGTTTGTGCATCCACTTGTGAAGCTTACCTCACGCACTGTGAGTCATTCCACTTCTTCACTGGTGTTATTTTTTTTTCTTGCACGTGGTTCTTCCTTCTCTACCCTATGGGCAGGAGCAAGAAACTATTACTTACACAGAAGAGATCCACACCTCAGTCTCCAGTGTCAGTATCTTTTCCCTTTGCTCCTGTATTTAGGAAAACTATCACTATGGCGCAATCCAATTCTTCAAAGTCAACTTTGTCACCAGCATCAATTAAAACGCAAATTTCATCTGCCGCTAATAAACGCCTCAAACAGGACCCTCCTTCTCCACCAAAGCCTGCTTCTCCGATTTCTCTTGACACTATCTTTGAGGAAATTCGCGCTTTGCGCCCCTTTATCGAGGAGACTAATTCACGCTTACAAGCTATGGACACTAAGTGGGCTTCTATGGACTCTCGTATTTCCACAGTGGAACAGCAAGTTGATGAACTTCAAACTGTTTCTACAAAATTAATTGTCCTTGAGAAGGAGGTCCTTTAGCTAAATAAATCTGCAGAGGACTTGGAAAACAGAAATAGGCGCAACAATCTACGCTTATATGGTCTTCCAGAAAATTTAGAAGGTGATGATCCAGTTCCCTTCTTCAACAATTTTCTCATAAAGCTTCTGTACCTACCTGCATCTACAAATCTGAATATACAGAGAGCACACAGGTTGGGTCCTCGTTTGTCTTCTTCAGCTGCTCCTTCCACGCCACGAGGTGCTATTTTTCTGTTATTGAAATTTACAGACTTGCTACTGGTTTTAAATGCAGCTAAACACAAAAAACAGCTTGTCTGATCAGGTGCTAAGTTATTTTTATCTCAGGATGTTTCCTCTGTGACTGCTAAACGGCGGAAAGAATTTTTGGATCTTCGACCTCCCTTACGCACACTTGGAGCTCGTTATGGACTTTTTCACCCACGTTTATTCAAGGTTACTTACCAAAATAAAACCTCCAATTTTGAGGATCCGGCAGAGCTGAGAAAATTCATCCAGTCGCATTCCACATCGTCGATGGATGTCTCTGGCCCTCTCTCTTCTTCAATCGCCAGACCTTTACTTTTTTTTTTTCTCCTCTATTTTGAATTTACTCTTGCTTGGTTTTACTTATTGTTTTTTATCTTCTCAGGTTATTGTTAATAATTGTATCGTAGCACTGTGTTTGTCTGATATTGTTTTCCGTACTTCTTTTATATTCTTCTATTTGCTATAGGTATTTTTTTTAAAAAAAAGAAAAAATTAAAATTTCATATCCTCTAACGCATTTCTCTCTGTTTCCTGTTTATCGAATATGTTCCCCGCTGTGACGCTACCTCCCCGGTTAGTTGTGCCGTCTTCCTCGTGTCGCCACTCCCCGCACGTCTTCTTTTGTCTTCCCCTAAAAGGTACGTATCACAGTCGTCAGCCTCTCTATTTTTCTCAATCTACATTCCTTTATTGCATTGGTGGTTGTCATGTACTGTCTTCTCTTATTGTCTCTTTTTTCAATCCTCTCCTTTTTGGTCCTTCTTTCCCTTCTCCCTTTTTCCTTCCCTTTCCCTCCTTTTCTCTAATGGTGTACTTGTATTTGGATTGTAAGTTTGATTACAGTATTTATTGCATCTCTGTTAATATTGTACGTTTTGTTTTTATTGTTGTCCTTTTTTATGTATTTTTGATGGTTTTACATTCAGAGTTATTTCTTGGAATGTGAAAGGTTTCATTAACCCTATTAAGAGACAGATAATTCTATCACATCTTGCCTCTTATAACCCTGACCTGTTTTTTTTGCAAGAGACCCATCTAACAGAAACTGAGGCTTTGAAATTGAAGAGAAGCTGGGTAGGATCAGTTTTAGTCTCTCCCACTTCTAATAAGAAAAATAGTGTCATAATTCTATGTCATAAGAAATTAAAATGTAAAATTATATCGCAAGAAAATGATACAGAAGGTAGATGGCTGTTAGCTAAGCTGTTAATTAATAATATCTCTTTGACTGTTTTTAATGTTTATGGTCCCACTCATCCTAATTGCTCCTTTTGGCCTATGATCACACAAAAATGTATTCAATTTAGAGATGAAAATTTCATTTTAGGAGGTGACTTTAACCAAGTTGTTGACCCCTTTCTTGATCGCCAATCACAGACACGCTTTACACCCCATAGATCTCATAAACAATTTTTGGATACTATCTCCCAAACATATCTTGTTGACTCTTGGAGGCTCACTCACCCTGATTCCCTTGGCTTCTCTTTCTTCTCTCCCCCTCACAATTCTCTCTCTCGTTTAGACTATATCTTTCTTTCTCAATCTTAAATCTCAAAACGTATTATCCTCTTCTATTGAACCTATCTTTATTTCTGACCATTCCCCAATCATAACTGACCTTGATCTACTTCCACCACATCCCAGGTCCTCCCGTTGGCGTTTCAACAACTCTCTTCTTCTTGACCCTCTTTTCTCCTCTTCTTTCACCACCTTTGCTAATGAATGTTTTTACATTAATAACGTTTCTACTTCCACCCCTTACATAATTTGGGACTCCTTTAAAGCTACTGCAAGAGGTTTCATTAAAGACTTTGTCTCAAGAAAGAAGAAACGTTTTCTCCAGCAACATAAAGCTACCCTGGCCCACATCAAAGCTTTAGAGCATAAATGTTATTCCTCATCGGATAACGCAGTTCTTCCAGTCCTGATTCGCGCTAAATTGGCATTCAACAAAACTTCGACTGACAATGCGTCTTCCATACTTCTCCGTAGTAGAGCTCGCTATTATGGTGGTCGTAATAAAGTTGGAAAACTTCTAGCAAATTACCTTAAATCCCATAAAGATCGTACATTGATTGACTCTGTTTATTCTGTGGATGGCACTCTTCTTCATAAGGATCAAGACAGCCTTAATGAATTTAAACTGTTCTATGAAGATTTGTACACCCCCGGAGTCCCCTCCCTCTAGTTCTCTCATTCAATCTTATCTTGATAAATTACCATCCTTATCCAAGTTTGATCTTAATCTTTCTGGTCTTGAGGTTGACCTCACCCTTAATGAACTCTCCTCTGCTTTGTCTGTTCTAAAGAAAGGGAAAACACCTGGCCCTGATGACTTTTCAGTTGAATTTTACCTACATTTTTCTAACTTACTCCTTCCTAAGCTTTTAAACCTTTTTCATTCCTTTTTTCTCTCTGGTAAAACAGAAGGTATTTTTCAAGAAGCCACAATTTGCCTGATTCATAAAGAAGGACGAGATCCTATGTTTTGCAAAAATTATAGACCGATTTCTCTGGTTAATGTTGATTAAAAACTTTTTGCCTAGACACTTGCTTTACGTTTAGATCCTCTTTTACCTCATTTAGTTGGTAAAGAGCAATGTGGTTTTGTCAAAAGCAGGTTGACCTCTTATAATTCACGTCTTTTTCTTAATGTTTTAAACAAAGTCCCCTCTCTCTCCACATCTTTAGCGGCCATATCTGTTGACGCTGAAAAAGCATTTGATAGAGTGGATTGGTCATTTTTATTTGCATCCTTGAAATGGCATGGCTTTGGTCCCAAATTTATTTCTCTTATATCTTTGTTATACTCAGCCCCCAGAGCTTCAGTATTAGTTAACGGTTGTATCTCGTCTTATTTTCACCTCCAGCGTGGGGTCCGTCAGGGATGTCCTCTATCCCCTCTTCTTTTTGTTCTTGCTCTTGAACCTTTCTGTTGTGCTCTTTACATAAAGACACTGGTAGCCATGTTGTAAGTTTCTATGTCTTCTTTATTAGTTCCAAGCCAAGTGGTATCAATCAAGGATCAGCCATGTACCAGCTCCTACACCAACCCCACCAGGAGCAGCCTGCCTAGCTGCTCAGCCCATCTCCAACTGTCATCACTCATCCACACAGGCACCCAGGCATTGCATTCATCACAGTCACACCAACATTCTGTTACCATCTCTCACTCTGGCTGAGCAGCTAGGAAGACCTAGGCTAATTACAATTAAGTGTAATACTCAGGATATAACACTTTCCTTTCCTCCATCCGCAACAATGCTTCCACCTCTGGTTTTTCGTACGTTGAGCAACTTTTAAAACTCTCTGCTTACGCAGATGACATCCTACTCTTTATTTCCGATCCTGACAAATCCATTCCTCCCTTATTACATGAATTTGCTTCTTTTTCCCTTGTTTCTGGTTATAGAATTAATTCTGACAAAACAGAAATTCTTCCCCTCACTAAATTTTGTCTTCCTCATTCCTTTTCTTCCACTGGGTTTGCATGGAATAGTTCCAAAATCAAATATCTAGGTATATGGTTCTCCAATTCTATCGCCTCTTCTATTAAATTAAATATGTCTGCGATCCTGTCTCGGATTGATAAATTACTTTCCTCTTGGAATCCTCTCTTTCTTTCATGGTGGGGTCGGTTGGATTCAATCAAGATGATGATTACTCCTATTTTGATTTATACTCTTTCCATGCTCCCTGTTCACATTCCTGCCTGCTATTTTAAACAAATCGATTCCCGTCTATCTAAATTTCTTTGGCAAAATAAAAAATCAAGGATCTCTCTTTCTTTTCTTCGTAGGACCAAATATAATGGTGGTGTAAATTTCCCTAATTTTCGCTTATATCATAAATCTTTTTGTCTTCGACAAGCCACCAAATGGCTCCTTTCTGACTTATCCCCTTTCACTCCCTTGTGGCTCTCCATTGAGCGAGCCTTATCATTACCGTTCTCTTTAAAGAAAGTCCTGGCCTTTTCTGCCAAAACTCCTCTTACTTCTCTCCCTTTGTTTAAACACACTTGTTCTCTACTGAAACCTTTGCTACATCCCAATCCTATCTCTAAAGAATCCTTTTTAGATTCCCCTATTTGGCATAACTCCCTCATTACTATCAATGGTAGAACTATTTTTTGGAACTCTTGGAGATCAAGAGGTATAACCTGGGTCAAAGACCTTTTTGATGGTCTAACTCCGTGTTTATTTCCCCAGTTTCAGACCGCTTTTCAATGTCCCTGCTCCTTCCTACAGAAATTTACTGTTCTAATGACGGTCATTCTTGATATTTTCTATTCTCTTCCATCCTCATCTCTTCCCCCTGCCTCTCATTCTCTTCTTAAACTTCTTCTCTTAGTTCCTAAAGCATCTCCTATTTATAAATATTTCTCAGCTCCTAATCCAGAGCGTATGAAAACCAAGTTGGAACTCGCATGGGAATCTGACCTGGGATGTGAATGGTCTATTACCTTTTGGGACAAACTTTGGTCCCGTTCTCTAAAAATCACTCGTTCCGCTTCTCTTACTCAATCTATGTTCTTTCTATACCATAGGCTTTATCTCACTCCCACCTCTATTGCTAAATTCTCTCACTCTACTACAAACTGTTGGACCTGTGGTTCCCCTTATACCGGTCTTCTTCACCTTCTTTTCCTCTGCCCTTCAGTCTCCTCTTTTTGGGAGAAAGTTTGGTCCTATGTGTCTCGCCTATTTAATATTTCTATTCCCTATTCTATCCTCCTACTTTTCTCTGGAAGTCTCTCTGATTCCATAGACCTTCTCCCTGATAAAAAGGGTCTTTTTGACCTCTTGCTCACTTTGGCTTTCCAACACATCACTCTAAATTGGAAAACACTAACAAAACTCTCCATTCAACACTGGTGGAATAGCCTCTGTCATATGCATCGACTTGATATTGCTTTTGCCTCCTCTTGTAAACCTTTGCTTAATAGAGATCTCTTTTGGTTACCCCTTACCACTTATTTAGATCATTTAGTATTAACTGATAACGCTCGTATAAATGCTGAAAATTTCAAACCTCCTTGAACGTTTATTTTCCTCATTCCTTGCCTTTTACTGTTTTTTTTATTACTCTATATATGAGCTTGATTAGTTTTTATCTTTCTTATTCCGATGTAAGATGCAATTTCTTAATTTATTAGTTTTAGAATGTATATCTTCCTTCCTTCCCTCTTTTCCCCCCTTTCTTTCCGCTCCCTTATGCCCTCAAAAATGTAAAATAGCTTTCTTTTCTTCTGTACATAAACCCCTCATTTGATATCTTTTTTCCCTTATAATGAAATAATTTGTATCATTGGTTTCTTGTTCTCTGTACTACCTTTATTTGAAATAAAGCTTTTAAACTTAAAAAAAAGGACCTAAACGACTCAAACAACAGCCAACTTCATCACCTTCAACATCCTCTATGGCTATGTTCCTTGATCTGCCATACAAACTATCACATTCTTCATCATCTTCGGGCCTCCGCACATCACTAAAAATTCAGTTCTAAGACATCTATCCTCATTACAACAGCTTCAACCAGACAACTTTTTTATTCGAAACATCAATCAAAAAAGGCAGGTATCACCCACGGACATGAAGGCTGCATTGTATAACATGCTAATATAACACAGGCTACCCACACGATGCTTAGATACAGTATACAGATGCATCGTAATCAAGTACATCCAAGCAGAGTCACCTCACCACAGTATTTTAGCCCTTACAGTTCAAATATAAAAAACTATGAGACTTTATCACATTACTTGAACCAAGCACTTAAGATGAAAGCAGTCTTAAGAAGCATACCAGGAGTTATGGGTTACTGTTTATAGATCAGCAAGCATGGGGTGCAATACTCTAAACCTACGCTGAACTCAATTCAGATAAGGCAATGCTGGCAGTCTCCACAGAGTGCCAATGCAGTCTGGCATAAGGTGTCGCCTATGCTGAGAACACATTATGTGATGGCGCAAATAAAGCTAAGCTATATCCTTTCATTGTTATGGTAAGATGTAGGAGTTTTGCAGAACTAATAGATTTCCTGTCTTCTCCAGATACCCTCTTTGACCTGAAGATATCAGTGTCCATCAGAAATGATGAGTAAGAGTGGTGGTGTCTCTCTTTTCTCTCCTATCCCATTTCACCTTCCTGCTTCTACTGAAGGCCCTCATATTCTTGTAGAATGTGGGCATTGGTGGAGGCAGTGCTGGAGGAGTGCATCGTTCCTACTTGACCCAGAGTACAAGGTTAGTGCATTCCCACAAGCTGATACCCATACCCAGTGCTTAGATTAAGACGGTGGATTCCGTTTCCTGGCTCCGGAACTTAATTGTCAACATCGGCACATATGACAGTCTGCACTGTTTATCTAAATTAGAGAATAACACAACAACAGAATTTTATTATTTCAATAAATCTTAGAAATGCCTAATATCTGGTGCAAAGCCATTATTTAAGCTTTGTGGTCTGCAATAGTCTGAAATGCCATACTTGTAGGGTGTGTTGATTAGTAGTTGTGTTGATTCCGACACTGGCGGCACGTATAGGGGCAATGAGTAGTGCAAGCTTCAGTGGACTTTTGACGAGGGTCCTGGTATCTATTATTGTTTTTTTTTTTACAAATTAAGCACTATACTCAATCCCTGCTCTGTGAAGCCCTCTTGACCAAGGCCTTGTCAACCAGAAATCAGCCATCAAATCGCAGGAATCAAGATGAAGCAAACACCGACGAAAGAAGACCTGAATCCCCTAACAGAGCACCATGCCACCTGCTACTAACTCATTACAAAGACAAATTTGACAACCAGGTGAGAGGTCTTCAACAAAAGCAGGGCACCCTTCATGCTGATTAAGCATAGGTTAACTTTCCTCATGCACTCTGAACAGAACTGCATAACAATGAATTACATGTTTAAAGGATTGATTAGCAACATCAAGGAGCACATTAACAGAACATCGTTAATCTGACATTGCCACAACTATGCCACACATATCCACATGGACCGTCAGCTTCTGCCAACTTCTCAAGTCAAGTTCAGAAGGCTACCTCAAAGGAATACAATATATGGGCATCATCTATAATGATTTAAATATACTGTCTCTCCTGAACATAGTCAATACATCACTTGCCCGGTGTACTTTTTAGATGCCTTCAAGACCTGATATATTTCCCCCCTCTTAAAGAAACCCCACCTGGATTTTAACGATCTCTTAATTTGAAGCAACAGCCAGCAGCACTGTTAAAAAAATAAAGAATATTTGAGCCCAAAGCAGTTTTAGGATACAAATAGCCTTGTAGTACAATAAAATGCTGCCTAAGTAAAGATATTTGGATAAAATACTCGAGTTATGAAAACAAATACAACTGGTCAGAAAGAAAAAAATACTATACATAATTTTAGCGCAGGTTCTTTGGAATTGTGGAACCATTATTCAAAATGATAAAGTCCCCAACATAGAGGTCTTCCTGGGACCTAGAAACTAAGTAAAGGTGACTGCTGAGTACACTCAGTCAGATAAGGTTTTGACCAATCAAATGTTTTCCTTACTACTCAAAACATTTATCAAGGTTGGTTTGACTCAGTGGGTTGAGCAGTCATGCGTGTGGGGCTGAAATGATGACACCAAATACATTTGATCCTTTGATTTGATGGCAGTTTGAGCACATGTTACAGAAATGAGCTGCATCTGACGTAAAGTCCCTAAGCTCCCACCCACTCCATCATACTTAGGCCTCATCCTACTTTATGGAGGCAGCCGTCTTCATTAACCTAGACAATGGTCCCCGCGACGCGGTACGCCTTACCGATTTGGTGGGACTACGTGTCCTAGTGTGCCTAGCGGTAAGGAGGAGGCCCCTGTTTTCACTGCACCTGCAGAGACTTTTGCTGGTGTTATAAAAGGCGCTGCAGATACCCACGGTGTGGGACGCGCCCCATCAACGCACGGGCCAAAGGCAGGCACATCATGTGACCGTCAGCACCAAGAACAGCTGGGGTGGGTCCCTTTGGTCCTGCAGTGGTAATCTTCTTTTTCCCCCCGGTAAGGCTGTCTAGTAGCCACTTCGATCAATGCTTTTCAAGGTGTTTTGTCTCTTTGGTTCTATTACTCCCAGTATGGCCTGTAGTGGCCGTAGAGCTTTGTCAGTGGGAGCTCTGGGTAATGTTCCACGATGGGGAAACACATCCGAACTTACTGCATTAAGACACTCTGCCAGGAACACCGCCTTGCATGATTTTCTTGCCAGGGCTGCAAGGGTGATCGCAAAGAAATGTTATTGCAAAGAGGAGATTGTCTCTTATTACTGACGATTCGGATCTGTACCTTCCCTCCTCCTCTGGGGCAGAGTTAGCCCCTGCTGGGGGCTTACCATGTTGGGTTTAGCATGCTCCACCAGGCATGTTTCAGGGCCTGGCCGGTCCCATGCTGGCGATGCTCTTCCACCTTCTCTGCCAACAGCCTCCAATGTGGTCAACCCCCCTCCAGATCCACGGTCTCTCTTTTAGCCAGCAGCCAACTCCTTCAGGCATTTTTTACCCTTCTGTGAACATCGTATTACCTACATTGGAGGGGCCACACTAAGTCTAAGGCCCTGTTTGATGCCATAAAATCGTTGATTTTAGCTTGTCTCCAGCCTTTGTTGGGTCATCTGACTACCAACAGCTGTGTTTTTCGAGTCATTGCGCATGGGGCCTGGTCCTTCCACTGAACCCAGTACAGTCAGTATGTCTACCATCTTGCTCACTGCTCCCCAGCCAGTTCTCCCCGTTATGGCACCCAAGAGCCCCACTGGTTCACATCTACCCCTATCTCTACACCCATCCTTAGTTTACTCCCAGAGTCTCACCCCTTCTTCTAATGCTAGTGAGCGCCTGGCTCTTCTGGCTACCCCCGACACTTTGAGGCCCAGCTTGCATGTTCCAGCCCCTCGTTCATCTGGACCAATGCCAAGCAGGTATAACGGCGAAGTCATCCTCGACTTACCTCCAGTTGCTTGCCCCTTTGTCCTCATCCTAGCTAACATCCTGAAGCTCAAACCACAGGACATAATAACATGGAGCAGCTAATGGCGAAGGCTACTCACTTCGAAACCCACACGTCCAAAATAACTTGAATTTGATTCCCGTAGTCTTGTTTGCACACAGAGCTGCTTGGATTGAGCCTTCCTGTAAGGAGTTTGAAGGGGACTGTGTCTGCGGTTGGGGAACTGCTCTGTTTCCAGCACACTGGGCTTACCAGGCAAATCAATGTGAAAGTTCTACCTTTGCAGTGGTGGGCGGCATGGCTCGCGGGTGGTGTGGCGGGGGCAGGGTGACACGGGGGTGACTCAGGGGGGTCACGATTGCAGGAGGGTGT
Source organism: Triturus cristatus (assembly GCF_964204655.1). Taxonomy (NCBI): domain Eukaryota; kingdom Metazoa; phylum Chordata; class Amphibia; order Caudata; family Salamandridae; genus Triturus; species Triturus cristatus. The sequence goes on along the minus strand of NC_140583.1, from coordinate 739,427,182 downwards.
GCATAATAAAAAACAAAATAAAATTAACTTACCTTCCTGCAGGGTCCCGGGTCTCTGCTCCTGCAGTCCTCGAGGAACCAGAAGCACAGCTAGGCCCCACTGATCAATTACAATGCTGCAATGCAGCGTTGTGATTGGTAGGCACCCATGCTCGCCAGAGAAATCACAACGCTGCAGTTCAATGTTGTCATTGGTTTTTGAGCGTCCTGGTTTGACGCTCAACCAGGGAATGGGGGCCTGGGCATGATCCCTAAACAATCTGTGATACAGCCTGAATAGAGAATGGGGAAAGTGTGCATGACTGGTTTGGGCGGCCCGAGAGGGCTGACCAAACAATCATTGCGCACTGAGGAGTGGGCAAACCACTCCTCCCCTGCCCTTCTCTGACAGCATAGCAGCCCTCCCACCTGCCCACCCGCAAAGCAGCACAACATAAAATGATAACTCAAAATTATTATCATTTTATATTTCTACTTTTCGCACTCCTTGAAAGCTATGGGGTGACACTCCTCCGTCAAAGCGGAGGAGCCGCCACTGTGGGGTTTTTCTACAGGCCATAGGTTATCAGGGGTGGGCCCTCAAGGACGCTGGCCTGCCACCATTTCATACCAAACAGCCACTTTTCGGCTCTTGTCTCTAATCGCTTTGCTGCCTTGGCTGATTCCAGCACTAATTGACTTTGCTGCTCTTCGGCATCTCGAGCAGACAGCACCGAGGGGCGGGCCTGCTCTACTATTATCCCAGTCTTGGAAGTCTCCTGCAGTGACATTGCACTTCCCCCACCCTGCTCTGTGACATACAATAGACTCTGATATGGTGCCATCAGGTACCCAGCTGGACCATTCCACGTGGCTGGTCTTGCCCCTAAAAATAGGGATGCACCTTGGCTTGACTTTGTTTCACTTTATGATATAGTGATCTTCCAGGAGGCTTGATCCCCAAGGGAAATTTTTATGATGGTTTTTCATTTTACTCTGTCCCTGCTGTCCCCTCAGTAATGGGTGGGGCATGGTCGGAGCTTGCTATCTGGTTCAAAGTCTTCCTTGACTGTGTTATTGCTCCAATCCCCATGCACATGTTAATCTAAGTTTTTTTGTAAAATGGTCAAAGTGTTTTACATTTGAGTTAATTAATTTTTATAATGATACATTTCCTACAGGCCAAATCCGAATTTTATTGTCCTTTTCGAGTTTATTTGTGGCTGAGAATGCACCCACACCTTTCAAGACAGTGGTGTTCACATAGTCCTGGCAGGTGATTGTAATGCCAAACTGGGTTCAGGGATGACTGGGGGCTGTGATTTGGAGTCTTTCCCCGCAGGTTTGTATGATACTGAAGCTGTGACTTGATCTAGCGATAATAGAGAGCAACAGCTCAATTTTTACCTGGCCAGGCCTGACCTGTTCAATGCAGTTGAGCGGGTCGCCCCCCACTGCTTAATATCTCCCACTTTTGTTGCGGGTGCAGGATCCACCGGAATTGACTACAAGTTTGTCAGAAGGGATCTTCTTGACCGAGTGTTTGAGGGTAAAGTCATTGCCAGTTATTTTAGTGTCCACAACCCACTTGTTGTTACTCTGTTCAGGCCGAATCTTAGTGCTTGTAAGATGGTCGTGGTGGGGACTCATTTGCAAGCAAGTCACAGTGGTATGAGACTGGCCTGGAAGTCAGTTGATAGGGGGGAAGTCATGTGCAGGATTTGTGAGGAATACCTGGACAGGATGTTTGATTGGTTGCACTTATTCTAACCCATAGCCAGTAGCACCCATGCCTTTGACCTCTTAGGGTCTATTATCAAAAGCTTTCTGAAGAGGGCCACCCGTCCTTCTAAGCACCAACACCACTCTTGGTTTGATAGGGACTGCAGGGAAGCTAACAGATGTTTAGCGCAGGCCTTGAAAACCATCCACAGGATGAACAACAAAACCTAGTGGTCAATCTATCGATCAAAAACCTTACGCCCATTGAAACAAAAGCTCTAAATAGGGGTCTAGGATTCGTACCTACTCCACGTGTGGATCACTTTCTTCTACACAAAGAACTCCACAACTTCTTTAGAAAGATACGCCTACGGGCTTTCTTTCAAGATAAGACTCCCCATGAATCCACGGATTCTGGCTTACGTCCACCATCGACATTCACACCACATGATGGTATTACTCCCCATGAGGTGTTAACCTTTGAACAAACTGTGTTGAAGGAAATAAATAACATTCCTACAAGGTCACACTACGACAACCTCCCAAAAGCCGAGAGGGATGCCATAAAGATCCTTAACGAAGATCCTACCATTACGGTCAAACCAGCAGACAAGGGTGGTGCCATTGTCTTAATGAATACAACAGACTACGACAACGAGTGCCTTCGCCAACTCTCACAAGAAAAGTACTACAAGAAAATAAATGAGGATCCAACAGGGAGATTGATGACGAGGATTAAATCAATCGTGGAGTCAGCAGAAACCCAGGGTTGGATTTCCAGAAATGAGGCCGTCTTCCTGGTGAACTCACAACCACGCATACCAGCATTTTACACACTCCCCAAGATTCACAAAGGCCAAAACCCACCTCCTGGACGCCCTATAGGGTCAGGGATCGGCTCAGTATTGGAACCCCTTAGCAAATTTTGCGATCACTTTTTTCGTCCCCTAGTGAAACGTATACCATCATACCTACAGGACACAAGGGATGTTTTGAATCTTATATCCGAGTTCAACACAAACAACCAAGTGAACCTCCTAATGACATTGGACGTGGAGGCACTCTATACGAATATTCCTCAAAAAGTGATTGAAGAACTTCTCCTTAAAGAAAACTGGACTTCTAATACACCAGTGTCCTTCATTATGGAGTGTGCAACGATAGCCATGTGTGAGAGTTACTTCCAATTCAAAGACCAGTTCTTCCACCAAACCCAAGGTACTTGTATGGGCAGTACCTTTGCTCCAAGCCTGGCCTGTCTCTATGTAGCTGACTTTGAACGCCTTCACCTGACAGACAACATCTTTTGCGACAACATTGTTTTGTGGAAACGCTACATCGACGACATCCTGATCCTATGGAAAGGTGACAGCGAGACGTGTGACAGATTCTTCTCGTGGGTTAATTCCCTGGATCCATACCTAAGGTTTACCCGGTCTGTATCATCCACAGAGATCCACTTCCTAGACCTTCCCATAACCTTACAGGATGGCGGGCTATCAACCAAGACTTTCAAGAAACCCACAGATCGTAATAGTCTATTATTATATGGAAGCTACCATCCAAAAGCCTTAAGGGACAACCTGCCCTTCGGACAGTTCCTACGTCTCCGTAGGAACTGTGAAAAGACCAGCGATTACAAAAAGGAAGCGGCCATTCTCAGTCACCACTTAAAAACTCGGGATTACCCTACATCTATCATAAAAAGATCAAACAAAAGAGCACTCAATAACAACCGAGAATCTCTGCTGGAACCAAAAATAGAGCAAACTGATGAATCACTGACATGCGTGACAACCTTCACACCAGAATCTAACATGATCCAGAAGATCATTAAAAAGAACTGGAAGATCTTGACTACAGGAAAAGTGTCCTTACCCCCACCAAGATTTGCGAACAAACGCACAAGTAATTTACGTGACGTCCTAGTACATACCCGTCCTAAGATAGAAAAACCAACAAAACAAAGGACCTTGTGGGATATGGATCCTGTACGAGGACATTACCCATGCGGTCAGTGCGGAGTATGTGACCTTACCAAGGCAACCAAAGAGCTCACTCTTGAAACAGGCAAAGTCTGGACTCAGAAAAACCATACAAACTGTAATTCCAGTAATTGCGTTTATTTGATTACATGCCCCTGTAAATTAAGATACATTGGCATGACAACACGTCCAGTCAAGACGAGGATTATGGAACACCGCAGCAACATACGGTGTGGAAGGTCAACGACAAAACTGAGTACATACTACCTAACTCACCCACATGGACACAATGAATTACAGTGGACCGTGATTGAAAGCAACCCCTCATGGTCTCACAATAAACTTTTTGAAACTGAGCAGAGATGGATTTTTCGCTTATCCACCCAAGACAGGGGTCTTAATGATAATATCCCGTGGACTGAACTAACTTGATAACACATACACCATATGTGGTTTTTGTCTGTACCACACCTTCGCTACCATGGACAGTGGTGGCACACCTCGTGGCCACTGAAGGGAATGTTCCACTAATTACATTATTTATTAGGACTCCGTGCCTCCATGCATATAGAGAAGCAACCTATATATAAATATTTTTCATAAATCCTTCGGTATACATTACCTTGCAATATCCTGTGTATCCTATATATACATAACTTCTCCTTTCTAGGGTACTGATGTTATGTTCCTCCACCAGCACCTTACAACTTATGTATAGGAGAGCACCCACTGCTGTCTACCGGGGTCCCATTTTTATATTGTGTAATTGCAAGGCACATTATAGCCTTCACATATACCTCTTTCCCCCCCCCCACTGAAAGTGGGCTTGCAACACGTAACTCTAAAACATCGATCTGTGCAAACTACAGCGGTTTCATCTTAGAATAATAGTCTAAACGATATAGTTTTGTACAACTCCGACTATATCTTCTGTGGCGTTTCCACATAGCTCGCTAGGGTTTCCTATTCATAGGTCAGACACTACTCTCGGGACAAGATGTCGCCCTCCCGGGCCGTCTCGCGAGATTTCGCTACAATGTTGACGGTCAAATACAGGAAGTTACTCCAGTACCGGTAATATCCAGGTGAGGAGCAAACACGTCCTGTTCTGGCCTGCCCGCCGCTACATTCGGGTAAGTCTTTAGTAACGTTCACTGCACGGAACGCCATCATTACGGAGTCCCGACCGGAGTCCTACTCGAGGGTCAATGTCAACATTACTTTCTCCGTTTACGTATGTGTACCGCCCCAATACGTCCGGTCACTGTATATAGCCCGTTTGGGGTCTATTATCACTTGGTATACTTCTTTGAGGGTGCATTAGTTCTTTTTACCACTAGAACTATAGAGCCCTTTTTCCACCGGAAGAACACACCCCGTATACCGCACCTAAAGTTACTTTCTAGTGCCGTGACAGTCATCACCTGCTATCCGGACACCTATAATCACGAGTGTGTGCCACACCTCTTAGCCCCCCCCACCACCTCGGACCTTGCATTATCCTTTACGTGAGGACAGAGTAGATTCTAATCAAGTAGCATTCTTGACCACTTCGAGCAACACCTCCCACGCTCATAGTATTGATAGAGCCTAGTTTCTCACTCACGTGTTGTACAGCATGTTATCTGGCGATGCTTTTGTTATATTTTTATCATAGTGGGACCGTTCCAGTGGTCCGGTTGCTACTCGTTCACCTATGAAGCTCTGACCCCTTCTTTCTGAGGTAAGAACTGATATCCTGTACTCTCCTGTGGCATACAAGGCTACCTGAGTCTCTTATTACTGCTAGACCTAGCTCATCTGTGTTTCATGTGTATTAGCTTACGTTTTTGTTTTTAACGTTTATCTCTCTAACTAGTTGGTTATTGAGAGTAGGAACCTTTACCCCTCTGCGTGATGTTTGGACTTTTATTTCATGACCGAGCTGTTAATGGGTGGCATTTGCTTGTCCTCTTCCTTTTGTCTCCCTCTTTTTAGGCGGAGCCTTCAATTCTGGACCATATTTAGGTTCAGCATTATGTGTGGTTGACCCAGGATACCCCTTTATAAGAATTGTGGTATTTTTACTTATGGTTGGTCCCACGGTCCTGAAGAAGTGTCGCTCGATTTTGAGCATATACGACACGAAACATGTTGACCTCTGTCAACTATAGGCTACCCTGATACCTAGAATCACCTGAGTAGCCTCCCTGGTTTTACTTAGTCCCAGCCCTACCTAACCTAATTAAAATTATTGAGGGGCCAGGGTCTATTTTAGCTTTTTCAAATCCCCACATTATTTAGGAGTCACTACCCTCCACAATCCCACACATGGTCTTCACATAAACGGCGTTCTCAGATCAAAAGATCTCCGCTAAAGATGCCACCAGGCCCGTTGGACATTGCAGCGCCGGTCCGACGAGGAGTGCCCAATGATGAAGCATGACACCCTAACAGGTGTGTGAGGCCAACAAGATCTGAAATTTAATTTTCCCCTCCCAGATAAGACTTAACAGCCGACTCACAACGATCTATTCCAAATTGGCCAATTAGAGGAACTGCTCTCACCTGTTTTTTCCTTGAAAACCATCCCTCAGGCCATTGATAAGGCCACTGCCTGTAGACGGTCTTACTTTTCGAAGAAGGAAATTGACTTAAGGAGGAGGTTTTGGGAACCCAAACCCTGGCCTGTAAATCAGGTAACCCGGGTCTTTTCTGGGAGACTGTAAAGCGAACCCAGAGGAATGACAATGATTTTAACCATTTGTGTAACAATATTAGCGCAGATACCTGTGTTACGCATTTCAAGCAGGTCTATCATTTATAGGGACCCATTCTAAACTTGTATCATCCCTACCCTCTTTCCCTCTTGATATTGGGTTCACTATTGAGGAGGTGTTTGAAGCGAGCCATAACAGCCCCATGCATAAAGCCCCAGGCCTTATGGATCCACATGGACATGTATAAACAGGAATTGGATTTCTGGGCCCGATTTCTAACTAATTATGCCAAAACTGCTGGTCAGGTGGGGTTGCCTAGGACATGATGCTCCACCATTTATGTTCCCATCTTTGTTCTCATATTATAGGTCCATCTCCCTTGTTGAATCTGCTGTAAAGATCATTGGCAGGGTTGAGTTGGAAGAATCCAGTCGTGGGCCACGAGAAACAACATAATTGCAGATGTTCAGTATGGCTTTAGGTCTGGACTGGAGACTCAGGAGCAATGTTTAAATATCCACCTCCTTATTAGGAAATGCACTATGGCCAAATCTGGCTCCCTGTATCTTGCCTTCATGGAACTGACATGCACTTTTGATAGCTTAGTCAGATCCAAACAAGTTCCTTTCCTTGAGGCTTGACTCTGGCCTGATGGCCTTTTTATGAACCCTCCATTATGGTCTGAGTGCTTGAGTTAGATTCAGGCTGGGGGAGAATGCACTGAGAGTTTTGAGCTGGGACGTGGGGTGTGGCAGGGGTGCCTACTGACCCCCATCCTGTTCCTTTTATATATCAATGGCCTAGAGGCAGCCCTGCCGACTATGGGGGGGAGGGGGACCCACCAACTGTAAACAGAAGGCGTGTCCCTGTCCCTCTATATGCTGGCGATGCCATTTTAATGTCCCAAACTTCAGATGGTCTTCATGATTTATTAAATACTTTTGCCAATTTTAAGGGAAGCTTGGTGCTGATTACAAATAAGTTCAAAACTCTTGTGATGCTATGCGGGCAGAAATGTGTGAAATCCCATCGTTTTGTGCTTCAAGGTACTTCCCTGGGTTTAACTCATGAATTCCCAGATTTGCATGTTATTTTCAACTCACATGGGTCCTAGGGACCCTGTTTGAATCAAAGACGACTTCTGCAGGTTTCCTATTTAGCCTGGTGTCCAAAACAGGTACTAAATCAGTCACAGTCCATCAATGCTTTTTCTCTCCAAAATTCAAAGAATAGTATTCATTCCATAACTCCTTCCAGTTCAAATTCAACAAATAATCAATTGGGAGTCTTGTGTTTCTTAATACGCATCCAAATTTTATTCATCAATGCTTTCTATCAGCAGCAATCCATGCGGCCCAGCCAACGCGTTTCGTCCCTACGGACTTCATCAGGACTGAGATTCCCACACCCTCTTTGCTTTTTTATCTTTTTTTGCCTTATGAAGGTGTTGAAGCCACATTTGGATATGTTTTCAAGTCTCAAGTGCGCAGAATCCTGGCAACCTTTGCTTACGGTTCTCTCTGCCCTGCTTGAGCTGGAGGGGAGAGGAAAAGTGTGTTGAATTTTGGAGAGAAAAAGCATTGATGGACTTTTACACGCTTCTTTTCTTCTAAAGTTGGACTTTGCATTAATGTTGCCAAGGGGCAGTATGACCACTTACATTTGAGCTCGAATCTTGATATTACACCAGTGCGCCCTAGTTCTGAGCCCACTGCTTCTATTTGCATAGTTTTGGATAGTAAATCAGTCACAGCCTTATATGAGATCTGTGCTAAGAAATGCATCCCAACCCTCATCTATGGCACTGAATTGTGAGGGTACAATGTCACCAAGGACTTCCAAGCCGAGGAGAACAGGATTTGTAGGCACCTATTGGTGGTGTCCCCAGGGTCTCCTAGCTATGCTGTCCATGAAGAACTGGGCCTACCGTTTGAGGGGGATGCTATTAATTTGGCTCCTCTAATGTTATGGTGTTCTATTTGTCGAAACCAGGAAGCCCTGCTAAACAGAGATATCATTTTGGACTGGCTTGGAAATGACATGAGTCTATGCATCCCGTGCCTTGGATATGTGAGGGTTTCACAAGCTGGTCACCTTACGGCTATGGATAAAGCATGGCTCAATTATGCCTTCAGTAATTTTCTGGCCGGCGAGAGGGACTGCGAACTTGAGAAACCTGCAAATGAAGAGAATGTTGCTGTACAAACAACCATGGACATCAAACATTATTTAGGCATGGTATTGAGTCATTGGAATAGAGCCCTTCTCACTAGGTTCAGGCTGGGTCTGATCAGGTGCTAACTTTCATTCCCTTTGGATCAGTTCAACCCAAAGGAAACCCTGATCTGTACATGCAACGAGCGATCGCTGCAAGCCCTTGATAATTTTACTTTCTTTTATGGGTTCTATAATTGATATGCCAGGAGGTGTGTGTTTCCCCTATTGAGAAACACTTCAATATTGGCTCCGTGTCCTTCAGGTACTCCCAAATTGCGCATGCAGTTTCAAGGGTGCCAAAAGGCCATCCTAATGCACCCCCTGAAATTGTCATGTTTTCACATGTTGTGCACACCCATGCCCCTAGGGCATGGGTGTGCCCCACAGGGCACTTTGAACAATGCAAATTTTTGCATTTTTCAAAGTTTTCGCAAATTACCATCAGCTTGAAATTGATGGTAATTTGCAATTCTAAATTGCGAAATCACAACTTTTAAGTGCATCATGCATTGCATTTAGGGAAGCACAGTTTGCAATTCCCTAAATGCATTCGGAATTTAGGTAATCGCAAAATTTGTGATTCCCTATATTGCGAAATTGCATTTGGATTGATGCATCCCAAATGCAAAAATACCAGTTGGAAAGGGGCAGATTCTGCGAATCTCCCCCTTTGCGACTGGTATTTTTTAATGTTGCATGTGCCCCTAAAAGCCCTGTAAAAGGAAGAATGTGGCCGGACCTTCTAATAAACATGCCAATCCAGCTAGGAGTCCTTCTGAGAAACAGGATATGGGTGTGTTTCCTTCTAGACAGTAGTGTAGAAGTCACATAGTACATCAGATGCTTCAGAGCTTCCTCTGATGACTTTATTCAGATTGAGACTCCAGATCAACATTTAAATCCTCTTGATAGGGTTTACAACCTAAAAATACAAGTTAAAGGGGACACACCACATATAATCAAAGGTGTCTTCTGGGCCTAACTATCTGAGGATTATTAAACAATCCTAGCAGAAGAAGACTAGCCTCCAGACTTTATTAGGGACGCACCCTGTGGGGGTGGGGGGAGGAAGCCATAAGGGTATCCTTCTCTCCCATAGTTACTTGGAGATATCAGGAGAATGTATGCCAGTGAATGGGCTGTGCAGCAAACTCCAGCCTTATATAGAAACTAAGCAGGGTAGGACAAGCACTCCAGTCCTCGTGTTATTTCCCCTATGTAGTGAACCCTAATTACAAGCACAATACTATTTAAAAGAAGAAGCAAAACTGGATATCAAAGCAGTATTAGACCAATTGCAGTATCAGGGCATAATAAACCCTTGTCTCTTACCCATGAACACACCCCTTTTTCCCCTCTCTCAGCCAGACAGTTCCTATAGAGTAGTCCTAGACAATAGAAATCTGAATTTGCATATCCAAACATATGCAGTACAAAATGCACACAGCACAGGTTTAATGGCAAACTTGGTGAGGAAAAAAAAACGACCCTGGATATCTCCAATGGGTTTATCAGTCAAAATATAGCACCTGAAAGTGAGTATCTAACAGCTTCACTTTCAACCCAGTGTAGTTTTGATTCCAACAATTGCCTTTGCTCTATACGAATAAACCTGGCTTGTTTTCAGTGTGAATCATGGCGATCTTACAACCAGATCCAGAGGAATTTTTATACATTGATGATATCTACTTAATGGATAATGACTTGTATCTACAACTTACTGGGCTTGACAGAGTAGTGACTATGTTAACAGCATATCAATACAAAATTAATTTAAAAATAATTAGACATCATCTACCTGGACGGTGACCTTCCTTGGATCTGAATGTCAAGTCAAGTCAAGAACAGCTTTATTCGATTGCTGTTTCATTCAATCAAAAAAGCACATAAAAGCAAACAGTTTGTTCCACAATATAGCAATAAAAGAACATATTATATATAAATCATTATAAAATTCTGAGTTAAAAATGATATGCCCTTGCGTCTTTGTGACCTCGGTACTTAGATTACAATGATTTTCCTATGGCTAACTACTTTCTTTAGGATCATTGCTGTCCTCCACACTCTGGTGCCGATTCCGATCCTGTAAAACCCGGGTACGAATGGTTGTACGGAGCGTATTCTCCGTACGACTCGTACCCGGGAAATGCACCTTACAAACCAGCAAGTACGATTCGTACAGAAATACCATTTCCGTCCGAATCGTAAAAAACTACGTGCGACGAAAAAATACCCACAATTCCGATCCGGGACATCGCGTACGTGACGTCCGGACGGAGTCAGGCAGCGTTCTACGGACCAGCAAGTACGATTCGTGCCTACGTACTCCGCACGGATCATTTTTTACGGCAGCCAAAAACTCCCGGGAAATTGAGGACGAAGCGAAGAAGGAGCTGCGGGATGCGACGGACAGCCATGGACCCCATCCTACGTGTCATCCCGGCCCTCCTAGCCTACGACCTGGTGCACCGAAACCGCCGCGCACGCCGCAGAAGGTCAGCACAACACCCAGGGGCAAAGGGGGGGCGAGGGGCAGGAAACATAACCACCACCAATTTTGTAAAATACCATATACTGTCCTTACATTACCTCCAGGGTCTGGTCACTTCGGGGGGCGTGTCCACCAATCCCCGCGTACGTGTACCCGTCACCACTACAATGGTGGTACGGGCCGTAACCACGCCCTCAGAGCGTGGGTACGGCCCGTACCACGCGTACCACTACATCACCACTCCAATGGTGGTACGGGCCGTACCCACGCTCTGAGGGTGTGGGTACGGCCCATACCACCATTGGAGTGGTGATGTAGGGGTATGTGCCGTACCCACGCCCTCAGAGCGTGGGTACGGCCCGTACCACCATTGGAGTGGTGATGTAGGGGTACGCGTGGTACGGGCCGTACCCACGCTCTGAGGGTGTGGTTACTGATCCAAATCAGTCTTGGCACTGTGCCTCATGGGAACAGTCCAGTCCGAACTGCCAAGCCAGGGTATGCCCAGACGTGGGTCCTCTGCTTGCTACGCCACCAGATTCAAGCTACCCTGGCTGATGAGGGGTGAAACCCCAAAACTGCTCCTTCAGTGCGTGTTTCTGGTCCAGGGAGGACCTGGCCTGTCAGTTCGGGCTGGACTGTTCCCATGAAGAACAGGTTCAAGACAAATTTGCAGATGGCTGGGTCTACACTGGAATGGCGTGATGTGCAAAAACGCAATGGATTTAACCCAGATCTGTTACTGGTGGTCAATGTTCGATTGATTTAGCATTCCGTCCATCATCTGTTCTTTTTGCATTTGTCGCCCTAAGCGGGAATGGTATGCCCAGATGTAGGTCCTGTGGTTGCTATGCTACCAGATTCAAGCTATCCTGGCTCATGAGGGGTGAAACCCCAAAGCCGGTCCTAGGATGCTTGTTTCTGGGGCAGGGAGGACCTGGCCTGTCAGTTCGGGCTGGACTGTGCATCAACACTGATTAGCATATTGCTGGGTCGAAACTGGAATGGCAAAGCGAGCAAAGAAATTATGGATTCAACTCAGATCTGTGACTCGGGGTGAATGTTCCATTGATTCAGCATTCCTTCCATCATCTGTTCTTTTTGCAGTAATCCCTATATAGACAAACCTCACTGGGGAGTTCCTTTTCATTTCCAATTGAAAGCGTAAAGAACCTACGCTGGTACCGGGTAAAACGTTCGATAAGATTACAAGCGAAGGCTCATACACAACAGAGATGTTCATTGCTATTTGTCTAAACAAAAGACGCCTGGAGACCGAGTTCGTAGACAGCTCTGGATTGCAAGGGATTTATTATTAACTTCATTTCACACTTATTATAACAAGCCATCTCCATAAATGTATCCGTTCCTCTCACTAGACCAGTGCTGCAGTTATGCTAGAGGATAGCAATGGCTTGATAAAGAATGTAGAATTGATCCTCTAATAAATGTGTAATCAAATAAGACATGTGAAATCTGGTTTCAGTTTTGGGAGGTTTGACACAAATAGCATCTACTTTCAAAATATCATCCAGGTAGCAACACTAAGCCTACGAAATTAAGTTCAGATAAATCTTATCTGTGAGCTCTCACAAAAAATCATTACAAACGATGCGTTCTGCCTTTGATCATCAATAGAGATTTAGGTCTGAATGCTTGCATGATATGTGATGCGACTAATACATGGCGGATGTCCGTGTCCTAAATCTGTGTACCCCATCTTCCTGATCAAGTATTTAGGGGCGTTGACAAAAATGTATTTTTGTCCTAACGCTTGCAGTTTGAATGAACTCCTAGAATTAACAGAGAGCCACTGGTGATATAAGAAGCTAAATGTTGAGGAATTAGTTTTATTCGAACTGATGACAATTTTGGTGGCAGACATCTTAAGGAATAAAAGCTTTGTGATTATCTTCCAGGGGCATTCTGATCGTTTCAGCCTCTAGTACCTCAGGGGGCAGACTACGGGTGGGATGCAGAGCTCTAAATATCACAAAATATAAACACAAAGGGGTTTATTCAGAGTTTGGCAGAGTGGCTGCATTGTCAATTTCCTGCCCTGCCAAATAGCAGCTCTCCATGACTGCTGGAGGTGGTTAATTGTTGGGTTTACACCAACGGGGCCCTAACCGGCTACTCCGAGATACATCTTGGACCTGTGGCACATCTACCACTAGCAGAACAATTTATATTTGCCCTTGTCCCGTCCTAGTTATGATGGGACGATGGTCATCAGTATTCGTAACCCGGTACTGACGCGTTTTGCACCATGGCCTCAAAGCTCATGGAGTAAGCTCCCTTTATATCAGTGCCGCTCCTATTTTGTTTTCTGAAAACAAACTCACAATTTAGGAGGTTGCTTTCCGAAAATGAAAAAGTTTGTAAAACAGCAGCAGCTTCACTGAAGGCAGAAAGACCCCCTCCTCAACCGCCATGTTAGGTGTGAATCTCTAAACACAGATACTGATCCATGATCTGCGGAACAAAAGCCAAGGCCTCGGCTGGGTGCCACCCATCAGACTCTAAAGGAGGCCACAAGTGGTATCTCAGTGGCTACTCTGTGTTCTGCGCAGAAGGCCACTGACACTCGAGAGGACTTGCTAATGATGCAGTTATGAGCTACGACGAAGAGGACACTTTGCAAATAATGACATCATGGCTCATGCTTAACCATCAGTACCTGGCAACTAGCCTCCCTTTGGATGAGGACAGGCACCTCCACCCCACACGGCTAGTCAGTCTGTGTCTGCACATCCACATTTGAGGGCTTTCCTGGATAGTCAGGTTTCCTTGTTGTAACCATCCATGCCTCATTCAAAAAGAGGACATTTGATAAAGGGGTTTACGTGTTCATCACCTCCCCTCCTTCTTTGTCCACACTTAGGAGTTTCACTCCAAGACCGTTTTATCCACCTGTAATTTGGGGCATGTTTATGAGTACAGACTTCTCTTTACTTGCAGAGTCACAAACCCACGAAAATTAGTGAACATCCACTGTCTATTGTGCTGGACTTTACTTTGCACCTGCACAAAGGAAGTAACAAAATTGCTCCATGAACATATGTAGCTGTGATATTACATCACCCTGTGAGTACTAAACCAGCCAGATTAAATGTCTGTTGTGTAGTTTACTGGTAAGATCCGTAACATGGCCAGAATTCCATGTAATAAGTCGCCTTTTTTAGGTCAAGCGTATCGCGGCAGTGCGCATGCGCTGCTTGCTTTGCGAGGCATGCAGTAATGGAGTATGGAGTGGAAGCTCCATGGAAGCTTCGTCCACTCTCCGCCCATGTTTATAATTGGTTTGTTTCATTGTCTTCCATAAATGCTGCTGTCTGATTGACTATGAGACTTGTTAGTTCCTCCTTATTATGGCCATGTCATCATTTGTACCCTCCCATGGCTACTAGCTCCTTTACTTTGAGTGTTACACAGTATGGGACGTGTTATTGAGACTGTGAGCGTGCCTTTTCTCCCCTCCCCCCCCGCCCACCCACACTCCCATTGTCCATGCTCCCCTCCCAATGTCCATGATGCAATGCAATAGGTCTTGCGTAAATGCGCGTCCTATTTCATTGCAAATGCTTGTTAATCGTATCCATCTCTGATCATGTAAAGTGCACGTCGAGGCTGGTCAGCCTATGCAGGGGTTTGAGCCAACCCACACCGGGTTTTTTAGGTTGAGGCCCGAGTCGAGGTGCTCAAGAAGAAACTTGAAAGGACGACTTTTGAAATAGGAAATCATTAACCAGCATTGGACATTCCCGTGTGCATACACGTGGTAGTCGGGTCGCTATAAACTTCAGACTACTCAGAAACTGCCAGCATTGGAGGCAAAACATGATCAATTTCTTCATGGAAAATCTAGCGCAGCAGCATAACATCTGGGAGCGATGATCTCACACTAAGTGAGCCATTCGACCACCGGAGAAATCCAATGGCCTTGTGGGTAGAACCTCTTCCTGTAAGGTGACCTTTGACTACTACATTGTATGGGGGATGTGCAAGTCCCCAATGAAGGGGGTATGCCTTTTTACACTCCATGCCCCTAGAACAGATGTACACTAACCCCACTCATTCAATTCGGTCCCACTTAAAAGTCCAGCAATGCCCTTTAAAGTTCCCAGGCCCTAGATAAGCAACAACGAACTTCCACAATACTGCGGCGGATCTGAAAAAATGCCCAGGAGGGAGGGGCGCCTGCAGCTGGAGGACGCCGGCAGACAGAAGCGTGCCCTGGTCCACGGATGAGACTTCCTGGTGGCAGCCAGACTCGCTCCGTCAATACCAGACATGCCAGGATCTGCCCGGGATGCTTGCTCAGGGCACAGCACCTGCCCTTGCAAGGAGCCTTCCCCGTGGCATGTCCAGCACAGGCGGTGCGCGCTGCCCCTTCCAGCCTCTCCTTAAACATGTGAAATGCTCAAGGGGCTTCATCCACTCCGCACACATCATACCAATGCCCTTCGGTGCTCCCAATGGCTGACCCCACAGGCCCAGGAGAGACCCGCAGCAGCACACCCTCTGCGCCAAGAGAGTAAGCACATGACATGCAGCAGAGGAGCATCATCACAGCAGCACTGATGCCAAGGAGTGAATGGACACAGACAGGGCCGGACTGGGAGCAGAAACCGGCCCTGGCAAACTGCTCAGCCGCCCCCCCCTGGGGTGAGGGGAGTGCAGCTGAGCAGTTTTTGAGGGACGGTTTCAGCCGATTTTGTTACAGGTCGCCGATATTGCCAACCCCCGGTAACAAAAACAGCCCCCCAGGGGCCCAAAACCGGCCCCCACCCAAGCGGCCTACCGGGGAAACGCCCGGTGCCCGCTATGGCCAGTCCGGCCCTGGACACAGACCCAGGGCTAGGAGGTGTGTGCAGCATGATGTGCAGCAGAGGAGGCACATCACAGCACCCAGGCCCAGGACTGACCCACAGAAGCACAGCCTCTGCTCCAAGACAGCACAGACCCAGGTCTAGGTGGTGTGTGGAGCACAACCCGCTGCAAAGAATGAGCCCCATCACAGCAGCACCGAGGCCAAGGAGTGAATGGGCACAGACCCAGGGCTAGGAGGAGTGTGCAGCGTCCTGCAGCAGACAAGGATCCACATCACAGCAGAAGTGAGGCCAAGGACGGAGCACAGACCCAAGTCCAGGAGGTGTGCAGGACACAACGTGCAGCAGAGAAGGATCCACATCACAGCATCCAGGCAAAGGGATGAATGGGCAGAGCTGCTTAGTAAATAGAACGGTTTATGTTGTGAAAGGATAAACTTCCTACAAAATTAGCATGTTGCCTTGATTTGCTGCTCTTCTAAGAACAGGTCTCCAGACATGAGCCACATGGTCATAATATCTCAAAGACTTCTTAGCAGAATGCAGGTATTAACACATCCTCTTCATCTTCAGCCTCCATTCCCGACCTCCCAAGAAGTGCCCTCACATACTTGGGGGCCTCGACCACTCACCCAGAACCTGCAATGAACAAATACCTCAGTTTCACACTGATCAACACCATAAAAACAGACAATCTTCACCACAATTACGTAAAATCTTTTCCTGGAGAGCCTCGGAGGACACCAAGATCCCTGCAGAAGGGTGCGTGGCTTCGGAGCCGTTGGCGATGGCCGCCGATTTCGGGAGCTCCGCGGCGACGTAGGCGGCAGGGAGTCTCCAGGCTTTTTCTTTCTCGGGGGCGGATCGTGAAAAACGGCGTTTTCACCGTCGGAACACCTCTGTTACCGCTGGAATGATTTGCAGAGCGTTTCCAGGATGTTAAGGTGACTTTATCTCTTCAAATGCAGCCCGTCAGAGCTGCGGCCGCCATTTTGTTTTCTTCTTTGCTGTTGTTTTCCTGATGGATCCTTCGCCTTTCTGCCACTGCTACTCTCTTCAGAATTTTTGCCGTCAGTATCTACGCAAAGGTTTTTTCCTCACCTTTTGAAGGCAATTTTTCTTGAATTCGTCGTAGTATTTACTGAAGTGCTCACTGCAGCCTCTTTTTCTTCATTTTTATTTTTACTTCACATAAGCATTTCCTTCACGGACCTACTCTGATATTGAACATTGTTGTTATTCGAACCTTCTTTTCTTCGGGACCTTCTCTCACATTTTCAAAGGGGAATTTTGTTTCCTTTTCTTCATGGTAATGCCTCGTGGTGCTCGTATTGGGGCGCAGCAGGCTAGCAACCCTCCAATGGCTGATACTAATCCGTTCAATGTCCTTCGTGACAATATGGATGAAGTACCCCTTGAGTCCTCTGACTCTAAAGCTTCGACTACTTCAGGCACTCGTCCCAAACAGGTCTCCAAACTACCAGCGGCTTCTCCATCCGGCAAAAGGGTAAAAATTAACCCTCCTTCTCCCACTAATCCGCCATCTTCAGTCTCTATGGAGCTTCTCCTTGAGGAAATCCGTGCTCTGAAACCATATATGGAGGAAACTAACTTGCGTTTACAAAGCCTTGAAGACAACTGGTCTCACACTATTCAAAGGGTTGTGGTCCTTGAACAGAGAGTTGACGCATCAGAAGAATCCATGAATCAAGTTCCCATTTTACATAAAGAGATTAACCATCTCAAGCAACAAGTTGAGCAATTGGAAAACCGCAATAGGCGCAATAACCTGCGTATTTATGGTTTGGGTGAAGGTCTTGAAGGTTCTAATCCAATTTCATTTTTCCAATCATTTTTACCGTCTCTTCTTGGGCTTCCTGAATCTCCTCCTTTAAACATTCAACGTGCTCATCGCCTTGGTCGGGTCTCTAGTCCCTCCTCACCCTCGGCGAGACCCAGAGATGTTATTCTCTATTTTCTGGAATATACTGACCTACTCAAGGTACTTCAAGCTGCCAAGCAAAAAGGAAAGATTTCATGGCATGGTTCTAATTTATTTTTCACTCAGGACTATGCCAAGGTGACTGCAGACCGTCGGAAAAAGTTCCTGGAAATGAGACCTGCTCTTCGAAATCTCAATGCTAGATATGGTCTTTTTCACCCCTGTCTTTTTAAGGTGACTTATAACAATAAGACTACATCTTATGAAGATCCAACTGTACTTCAGCAATTTTTGACTACCTGTCGTAATGATCCTATGGATGTATCCAGATCGTAATTGTTTTTTTCTCACATATTGGCTACTTGATGTTCTGTTCTGTTTTATTTTGGCATTAAGGTTATATGATGTTAACTTATGTGTTTTGTCTTTCTTTCCTTAGATTTGGATATATGGCCCCCTGTATGTTCTCTCCTTCAGTCTTCTTGGATGACGCCCTTCTTGTCGTTGTTGCTCTGCGGTTTCCCGTTCGGCGTTCCCTCTCCCTTGTGTGGTTTCACCACCCTCATCCTTCTTGTCTTCTTGTGGTATGTCTTTTGCTATTGTGTTCTCATTTTTACTTCAATGGTTTCTTCTGACTTGTTTTCTTCTCTTTGTCTTTGTTTTGTTCCCCTCTTTTGCTTTTCCTAGTTTCTTTTTCCCTCTCTGTTTAACTACTTTTCTCTCTGTTTTTATTCCTTGCTCTTTTTCTTCTTTGTTGCTCTCTCCTTTTATTCTTTTAATTTGATCTATTTTCTGGCTCTCTTTTTCAACCTATTATCTCCATTCCCTTCACCTTTTTCAATCTCAGATTTTTCTTCATTTTTTAACTTCCTTCTCTTCTAAATATAATGTGTTTATGACAGTTTTTCAGTTACGTATATGGTTATGTATTTTATTTCTTTTTAGTTACATTAATGATTCTTCGGCCTGCACTGTTTTGTTTTTCCTTCTTTTGCAATTGTATCAGTTGTTTTTCACTCCTTAATTACTTCTACTTTCATGTTTTCTCTCAATTTGCATTTTAACTTTTATCCTTAGATGTCTTTGAATATTTTATCTTGGAATGTTAAGGGTCTAGGTCCACCCATTAAACGTCAACGAGTATTGTCTCAGATAGCAAATTTAAAAGGAGATATTGCGTTATTACAAGAAATTCATGTTAAAGATCCTGAAATTCCTAAATTACGTCGTCATTGGGTTGGTCATGTTTTTGCTTCGCCTGGTTCTGGGAAGTGTAATGGTGTTGCTATTTTATGCCATAAGCGTTTGGATGTTCAACTTGTTAAACAAGATAATGATTGAAAGGGTAGGTGGGTAGTAGTCTCTTTGTTGATTAATAAAATTCCTCTAACTATTTTTAATATTTATGCTCCCACTGGTCAAGATAAACTCTTTTGGCCCCATATTCTATCCCTGCTCATGCAACACACTGATGATTATCTAATTTTGGGTGGAGATTGTAATATGGTCATGGACCCATTTTTAGATAGAAGGTCTGACTCTAGGTTCTCTCCCTCCCCTATGCATTCTTTATTTACCTCCACTATTTCTCAAAGGGCACTTGTGGACTCTTGGAGGCTTTGTCATCCTACCCTTCAAGAATACACCTTCTACTCACCCCCTCATTCTTCTCAGTCCCGGTTAGACTATATTTTTATTTCCAAAGCCCTTACTCAACACATTACTCACTCTGATATAGGCTCTATTTTAATTTTATGCCCCAGTCTCTTTAAGTTTAGATTTAATCCCTCCTGTGAAAGGCACTAGGAGATGGAGGTTTAATAACTCTCTTTTAGTGGACCCGAAGTTTACACAAGTCTTTCTTGAATTTGCCTCTTCTTTTTTGATGATAATGACTCGTCTCAATTAACTCCTTTCCTTATTTGGGACACCTTCAAAGCTGCTTCTAGAGATTTCATTATTACATTTGTGTCACGGAAACACCGCTCTGCCGCTCAGTCTATTCATCTACTTAGCACACAGATTAAAAGGTTAGAACATTCCTTTTATATTTCTAAGAAACAATCTGACTTAAACAGTCTTATTAAGGCTAAACTTTCCTTTAATATTCTTTCCACTGATTCTGCCAATTTATTTTTGCTTAAGTCTAGTGCTAAATATTACAGCGCACAGAATAAAGCCGGTAATCTTTTAGCTATGTACCTCAAAGTTAAGAAAGAGCGTACAAAAATTGAATCCATTGTTACCTCCTCGAATGTTATGGTTCATAAAGATGAAGATATTTTAACCGAATTCACGGACTTTTATCAACAATTATACACTCCTGAATCCTCCCCTTTATTATCTGATATCACTCGCTATTTGTCTTCCATCCCTTCACCTTCCTCTTCAGATGTTGACTTTTCCCCATTAGAGGCTGATATAACGCATAAGGATATTCTGGAGGCTATTCAAGTTCTAAAAAGGGGTAAGGCCCCTGGCCCAGATGGGTTTACCATAGAATTCTATTCCCACTTTTCCTCCCTACTTCTTCCTCGAATTTATCAACTTTTTTCATTTTTTATTGCAACACAGAAATCTGATGGTTCTTTTCAGGAAGCTCTAATTTGTCTCCTTCCTAAGGAGAACAAGGATCACACTCTCTGTAAAAATTATAGGCCAATCTCCCTAATTAATCTAGATTATAAAATTTTTGCAAAAATTCTTGCGCTTCGTTTGGAAAAATTTCTCCCGCAATTAATTAGTAAAGAGCAATGTGGCTTTATCAAAGGCCGTCATCTCTCTGATAATACTCGTCTTTTCTTTAATGTCTTAAGCAAATCTCATTCTTACAAGGCTTCATTGGCAGCGGTTGCACTGGACGCTGAGAAAGCTTTTGACAGAGTCAACTGGCAATTTATTTTTTCTTCTCTTTCTTGGTTCGGTTGTGGTCCTAAATTCCTTTCATATATCTCACTACTTTATTCCTTTCCTAGGTCTTTTATTTTAGCTAATGGA